>NW_022983476.1:2901564-4101564 GCF_010015735.1 Aaosphaeria arxii CBS 175.79 | reverse complement strand
CAGTAGATGATTCGGTCCGTTTTCGATTGAACGTTTCTCGTTTCCCTTCTGAAGTATCATGAAACGTGTGAACTGCTTTCGTGGTGTTAGCGTAGAGGTGTGGTGCAATGCTCTCAATTCGTCCACTATATGTACTACTTCACTAAAGTCGCAATGTAGATCTAGTGTCGTAAAATTGCTCGTTGTAACTACATTCTTTAGAGTTTCCGCTGTCATGCTTTCGAAACTGAACATTGTAGTGTCATCTGTGTATAATAACAATGTGCATCAACATCTTCACAATGTGCCACGTTCCATACAACAGAGATAGGACACAGCTGCAATAATTATGACGCAAAAGATTCTTAGGTAGAAACTATTCTCTTTCCACCTTTCTATTACGAATGACTCCACCAATGAAATTGCACACAATCGTCACGAATACCACATTCGAAAACGTCCAACCAAATGGATGCTGGTGCCTATTGAGTCAGTTATCAGAAGCCGCTGACATTTGGGGTATTGGATGCGTAAATTTGGTCACGAGTCCGCATATTTTAGCATTGAACCTGATAACCGGAATGCCAACGTGTAACAAAGCACACCCACTCTTTAAAAAGTTGAGGTTCGTGACAATTGTTCATAGTCGACATAGTGCACCCACCCTTGGCGTATTTCACATGCCCTTTACCAATGTATCCATATTAACATTGGCAGAGTGAATAGCATTTTCGTATAAATTTACGCAGAAATGTGGGGAAATGTCCAAACTACCAAACTATCTTACTCTATCACTTTCTCGATATTTACAACCAGAAACGTTCCCGCCAATCCCAAAAGCATTATCAACCACATCTACGAGATCTGACGATGACCCAACAAATCGATACCCGGTTCCGCTATCGAGTAGGATGCCCAAAGCTGCCTGCGTCGCCATGGGGCATGATGTACATCCCGTCCCCATCGGTAATGGATGGACACCCATTTAGGGTCCGGCAGATATTGTCAGCCAACAATGTGAAGGCCCGCGAAGTAATCTTTGGCCACCGCCATCGAGAAGGGAAACAGCTCGGGGGAACCCCAGCATTGACTATCCTCTCCGATGCGACCATTCCCACCGACTATATCCAAGAATGGAGCCGCACAGTTCAACAGTTATCGCAGTATTTCTCGAATTCTGGAGTCGACATCAGCATCGAAATCATGGACTATCAGGCATATGCCGGCGTATATATCAAATCAATTTCAGCAGATAACACCGAGCTCCTTGACCGCTGGGATCAGAAACAGGGAGAAATCGCAGACTGCTTCAGGAAGCTCAGGTGGTTTTCCGTGGACCTTGTCAGTCGTGGTATTCGAGATTCCAACATGCGCCCAACCATGCTTGTTAATGCCTCAGATACCGATGATGACGCTTGGACCGCAGCGCTTGAAAAAGCCCAAGAAATCATAAGTGATAATGGTCGTATTGAAGTAGATGTCGAATTACTTCATAACGAGGTAGGAATCCTAGCAAGCTCCGAGAGTGAGCTTCCCGAGTTATCGGAACTCTCGGCAGAAGAATTTGATGAAAAAGCCTACGAGGAGAAATTGTACGATAGGAAAAAATCGGAGGCAATCAGTCGGGAGGAGTATGTCAGCCCAAGGGTAGTTATGGCAGAAGACTTCGGTGCAAATCTTCATGTCGGAGCGTCTGTCGGCCATTCTGACGACACAAGCGGAACTCTGGGCGGCTTCTTTACCATGAAATTTCCAGAGTACAAGGAACCTATCCGATTCGGCGTGACGAATCATCATGTTCTTGCCAGGAATACACGGGAGAGGATTGATCGTCAAGATAAAGCAGTCGCAACACAATCTATCGAAGTCGCCTCACCATCCGACCTAGACCGCGAACGGTTCCTTTATAGACTTCGAGAAAGTATCATGCCCTTGAATGAGCGCATTCGCGATGCTAAACGCAAGTACCAAGCATTGTCGGACCCCACTTTGCGGGTTGATAGGCAGGACTGGCGCAACAAAAGGGCCGAACTTCGATCAACCAGAGACAAAATTACGGCCCTTGATACCCGAGCTGGAGCGCTGTTTGCTACATCAGGGCACCGCCAACGGGCTGATCCCTGTTACTCAGATGGGGAAGACTTGGAAGTTTCGCGAGCATCCATCCCTAGTCCTGCAGTCCCCTGTCAATGGAATGTAGACTGGGCTCTCTTTACAATTGACCCTCATCGTAAAATAATCGAGTATACCAAAGGAGATACCGTTTGGTACAATTACGTAGCGAGACGCAAGATCACCGAGCGGGGTTCGATCTGCCAACGAACTGCATATGATGTCGCAATGCTTGGCAGAACTTCAGGCTGGTCCACAGGCGTGATCAATCCGGCTATGTCTATGCTGAACCCAACAATAGCCTTCACCGAACCAGGTGATCGTGAGGAAACTCCTTTGCTGGCGCATGCAATCGTCAATTTAGACCCGTTGCAGCCATTTGCGAGAAAAGGTGATTCAGGCTCCTTTGTGCTTCACAATAATGATAGGGATGGTGTTGATGCAACAGTTCTAGGTCTTGTCACTGGATCAAGCAAAGTAGTGGCATATATGACGGCAATTGACCTGGTTGCCACAGATATGGAGGAGGATCTTGGGGGTGAAGTGATATTTCCTAGAGATGTTGGTGAGGTCCAAGCTGGCACATTATTTAAAAGAGTAGTCTACTACGATGATGAGTAGGTGGTTTTGGTCAAACGTCCTCAAACGTCCTATCACTATAGTAATGAGGAGGAAAGTTGATTGTCGGTAGGTTGGTTGGAACCAGGGATCTATCTATCTCGCTGGTGTGATTACCTACCTAATCCTTCCTCTCCGCCGATTGCCTCCTTACACAGGCGTGACCTGGTCGTGTCACACTACGGCGGGGGTAGTCCAGTCGTTTCTACCCTCGTTGTCCCAGAATGTAACAGTAGAGTATAAAGACTACAGCTAGCCTAGCAATGCCAAAAATTAAGAGAATGATAGTAGAGTCGTGTGACTACATGTAGTTTAGATGCATTCTTGAAAGCGACCAATGTAGATCACAATTTGTTTCTCTATCGAAATAGTGGTATATGGATGAAAGTAATCTGACAAGAAAAGGAAGCAAAGCAAAACCTGATCTTCATTTCGCAGGTGATTTTGGACTTTTCCCCCCACCCTTGCTGGTATAAGGCAATAATCTAACGTGTCGAGTTCGAGACTTAATCATTTGATGAAGCCCTTGGGACCACCCCAAGTACCATTGACGTGGTACTTTCCGTACACCCAAGGGAAAAAGTCCTTCTTGAGATGGAAGAACGCTCTCCTGGGCTCAATCTGATCAATGCCGAACATAGCGTTGAACGTCTCCTTCGGCACACCCCCGTACTTGAATTCCGCGAGAAGAACCTTGTCCTCTCCGGTCAAGAGAGGGCAAGACGTGTACCCGTCGTACTCAGCGCTGGGCTCCTTACCCTCCGCGACTTGGAGTAAGTTGGAGACGAGAACCGGTGCCTGGGAAGTGATGGCGGCGACGGTCTTGGACGTAGGGAGACTGGAGGCATCGCCGATCGACCAGACGTTGGCGTATTTCTTGTGCTGGGTGGTGTTGTCGTGGACGTCCACGTAGCCAGCCTCGTTACCGAGGCCGCTCTCCTTGATGAATGCGTGGGGCTTGTTCTTGGGAGATACGTGGAGGAAGTCGAAGTGCTTCTTGACTTCCTTCTGCTCCGGGCCAGTGAACGTGGCCGTGTTGCCGTCGATGGAAATGAGGTCGTGACCGAAAAGGCCCTCGACGCCTCTTTGCACGCGGAGCTCTTCGAGCTTGGCGCTGTACTTGGGGACGCCGAACATGGCTGGGAGACCGGTCGCAAAGGTGATGTTAATGGGTGATCCATCACCGGACTTGTAGAGGCCTGCTCGCTTCCAGTGATCGAGGGCGAGCCACATGATCTTCTGCGGAGCGCCAGCGCATTTGACGACGCCCGCGGGTTGGGTGAAGATGGCGTTGCCGGTTTTGAACTTCTGGATGGATTGGAATGCCTTGTCGCAGTAGTTGTAGTCATAGATTGTTGATACAAGCGCATCTGGGTTGGCGAGAGCTTCGGGCAATCCTTTGACACTTCCATTGTCAACGAAGACGCCGGGGACGACGACGAGCTGTTCGTAGCTGACTTTGCTACCGTCGCCGAGGGTTACTTCGTTTTGCTCTGGAGAGATGGATCCGACGGATTTGTTGTAAAATTTGAATTTGGGGTCCATCAGGCTGTCAAGGGGTCGTCGTAGCTCTTCCTTGTTCTTCAGTCCACCGCCAACAAGCGTCCATCCCGGTTGGTAATTATGCCATGTCGCGGGGTCGACAATGGCAATATCATCCTGTTTGAAATTGCCCTTTCGAAGAAGCTGGTGGCTGAGAGCAATACCAGCTGAGCCAGAGCCTACCACGACGATTTTGTGGCTGCGAGCCAGGCTGCTCACAGGCGAGACTGTTGCGAAGCTTCGAATTGCCTGCATTGTGGATCTTGTTTACCGCAAGTGTGAAGAGTGTTTTGATGAAGGATATCGCAGATCCCACGTGCTAACAATAGAACGAGAAAGGGAAAGGAGCGGGAAGCTAGCAGTGCAACAAAGAAAGCAATCCTTTTTGGCAAAACAGGAAGATTCGTCTTCCTCAGTATGTAGCAGACTCGACTGATGCTATTGCCAGTGAACCTGTGAGTGTTCGATACAAACAAAATGCTGACAATTGTCTCAAGCTGCTGAACGATAGGACATGTTTTGGTCGGCGGTGGTTCGATTTTTTCAGGGACGTTGAACTAACGTTATGAGGTGATTAGCCATTTCGCTGGACTGTCATTGGTTGGATGGGATGGTTCAGGGCTCCGCTTTCGGCGAGGTTGAGGCTGACTCGCTGACGTCCATCGGCGACCTGGGGACCTCATACACACACGACACTCGTTGCCCATATGGTAGAGCCCGAGATCATTCTTCAATGGTAATTACGTCTTATAGGATCAGTAAACATGTGTCAAATTCTCCATTTTAAAGTTCTAGGATTCTGGTTCTTCCACCCAGGTGTTTCTTAATTCTTCATCAACCACACCATGCAGAGAATTCAATCAGTTTCTCGTCCAACTCTAAGTGCAATTCGTCGACAAGCCATACCTACAACAGGACGAAGGACAGATCGGACATATACGACTGGAATCTTCAACGATACCCGCAGGTGCCTCCATCAACAGAATCGAAAGGAACAATACACACCACTGGGGAATCCTAAGCAGAACCAACGAACCCAACTCCACATATCAAGGTCTATGTCGTCAAGCCCATCAAAAATGATCAAACCAACCACTCCGGAGCCCACAATCCACAGCCTATTCGAGCCCCAAACCGGAACCTGGCAATACGTCGTCGCAGACCCATCCACCCACGACGCCGTCATAATCGACTCCGTCCTCGACTACGACCCCTCAACCCAGAAGATCACCACCAGCACCGCAGACTCCATCCTCCGCCTCATCACCAGCCACTCCTACAACGTGACCCACATCCTCGAGACCCACGCCCACGCCGACCACCTAACCGCAGCATCGTACCTCGCGGCCCGTCTCGCGCAGACCACGCAGGGCGGAACCAGGCCGCCGATCGGGATCGGGAGGCGCATCACGCAGGTGCAGAGCGCGTTCGGGCGCAAGTACGAAGTCCCAGAGGACGAACGCGCCGCCACGGTCTTCGACACGCTGTTCGACGACGACGAGACGTTCGCGATCGGCGGGTTGACGGCGCGCGTGGTCCATCTCCCCGGCCACACGCCCGACCACATCGGCTACGTCATCGGCGGTAAGTAAAATCCCCCTCCCCTTCAAGGTGACCGGAAGGAAAGCAATTGCTAACGAATTGTCATTGTCACGCGCAGACAACGTGTTCTGCGGCGACTCCATCTTCCCGCCGGACATCGGGACCGCGCGCTGCGACTTCCCCGGCGGCGACGCAGCGTCGCTGTACGCGTCGGCGCAGAAGCTGCTCGCGATGCCGGGACACGTGAGGATCTTCACGGGGCATGACTACCCGCCTGCGAGTCGGGGTGCGCCCGTGCCGTGGACGAGCGTCAGTGAGCATAGGGAGCGGAATGTGCATCTCGCGGGGGAGGTGGGCGTGCGGGAGTTCGTGGAGAGGAGGACGGAGAGGGATAGCGGGTTGGCGGCGCCGAGGCTGCTGCATCAGAGTTTGCAGGTTAATGTGCGGGCGGGGAGGTTGCCGGGACGGTCGGCGGATGGAGTGAGGTTGTTGAGGCTGCCGGTGAGGGTTGAGGGGGCCGAGTGGTGAGTGATGAATAATGGCGTTTATGGGATGGAGTTGTGAATGGAGTTTTATGTGTGAAGTACTTTTGGTGGTGGTGCGGTATGTTCGAATTCATATCTGTATAAATTGCATTTCGCATAGCTGTCGGAACATGAGTAGGGTATTTATATACAACCAGCAATTCTCCACTAGCCAGTCACTACGGACTTATCCAGCACTACTTCCCATACATTACAAGCAGAAGCAATCTGCATCCAACCCCATCATCCCCGACAAATCCAACCCATCAAGACCCTCCAACCACTGCACACTCCCCGCCATAGTCTCCGACGACACCGCCGCCGCATCCACAACAGCAGCAGCAGCATACCCACCATCTCCCACCTCCCCCTCACCACTACCGAACAGCGGCTGGAAAACCGCCGTAGCAGTCCTATTCAGCGCCCTCAGCACCACACCCGCAACATCCCAGTACCTCCCCAACGACCTCAAAACCCCATGGATCAACTTGACCCGCTCGTAATGCTGCGCCAGACACCCCCTCCCCGCGCGCAGATGCATCATCCCGGCCGACAACTGCACGACGGCGGAGAGCGCGAGCGGGTACACGAAGAACGGCGAGTGCCGCTGCACGGGGCACCGCAGCGCGGCGAGCATGGCGATCGTGCGTGACGCGTCGACCGCTTTCACCGAGTGCACGTGTTGTCGGGTGCAGGGGCAGACGGAGCGGGCGGAGTGGCCCCCCGGGAGGTGCGTGGTGGGTGGGACGGAGGAGGAGAGGTTGCCGCGCGGGAAGTGGAGGAGGATGGTGGCGTGTTGGAGGAGGGCGTGGGCGGAGAAGATGAGTTCGTCTGGCTCTGAGCCGTATGCGTTGACGATTTCGGGCTCGGTTTTCGAGGCGGGGAGATGGTGGAGGAAGGCGGCGAGGGCGTTGTCGAGGGATTGGATGCGGTCGCGGTGGATGATCGGGGTGTGGGCGTTGCTGTCGCCGTCGCTGTCGGGGTTGCTGGTCATGGTGACGACGCGGCCGAGGAGGTGGGCGGCTTGGATGCGGTAGGCGGAGGAGGAGAAGGTGGTTTCGTGGTCGGAGAAGATGCTGCTTTCGAAGGTGCTGAGGGAGGGGGCAGTGTAGAGGAAGACTTCGGAGGAGTAGAGCGAGTCTTCGCAGGGGAGGAGGACGTCCGCGATGATGGTATGGGTTGGGAAGGTGGATTTACGCTGGAGTGCGGCGACGCAGGCGTCTGTGATGTACAGTTCGTACCATGTTCGACGTAGGCTTTCTTCTTCTCTTGCATCGCCTTTCGAGTGGGAGGCGGCGAAGTCACGACGATGGAGGCCGAGAGATACTGCCATCTTCACTGCTGCGTCGAGCATCTGCTGGCCCTCATCCACTTCGTTCCGCGCGAAGAGGAGGATGGTGTACAGGATCCGCGCTTGCACCATCTCCGTCGTGTTCTGGTCTCCTTGTGCGAGTTCTCTTGCCGTGGCATCTCGTAGCGTAGCACTGGGTGTCGCTGAAGAGAAGTGACTCCCTATGAACTCAACCACGGCCTTGAGGTATCGCGGGTACCTCCGTTCCCAGTAGAAGCATCCTGGCAGTAGAATCGGATGGCTGTTGTGGAAGTTCAGATAGTACAGATTGACGAGCTGCTCGTCGTCGACACGATGCTGCTGTGGTCCGGCATCCCTTCGAATGGACGCAGCATCCCGAGCGACAGGTAGTGCCGGTGGGGTATCTTGAGCATGTCGGACATGGATGCCTGAAGACGTCTGAGCATCTATCGAAGCATTGAGGCCAAACTCGCCGACATCCGTGATCCAGTGAGTCGGTTCGGAGATGAAGCAGGGCGATTTGCGACTCGTATCCAGTTGGTCGGCATCAGGATTCGCTCGCTTTGTGCCCCGTCGTGTCCCTCGTTTCGATGAGGTGTAGGAGCAGGGTAGTCCTCGAGAGTTGCAGCGTCCGCAGATGGGTGTCGCGGCATCGCATTTCAGGTGCGTTCGGCGACACTCGAGACAGGCCAGTGGTGCGGGCCGCTGAGCGGTGACTCTCTCCGGGGAAGGCATGGCGATGATATCAGCGGTGGTGGTGGTGTACAGAGTGGAGTAGAGCCCGACGTCGAACGATAAAGATGGATGTTTTGAGACATTTGCATTTGTGGCGACATTGAGGGGGAAATGTGATTTTACTCTATTTCGTTTTGTTTGTCTTTCTTCATTAAAGTGAACGCCGACATAGAGGTCTGCATGTATGACAGTCGCCGACTCGCGTTTTGGTCGCCGGCCCTGGGATGAGCAATTTACGTGTGCTCAGAACTTCTCAGGAGGCTATGCCAATTGCTCGAGGTCGTCAACCCAACTTCCACTGGGAGTTAAGGCCTTGGATAGAGCCATCGAGTATCGCGAGCGCTACCTGAGGGTCAGGGCGATAATTCTGCATTCTTGATTGTGGTGTTGCGAAATCATCGCTTGCCAGGTCAAGTGTCGTCCATGTCCAGGCCAGTAGCTCCTAGGTCCACCATGCTCGGAAGCACCAAGTACTTTGCATACAGTACAATCATTGCCGTGATATCAAGACCATCGTTGTATTTTCCTTGAACGCACAAAGACAAAGCATCCAGCAGCAAGAATAAAGGTCGAAAGAGTATTCGTGGAGGTAAGTTCGCAGCACAAAGAACGAGAAACAATCCCATCCACCCCTCGATCAATCCTTGGCACGTACTCTCCACTCTCCACTCTACTCATCGAGAATCCAAAAATAGCCCCTTCACACCAAAAGGAAAAAAAAAAAGCGGAGGTGGCTCTGTCGCCGTGCCCTACCTCTCTGCCCTCGCTATATCCGGCGTGTGGCTGTTTAGTCTGGGGAATAATAGCATTTGACATCAGCTACCTTGTCACGCCCGATCTCGGTGATTTCTCGCACCTATGATGAGAAAAAAAAACAACGCAGTTATGCGTCCAATAGATACACCGTTGTTCATTCTCAATTTACCACCAATCCATCTCTCCCGCCCGCCATGACACGGCACGGGAAGAAAAGAAAAGTCTCAGGGCCTGATTGCGGCTTTCTCCATGGAGTAACAAGTCACGACTTCATGAACCACCGAGTCACATACCGGACCCACCCCATCCGGCCGGCCGTGGAAGTAAGACAGGAAAAACAAGCACACGATACGAGAGCCAAGCTTTCACCTTCCAAGACTCGACTCGACTCGACTCGGTGTCAGGCCGGCGGCATACGTACGCACGTATGGGATTCTTCATGCGGGAATATAGTCTACCTCCCCGGGCAAAGGTGGGAAAGAAGGATACAATGAGATTATAGCCAAGCTTTCTGCGGCCAAGAGTTTCTGGTCGGGAAGAGTGTAGTTGGGTGGAGCCGGGAGGAGGTAGGGTGGAGTGTAAGCTAGCATCGTCGTGCGTGGATGACGTAGGGGTTTGAGGGTGGGTTTCCCGGAGGCTGCTGCGTCGGGAATAAAAGATGCATATATGCATGTATGGGAATTAGAAGGGAGGGTAGGTGTGCGACTCACGCCATAGCTGAGGCTTGATTGATGCTTTGCGAGGCTGTAGATAGACGGTGAATGTGTACGTAGTGTAGTTACTTGCGCCGGGACTGAATGTCGAGGTCGGCACGGTCGTTGATGGAGATACTACGATATGCAGGGCAGGGCAGGGCAGGGCAGGGCAGGGCAGGGCACGGCTGACTTGAACCGACAGTGGTGGTGGTAGTGGTGGTGCACAGGCGCGCATTACGAGTTGACTATCCTCGAGTTCACCTCGAATAATGCCATTTTGGACACTCTTCATCAATACGCAGTAATGAATTCAAGTTGCATCTTTGGGATAATGAAGACCGTGCTCTCGTCCTTGACGCAGATGGCGGGCTTGGTAGAGATGCAAGTTGCTGAGGCAGCTTGTGGGGGAGGCGAAGGGGACATGGGGAGATGATGGGATCTCCTTCCAACGGCTCTAGCGGATGCAGACTAATTGTTGAGGCTCTGCGATGGTGCATGACGAACGACAGAGTCGCAGGAAGGGAATGCTAGTGAATGATGTGGTGTGAGAAGTGGTTTCTACGAGTACGAAGGACATTGCTCGGACGCGTGATTACTTTTCTCGCAGAATACGAAGATCATGCAAGCCATCTCCATCCATCCTCGTATTAGAAACTTCTTCGTGTCTTCCACGCTAAGGGACTAGTGGCCAGTGAGAAGGGAGGGATAGGCAAGGCCCGGTCAGCCACATTTCGATATCGGACCTCTGTGAAGGCCGAAGAGCGCGACTCTCGTAGTCCAAGGTGGTTAGGGTGGATGAGTGATTGGGTGATTGGATAGTAGAATGGTTGGGCCATCTCGTACGAGCGCGAAGTGCGGGACAGAACCCTTGTAGGGCTGAGGAGATTCCAGTCACGGTGAGTCCAAGCGAACAGAACCGGCCCAAGCGTACGCGGTTAATCTGCTAGGGAAATCGGGATATCCACACTAGGTGATTAGGAACTTAGCACTTGGACGAGTAGGCTTGTAGCTATGGGCTTGTCGTGTAGCCCTTCGCTTCCGCAGGTTGAAGAATGACAGCATCGTGCATCCGAGAGAGGTATGTGCGCGCCGGATATGCTGTGACCTCTTCTCGAATCTAATCATTGCAGGGGCAGGGCAGGGTTGCAGAACGAGTTGAGCAGATACTCGGCCATAAATCGGCCAACTTGGATTTGATCATTCTGAGATCAATACCACTTCGCTTGCTCGGGACGATCATCGTATCGTTCATGTATGTGCTACCTTATGTCGTTGTGTCTGTGTGCTCTCACTGTCTATTCTGTCGCCGGGAATAACGATTTGATATCCAGGACATAACACATTCAACGTCGCTGGAAATCAAAAAGTCGAACCATCTATTCTTGGAATCAAAAAATCTACAATGCTATCCACCAATCACGCCGCCCACCCGCGATACACGATCTTGCTCCCGTACTTCTCGCCCTTCTTCAGCACGACCTGCGACCTGTGTTCCGGCACATTGATCGCATTCACGTAGCGGCTGGGCTCCACGCAGAACCCAGAGCGCGCACCACGGGCGGGCACGCCCTCTACAGCAGGCACGTCGATGTACTTGCCCGTGTAGAACTGGAAGGCAGGCTCCGTGGTGCCAACCTCGAGGTGGATCTTCGTGTCCGGGTGGTAGAACGACGCGACCGTGTTCAACGGCTGCGAGCGCGTGTCGATGGGGATGCTGGCAGAGTCGGTGTTGACGACGAAGCAGTCGTCGATGTCGGGCTCCTTCTCGCCCAGCGTGAACGTCTTGTTCGACGTGACACCGGGGTACTCTTCGATGGGCCCTGTGGGGATGCCGCCGTCGTCGACGACCTGATACTTGTTCGTGATGAGCGTCACGTCCGTGCCGGCGATGGACGACGCGCCGGTCAGGTTGAAGTAGCTGTCACTCGTCGTTAGCGTGAGTCGTACACGCAACTCGCATACGCACACGCGGGTTACTCACCTGTGGTTCGTGATGTTGACTGCCGTCTCGCTGACCTCGTCACCGACGAGTTCGGCCTCGAATTCGATGTAGAGGATCTCCTTCTCCACGCCGTCGTGCGACGCCTTCTCCTGCGTGTACCAGACGCGGACCTCCACGGTGCCGGGGTAGCCCTCCTCGCCGTCGACGCTCGTGTACTTGAACAGCGTCGCCTGCTTTCCGTCCCTCTCGACGGCGGTGGGACCCTCCCACACCCTCTTCCCCCAGCCCTCGACGCCGCCGTGCAGCGAATTGGGGCCGTTGTTGACGGCCAATGGGTACTCCTTGCCGTTCAGAGAGTTGATCTTAGCTCCCGATACGCGGTTGGCGATCCGGCCAATGGTCTCCCCGAAGTAAGGTGCATTGTGCTGTTTATAGAGCTCGGCTGTGGGGAACCCCTGGACGATGTTCTGCCCCTTGACCTTGAACTCCTGGATGATTGCTCCCAGGGGCAGGAAGGTGAAGGCGTCGGTGGGAGACATGACTTGATCGTACTAGTAACTCTCTCTCGTATTGATGCTTGTGTTGATATCCAATGAAAATGACGTTTCTTGATTAACTGTGGCTGCCGTGTTAGCTCGACGGAATCTTGATATGTTCAGATTGATATCAATTTTCAATAGTTCTGAGGCTGGTGATTGGCAATTGATTGGCTGGAGGCTGTTGCGGTGGTGGGGTAGCTGTGACCTTTCCCCCCCTCCCTTCCCCCTGTGACGCGTTGCCGCGCGGCGGGGCTAAAGGTGTAATGGACCAGGAATATTGACATGACATGATCGAAGAATGATGGCAAGATTGAAGGACTTACGCTCAACGAGCAAGCTGGAGGTTATTGGCACAGCTAGCTGGCGATGAATTGATTCGGTCGGGAAGTTTATGCGTGGAAAGCAGCTGGGGTGAGTTATAAACGTCGTAGCAAAGAGAGAGGACAGGTGAAGTGATCAATTAGCCTAATGGATCGGAGAAATCCAGCAGCAATTCTTCCGGTGTGGAGTTGCTAATGGGCTAGCTGGAGCCGAAGTAGCAGCACGTGAGCTCCCATGTCTCTTGCAGCAGTTTAATGGGAGAGGAAATGTAGGGACGGTGTGTAGTCGATGAAAAAACAATGAAAGGATATTTTAGTGATGTGGTGCGAACTGCCGAGGGCTCGGAAGTACCGTCATCATCGCTACGAGCATCACGATAGTCTCTTTTGGTGTTGAAAATGTCTACAAATAGCAAGGATGAAATGATGTGGCTCAAAGTGGCTGAAAGTGGCTGCGTGGCTATCGAGCATAGCGCTTTTTGATTGGTCGATAAGTATCATGGACGAAAGCAGCGATAATGGGTGGTCTGATGGTCTGTGCGTGCCCATTTGGAATGGAAAGTGCAAAACCAGCTCGTCCTCTGTTCGTCCATTCGTCGTCCATTACTCATTGTCCCGTCTCGACTCTCCCCATTCACATCCCCATTCCCAATCTCTGCATACGGAAGCTTGATAATCATTCATCCCCACCCGGTCCCTTTTTATTTTTCCTTTATTCATCACATGTGAATTGTTAAGCGAGATTATCAATTATTTTTTTATCGTCTTTTTTACAAAGCTTCAAATTCCGCTATTCGTATTAAGAAACTTTTGATGCAAATTCAAGATGAGGAAGACGAAGATGAAGATGAAGATGAATGTGAAGATGAAAATAACGATGATAATCATAAAAAGGTATATACAATGAATGTTGGTACAAGACAATCAAGCAGAGCACAGCTGCTGAGTGGTAGTGATAGTAGTACTAGAGTTGATGATGATGATGATGATGATGATGAGGTGATTAATCATGATTTTAAATCCGGTCGCAATATCCGAGCTCTCTTCCCTCATCTTGTCAACCGTTGATCGTCAACAAGACGTCGTCCCATCTGTAACACATCAGATCCCCGAGGCGGAGAGTGGATGAATGGATGATAAATGTCATGTTCGATTGGTCCACCAGAGGACAAAGTGGACGGTGGACGTGGAACGGGTAGGTCGTCGCGGTTGAGGTCGAGACCATCTTTAGCGTTCCGGTCTAAACGTCATCCTTATCCCTCCATCCTCTTCCCAAAGCTGATTGTTGATCCACCCCGATTGGGAAGATGAGTAATGCAGGAGAATGATTAAGCCTCCCCCTCCTCTCTCCCTCTCCAATTCCCTTGTTGGCTCCCAAAGGAGCTACTAAAACGCCAAACCAATCCATGGCCGGATTCTCCAAAAAGTGTCGTTAAAAATTCTATAAGTCGGAACCATACCCAAAACGCTAGAACGCGGGACGTTTGCAGCAATAAATGTCAATCTCGGAAAGGTAGCGAACCTGCAATTTCTTTCCTTTGCGGGGAGAACAATAAGAAAAGAATCTCTTCCTTCTTTCTTTAAGCATTCATCGGGTTCTGGATGAAGCTACTGAAGTCGAGGTCGCTAGGTTCGTTCCACTCGGACATCATTGGTGCTCCGGGGATGACACATGGATCGAGAACCATGCCGTTCGAGTCGAAGCTGTTATACGAATCGAATGGGTACATGGGCTTGCCGAAGTCGATTGGCTCGTCCATCATCATGGGCTCCCACGTTTGTCGGTTCAATGCTGAAGGATCTAACGCACCGTTGTTCATGAACGCTGCCGGGGTGATTTGCTCTTGCTTGACGGATGGTGTGATTTGCGATTGCTTGGGGAAGGGGCTCTGCATTGGTGGTGTTGGTGGTGTCATGTGGCGCGTGAAGGGATCGTTGTAAGCAAGCATCCTAGTAGTAGGTGTTCCGCTGAAGGAAGATGCCGACGAGGAGGTGTGGTCGTGATCCGAATTGGAACTTATCGATCCGCGTCGGCGGGTGTATGGTGCGCCGCGCTCAAGAAGCTTGCGCTGCATGCGACTGCAGTCCTCCTCGAATCCCTCGTAGTTGCTGTTGCTATCACTGGTAGGGTGGAGAAGGTCAAGGCGTTCAAGGATGTCGTGTGTCAAAGGATGTCCAGATTGAGCATCGCGAAGAGGTGCACCAGGCCACCCTTGGCCAGTCTGGAGGCGTGAATATAGCTCTCGGAGACCTGCAACGAGTTGTGATTGTTGTTGCTCAAGCATCTCAACGTATCTGTAGAGATTATGTGAGCAATTGAACACAAGATAGCAGCTTAAGGAACGTTGAAGAGGAAAGAGAGACATACCCTTTGGGATAGACTTTGTCTTGCGACTTCTTCCTCTCACCAAAAACGCAGATAGCGTTGTCAGCTTTACACCTACTGCATGGGCTCGCGCCATCGCACTGGTTAAGGTTAGAAATCGATACATTGAATCACGTGGAGCAAGGCAGCATGGGAACTAGTACGTACCTTGGATTTCTTTAGACGGCAGCGGTCGCATGCTTTGCAAACACGCTTTCGAATGTTATCTTGGGCCTCCATTGAAGTAGATCGTTGAGAGGACATTGATAAAGTCTTTTGTGTGAAGATGGTGTGGTGATATGGTAATTATCGACAGTACTATTAGGTCGACAGGACAGGAAGTGTAGTCGATGTTCAAGTTCGATGTCTTGTTGGGTGGAGTAGGTAGTAACAAACTGGAGTAGATGTGTATACTATGGGGGAGGCTGAGGCAGTGAAGGAGGTATCAGGGTGATATATATCCTTATGCTGATCGATGTCGATTGACCGATTGACTGATGATGATGATTGTAAGCCTGGGGTGGGAGTTCCTTAAAACTAAATAAGGCCATGGCTTGAGTGGGCAGGATGGGATTATATCTCTTTTGCATCACAAGGTAGGTGGATGCGGACGTTCGGACTCAACGGCGCTGGGTGCGTGTAACAAAAGCGTAATATTGACGCGGAGACGACGTCCGGATTGCGAAAGCTCCCTTATTCGGCGATATCCATCCATTACGTCGGACCGGGTTCGATTACTTTTTGGCCGCAGACAGGGGACCAGGATTGGCGTACTACTGCGCCAACCTTACGAAGACGCACTTGGGCTCGGTCGAGCGAGTATAGACAAGCGCTGAGCAGTGACAAAGCGCGGCGCGAGACCGGCCTGGCACAGGGGAGGGTAGGGTAGGGTACGAGAGGGGGATCATGGATGGGAGGGTGGCTACCACACACACACACACATGCACACGCCCATACCCATACCCAGGGCTACGAATTGGCCTTTACGACGAATCCACTTTTTCCAGCTTCCTCCAAAGTTGCACAGCGGACATAAGAGAAAGAAAGAGAGAGAAAGAGTGTAGAGGAGTGGGTCAGCCACTACGACATTCCTACCACCATCTCCCACTAGGTAGATACTAAGAGGCGTCTATGGTTGAACGAGCCAACATCTGCGAGCATGCATGAGGTGTAGGTATGTGCGTGTTTCCGCACGCACGATCATACCACGTCAAGACACACAAAGATTCTTCATGGGCATCGGGGGGAAGAATTAAGGTTATGGTTGGATCGGCCTCTCTGTCCCTTGGTCGAAATCGTGCTTCATCTCGCAGCCTGGTCCATGATTGTTGATGTCCAAATTCAAATTCCAAGTCCAGTCCAAGTCCACATTTGGGCTGAAATCTAGTATTACCTAAATCGGTCCTCACCAAGATGATCAAAGAGCAGAATGGTGCAGCAACACCAGTAATCAGTAATAACTATGCCATACGTTAGGCGGTATGAGAGGTGACACGATACAGCGATCATCCTTCGAAACACTCTCACAACACACAAACGTTATCCCCAACATGCCCCCTTTCGCACGCATCGTACAGCACAAAAAATGTTTGGAGCGCATCATCGTACACACTCCCTCCCAATGATTCGGATGTCGGGACTTCTCCACACCCGCCCACGATCAAAACACCCATTCTTCCCCCTATGTAATACACGTACCGTACCAATTTGCTCCTTGTATGTACGATGTGCGACGACTCGTAGGCATCAGAGGCTCAGTTTCACGGACGAAGCATCGCGCTCGATTTCCAGCAGCCATTCTTCGGCCCTTTGATCGACGTCCCCTTGATCTCAATTACTTACCAACGTTGCCCAGGCGCCGAACGGCAATTATCAAGGCTGAATTTGTTACGAAGAGCAGGTCACATCCCTTCTTATTGAATCAACATGCAATTTTCTTCCAAACGTTATTTCCAGTAACTAGTAAATCATCATTCTGTCTGTGTACTCCACTCTTAACCTCAACTACCTGGTCTCGGCCGAAGCGTGGGAGCGCACATCTTCAAGTCTCCGTATAATACATTCTCCGCTGAAGCGCACATTCGCAATCATTATTGTTCAGGGCGTGCTACAAGATCATGTCGCTTCCAGGAAAAATGGCTCATATAATCCTAATCACTTGATTCCAAAACGTCCCCAGACCAGGATCTCAAGCGTGGGAATGGCCGAGTCTCCGGGACGACGACGACGCACTCGGACGAGCACCTCTTTGTCCCTCACCCTCGAATCACCCATCCTGGCCTATCACCATGCAGTCGGCCATCCAAAGAGCGAGTGCGCGAACGCTGGCCATAGTCAAACGCCCCCTCTGGACTGGTCTTTGTGAATAAAGCGAGCGGTCGTCTGTCAATCGTTAGCTCCGAGAAGCCATATTCAGCATAATGCCATCCTGGTCCACATCACCAATCCAGGGCTGCTGACGAGAAAGCCAACACGGGTATGACTCTTCACATGTGTGCGACGCCCTTTCAAAGGCAGGCTTTAACCACCCCCAAACAACTGGCCAGTCGCATCGTTCGCCCTCACGACCAAGATGATCCAAGTCCCCCACGGCGTTTTTCTTGTATAATGCAGACCCTCCCCCCGACCCGTGAGGTTACAAGTATTAGCTACCCCCTCTGGATTGCTTAGCAATAATCGTTCACCCCAGCCCTGCAGTGCGTGTATCAATTGTCACCGACATTGTGTGTTTATTCAACACAACTCTCCGGTTGTACAGCAGTACAATGTACCAGATGGACCATTTCGTACCCGCACCTGTCATCCACCCAACTTAATTTCTCATCATGACCGAGTTAAACTACCTTTGTGATAGTATGGATTGTATGCTAGCCATGGCCAACGCCTGGCAGCCCCGCTAAGGAACAAGAATATCGGTACCGGGCTGATTTCGCTCCCGAACGAAGGTGAACCGTGAACACGATCACCTCCTAGGCTCCTAGTAGACTCCCACCTTACGCTTGGGGCCGAGCCCTGTAGGACTTTTCCCTGCATTATCATTCGCAAAAACTCATGATGAGTGAAAAATGATGGGGAATTACTGAGCGTACCGTGTGCCGAGGCAGACTCTTTGGCAAAAGGGAATTCTGTTCATCAATTCATTCCTCTGCGACACTCTGCCATTCACTCTCTATTGCACAGATTTAAGCTTTTATCTAATGCTCGATTGGAGACTGATGAAATTGAGCAGTGTTTGAGACTTTATTGAACCGAGTGCGAGTCGTCGTCAGGCAAGCGTGGCTCAGGACGACCGCTTTCGTAACAGGTTTGCGAGGTTTCGTACCCCACCGTATCTCAGCGTATAGCAGTTAACGAGCCAGGCGGTTTCGCGCCTATCCACTTACGCCTGATGTAAACGAGTGCGAGATCGAGTTGAAGGATCAATCAATCAATCAATCAATCAATCAATCAATCAATCAATCCAATCCAATCCCACGCCCTCACCCCACTAATGGCGGTGCAGAGCTTCATTAAACATGCGTAACGTCAGCCGTTTGGGAAGCGGGAGAGAGCTGTAGCCTGTAAGCATGCGAAGTTGCGATGGTGGACTTTAGAACAAGGGCTACAATAATACACTCTAATGGCGCCCGCGATAGCAAAGCCACAGGGTCGCAGTCTGCCGGGTGTATGTATGCACAGGTCCTGTATATCGCAGTGTAGGTAGGCCAGATCAAGCTCCAAATCCATACATGATAACACGCAGCTAGACAGGAGCATCTTTCCTGATGATGTGATTGATCTTTTCTGCTGACTGTGCCTCCGCTTTGGGTTCTTTATAATAACACTCATAATATCTCCCCGACAAAGCGCTCGCTTCGTCGCTCTGTGCCGAACTTGTTTACGCCTCGTCGTAGCTTAAGGCGATATCTCAAGGCCACATCACCTATCACGAATCATCACGTATCTCTCCCATTTCAGGCGCCCTTGCATGAAACCTTATCTCATTCGATGACCCAGGCTAAACAAGGCTTTGATCATCGTGTGATTGCCAGATACCTAGATAGCACGATTAGACGAGAACAAGCTGTATCCATCAAGTCGAATCAATGCTCCCTTGAAATGCATGTCAACCTACGCGATCTCATCCACCCACTTTGACTAAGCCCTAATCCATGGCTTACCGTCCGATTGTATAGATATTATTTTCGCATGCGAAGCAAGGAAATCGCATTGTCCATTGCCTCTGGTTATCATGCAGAATTTCTCTGGTCGCTCCACGATGTGTCTGAATTCAACAAGAATCAAAAGATGGGTAGGTAGGGCAGGAGAGGGGTGAATGGAACCCGCAACCGTTCAACCAACCAACCAGCCAACCAACCGCCTGCATGCATTTCGCATTCATCTCTCGCATTTGAATAATTCGGTCGGGCAAAGGCGAGACTTTACCAACAACCAGCACTCTTCGTTCCCGCGAAAAGAAAAACAATCAACAAAAAGAAAAAGGCCCTGATTGCATTCATTGGCGATTCGAGTTCTGGTTGCCCTGTTGATGATTTGAACACTAGCAATGTCTAGCAACGTCTAGCATATCTAGCTCCCAGCGCGGAACGCAGCCGGTGTGAAGTGATTGGGGAGGGGAGCTTGGTGCACGATGCGGAGCATCACAATGGCTTACCCCATCTTTGGATGATCACCGTTTGGACAAGAGCTTCTTGGGGGGAGGGGGTGCTGCTGAGCTGCTTGAGCTGCTGAGTTTTGCTGGGCTCTTCACCCACGAAACTGCTTTCAGCGTCGCCTGATTTTACCCCACATTCCCATCGGATTCTACCACCTACGCCCTAACGTTACCTTTGCCTTCAAACGAAAGGGTCAGCATCGAGAAGAGGCCTTTTCTCTCGAGTCCAGACTCGAGCCACAGCTACAGAATGAGGAGAAGCAGCATTCTGCCCCTCTCAATCCCCTCATTCATCCCCCTCACCTCATCTCATCTCATCCCAACTAAGACCATTTCGTTCTCTAAATCCCCCTCATTCATCTCCTCCCTAACCAACTCACATTTAATACTGGCTCAGTGGGCGGGAACCATGTAGAGAGCTACCAAAGGTCACTGCGGATTGGGAACCACAGCACTACTACGCGGGGACTTGTAATGCTCTTTTTCCGTTCCCTATTCTTGGAGCACATCCATCCCAACAGCCCCAAATCATCTAGCGCTCTGGTGGTCTGCTAATCACCAGATGCATATTTCCGGACGAAGGGCGATGCTTTCGTGTTGATTTTTGGATTTTGGATTTTGGATTTTCATTTTTCTCTCCGAGCTCTCAGCGAAGAACGAACTTCCTCCATGGAGACCATGGAGGCTCACAAAGACCAACAAAAATAAGGCATCTTACGAGTACCAAGATGTACAGGGGGGGCCATGGGTTGGGGATACCCTTACTCGGGTCGCGATCGGAGAGTTACGCCCAGTGCAAAAAGAGTGATGGCATCATCGTACATCCGACTTATGCCATAGCTTTTCTTCAACTTCTTCTCTTGTCATTGATTGCCATTGCCTGCATTCTGTCTTGTTGCAACGTTCGCTCGTACTGCTCCAAGTCCGGTGGTGCGTGCGTGCTGGAGGACGTTGACGACGATGGTCCGACCATGCACATCCCAGTACATCCCAGTAGCCCCAGCGCATTCGCACTCACGATTGGAAAAGGATGGATTGCTGGCTAATAACTGTGGCTGCCAGCTAATCAGCCATCCTCCCCCATTATGCAGCTGCGTGTACATGCCTACCTGGGACGGAAGGGGTCTATGGTCCGGTCGCCCTGTGGGATTCGTTTTGGGTATGGCCCGCTGGGTTGAATAAGCATACGGAGACTTACTATACGCGCACAATCGATACACGCTGGGACGTTGATGACGTTGACGAAGAGTCGAGGAGGATGGGGGGTAGGGATTCTAGACCCACCAGCGAGTCTGTACGACCTTGTGTATTTGTGGTTGATAGGATAGGATAATTGCGAGCAGCAGAACACTAGACTACCCAGCAGATACCTCGTAGATACCTCGTAGATAACTATTACAGGTGGACACTGTCCAGTAACAGGCGCACGCCACGATACGCCATGAAAGAGCCCAGGGTTACTAGCCACAAGCCCGCCACACGCACCTTGGAGATAGATGAATGAACGGGTGGTTGGATGTTTCTATTCCAGTCAACAATCTCCACTCCTCTCGTACTGTGTATAGCAAGCACTACACAAAACACCATATTCCCGTAGTCCTCGCTGAATTCTCGCGGCAACTATGGAAATGGTGGCGTAATTGCTTCCAATTCAAGAATCCTTCGCCAGTCGGCGCATGATGCTCGACTGATATGAGCCTTCCACGGCACATACACTTCGCCACGAAACGCCGCGCAACATTATACACCGGATCTCTCGTCACACAAGTCACCACCACTCTGAATGCCCGGAGTCAACCAGTGAAGTTAAGAATGGCATTGAAAGAGAGACAACGAGAGGGGGCAGTGTGAAAGAGTAGACAGGAGACGGACCTACAAGTGGCCGAACCAATAATGTTCCTGTGTTTACGGGGAGAGTACGATTCTCCTCCATCAGCATTACCATCACCATCCAAACCTTCGTACCCCTCAAGGCTCAAACCCTGGACCCAAGTCCTGCCCATTCTCCCCGATACTGGCCAAGATCCATCTCAGGTATAGAGTACGATCCCCCAGGTGTTTCCAAGAGCCGCCTCCCAGGTCACGAGAACTCTGCCACGAATGCCACGACTACTGGGCAACTCGCATTGCCTTATCGTCCCTCCTAAAACCCCCCCAGGCGGAATCGTGTCTTCGTGGGCGTTCAGGCCCGCGACAGCTTCCCTGATTATCTGAAAATCTTACTGTACTTGGACGTAACTCTGTGCGAAAGAATCCCAATAACGCACGCCCTACCCCCTTTCTTCAATCGCTGTAGTACGCCTGCGCAGATCTCGCAACCCGTCACTTTGGGTCGAGGTTCCATGGAGAGGTAGATTACAAGCCTCTTTGGCGGTTCGAATGCGTTGCTATGCGCTACAGTCTACCAAGACTGATTCCAAAGCATCGCGTACGCATCACCAAAACAGACCACACCAAGCGAACAATAAGGGAAAAGGTCCACCCAACGCACCAATTACTATTTCCCTTTTTCGTTTTTAATTTCATTGAATTTTGTTAATACTGTCTTTGCGCAATTGTTAACTATGCTCCTAGGACAGACATCATTCGATTCAAGCTTCAGCTATAGTTGTTGAATTTTGCAATTTCTCGCTCGCTGGCTGGCTCGGGATCCGCGCACTTCTCGGTAGCCATGAATGCCCGTGTTCCGCGCTCTCCTTGTACGACGATGAGACCACGAGGCTCCCGTCGGCACTTCAGGCATTGACTCTACCCACAAAGTAATATGAGGGATTGTCCATATTTCCGTCTTCGTCGTTTTTTGTCCATATTTCGTTCCGTTCCGAAAGGGTGCGATCAGCACAGTGCTTTTTCCCTTCGCTCTCGCTCAATAGTGATTATCAAATAACCCAAAAGGATCGGCCTCGATAGTCGACACCCCCTTCCCCCCCTATTCTGGCAAACAATAATTGACAAAGCGGCTTTGGTTGTCTGCAACTTGTCCATCCTGCCTCCAATCTGCACAAACCTGCTCGCCGGAGAAACTCTTCAATGCAGGTGGATCTTGCTCACATGAAAAGGGAAAACCTTAGTTTCTGGAAATACATTCGACGGCATCCTCGACGGCATCCTCGACGCCGCACGGCACACGCACGCTATAAGCTGGACGCTTGTTCTGCTGGTCAGAATATGCTCCACACTCGAGCATGTCTTCCCGTCTCTACAATCCACAATGCAAGGCCGGCGAAGGTCTCAATTCAGCTGTCAGCAAGCCCCGTTCCCATGTAGGAAATTGGTCTGCGAAGGTCCACTTACACCACGACTCATACTTTCGCCTGTCCGCTGTGTCGTGAATTGCGAGTAACGTCCAGCAAAGAAATGTTGAAGAAATACCCAATATCAACCCGAGATCTATACGCAAGCGCTCGCCAATCAATCCTTCTCTCCAGTTCCCCGGTCTACATCTGCCTTCTTGAATCTAAGTAGATCTCAAACTAGAGAAATTAACCACGTCGGTCTGGTCCCGTGCTAGCATCTCATGCTCGCCATTGTCCTGTACATAAGCAATCCTTGTGGATTCTCAACTAGCTGCACGATACTCCATAATAGCCAGTTCTAGCAAGCAAGATACAGGAGGCTAGCAGGCGTCCAGCTCCTCAACGTGCCTCCCCCTCTTCTCCTCTGTAGACCTGGTATCTTCTCCAATTCGCAAAATGCATCCGATGGTTGGTTCGGAGCACCTGCCGCTTATTGTTCCCATAATGGCTGGTATCCTTCGTATCGGCTCCCTCGTGGCTGACTACCGCGCCTTTAGCATCATGACTAACCATAACGCTGCAGGGCACCAAGCCACATGCAATGATGGTAAGGAAGTCTACACAGTACAGTACCTAAATGGACATCCAATGAGGAATTCAGTCTACTCTTCTACCTATCGTATCCTTTTTTCTGTCTCTTTTCCTCCTTGTCTCTTCTGGCCTTTCAATATCGGCCCGACCTTTCGCATCTGGTTGCCAAACCGCCATGTAGTTAGACACTTTCCTCAACGCCTTTTTCAGGGTCCACAGCGGAGCGGGGTGAGAGTTATAGCGCTATGACTGGATCTGCTCTTCGCATTTCCATATTCGCAACGTCTCTCCAGCAATCCTTCACTTGCATCTCCGTCGAAAGCCATTAGGCTTAGGTGCATGTATGAAATCCTTCTGGCGGCTTGGTCAATTTTTCTTCTCGAAGCTTTATGTGGGACGATTGAATGTAGTGCCCTTGCATTTACCAATCACCATCCACTATGGCACATACGTATTGTCTCGGTTACGGTAGGTATATAAGGCGTAGGCTGTTTGAATCCGAGTACGGCAATGGGAGAGCTAATGACCAAGCACTCCAATCCTCGGATCCTTCCATGCGTACCTATGCAAGCCTTTAGAGATATGTACCCACATTCTGTTCTACCTGCTCCAAAGCGAGCTCGACGATGCCTTCTCACACCGCACGTTCCGCTGCTCTCAAGCCGGCAGGATAGTCTTGATTGGCTCTCCCGGCCGAATGTACGGTGCTTCCTACATGGTTGCGGCTCTTCTATTCTAGTCGTAAGGCTTCGCTCGTGGCTTGACTGCTCGAGCATCAAGATCTCGTCCTAGCGTATAACAGAAGGTCGGATCGGACTTCTTCGTTCAGCCTCCTCGTCTTTTGGTGGCTTTTTTGGGCATGCGCCACTGAAGCGTTGAGTGCTTCCGGGTGAAGTCTCTTCTCCCCGACTGACGTCTTCCTTGCCGTGCCAGAGCATCAATACGTCAGTTTAGGCCTTTCTTTGAAAGAAGGATGGATAGTTAGTCTCTTTGTGACGGATGCAATTCAGCGGTGACGTCTCAATACGACGAAGTCCTGCAATGAGAAACGAATTCAGAGTGAACGCCGTCGAAGCGATGCAGTGACAAAGCTTTGCAAAGTCTTGGGTTTCTTGTGTGCATCCTTCTCGATACAAGCAAGCCAAAGGAGTTCAGATACAGCGTCATAAACTGTGTACTCATCGTGAGATCCCGTCATATCAAGGGTTGGTTGTGGCTCGCGTGTGTTCGCTTCGACGGAACTTATCAAAGTGCTGTGCTGGTCCGGACGACAATGGTCCGGACAGTCTGACGATGTATCCTGAATCTATTGCGATAGTTACATATGCAACAATCTTTCGTGATCCTGTCCCTCCCATGAGAATGGAACTTGCTTAGTGCTCGTGATTGTATGTGAAAGCGTAGACTTTATTTCATAGCAAAGAAAGAATCGCTGTGATGGACTCTTGAACAGCCACTGAGAGCTAAATTCTCAATTCACCATTGGCTAGATCTCGAGTAAATTCGAGCCACGACTTGAAGCCGTAACTATGGATTCAGTCTGTTACCAATGGTCGTGATCTAGATGAACTCCTCTAGTTGCGATCATAATGATTTATATTGACACACTCCTGAAGGTTCTATCAAACAATGCTATCTCAGAATTCGAGGGATGATAGTTGCTTAAGGGATAATGCTTGACCTCGGACGAATCGAAAGTGCATGTGATTGCGAGATTTTCCCTGGAAAAAGATGGTGAACGAGGAACAGATACAGAGGGATGATATCACCCAAAAAGAAAGAACTTTCAACCGTGTGATTTCAACTTAAAGTAGATAATCTTGTGAGAAGTCAGAGATGAATTGGTCTCACTTAATTCGGTGTCGAAAACCATGTTGGAATGTTGAATCTTTGTTCAGTGTTAAAATTCAAATATCCGCGATGTTCTTCCCAGTTGTAAATAATCTACACTTCATATCGTTTATCAACACAACAATGCTCTTCCGACGACTAAACTGACCATCTCACAAGCCATTTCTTACCCCCAGGAGTGATCTTACCTGACCTTCATAAAAAACACACCTAAATCAAGTACTCCTCGCCAGCACACATCAATCTCATTCGAGAACACCACGCTCGACAGTGGCCCTTCAACCCTCCAACCCCCCTGTACTCCAATCAATTTCAGAAAAATACAATCTTCCAGCCATCCTCACCACCCCATCCCACCGATCGATCTACTTCCTCCATTCCAACCAAGCGGAACCCACCACGACACAGCGCCAACAGCCAACACAATCAACCACGTCCAACATCGTCCCTGAGCGGCAAAGTCCCCAAAACCCCTATCAACAACCCCATATTCGCAAACATCAAGGATGAACGCCGCCGTAGATCCACGTATCCCATCCCTCTATCCACCTTCCTTCTTCCCTACGCGCGGGTAAATCAGCTGTACTCATGCCTATCTCCTAGCAACTGGTACCCTCCCATTCGATCTACGTGCCTGCTCGCGCCTCTATTCACATCGTCTCGAGCGTCACGGGGTGTCACTTTCCTCTCCCTTCGCTCCAGAAATCGCAATGTCATGTAATGCATCTCCGCGGCGCAGTGTCGTAAAATCTCGCCTCGCCGTCGCCACGAAGACACCGACATCATGCGCCGAGGGGGCGAGGCCGCGGGTATTATAGTTATAGCGTGAAGATGGACGAAGAAGGGGGGGGGCGGCGCTTGTTCGTGTAAGATTTTCTTTCTCGTTTTCTGCGTTCAAGTCTATAGATCGTGATGGCAGTGATCACAGGGTGTCGTGAATGTGGTCGTGTATGACACTGGGACTTGGGACTTTCATTCAACCTCCCATCTACGTACGCCTCGATACATATACTCAAACGACTACTCCACCGATCACTATGTCTAGGCGCGGCAAAGCAACCTCTCCCTCCCTCCCTATTAATTCAACGATGCAGGATCCCACTACTAACAAACGTACGTCCGTGGCGCGGTGAAGTGTGTGTTGTCCCTCCCCCTCCCCCTTCCCCTTTCGTCCCTGGCCGCGCTTGGGTGAATTGACGTGAAGTAGAGTGAATTCGGTGGGCGGCAATGTCTGTGGGGATTTGGTTGCAGAGTAGAAATGGGAGTTATAGTGTAATTTAGGGACATGGACTGCATGTGGCTGGGTTAGGTAGGGATAGTGTTGCGTTGCATTCGACGGGTAGGTTTCGATCGGAGGGGGTGTATTTGCGGCGTTCATTTTTCTGTGGAGGGACAGAGGGTGTTGGCAAGATGATGGGACGGTACACTTGATTGGGGAAGTGCTGGGAGGTGGTGGTGCGGGTAAGTTTGGCCTATGGGGATGTTTATGAGGGAAAGATAGTGCTTCTCCGGTTGAGGGTGTGCGTGTGGACTTGCGTGCGTATACGAGAGATAGGTCACCATATCATTGCGAACTTTTCGATTTAGACAGATAGGCTGGACGTGAAGGGGCTGGATACGTGGAGCGTTTTGGGATTTGGGTTGGAAAGCGTCACGCATGAGATCTTTTCTTGCAAGTATGTCTGTTTACAGATATATGAATTTGCACATGAGTACTGAGAAGCAAGTCTCAAGATCGAGTCTGGTTGGGCAACCAATGAATGTGAATTTACTCCATATGTGACAGCTCTACTGCTATCGAGAATAGAGTCAGGAAATCTATAGGGGCGGAACCGGTCTGAAGGAGAATATTTCGCCAAGTTACATTACTCCAAGGCTAATGATAGCATAACTATGGTCATAACTGATGAGGAATGAAATATGAAAAGGTGAAGCAGGGAATCGTAATGGCCGAAGCCTATGCGTGCAAAAAGTAGTCGTGGATATCTTTCCTGCAAACCATTGAAAAGGGGAACAAAAAGGTAACAAGGAATGGGAAATGAATCCTGGCATGGGACCGCCAGAAAAAGTATGACCAGTCAATAACAGTGAAAGGGCGGGATCCTCAAGTTCTTCCGTGCTCGAACTCCATCTGGTTGCCAACCAGCTCTGCTTCCAGTTCGGCATGGGCATCGTCATCTCTTCTAATCTCGATCTCCCGGCTCGGCCTCGCTCTCTTGTGTCGAGGCTCTCGAACCAGGTCAAGCCCTAAGCGGTCCGCTTCTTCGGGATTCTGCTTGACCCACCGATCCCGCCAGCGCTCGCGTATGACATCGTAGAGAAAGATAAACTGAGCTTCACTCTGTACCATCATCATGCGCTGCAGTCGTAGGTTATCGACAACCGTCAGAATCGGATCGTCGTCCTCGTGCAAGTTGTCCATGCTTCCTTCTTCCAATTCTTGCAAAAGCCAATCTAATGCGATGAATGTACCGCTACGGCCAACCCCAGCGCTGCAATGTACAATTCGGGGATTGTTCGCATTGTCTGCGTTTCTCTCTCTCGAAAGGTCTATCAACTTGAGGAGGGCAGCCTGATTCGCATCCTCGGGCACGGAAAAGTCTGGCCAACCCTCGAATAACAAGTGCCAGATCTTTTTCGTTTCGCTACCGTCTTCGGTCGACATGTCCAGTTCGCGCACTTGCGCGCTCACCTCTTCGTTATCGACCAGCGAGGCCAAGTGCAAGTTGTGAATGATCCCGTCCTTGAATTCGTCATGCGCATTGATCCTGAGATCCGGCATCTGCAAAGACTGGGGATAATACGCAAAACACTTCTCGCGCCCACCCTCGTGAGTTTTTGTGAGCATGATAGCTACGGCAGGGGAGGTTGTCTGCTCCCAGATCATGCGCCAGATGTGCGAAAAGCTCTCTGGTTTTGGACCCTAATCTTTTATTAGTCAACGTCGTGGATGCGTGCCCTCATGAGATTTTACCTGTGTTGCGATGAACCGGGTGATCTTCTTTGTCTTGGTGGACTCCAACACGATCGGTGACGCATTGATGTAGTCGCTGTACCCTTCTGGCACCTGGAGCTTGACTCTATTGTTCTGATAGGGATCGACATTGACATATCGGTTCCGTTGCGCGACCTCAGGCCCTGTGCATTTTGCCCATTGCGAGGTCGGCGATACGGCCCGGCCATTAGGGAGAAGTCTTTCACGCTGTTGCCATTCGAGATCTTGATACTTTTCCAGAATTTCTATCTCTCTTGTTAGCATTCCATCCTGCTGCAGTATTCCAAGGCCGAAGCTACCTGCCTGCTTTACTCAATTGCAAGAATGCCGGGTATGGTGTCAGATCTGGAGGTTCCTGATCGGCTAAGGAACTTGTCTGAGAGCTCGATTGAGGTATCAGGAGACTCGGGGCGCTCGCGGAGGGTGTGGCGCTCGGTGTGACGAAGGGCGTATTGACGGAGGAAGCAGCAGCGGATCGAGAGCTGTCTCTACTGCGCGAACGCTTCGACGATGATGGCGACGGCGGCACCGCGAGTGAGCCTGTGGACGACATGTTTTCTGAGTCCGGCTTGAGGCCGCTCCTGGCTATGGCCTTGCGCCGTAGGGCGCGAAGTTTATGCAGCTTGACACAATTTCCACAGTCGCTGGGAAAGAGTGTAGTTTCTTGTGCGGGGAGGAGTAGGTGGGACTGTAAATGTGTTGAAGATCTCCCGGGGTTGCGCGCGTGAGATGGCTTGCAGGACTCGAAATGATAGGACGAGGATAAACTGCGAGAGCAGGGGGAGGATCGATCGATTGGGAAATTTCGGTAAGCGGATTGACGCAGTGTCTGGAAGGAGTGCAGGTGTTGCTCTAATGCGGCAGAAGTGGTATATATGTATTGGCGCAGGTGACAGCAGTATAGTATAGTGCTTTGATCAAAGGGCGACTGTGTGTGTCCGTTTGACTGGTGGTATGTGACTGATGCGAAAATGTCACACCAAAGAGGGCTGAATCAACCGCAGTGCCAGTGACCGGGTTGACTATTTCGCTAGATGTCTCGCGATCAAAGTGTGAAATTGCTGGTGGGGGTTGTCATTCGAGGTTGAGGGTATCGGAGGACCGGAGAGCGGCCGATGCGCGGATTCCAGCAGAAGGGATAGGACGGCACGTTGGGTAGGGCTGAAGATGTAGATTGCCGATGCAATTTACCAGGTCGGTAGTGCAAGAGTGTGCGTGCGTGTGTGCGTGCGCGTGTAATTGATTGCTCGATTGATTGATTGAGTGATCGATGGTGAGATTGCGTAGGGAGGAAGAAGTTCGAGAGATGAGTAGAGAGAGGGTAGTTGGTAGTTTAGATGGGAGGGAGGGAGAAGCAGAGAGGGAAGGAAAGAACGACCGACCTATCTACCTATAAAAGTATCTACCCTGCTAGATAGGTACACACTGACACAGGCACGAGTAGGTAGAGACCAGGTAGAAGACGAGATGGCAAGTCTAAGCACAAGTAGGGAGAACTTGTAGGGAATAGGGTGTTAGGCACGGCTAAGGGACCCCATAATTATTATACAAAAAGTAGGGGAGACGAGGAACGAATAGTTCTAGCATCTACTAGCAAGATACCTAGGTCATTAGTGATTAGTTAGAATACCAAAGGTAGACATGGCGGAGACGATACTTCGGGCAGTCAGTCACTTTGTCAATAACGGGGGAAGGGGAGGCGGCGGGGCGATTAGGCAAATGCGTCCAATCCCACGATGGATTATCTCGATCGATCAATTAATGTTGGCATTATTATCCAGGTAGCTATCATCGCTAGCAGGCAGTTGTCCATAAGGGGCGGCTTCATGGAGTTGGTAATTACTCGCGTGTATGGCTACAAGTGTACATATGGTGCATCTATGTTTAGGGACGCCTTTGGAAGATACTTGGTAAAGAGGTACCTATTGTATTGACGATCGCGCTGTCGGTACTTATTGTACAAGTATATAGATTTGTGTATGGCGCCGATAACTAGTGAGGGGCTAGCTCTATTAGTCATGGCAGTCGCCTCATCGTCTTCTGGGTCTTTGGATCATCCATCTCGGTCTCGATTCTCTCGATTCTTTCGATTCTCCATCGCTCTCGCTCTCCCTATTCTATTTCGCCTCACCCATCTATTTCCGTCTTCGGTCTTCCCTTCCACCGCCAAACGCGCCCGACACCTTGCGCCCATTGCGCGTTTGCACTGGCCTTTTTTTCCAAGGGCTCGCTTCGCTTTTGCAACCCGTCTTTTGATGTAGACTCCATCACATCACCATGAAGGCTCCGTGGATGTTACTGTTCGAGGTGCGTCTATTCCGCAGCTCCACCGAAGTATCAACTTACCTGTAGCTAACGACTGTCTTCCTCTAGGCCTGGGCCGTCCAGAAAGTACGCCTCCCGATTCATTCTGACCAATATCGTACCCGTCGCCAGTACTGATGTCCACCCTCTGCAGCTCCTCCGCAGCCCTGCCTTCAATAGCATGGTCCAGAAGGCCTACCGCAAGATCAATGGTCTGCCACCCATGGGCCCCGACAATGGTCACGGAAGTATGTGCTCCGTCAGCTCCACAGCAGGCACACCTTTGACTGACGCTGTTTTGTCAGGGACCGGCCCGTCCGCTTTCGATCACTTCCGCACCGAAGTAAAGAATCAATTCCGCGAGCTCACATGGCAGAAGAAGCCTCCAAGAAACTGAGTTGAAGAATTCGGAAGTTCAGCAATTGAACCCCACGTACCGACCACGATTCATCGAAACGACTCAATCGCAAGCAACACGCCATAGTCCCCGATCCGTGGTTTCTACATATGGATACATCTAGACATGAACCGTGTTGGGACACAAGTATCCGCCTTTGGACGGGTGGAGCTTGTGCAGTCATCTGTGATCGCAAAGCCAGCTGCATCAGGGTCTCTCTACCGGCGCTCACATTGCTGTCGAACCTGCTGTCGCGTCGCAGCCGTGGACTGCCCCACGGTTACAAGATTCGACACGAAGGTAGGTAAGACAATGGACGCACTTCGTTGTTCGCTCTGCTGCGTCACCCTATCGAAACGGTGGTGTCGCGGTTATGCAGCATAATTGCGTAGCTTAAGGCTGCACTGTATATACCTAGTATGCCACGAGCATCTTCATCCGAACACACGGGAGAGTATTCATAGCTAGCATGAGTACACGACACTTGAGCTATATATACCTACAGGTACATATCGGAACTTGTTTCGTATCTTAACGTAGATCTCATTCCCATTGCGCATTACCTCGTAGAAAAGTATGTGTTATGAGTAGTGTCGTCCTGCTTGGCGTGGATGACCATTGAACTATATTGGAGATGATATTATCTATGGATATGATAGAAATGTAGAATAATGATGTGCATCAAAACAGATGAGTACCTAATCAATTGATCACGTATGTTTGAGTACATTGGGTCTGCAAAAGCAAGCTTGTCTCTACCTACACTGTAGGCATTCCAGAGTATGAGATATCAACACTGGTATCTTCTTCTAGCCCTAAAAATGGACGTATCAATTGCAGGTACATTAGGTATGGTTGATATGGTGTTATATTATATATATGTACTTTAAAATATGCTGAATGGATGAATGTAACTGGACGGCATCAAGCTCCGGGATGATGGGCAATACAAAGTCCGTGCGCACATGCGGGAACTAAGAATTCCATGGGGACGTCACCCACCAGACGGACGTGGGACCCAATCTTGTCTTGTCGTAATCGTCAACATCACCAACTTCCTTTCCCCAACATCTTCAGACTCAGCACCAACAATCCCCACGTACCATACATACCTACGCACACCACCCCCGCGCGCTACAATGGTGCTGCAACCAATTACAACGTCACTGCTACTCCGAACCCCTAGATCCCTCCTATGATCCTTAGACAGACAGTGCCACCATCTTCTCGATGGACGAGACAGACAATGCCGAGCGCAATGCGGCCGGCCCCATGAATGGTGCGGCTGCCAGCCCCGTCCCGAGCCCAAAGATATCTCCGAAGAAGCCAGACGCTGTTGAACAACAAGATTTCGTCAACCCTACACTTAACATCATACAGACCCTATCTCGGAAGACCTCAACAAGTGCTTTATCTACTCGTACTACACTCCCCTCGAGGGAAGGAACCCCTCCGCCTTTGCCCCCTAGGCCCATGAACCTCGCGTTTCTGGACTCAAGACCCTCCACCTCCCATTCGGTAGCTCCTTCAAGACCGCAGCTTGTCTCCAAGGCAACGACACAGCTTTCGTACACCAACACGCAGACACACAACGACCTAAGAGATGATTCACCTTCGTCAGGTGCATCCCGCGCGCGGAACTTTTTTGGCTTGAACGTACGAAGCACTGCTAGCGACGCCGACGATAGTGCCAGCGTGAAGAGCTACGCACCCACCACAATCGAGGTCGGTGGAGGAGACTCGGAGAGCACACTGGCTGGAATCATGGATGATCATGAGAAATCTGTACTACAGTCTCTGGGCCATAAATTCTCGGACCAGGAAGCAGAGAGCTTATTCCCGAATGACCCAAACTTCGAGTCGGCCTTCGACCGCGAGTTCGACGAGATCGAGGGCATGGCATCAGATGGATCAAACGAAGGTCAGATCACTTTGCCGTCAATACATCCTGTCCCCGTTTTTGCTTGTGCACTTGTTGCCATATTTAAATATAGCAAACGCGCGCTGATTGCCTCTGCGTAATAGAACAAATCATGCTCCAATGGCGTGCCAAGTTGAAGCACTTCCTTATTCTTTCCTCAGCCGGAAAACCTATCTACAGCCGGCATGGCGACGACCAGCTCGTCACAAATTATATCGGGGTCATCCAGACCATCATATCATTCTACCAAAGCCAGAACGACACACTCAAGGGGTTCACTGCCGGAGACGTACGCTTCGTCATCTCCTCGAGAGGACCTTTGAATCTGGTTGCAATTTCTCGCTTGCCGGAAAGCGATGCACAGTTACGAGGACAGCTGGATGCATTATATATGCAGATTCTGTCCACTTTAACTCTCCCGAGCATGGAGCGAATGTTCGCTGCGCGAGCCAACTACGACCTCCGCCGACCCCTTCAAGGCACGGAAACCCTTCTCTCTGCACTTTCTGATGGCTTCACCCGAGGCTCGCCATCCACGCTCCTCTCCGCCCTCGAATGTCTCAAGCTGCGCAAAACACACCGACAGGCAATCAATAAAACCCTCCTATCTACTCGATCAGAGAACCTCCTCTACGGTCTTATCGTAGCATCAGGAAAACTAGTCTCTGTCGTCCGCCCCAAGAAGCACTCTCTGCATCCAGGGGATCTCCACCTCATCTTCAATATGCTCTTCGAAGCCGGTAGCGTGAAGGCCGGAGGTGGCGAGAACTGGATTCCTCTATGCCTACCAGGATTTAACAACACCGGGTACCTCTACATGTACGTGAGCTTTCTCAATCTCGAAGATCCGACGACACCAGTTGCAGAACGACCGAAGAGTCGTGAGGGCGGTGGTGCGGCAGACGAAGTCGCAATCCTACTCATCAGCCCCAACAAAGAAGGGTTCTTTGAGCTGCGCGCAATGAGAGACCAACTCGTCGACCAACTACAAAAGAATTCGTCCATATCACGCATCCGCGAAGCCGTGAAAGCTGGCCGACCGCGCTGCACTGACATTGTCCCCGGGAGCCCGCTCCGACATTTCTTGTACAAGTCTAGGGGAAATGTACAGTTCACAATGCCGGCCTGGGAACCCTACTTTGAGTCCCCTCTCGAACGAAGGAGGTATGCTTCATTTCTCTTTTCAGCCCTTTCGTTTGCACACCTACTGTATCTCAATTACTGACACATAACCAGACTCATGTCTCTCTACAACACTCTCCACACACAACTCCACGCAAAGCCCACATCATTGAAGATCCATCATCAAACCAGTGCTACAAACATCAGTCTCGCGTGGAGCACACCCTTATTCGAACTGTACGCCGTAGCACCCGTTGCGACGAGTCGAGCCGCGTTGGCACAGAGTGCGAACAAGATTGTGCAGTGGGTTCGACGAGAGGAGGAGAGGGTTTTCATCATCGGCGGTGCAGTTTTCTAACGTTGGTCGAAGAGCACTGCGTTAGTTGCTACATGACTTGAGCGAGCGCAACGAAGAGTTTATACCCGAGAATCGAAGGCAGTACATACATAGCGACGTGATGCATTTAAATTTATTGCTATTAGCGACACTGCCTTCTTTGAGTCCACATGTGATAATTCTCCTACCATGTAATTCTTACTCACCCATCTTCAATATATTTGATTGCTTCTAGCCATGCACAATGCCCCCCTCGAAACTTGACTTTGTATAGAATTTCTAAACCCCAACACGAACTATATCGATTCCTGAATAAAACTCATCCATCATAAACACCTTTCCACCTACCAAATCACACATCTACCCACCACACTACTACATCAATCCCCATCTCCAACCATCTCCCCTAAACTATCCACCCAACACCACTCACAGGCCTCCCCAACCGAGACCACCATTGAGCCCTACCAAATCCAAGCGAACGAAGTTCAACCGCCACAACATGCAATGCCCCACTCCTTTCCAAAAATACCATAGAGACACTGACATGTCTGTCCAAAATTCCCAAACATCGAACGTGCCTCCACGCAAATGTTCGAACCAGAAACACCATAAACGAAAATGTCTCGGACGGGCCACCCCTCCACCAACCCCCCCTTTCCCCCAAGACCACCAAGCAGACACGCACAACAGCGCTTTGCCAACGAGCGCACGGTGTGGAGACCACACCGTCTAGTCCCACAGACCACACTGCCAATCCCAAGATTTTTGTTTGTTTCGATTGCGTCCGACCAACCGTTGGTCGGACTTCTATTTCCTGCTCGCCCAGTCGTCAATGTGTGGGGAAATGGAAGATGCGTTCTACACAGAGATGTGTGTACGTTCAGTGCGTAGGGTGCCGTAGGTATCGGAGTGACACGTTCGCTCTCCTCCGCACCTTTTTACCTTACCGCGACCGAGACCAACACCGCGATGTCAAAAGAATCCAGACATGGCGTCTCGTGGAAACGAAGACGAAGCAGAGACACGGTGAATGTTTTACTCCTCTACAGGACATCATGGCAAAGGTATTTCTGTCCGTCTGTGTGTATGTCCTTGCGCAGAGCGATGAGTAGGATAGAAGAAGGGTTTGGATTGTATAAAATGGAGGAGAATCGTGGAATGATTGCTGGAATCAACTCACTTCGATACTCAACTCCAATCCAAGTCCAGGCGACAGGATAGAGCATATCATCATTCACTTTTTCAACTCCACCACAACCGGATCACAAGAAGTCAATCACTGCCAAACCACCAATCACTCCGTCCTCTTTTCTCTCTATCGAATAGACTGAACGATACCATCCCATCAAGCAGTGAACCAGACTCGAACTTACATTCACTTTGCCAATTTCCTCAACACGCCATCCACATATACCCATGCCAAAAACCACATCCACAATCCCAAACATGACCACCACCCCACAACCTCAACCACCATCCCCAACTTCAACCCCAGGAAGCACAACATCACGAGCAACGACACAACAATACCACTCATACCTCCTCACCCTCCGCGAACAACATACCTCCCCTGCCCCATCCCACCTCCAAATCCTCCCCCCATCCCCATCCCCACCACCAAACCCCAACAACGACAAGGAAGAAAAACCCCCCCGCAACCTCCTCAGAAAAGCCAAACCAAAAACCAAGACGCCAGAAGCGCCATCACGATCGCCTCTGAAAATCGAACACACGACCCACGACAACGCATCGCCCTTCCGCATCGTCCAATCCCGCTTCGACTGCCGTCAAACGTACCAAACGTACGAACCTCGAAGTCCAACTCGAACTCGACAAACTCAAGACGAACGCGAGAGAGAAGGACAGGGACAAACGCCCTCACTGTCCAGAAGTACGAGTTCTTCCTCACCTAGTTCGAGCGGTTCGACGCCACCGACGACAGTGAGCTCGTCCTCGAGGAGAACGAGTGTGATCGAGGATCCGAATGGCAGTGTCGAGCGGTTCTTAGCTCACATGAGGCAGAGTTTCGAGGCTAGGCGGGAGAAGGAGATGGGAGGTGGTGGTGGTGGGTCGGGGTATGATGTCTTCGTCGATGAGGGGGAGAACGGATTTCTTCCTGTTGACACTGCGCTTTGAATTCGTTGTGTTGTTTGTACTAGTGTCCATTAGATAGTTAGCAGGATAATACCCAATCTATAACCATTTTGTTGCTACAAGGTGAATATCGATACTTGTGATTCAACCCGTGATTCGTCAGTCATGTTCGTCAGCCTATCCGTGTCACATCCACAGTCAAGTCACGTTCAAGTGAATACACCATATTCTGAAAAAACATATCTTTTGACTAAAAGCTAGAGGCGTTTCAAGGCTACCTCCGTAATTCCTCTCCCGTGCAAATTCTTATCATACAATGCCCGAAATGATGCCAATGCATAATGTCCTCTGAGGGACTACTATTAAAACAACCCCATGATGTCGCGATCATGAGAGAGGGATTCCGAATCCTCCGGCTCCGTGCCGTCCAGCCTCGATACATTGGCCAGGCATTATCAGTTGCGTCGGAACTTGGGAAGTCGCTTCGTGATGGTGTGCTTCACACGCCGTTTCTTTGTTTGCAGATCTGGATGTCTTTGTAAGAGAATGTTCATTGTGCAGTGATCAAAGCTCATGTCCTTTCGAGCCTTTTGAAGGCGGGTGGACACTACGGTCCAGAACCACCCGGTCCTTGGGAGGGATGATATCACATGCGCGACGTACCAATGGGATCATGCAACACTTGATGGGTAGAGGATCGGCGAGTGATCCTCTTGATGCCTTTTCGCCAGTGCTTCTTGATCTTCTCGACGATTCGCTTGCGGCGGTAGGCAAACGAGGGCATTCCTTGAGCTCCGCTGTAAGTCTGGCGGCGATACTCGCGGGCGGTTGAAATTTGCTGGCTCATGTTGCCGTTCTCACTGATAGTGATTGGTGATGTGTTGCGCGTCGATTTGCTGCGCAAGATGAGTTTTCCGATACCCTTATTGTCCAGCAGGATCTGCTCGTCGGCCTTTCCGACTGTGATCTGACTGTGGTTTGCGCCCACCTGGTCGATGTTGTACTCTGGTGGTGGGGAGCAAGATGTGGTAGGGTACCGTTCGCCCACTTTGTGAGACTGGGTGTAAAGGGACTTGGAGCGAGTCCGAGTTCGTGCCGTTTTACCCTCGGTGGGTAAACGCGAGTCCACTCCTTTGGTTTGAGAATTTTGCCTCGAAAGGCGGCTTTGTGGATGTGGGAAAAGACTTTGGGGGTGTGGAATGGGGTTGAGGAGGGTGAGGTCGGTGGAGGTGGTAGGGGAGTCGGACTCAAAGTGAGAGGGGGTTGAATCTCCTTCACAACAAGAGGTTGGCAGGGAGTTGCAAAGACCCCCTGCACCACCCTGAGGTGAGCGACAGACTGATTTTGGCGACCTCAGTCCAAGGTGAACGTCAAGTCCTGTTTTCGCCCAAGTGTAATTGTCCTCCTTGTTCCAGGGGCGCACTTCGGTGCTGCCCTCTGTGGCCGTTCGTCTCAATGATTGCAAGGACCGTCTCGACGACAGCTTGGTCTCGATGGAAGGTCGCAGGTCGTTGTGATTGAGTGTTCGAGCTCGTTTTCGCGGTCTTGAAGGAGATGCAGCCTTGGGATCAGTTGAAAGTATCGCGTCTTCGTTGACTTCGCTGCCAGCCTCCACCGGGGCCATCGCCTCACCACTGTTTACTTCCTTCCCTGGATCGGCATCAACCACAAGCTTCGAACCAATTCTCTCGCGTTTGCTGACTTCCGCAAATATATCGTCGTCCATCACGATCATCCCATCGGCACCGGGAAATGGTCGCAAACGAGCAGATGACCTCTTCTGTACAGGTGCGACTTCCTGCAGTTCCTTCCTGGTGCTCTGCATGATCTGGTCATCGTCATACCATGAGCTACTCAGCCGACCCTCAGGATACTCGAATAGATCGGGAAGCAACTCGGAAAGTCTTTTAGTCAAGCCACAAAGGGAAGGGACATCCAGCTTCTCAACATCCCTCAGGATTTCTGTGCTCTTAGATGAACGCGACGGCAGCAGGGTCCTAAATGCGGTGGGGTCGGGTTTCGTGCCAGTTCTCTTATACTCCTTCTCCAAACCCTCCAAGCCTGCGATGAGACTTATATACCCAGCCGAGACGTCCTGGCTATAGGTCGATCGAAACTTCTCATACCCCGAGTTCTCTTTTGCAGCAAGATCGATGCTTATAATATCAAGTGAGCGCCTCTGGAGAGCCTCCCTGAAGCTGGCTATGAGATCCATATCACTAAAGTTGAGCTGCGGAAGACTATTCGTTTGCAGGATGCTACTTCTGTGAGAAAGCATTCTAGATGAACGTGGACAACCCTTAGGTCGAAAGTGGACACTGGAGACAGCTCGAGATATTGAACTATTCAGGCTTGAGTCCTCGTGAGAGTCCTCGATCAAAGGAAAGAGCCCATCGCTACTCGGTCCCACCGGCCCATAAGACGAAAACCCCAGCTCAAAGACAGACGCGTCCGCCGAAATTGGAAAAGAAAAACCCCGGCACACGCTACTAGTATACATATTTTTATCAGTGGATTCCGAAACAGTATCCGAGGTAGTTGGTCCAAAGGACCTATCGACTTGACATTCCTCATCTGCCACGGATTCGAATGTTTTCTGAGTATCTGTACATGACAAGCAACGACTCATCGTATCTATAATGGAACAGTCGGGTTGTGAAAATTCGGGTAACATAACGCGGGAAACGTGGATATCAGTTGAAGAGCCTCGTGTGGCTGCATTTACGTCATCAGCCTTACTGTGCGCTGGGGCTTCCGATTCTGTAGCTTCAACAGTGCCGCCTTTTTGAATTGGGGGGTCCGTATCGATATCAGGAGCGGCAATTGCCTGAATCGTGTCACCCCCCCTACCATTCTATGGCGACAAGCCCTGTGTACCACTTGCATCGCGTGGCTGCACGACACGATCAGAGGTAGACGAAGCTTGTGGAGGCGAGGCCGTCTGAGTAGTCTGAGATGCATCCTGCTGCTCTTGCCTCGCTGATGATTTCTTAGAGCCTGGTCGAGTCAAAATCTTAGTAAAGCGGCGAATGGATCTCTTGATAGAATTTTCCTTCCGAGGGCCAGCAGGGTTATTCGAAATTGATGATTGGGGCTCCGAATGCTGCTGGGAGATCTGGACGCCCGGAGATGAGTTGGTCTGTTCCGAGATAAGATGATGCACATCATCCACAGAAGTAGGAGATGTAAGGGGTGTTTCCGGGACAGGAACACGAGAGGCACCATCCGAGTGCGTATGGGGTGTGTCTCCAGTGGTCGTCGAGGGAACGGAACCAGCACGATCAGGCGTAACGGTATCTTCGTTGAGTGGCGAAGATTGCTCGACCCTCGCGGTATCCTGAGACTGCTCCAAACGCAAAGCATCCTGGGCCCCACCGTTACGTGTGGCTGGTGGCATCAGAAGAGAATTTCCTGCAGGATTGACTATTGAATAGGTTAGCACTTGATTTCTACTTTGGGCTGCTTAAATTTGCAACTCACCGGCTTCTGTTGTATTAATGCGTTGCTGGACGTCCTGGTCCGAAGGGCGAGCTCCGGGTACAACCCCACCTTGAACGGGAGAAGACAGCATATCCCTTGACTCGATCGCCAATGAAGTTCTACGGGCTGCCACAATAGCTTGAGCTGGATGGAGCATGCCCTGGCCACGTGAAGCAGAAGGTGTTGCGAGCTCTGGAATGCCATGCAGCGCCGTGCTTTGGAAATGATTAGGGCCGCGGTGGATGGTACCATCCATGGACCTCGAACTGTCACCGGAGGGTCTTCCCTCAAGAGCATTACCTGAAAGTCCAGTTGGTGCATTTCTAACAGCGCCAGGCAGATGTGGACGGCGAAGATTGCCATCAGGAGGTACTGACCACTGCCTGGATGCTTGCTGGTTGGCACCCCTGGCCAAGTCGATCATTCTACCTGGATTCTGGCCCATGGTGATGTTGGATCGAGGAATAGAACCAGATGCAACAGGCAAGGGTGTCACTGATCCAGAACGAGAATTGATACGATCGGAAAAGGAATCTCGTTGAACACTAGGTCCAAGCATGTCGGGTCTGCGAATATGAGGGCCGCGCATATCCGGTCTACGCATATCGGGTCCACGCATATCAGGTCCACGCATATCAGGTCCAAGCATATCGGGTCCACGCATGTCATGTACACGCCTATCGGGTCCGCGCCTATCAGGTCTGCGCATATCAACTTCCAAACCCTGACGACCATCTGGTTGTGCCGCCCTCCTAGGCATTGGATGACCTCGGTGCGGGCGATAGTTGGGGGGAACTTGGTTCGGACCGGGCATGCGCCGCGGCACTGGGTGTTCCCGCATGTTTTCTGGGAATTGCTGCTGATCATGGGCCCCACGAGGACGGCTTCCAGAGCGACGGTCGGCTGCTGACGACCTATGATGAGTATTGGAACGGCTCGTGTCTGGGACATAATAGGCATGATGGGCATTCATATCAAAGGGCGACTCTTCGGACGCGCGCGGGGTCTCTTGCGTCAACGGTGTCATATGATACGTGTTGCCGAGTATCTGGGACTGAATTGCCTGTGTTGTGTTCATGGCAGCAAGATTTCGTGATACGCTGTCCAAGGTATTGTTCCTGTCGCTTCCTAGCGGTTTTTCGTAGATGGTGGGAACGAGAGGGTCAACCTTATTTCCAATCATTCCCGCCACTGCAGGACTATTAATCACTTGCAATTCGAAGCTTTCATCAGAGCATCGATATGGAGTTGAGCTTGTCGACCGGTTCGAAACATTGCTGGCTCGTCCATCGCCATGGGGGCCAGGCGCGTTGCGTCCGCGTGCTGGCTGTGACTGGGTATGGACGGAGCCCGAGGTGAGGTTGGAGGCTCTGCTGGCGCGGCCGTCATCGCGCGCGACTGGCTCACGTCGACGATTGTCATGAGTATTGTCTGGATGCGGTACTGCCTTTCGTCGTATCTGCACCGGAGGCTGGGTACCTTGAGGTGCCACAGCCTGGGGCTGCTGAGGGTTGGTGTTCAAGTGAGAGCCCCTGCTGGCGTGTCCGTCACCATGGCTGTTTTGGTGATGTCCTGCAGGCAGCGAGCCGCCAGGATCATTCTCGACCGGACCAGGTGCAGGAGGTTCATTAGACTGCAGAGCAACCCGATCTTCAGGCTGATCCATCGATGCTGCTTCACTTACAGGGTGTTCGTGCTGCTGGTCACGCTGCGAGCTTGGCGAGGGGCGAGAAGGGTTGATGGTATCGCCATCACCCGCACCGTTGCCGTCTGCAGTAGACATATTATTGTCCAGCAGTGGACGAAGAGTAAGATGCTTTGAATGAAAGGAGACGATAAGAAGTGTGAAAGAGGAAAAGCGAAGATGTTGCTGGGTTAGGGAGGTAGGTGTGAAAGTGGGCTAAGGCGTGTGCTCCTGCAGAAACCAAAACAGATGCTGCGAGAAAATATACTATGTCCTTCGGATCCAAAGGAGAGATGAGTATGCAATGAGTATACTCGCTAGGAGCGTCTGCCAAAAGGAGTGGAAGAGTTATTGCGTGTGGTGGGATAATAGGAGAAAGAAGTTTGTGGGCTTGGGCAAGAAGAGTTTGAGGGTGATGGGATGATTGTTGTGGAGGAAGTGAGAGAAGGAGATAGGCAGGTGGGCGGCCAAGCAAGCAAGCCAGCAAGCAGGAAAGCCAGAAATCAAGCAAGCAAGCACGCAGCTGTCTTTGCTCTTGCACTCGCCGTCGGCTCACTATGCCAATGATGAGGCAGCAGGTGCAGTCAGTGTTGGCCAGGCAGCTTGAACACGATGAGGATGGAGATGGTGACCTGGTGAGGTGCAGGAGATGGGAGAGAAAGAAAGTATGGCGATGGCTCCAATACCTTCTCCAATACCTTCTCTTCTCTTTGCTCTTTTCCTCTCCTTTCCCTACCGTAAAGAAAGGAGGAATACGACTTTGCTTTGACTTTGAAGATGACTGAAAGGAACGAGAAAGAAGGTGATGACGGGGAAAAGAAAGTAGTCTTTGCATGGGTTTCCGGGCCTTTCTACTATCTACTAGGATCCCTGATTGATGTTTTGCGTCTGCCTCTCATCAACGTGATCTTACGCCTTTGCCATTCACCAACATACACACAGTGTCTGCTGCCCACTATCCGCGGAACAAAACCCTTCCATCCAAGATTTTTGGCATCTCTCCTTTGCCCTTTGCCCCTTGCCCTTCGCCGTCATCGCAAGACTCTATCTCTTCTCGTACCCCGGGGTCTGTTCGACATAGACACCATTGGCGCGCCGCCATGGTGCATCGACTTTCTGCTCTTCGATCAGGTCCGACTTGAGGAGGACCTGGCAAGCGTAACTCCCGAGAAGGTCGCCGGGGCAATGGATCGAACGAAATCTAGGTTGATGTTTGTCAAGTCCGCATTGTTCTAAGTCTCCTTACTTCATGATTCTCTTTCTTCATAGCTATAGCTGCTTTCCCATCCACCGCGCGCCGCCTCCGCCGCAAAACCTACGAGCAACCAAGGGAGACATCCAAACCGAGACGTCGATAAACGGTCACAATCATCGCCTCATCACCGATCTTAAGCCATTACTATAATACATTATCGAGCGAAGACGCATACGCGCGCGCGGCTACTTCGCAATATACAAAAAGCCGACGAGTTGGGTATATAAGTGCAAGACTCGCCAAACGAAACAAAACTGGCGACAGAATGCCCGCTGAAAAGACATACAAGAAAGATTCACTCAGCAATCGTCTCCACTGACTCTTGCTTCTTCTTGCTGAACAACCGCTTGAAGGACGAAAGACTTGATTTTCTTAACAAGCCCTTGGACGCTGGCAGCTCTGGGGCGCGATACTCCATGGCTGACTGCGCTCGGGGAGCAGGATCTTGTGCTGGCGCCGGCGCTGGGCGGGAACGACTCGTCGAAGCTGGAGGAGACATTGCAACATGCAAACCTGATGAGGAGAGCTTGGGTGTGCTAGGCCCACTGCTCGGGAACAACCCAAACTGTGCACGAGGATGGGATGATTGTGCCGAAGCGGATCGTGGTGGCAGGCCCGTTGGCGAGGCAAAAGATCCACCGGACACAGAAGAATATGCAGAGTCTTTGCCCGTTAATGGTGGACTCTGCTCGTCCTTTGCTGGGTGTATCACAAAACGTTTTGCTTCTAATGTCTCGAGGGGCATAGTGGAAGGTTGGGGTTCAGAACGCTGTAAAACGCGAGTTGACGCTTGGTATGGTTCACCTGTGGGCTCTTTGCTTCCAGTTACTTGGCGATCAGAGGCACTCGAACTTAGGTCTCGTGACATTGATGACTGCGACTCGTGGCTGCGCGGCAACACAGTCACGTCGGAACTAGAGGCTTGTGAAGATATAGCCGCCGAGAGCTGCCTGGATCCTCCTTCGCGTTGCAGCGAGTCGTCGGAGTCTGAATGTTCGATTGTCCGTATCCGGCCTGTCCGCCCACGAGGCTGGTGGACTTCTCCAGGTCTGGGAGGGGTACTATCCCCGGATCTCGTCTCACCTAGCATACTAGAAGACGGCATGAAGGGCGGTCGCTCATTGGGGACCATGGGGAGCGGCTTATTGTCCGCGAAATTCCGAAAAGACCGTCCAGCATCTCTCGAACTCGTGCTCCTTGACGATGAGCGGCTCGCAATCTTGATAACTCAAGTCAGTAGGAGGCAACGGAAATTACACGTCCAACGATGCGGTGTAGATCGCTGGGGGAAAGGTACACTTACCATACTACGGCGGCTGGCCGCTCCACACCGCTTTTCAATTTCGTGACAGTAGCTGCTGACCTGGACGAGAACGACGCCGAGCTTCTCTGCTTTGGCAACGAGGCTCTGTAAGAATTGCGACCAACCGGCGGTGTTTCCACACATGGCGGAATATATTCGTGCAACGTCGTCATTGTGGCTGGTCCAGGTGTTCCCGATGCTGGCGAGATACATGTCTAGTTCAGTATTTGCGTCTCGATAGGTACTCATATCAACGAGGTAATCATTTAGCATCTGGGACATCCGGTTTATGGTCCTCTCAATGGTGATGTTGCCGTCCAGGAGCTGTGCACGATATGTGCGATCGTCCAGCAAACGGTCAAACTCGTTCACATGCTCCATTGGCACCTTCAAACACTTCCGGCGGAACAGCATGTCCTTAAGACTGCCTTCGATATCTTCGTTAGCTCGCTGGAGGAAAGCATCAAGCTCATTGACATGTTTGAGCAGGATCTCGGCCACGTCAGCCACCGACTTCTCCAGGTGCTGATGTAGGAGATGAACGCCAAAGACGATTTGTGCTATCGTCATCAAAAGCGGGTGATATTTCCCTCTGGCGTGATGTCGCCAGTGGCAATTGTATGTGAAGTTCCAATCGAGTTCCGAGGCCTCTCCATCCTTGCAGATCATTTCCTGTCGCTTTTCCACGCTCTTATTTGGATTTTGGAAAGGAACATATCCACCCTCGACTGTGGAAGCTAGTATGCTCTCCTCGAACGGCCCTTGCATGGAAGATAGAGGATGTATTGGGAAGGACATTATGTATTGATCCCGATCGGGTTGCCATTCGAGCGAATTGGGGTTCTCGTGTTGTTGATGGGCCTCGAGGCTCTTACGCGATCTCCGCGAGTTTCGCGAGCTGCTGCGGAAAGGCAGCATGGCGTAATGATGCCGGCCAGCGTGCGGCTGGATATATTTCAAAAATTGGATGAGCTCGACGATCGAGAGCCTTTGGACGGGACTCGCCTGGTCTCAGTCTATCGTGCGACGGCCAAAGGGCTGGACCCAGTCTACGGTTCGAGGGGGGAAGCGTGGGCGGTGCATGCACATGGAAGGCTGGTCGAGCTTCTTCTCCGATCGAGCGAGCGACGAAAGGGGCTGGCGTTCTAGTCGAGCGATGACGCCGTGAGAAGGCCGGACAGCATGCTGCAGTGAGGTATGGACAGCGAACGGAGGTTCGCGGGAGGGGGTGGGAGAGGTGAGGTGAGATGCGGTGTATGTTGGTGTAAGTGCAAGTGTGCGTGGGTTTGTTTCGAGGCTGTCGTTCAGCAGTCAGAAACTCAGCATGCAGCACGCAGCACTCAGCACACACAGCACACCGCAGCAGTACAAGTAAAGTACCTAGGTAGGTATCTAACAGCCAGCACCAAGCGGACAGGGCCAGCCAGAGAGCAGGAGTCAGCCCGCAAACCAGGCGCCATCATCCAGCAGATGCAGCATGATGGGACTGGGGGTGGTCAGGATCAGGGTTCAGGGCCTGGGACCTGTTCCGTTCCGTTCTGTTCTGTTGTGTCTGGTTCTGGCTTGGAGGGAGGTCGCGCCACTGAATGGCCCAGGGGGGTTCAAGTTTCTGAGGCCCCTGAAGAGCTAACGGGGGTGCTTGAGTCGCTTGAACGGGCGTGTGGACTGGGGAGGGGAGGGAGGCTTGAACGGGGGGCTTGAAGGAGAAAGAAAAAGAGAGGACAAGTGAGGAGAAGGGGGGGTGAATTGATCATAGAATGGAGGGAGCTGGGAGTGTTTGGACTGGGATGAGATGAGATGGGGATGGGATGAAGATGAGAATGGGGAATAGCTCGGGACTAGGGGGTTTAGTACTTCCGTCCAGTGTTCCACCAGCCGTACCATGTAACTTGCACGTACCCTACAAGTACCAAACTCTTACAAAATGCCTTCTACTTATAGCGTAGGGGTACCAGATACATACCTATAGCTTACAAGTGCGTTCAGATAACTACTGATCTCTTCTACTAGGTACTTACCAGTACCATACTGCACAGTATATCTACCTAGGTATCCAGTACCTATCTGTCATATTCTATGTGATATACACTATAAACAAAGGTACATCCAGTACTCCGTATCTACAGCATCAATCAGTAACTATCTACGGAGTAGGCATGTCATTGCGCTACCGACACGCCACGCCCAGTACAGAACCTATGGTACTCGTACAATAACATCCTACCAATGATTATTGTCACTATGCCTGTGCCTGTGCCTGGCTTGCCCCGTCCATACACCTGCATACCTGCATAGTGCATGTTCCCCTCCCCCCTCGTCTTGGAATTAGCTCCAGTCCACTCCACTCTCCCATCCCAGGTACATGCGGGAGCGAAAAAAGCCAGTACCGCCGTTGATGTTTCCCGTCCTCCATCCGTCTCGTATTCCTTCTTTACGTCCACCCGCTATCTATGACATACTCTGCCACTATTCTCCTATTGTTCACGTCTCTTTCCATAGTCTCCACATGGCGGTTGAGGTAGCTGCATCCTTCTACCAGTCCACCCTTCCGCCGGCGCCCCCAAGCATGCACAAGTACGGAGTACACACAACTACAAAAAATAAAGTCTTCACCATCGGCAAACTACTCTCGACTACAAGGTGTACTTGAAAAATCCAATTAGCCCCGATCTTTCCGAAGTATCCGTTGTTCTGTCCCCCGAGACACATGATTTCGTCATTTTGACACCTCGTGCCGTGCCATATACGTGCTAGTTCCCCCCGTCTTATTTGTCAAAACCTTCGTATCCCTTGATCGGCAAGCAAGTACGGAGTACATACAAGTACTTGTACTCTAATTGCTTGAGTTCACCAACCCACCAACTGTGAGCGTCCATGTCAGTTTCACGCTTCATGCGCTGTTGATGCACGTCCTGCATGATCTCGTAACGTCTAGCGATCTACCAGTCGCATGCCATCCCAGAGCATTCATGCAAAAACAATGTTCACGGTAATGCCCTCATTCGTGTGACCTTGCTTAGTATTGGCCCAAATTAGATATTACTTGTTTGATCCAAACTTGTGTTCGGTCCTGCTGGAGGGCAATCCGCATTGTTCATTACCAATAATTCGTGCCAATCGTGCAATTAAATAAGCCGTCAAGCCGTCAAACATAAGCAACCAGACCTCTCGTCCCGTCGATCTTCACGTTGCATACAGAGCAGTGACCGACTTTTCTTATCATGCGATCGCCACTGTTGGAGTTGAGAGAATTAAACCAGTCAAACCTTACTCTAGTTACATGAACCGGGCTGGTTGACTACACTATCTGCAAGTATCAAACGTGGGTTCCATGCGAATCTACCTATCTTTGTGGACATCTCCCACCGTATCTCTCGACTGCCTGTTGTCTCTGCATCAAGAACGAATTACTCGCAATGGGTCGCCGTCCGCTATTTCAATCATACTAGAATTTTCCGGCCCAACACCCAAATACTCACTGCAATGTCGCCTACTCAGAATTTTCGACATCCTGTCCTCTCTCATCTTCACACACATAGCTATCTGTCCACCAAGAGGTGGACTATGGCTCACTGTACATGCATGACTGAATTGATAACAATTTGTAGGAATACACCCGGAAGAGGCACTGGATTTCACAAGGTAGGTTTGACTTTGGGGGGTACTTGAATAATTTACTTTCATTTATTTGCAAGTTAGTATGCACTCTCAAAAGTATGTAAGTACCTAATCCATAGATCAAGTGTTGATACAGAACAGCGTAATACGAGGCAGTCAACCCGTTCAGTATGCGTTTTCTATCACATGTCCAAACAGCACCATGATTCCCTCTATCCAACTACTTTACCTGAGTGTATCGTAAATGCTTTCTAACCTTTCCACGTGCCCGCGACAGTGACATGTCGTCCAAGTTAGGTGTGGTTGGAAATGGCTGCCCCCACCCAATGCAAACAGTTACGATCTCGTATGATTGGTCTACTCCTGCAGCATCCGGACTAAACCCCTTGAGCGTTAGTTCGATTCTCATCTTCCTACCAACCGTCATCATCAATTGAGTCCACCGAATCTCGAGATTATCTTTCACCCCGGCCGCCCGCCCGTTTGCTCGTTGCTTTTTCTCGCTACGACAGTTCAATCCCGGCCGGGTAGTTTCTCCCATTATCTATTCATTCCATCACCGAAAGATAAGAAGTGGCCCTCACAAAGATTTGCTTTCTTTGTGTTCCTCCACTGTACTCCGTGCAACCATCAGAGATCAATTCGAGCTCCAAGCCATCCAGAACAACCCTCGAGTTCTCTATTAATAGCTGGCTCACTCATTGCACGATCTGGGCCCCCTTTTATTCTACACATCCTGCAGAGTTCGTCTGTTCCACGGACCACAAGTACTCGAGGCCAGGTGCCCCACCCCGATCCTTTGGAAGCAAGCCAGCTCTTCCCTTCCTTTCCTCTCCCCCTCGCCTCGCCTATCGAGTCAACACTAGAGATTTTAAGGGCTTAGTTCCACAAGTGAAGCAGAGAAGGGCCGGAAGCTTGTTTCGAGTTCTTTCACCCGTGTGTCACGTTGCCGTCTGCTCGACGCGACGCGCATTTTCATCACTCAATATCATACGTTCTGTGGAGTACGGCTTATTGCGAGAACGAGCGGAGACCCACAGATCTATCGAATAGCTTTTTTCCCTCGAAGCGCGGCAAATTGGGATCGGATTTCTATGGGATTTGGAAGAGGTGGCCAAGAACAAGCACATGGAGGGATCCACTTCTGACACTGATGGAGCGGGAATTGCCAATGGAAATGGAGCCACCGATCGCACCGAGGCAGAGAGTAAGCAAAATGGCATTGGGAATACCAATGGCGACACCAGAAAAGATGCAACTTATTCAGCGACAACGGTGACATCACCTTTGTTGCTCAATGCCAATCAAGCATCATACAATTCAACGACCGCTGCGCAACGCACTGAGAATGGAAGGAATGAAGATGGAACTAAGAAAGATGACGATCTCAGCGATTCCTCCAAACGCGCAACCTCGTCCAAGCATGTCCGCATGGCGGAGCATCTGCAGCGTCCACACCTCGCTGCTAATCACCGTAGTCTTAGTGATGCGATGAGAGCAGTACGGAGCCGTGAGGAGCAAGAAACGCTCCTCACTGATGATGAAATCGCGGACCCAGATGGCTGCTTGAGAGAAGACAGTAGTCGACTTGGACCTCGTGAAGTCTTTCATCCAGACCCACACAGTGCGCTCGATGTCTACTATACTATTCATCGAGTAAGGAGATTGGTACTAGCGAGCATTGATGACCCGTACAGCATTGAACAAATGAAGGAGCCAAGAATGAACGTTCTGATTGTAAAGCCTCTTGTAGATCGGCTGTACGATGAGGACGATGTTTCAGTCGGTAAGTCTGCGCTGGTTTTGCTCCGATCGTGTTTGTATCGACTAACCTTAATGATAAGTCTACTGCTTGTTGGTTAATAGGATGCAATTCCTTCATGAACAATCTTTCCAGCCCCATCATCAAAGTGTTAATCTCACGCGTGCGAATTTATGCGAACTGGTAGCTTTGAAGATGCTGCGGTTATACGACGAGGACAAAAGCGGCCGACCAGGCCTGCTTAGACTTGCCAACATTCTTGTTGCGCCATTCCAACCATTCCAGAATGCTCCTCCAGAGGTTTGTCCCGAGCGATCTGAATGGCACTATCAAAAGCAAGGTGGCTACGAGGGCAAATTGACCGCTCTGGAGGTGGCGATCGTATCTGAAAGCAAACTATTCCTTAGCAGCTCGGCGTCCCAGAAGATTATAGATGCTGTGTATCGCGGTAGGATCGTTTATACGCCAACTGCATTCCTCGATATCATTCCCGATCATTACAAGCATAAGCCTATCTCTTTATACGATCCTCGCAAAGCGCCATTGCTCAACCAGTACCGACTCATCGTACCCCGGAACCGTAACATTATCGAAGTCGTTCAGTTCATAGTTCTATTGGGTCTTTACTGCTTGTGCATGATGAACAGAGACAGCACCGCCAATAGCAACTTCACTGCACCCGAAGCGTGGTTCATGGTGTATGCTGCTGGCTGGGTTTTGGATGAATGCCTGTCGGTCCTGGAACATGGATGGGTCGTCCATACTCAGGAACTATGGGCGTTCCTTGATCTCACATTCGTCTTTATCTACTGGCTTTACTTCATATTGCGGATCTACGGATTTGTGACTGGCGATGCCGAAGCTGGGCGGCAAGCACTCGACATTCTTGCTATTGCATCCCCAGTAGTATTTCCTCGTCTTGCTTTCAACCTCATGCCAGAGAATATGCTTTTCATCTCCCTCCGAGCCATGGTGAAGGAATTTACCGCACTTACACTCATCGCTGTTTGGTGTTTCGGCGGCTTTCTCCTCGCACTCAAGTGGCTCTCCATGGGGAACCCCAACATCGACTTCGCCGACTCTCCCGCACCCGTCACCATCTCCAAATGGATGCTCTGGATTTGGTTCGGACTTGACGGCACTGGCATTCAACAGGCTCCGCGCTTCCATGAAGTTCTCGGACCAACCTTGATGGTGATTTATGCCTTCCTCGGCAATACGCTCTTCCTCACAGTTCTCGTCTCGATCCTCTCCAACACGTTCTCCAAGATCGCCGCCTCCGCTACCGCCGAAATCCAGTTTCGCCGCGCTGTCACCACGTTCGAGGGCGTGAAATCCGACTCTCTCTTTGCATACCGACCCCCCTTCAACATCCTCGCCCTCTTCATCCTTCTCCCTCTCAAATTCTTCCTTACACCTCGCTGGTTTCACAAAATCAACATCACCCTCGTCCGCATACTTAATGCCCCAATTCTCCTCCTCATCGCCCTCTATGAGCGCAAATACCTCTGGAACGCTCCGCGCCCACAACGCACGCTCGGACCGTCCAAGCGCGAAACATGGAGCATCTGGAGCTGGAAGAGTTTCAGTCCGCATTCAGATCTGCAAAAAGTGTTCGAAGAGGAGCCACCGCAATCTGTCTGCGAGAGGATAGAAGAGCAAGACGAATTGGAAGACGCCATTTTGGAACAGAGTTTTGCTGGGACGGGTGTCGGACAGAGGGGAATCAGTCCCGGAAGCTTCCGCGTCGGAGGTAGGCGCAGGAGATTGAGCAGTGTCTGGCACGAATGATTCGTCACTTCATCCCAAGTATGCGGTCTGGAGGTTACATTTTTCTGGGTTTTTTTGTTTCCGTGGCGTTGGGTTTGTTTGCCATGGGTCTTGGCACGTAGCACTGGTGGATGTGCTGTCCTATCCTTCGGGATCCCGCCGTTCCTCGTTTAGTGGCTGCCTGGTGGTAGCAAACGGCAGAGGTCTTGTCCTCTGTTCTCCAGCACATATATACGTCGAACCTGCTCAAGGTATCGATCGATCAGATACAACTATATTATATATACCCCCTTTTCATAGTTTTGACCTAACTGCTCGCGCTCTCATGGCCTCCTTGCCTGATTGACTACTACGCTAATCTGGAACTGTTTGCACTCAGTCTGCGGGAGGTGCCTCTACTCTCAGCGTCGCAATTATAACCCACCACCCCCAGCGACGCGATCGCTCAGAAAGTATTCATTTCCCCTGCTCCATCAGATGATGGCAATCATTTACTAACCTTATTCTTCCAGGCCCGTTCGAAAGACTCCTACTGATTGTTCCTTGATCACAAGTCAGCCAACATCCCACGTCCATCCTCTACCAGGTCGACGATAACCCACGTCAATCATCGTGCAAACTTGGGTGCCACTCTCGCCACAGCTCTTGTCTTGTCCGCCTCGCTATATAACATGACCAAAAATTCCTAGCCCCTTTCAACGGGACTATCATCCACGACGAGAACGTGCGGAAAATGCGGTCGACCGCCTTGTCCTATAGCAAAACATTCATGCTACTTTCTTTCTGCCCGTGGCAAACCTTTCAAGTCTTCGCCACCTGGACTTTGAACAACTCAGAGAGACAGCGAAATGGGAAGGAAAAGGCTGTTTGAAGACGCACCTGGGAAAATTCAACGATTATGTGGCCTGATGCGCGACTTTGTGGTGTAAGTTATACACGTTGTCCAAATGGAATTCTGCAATGAAGGTTTTTTTGCTTTGAGTACATTCATTGCTAACTTGAAAATATAGATCTCGGACCAGATACACGGAAGTTTTGTCGACTCTTCACGATATATATCCCGTTCCTTCATCTTCTACGACAAAGGATACATATACATCTTCGATTGAAGCACACATGATGCAGACATGGTTTTCTGTGATCTGTCTTCGCTATAATGAACGGAAACTTCATCTCGGTTATCTCCACACGACCACCAAGCCGAATCCAAACTTCCACCGATTGCATGGATGAAGATTTTCATACGTCTTCTTCTTCATCAAGTACGATGAAGCATTGAATGCATTGCAAACTTGGCACACCCAACTGTTACCCTTTATATCTATATCTATGACACCTCCACGGCAAAGCAAAGGCAAGCCGTCGCTGTCCGGGTTCATCATGTCTGCAATAAGACATCATGCCTAACAGCAACAACACAATCGATCTCCCACTCAACGGGCAAGAGGCATTCGCGCTCTATATATCTCCAAGCCGTCCACATAGTCACCCCTTTGCTGCAAGGGCCTAGCGGTCATGTGCAGATGTGGTCGCTACCAGAGACTTAATCCAGACTAGCCTAGTGCGAAGATCTCGCACAGATTATATACATTCTCACCGAGAGAAAGTCGGGCCAGATTGGCGGCCGATTCCTTTTGGTGCAGCTACGTCGTCCTTCAGCCAAGTACCAACCCCAGCGGCGCCAAACTGTTGGAACAAACTGTTGGCACCATTACCCTTTCATCTAGGCAGCTTCAGGACGACTACTAAAATACTCCACCCAAGAGCTTCCGGTTAGACGCTCTTAGCAGGTCTCATATATAAATGTCGGACCGGGAGGGGTGAGGGAATCCTCTCTTGACATTTCTTGGTTGGAACCCGGGATTTTGTCAGTCCAACCTGAAATGATGTTCCGATTGGGCAGAGGCAGTAGTCAAGCACTTCAAGAAACGCGAAAAGAAAGGGAGCAAGTTGCTCACTTTCATACTCGATGCAATGCTCACATGGACCCGCGCAATGCTCACAGCGGAAGGACGCTGCATACTGTCTCGCATCTTGGTCTTGCTTCTAGATGTCATAGAAGGGAGAGACACGAATCCATACCCAACCGTCGCTCGTGGGCACGCAACATCCTTCCGACTACACGATCGCAAGGTCTTATGACTCCCGGCCCTATGTCTGTCTCGCGGTGCCACCAGAACAGCAATATATAGAACAGACACCTCTCGACGTCCTTATATAAGCGCGACCCAACGTATTCGACACAAGGACAGCTGAATTACTCCAGGTCGCATCGGTATCTTGAATACCCTCTTAGGTTCTATCCAGCGGTGTTCTTCCGGGATCTAGACTTCCATCGCGAAGTATCTTATGACGGGTACAGTCGATTTGCCCGGAGACGCTAAGCAACTATAAATTCTGAACTGGGAGTTCCCTTTTCAAATTGGACCCCTAGCAGAGAAATATATATTTCGGTATCGGACATGACACCTATAGTTCGCTTTCGTTTGGATCGTGTGTTGAGAACGAAACTCAGTTGTTCTAGTAGCATTTCGAAATTATAATAATTGTCCGCCCTGAAGTAGTGACCGGGCGATATGAACTGATAGAATATTATTCTGTAGTGACTGACTGCCTGCCTTCCCACAGTTGCGTACAGAACTATGAACCTTGTTCTTGTTAATGTGACTTCGTCTTTTAACGTGGTTGCTGCTGATTCCCTCGGCTATGAGTCTCTCGCCGCAGATGTTCGCATCAATTACACCTGAGTGACTAGAGTAACTGTGCGAATATTGGGAAATTGCTGCGCGTATGTTGATATTTATGTGATGAAAGATTTAGTAGATTCATGGAACAATTTACAGAAAACAAGGCATACCGCTGATCGCTGTGCAACTTGCGTGATGTTTGCTATAATGAACACTTGAGTACACGACTGTCCTCTAAATAAATTACTCCTATGTACCCTCTTACAACTCATACATAGATACAATTGTCCTGGCCATTATGGGCTGGTTCGATTTATGGGCAGTTCGCGCTTGCCTCCTCTTGAATAGGGCATCCTCCACAGATACCGTTGTTCGCGGGCAAATAAACTTGTTCCTTCCAGCAGCACCAGTCGACACTTGAGCATACGCCTTGAGTGGCAATTTGGATCTCACAGTCGACACAGTTGTGCTGTCTTGCCTGTTTGCGGATGGTGGGAGATGACGAGGCGATGGTTGCGCCGAAAGCGAAGAATGAGAGGATTGTCGAGAATTGCATGTTGTCGGATGGAGTCGTTTGAGACTAATTTTTGGTAAGCACACTGTCAATATTGCGAATAAATGCGATCGTCTAGAAAGCGTAACTCTAGCAGGGAGTTGGTGGCAGAACGCGCCGGACTTGTACATACTGGTTTTATTTGGATTGGATCTATCTGTTGTATTGTGATGTTGTAGGGTGGAGGGTGAGATTTGCTTGTTGATTCTTGGATCCGTAATCGTTATTCAAGCTATTATTTATACGCTGAAGCGTAGAGATGCTCTCTCTACAACGTAATATCTCCGAGCCAATGTTGGAACCAACAGGATAATTTCGAGGCTGACTGTTAGTACACATATCTCGTATGTGTGGCCTAATACCAAGAGACGTTTGACCCATTCCCAACCCCGGATTCCACAAATCTGTAGAACGCCTTGAAACCTTGGATCGTCTAATGCACATCTCAGCCACAACGGGGAATAATACACACTGCCACTTCACTGTTTATTAGCATTGAGTGGCTGATTTTCCTGGATGTTGCTTCCGTAATACTGTCACGGAATTGACACGCGAAGGAATACACAACTTGGCGTGTAAATCAGTTTTCGCGCACCCGCCAAGGGACACGAAGTAACGCAAAAAGGCTATGCCATGCCCAAAGGTCTGATTGAGACTAATATGGAGACTGGTGAACCATAGATTCTTAACAACGCCGTGGGCGAGATTTTCTTGAGCTGGAACGGTCGTAAGTTTCGAATTCGAGCCCAGTATGACGACGGCCTTCATCGTTACGTGGCTATTTACGTCGAGGAGACTTCCGGCGCCGAGAAACAAGCCCAGCGGGAATTCTTTTTGGAGGATTTTACCAGGCTCGGAGACCTATAATCAGAGAGGAAAGATCGTCAATGTATTTGACCAGGCGGGTGTTGTTCCGAGCAGCACGCCTGACTTCAAAGTCACAGTCAATCTTCTGAATAGCCATCACTAATTTGCGCGCGAGTATAGATAAGTAATGAGGTGTTCCGCTGGTATTGGAAGCGATTACATATGTCAATCGTATTCCTATGATGCCGTTTACCGAATGATCTCTGCAACTGGATGGGAGCACCAAGCGGCAAGCCTTGTGGACCAACTTCATCAGACAAGTGAAATAGTTTCGACAACCGACCTATGCATCTCAGCGATAGGAAGGCCTTAGGGAGATATTCAGAGACATACATGCCATATTCTGTGGATACCATTCTGTTCATGAAGCATGATTGTATTGGTTCTTCAAAGCGAGACCTTATTTCCTCATTCAGGTGTCCATTTTGATATCATCGATCCTGATGGGGGGAAATAAAAGTCGATTGGGTTGTTGCTCCTTCTAAGATAGACAATGCTATTTGAAAGTGACTACCAAGGGAGTGAAGCCCATTTCGTATAATTCTAAAGTCCGCTTCAGCGCAGCATTGAATGATGGGAAAATCATCTCTAAAATCTAATGTACGTGCTTCTTCAGATACTTCGTTGCTAGGACTTCAACAAGAATCGCAAGACTTCCACCCAAAGCATCACCGCCAAAATTCCCCAAGCCTCCATAACTCATGGCAAAGCTCCTAACTTCCTCCGGCTCACCTTGACGCCTGAAATCGTCCGCAATCTTGTAGTTAGTGTTAGTAACACCTCCACCCACACCTCCACCTACTAGGAACAGGAAAACAACCCAGGCAGGGTAATATTTTAGGAAGGGGCTGAAGAGTTGGATGACACCGATGACGACAATTGCGATTTGCATGATAGCCCAGCCCCAGATGAATGTAAGCTTGAACCTCATTGACAAAGTGGAGAAGAGGAATTGACCAAACCCATATGCAAGATCTGTCGCAACGCATGTTAGCTGAATCTGTAATCTAGCGTGAGCACGATCACCTACAACATATCTCAAACTGCAAGTCCCCGTGAGGCGAACCCTTAAAACTCCTCAAGTCCTGAAGCGTAGGGGATAGGCCTAGCATTGTTGTAATTGCACTAGTCGTGCAAAGTAGCAATGGAACAACGTAGCGTGGAAGAATGATCTTGAAGAATAGCCCGAGACGTGAGCGATCTTTGCCAAAGCCTCCTGGACAACTCTTTTCTACTTGCAGAGGCGTGGTCGATTTGAATTCGCTCTTTGTTGAGTTTGACTCGGTCGAATCCCCGCTGGGTGAGTCGCGACGATCCATTGCGAGCCCTCGTACACGCTCGGCCTCTTTCCTCCTCTCACTGCTCAACATTATCCACCAGACAGGGCACATCCCGATTGGAAGGGCCATACATGTCCAGAATACCTTTTTCCAGGACTGGTCTAAGGGCTTCATCAGGGCAATGTATAAGGCTGGGCCGAACACAACGGAAAATCCACAGCCACTGCTGAAAGACACCACTGTGAATTGTGGGAAGGAAGCGGCAACAGCGAGGTATGTATTGGAACCAAACGCGTAGGTTGCCCCTCCTAGCATTGTTCCCACCACGGGGCCTGCTACATTTGAGCCGAGAGTGCAGATACCGAAAGATGCTACACCTGCTACTACCAGTATAACAGTTTTGAGCGTATATGGAATCAAGTGTGCAAAGAGAGGAGTCGCAAAAGATGTGATCGCGGCGGTTACAAAGGCACATAGACCGTAAGCTCCTGTCACTCCGGTAAACATGGCTTTTGCAGCGGCAGTTATTGTCGTACAGGGTAAGCCAACCTGTGAAAAGAATGAGTGTCTAAGATTCCAACTGGGGAAATCTCTACATTCGAGCGTCATACCAGCATTCCTAGCAAGAAAAACGCTATTGAGTCGGTTGAGAGATAGACTTTAATATTGCGAGAATGTTTTTCATCATGTTCCTCCTGGGCTCCATTGTGTATGGCATTCGATTGAATTTCCACTGAGGACCGATTCTTGTCTTGGAGTTCGTTCTTGTTATCGATTTCAGAGGTTTTGGCGTGCGTACTGTACTCTGGGCCAGGCATTTTAGCAACTTTGCACCTGAACAGCAGATGAATTTTCAGAAGATTTACTTTGTATATGTCCTTACATTCTAACGGCCCAGAGGGCTCTAATTAAATGCAGGCACGGCGTAAAATCTCTGCGAGAAATGCACTCTCAGGCCTGTTGTACCTTGTCAGACTCCTGAGATGCGTGGCCAAATGCTACTTACCTGTTCTGCCTGGTCGAAAACCAGCGCTTGGCCGCAGGACATAATTGCTCCCACCTGAATGGGAAGGTCGTAGATTGATCAAAGTTTCACCGCCGGCGGTATTTGATGACAAGGTCAAATGCGATTTACTGGTACGAGAGTGGACTGGGTCCGATATTAAAGGATGTTACCGGAGCCCCGATACGCTTAAGCGCCGAAGTACAAAATGGGAGGAAAGAAGCGAATCGGAGTCGAAAAACAAATCTGGTGTTACACAAACTCTCAGCTGAAGGGAAAATGTTTTCCACATTGGGATCGAGGCACATTATTCCGTCTTGTGCTAATTCAATTGGGAGTCATTTCCTGGTCGCCTGGCTGTCTATTTTTATCGAGTACGAATTCCAACTCCAACATTCCACGCAACTGCAGCAGGCATGATGATTGTCACTTAATCTGAACGGCTTTCTCTGTGCGTTTGTTCATTTGAATCTCCAACCACGAGATTTAGATTCACTATGAGAAAAGATCACCAAGCGCTTGTTTCTTGCAAACCATGTCTATCTATGAAATCATGAAACAATTTCAAGACCAAAGAATAAGAGTCGGCGGCTTTCCATTTTCCCCAGGAAGTAGACCCACAAACGAACTGAGTGTGTACCGTACCAATTCCTCCGGTCGATCCCATGCTCGATCGCATGGCTTAACTTCGTGAAAGTTTCTGAAAGTTCTAATTAGATGCAATGAAATTGATCACTTTGGAGAGACAAGCTTACCGCGGGTTGAAGAATGTAAGGTCACCTTCGATTGCGCTCAACGCCTTGAAAAGATGACCCTGAACGCCCGTCGGTTTATAAGCATATCTGGGGAATTCTTTCTGAAAATTCCGATCATCTTCAACGCCCTGCCACTGACGATCGTAGATGATTGTATCGCCGCCTGGTATCTTCTTCAACAGAATGTTCCATGTGAGTTGTCCGGCGATCCTTCCTATCTCCCAATCTGGGCCGTCCTGCGCTGGCTGTCAGACACTGAAAGCTGGACTTATCCATCACAGAAACTTACATATTGACCGAAGTCCGGATGGATCTGAATGTAATTGTCGACCACCCTCAGTAGTCCGCAGAAGTACTTCTTATCCCCTTCCAGGGCAATTCTTGTTTCCAAGCCCATGATCTCCTGGAGTGCAGCAGCGACTCGGCCAACGATGTCGATGTTTGTTTCAGCCTTTATGCGATCTTGCAGGCTGTTTGCTTCTTCGATCCCCTCGAAATATGCCTTCTTGTCTGGATTGGTCAGAGTGAATGGGCAAGATTAGGTTTGCTTACTTACCATATCTATTATCGAACTGCGTGATTCCGACAGATCCAACACGGGGAAAGACCATCTTTAAATCGTAACAGCCCTGCATGATGAGCTCGCGAATTGGTGAAGGTTCAGGATACTCTAACTTACAACTCTATGGGACTGGATCACTTCGGCCACTTTCTGACACTCATCGCTAGAGAGAAAACCCGTGTGTCGAATGGATGGAATTACATTGTTGAAGAGATTCCAGATTGCATCCTTCGTTAAGGGTTGGTCCTGAAGCGTATGCCAGTTGGAAGTGACTTGAATTTTTGGGATTGGCGCAATTGGCGAAATACTGTCGTGTTGATCATTCACCAAGGCAGGCTGGATGTTTGACACCGGATTCGAATAGCGGCTGAAACGTCTCTGGTTGCAGGAGGAATATGCTAGGAGACGTGGCTGGCAGACAACACGGCGAAATGAGAGTCTGGTAGACAACATCATGGCATTGTTCAAAAGAAGAATTTCTTGGAGTGGTAGAAAGGTTTTCTGTTTTCATGCACGAATGGTATATTATTCGAGTGAAAAGGCACATACATGTGTCTCTACCGGAGGTGCTTATGTGATTGCCCTCTGCACATGCAGGCACATTGACCGGTGAATGGTTGAGGCTTAAAGTCGGTCTCCTCCGTATGTAGTGGCCAGGCTGAAATGCCAGCTGAGTTGCAATAGTCAAATTTTTCATCCTGGAACCCCGTAAACTTGGATGTAACGGACTTGTGAAGTCGGCCAGAAAAGGCTGCAAGTCTTCCATTCCGATGTCTTGTGTCACTTCTGGGCAAATAAGGCGGACGGAACCTTGCACTCAGCCGTACGCAAACGAAAAATAGCTCAGCCTGCTGCAATGTCATGTCCACCCCGCATTGTCAGTGGGCCTAACTTGTTATCAATTACATGACTGTCAACAGATACGGCGCAATTGAATGTGATTGGCTCGGGATTTCCGACAAAACTTGCACCGGAGGTGCCTACAGCACTGATTCTGGACTTTGTACCGTCAGAAAGATGTAAGGTGATCCAGATCCCAGTTCTCGTGTTGCAACAATATTGGATGAATTCATTTGATGCATGTTTAAATTAATTTCGTCGTACTTCGCAACATATGACTATCAATTCAAGTAGAATCCTCCGGTGGCTCCCAGGCCATCTGCACCCATGGTCCCATTGCCCTTTCCGGCACGAAAATCACAGCTGGCTTAAACTTGGCCTCTGTTTGCTCCGGATCCAATTTCTTCGATACGTCTGTTTGCTGATTCCGGCAGACAATGATATTCAGACCAACTTTGTCTGGGGTATCGATAGGCTCCGCAAATACAGTTGCTCGGTCTCCCATGTTGGAACCCCACATAGACGATACATAACGCCTTCGCCCCTCAAATTTCTGCAGGTCCAATTCCACCAAACATAGCATGTACTCGTATGTAAGGCCGAGAACCTTCAAAATATTGTTTGATATGGTCATATGGTGGGCCTCAAATACAGGCCACTCTCCAAAGATTTGAATCGACCAATTGAAAGTACCTACATGACCCTCACAGGTGGACACGGACACCAGAACGCCTGTTGGTCGCTCTAGATAGTACAGACGTTCCTTCTCACTGCAGAAAGTCATTTCCATAGCAGGGTCTGCTTTATTAGCTGACACTCTCAACGAATGTGACATGGATGTGAGCCTTACCCAGTTCAGCGATGCTAGGAAGTGCCAATGCTTCGCGCTTCTTCGGGGCATTGAAAAGTCCCACAACTGGCGACGGTGATCGTGAACGTGCTGAGGATCGGAATGCCGTTGATAAGGCAATTATGTGGTTTATATCGTAGCGTACTCTTCGTTCCTCAAGGCCTGCAGTTGTAATTATGTGGACCTCGAAGGCCATGAGTTGACGTTTCTCGTCAAACCTTACAATGAAGTCATGATGTATGATCCTCTCGTCATTGGAGAGTGACCCGAGACGGTGGTTGAAATTTGCTAGATTCCCGGAGTTCAAGCATTTCAGTGAGATATGGCCATACACCATCCTTCTGTCATCCTTCGGGCCAGTACCCTCTTCGGACACATACACCGAAGGGCAAGCAACCAGTGATCCGTCCTCATTCGCAGTGAAGTGGGAGTAGAACTGCAATGTTGTTTTGTCTCCTAATTTCTTATCCGCGATATCGCGTACCAACTGATCTGACAGAGGGATGAAGTTCTCGAGTTTACGAGTAGACGTTTGACCCAATCCTAGAAGTCGCAAGGAATTGATGCTGGTATTTTGGCGATAGCACCTAGTCAAAGCCCCTAGCTCAACTGTTACAACTGTTCGTTGGAGAGATTGAATGAGCTCTAAGAGCCTTGTAACCGGAGAGATCTGGAAACTAAATTCGATTGGCTCTTTGTGCAAGGATGCAGAGCCAAACTTCGGTCGAGTGGTTCTGGAAAAGATTTAGCAGCTGTTGTTCCGAACGAATAGAATATCCTACCCTAATTGCAACGCAACTATCATATTCTTCTCTGCAACGGAATAGTCCGATATGAAAAAGTTGCGAAGCTTTCTATCGTCACTCTGTGGCTGGGCCTCCCAAACGATCGGCGTATTAGTGGCCTTGTTGCTTGCTTCTGAGGTGAACCTCCAGACTACGCTTTGATCTGTCAAACCGTACAGCTCTTCAGTTCCTCTTTGATATCTGACACTTAAGATCTTAGAGTCTTTGGGTGTTTTCAGGGTGGCTCTATGCAGGGAAGTATGGGTAGGGGACCGATGGGATTGTATGTTAAACATCAGAGCCGTGTACTGACTCACGTGCGATACTGGAAGTCCAAGTACGACTTTTCCGCTGCTGGATATGTGGATCTGTCCTCCAGAAGCGTAGTAACCTCGGATATATTGCCATTGCTCGTGTAATTCAGGTACCTTTCCTTGTTGCTCAAAGGAATGGATCTCGTCTATCTGGAAACGGTTGGACCGAGAAGTCACCAGAGCTAGGAATGCGACCTTATCAGAGTCTTCCCTTCGTTGAAGAAGAGCAATGGCCGACTTGCCATCGGGGGCAACACCAATAACTTCACAGAAAGTGTACGGCTCTTTGTTTGCCTCCAATATTTGTTCCGAATCCCGGCGATAAACAATGAGGTGCTGCCCGCCTTTAGATCCCCACGCATACTCCGCGTTAGAGCTGAAGGTTAGCCCAGAGACTGTAGTGTCAGTAAACAACGGAGGTGCATACGCCAAGTTCCCCGTTGTCACATTATAGAAGCCACCAGGAGTCGCCAGAATTTCAGAGTCTGCAGTGAAAGCAATTGAGTTCTTGGTTCTTTTAAAACCAGCAGCTCTCGTATAGTCGCAGCCATACGCACGGTCGGTCCACTCCCATTTCCTCCATACTGGTGATCTTGATTCATCCCAGCGGAGAGACCATGCGTAGGTTTTGATTTTCAGCGGCTCTGTGGCATCATCGTCCTGATACTCTGGCCATGATACGGCACAGTGCTGGTCGTTGGGTGCAACCGCTACAGAGCAACAAATTCCTTCTCGCCGACACAATGAAAGGGAATGACGTGCGTAACGCTTTTGCGTCTGCAGATTTTGGACGTTGACCTCCCATCGGATGCCAATGTTTTGAAGGTATCTATGCGGTGTTGAGATTGTAGACTCCCAGTCTATCATCGCGGATTCGGTCAGAAGAAATCTGTCTGACTTTGGAGCAACGCTTTGTCCAGATGCATCCGCACTTTCATGGACTACTGCTTCTCCAGCTCCATGTACAGCATAAAATGACTGTGGGATAATCAGAAATGATCTTTGTACACGGTCCTCATCGTACACAGCAGTACTGGGCAGCAGATCCCGGAGGAAATGGATCTCGGATGGATATTCTTGGAAGAGGCCTGACATCTCTAGGTTGATATCCCAGAGGTCCCGACCCCAATTAAAGATGAAAGCCTCTTCTTCACAGTCAGGCTCCTTGGAAACCCAACTAATCAGGATGTTGCTCACATCCTCAAGAGTTACGTTAGGAAACGTCCAATAAGAGAACACCAATTCGATGTACGAGCGACAATTTACTGAACCCAAAAATTCGGAAAGGGTGGTAAGTAAGTGGAAAGATTTGCGGGGACTCATTCCGACATGGGTGTGCCAATTCTGAGAGGCGTAAAGTAAGAACGGATACTCGGTCTTCAGATTATCAATATTATTCGTGGAAAAGCGCGCTTCGCCAGAGAGTGGCATAGAGAAGTCTGGTGACAGTAGATACTTCAGACTGACTAGAGCGATGCCTTCATGAACTGTAGCAATATCGAAGTTGAAGCTTTCATGATTACTTCCGTCATCCTGTGTCTGAGGCTTCAAGAGGTACCGCTTGATAGAAGAATGAGCCAATTGAACCTGGCCTTTATGCAGAACCACGAGGCAACTGCAGGCCTTTTCAATGGAGTATTTGATGTTTGCAAGCTCGTATCGCGCTTCGGGTTTTAGGATCTGCGTTTCCGATTGAAGCCCGATCTGCAACTCGTCGAGCGACAGTGGCCTAAGAGTACAGGCGAGCCAGCTGAACACCCTCATAGCGAAGTTCTTCCTCGAGGGTTCAATGCGATCCATGAACTGGGTGTAATACTCGGAAAGGGATTGAGGTATGTCCGTAAGGACCTGTCGCATTTGTTCCATTGTCTCCTTTGACTTAAGCTCCTGCAGCAAAAGCTTGGGCAGAAGAAACATGCCCTCGGACCTGGCCAGTAGAGTCTCCTTAAGTTCACGTATGAATGTAGAGTTTCCCTCAAACAAGGCTTGCAGCTCTTCACTTCGATCGACAGATAGAGATACGAAGATCTGGAGGTCGTTATCGAAGGGATCTCGTTGGAGGACGACATTATGGTGGCAAAATGAGAGTTTCGCCAAAACGTCTGCCCTTGTGCGGCTGGTCATAAAGGTTGCCACTGTGGTTGAGCCCGAAAGGGAGGCACTAAGCTTGGAAAAGGTTTCAGAGAGAACATCCTGTCCAAGAGTGTTCATCTCGTCCACTGCATCGACGACGATGTAGACCTTCTCGAACTCGTGAAGTAGTTGCAAGAATATTGACTTCAGGTGAGCCCAGGAAAGAACTTTCTTTTTGCCGGTCTTGCCCATTTCCACCGTTAAAAGATGGCTTAGATGTGGCTTGTAGTAGAGTAGCTGCACAATTGCGTTTCTGAAGAAGCTGTCCGCTGCTGACTTCCGTTCATTCTTGCTGTCGCAAAAGAAAACCAAAGTTGGTACGTTCGATCGTACTTGACGAAGCCACTTTCCGACAAAAGCTGCGAGAACAGTTTTGCCTGATCCAGGAATCCCATGCAAAAAGCAATGCTGTGTTTCTGGTGACGACAGCCAAACGGAGACGTCCTCATGGGTCTTTATCCAGTCGCATGTACCTGGAAATCTCAGGGAGCTATTCCGAACGAAGTCGGATTCTGAGTATTCTGAACTATCCTCGTCCGGGGCCCAAAGTTGCCAGAGTGTCTCATACTCGTCAATCGCATCGATCCACATAAGCAAATCCCTATTGCTCGCATGGCGTCCCTCAACGTTTGGTCCTACATGGCAGTCAGTATTGATAGACTTCGTGGTTGTTATTGAATGAAACCTTACGTCTGCTGGGAATTGTGGGAAGCTTGAGCATTTCAATACACCTGTTAAGGTCGTCTTGCTGCATCCCAAGATAATCGGCCGTTGCGGCATCTATCAGATCGACTACTGAGCTGGGGAATTCGTTTACCCCCACATCTTGTAGACCTTGCTCGACGTTGAATCTGAAGTACCGCCCCTGCTCGGCGAGAGGCTTATACTCGCTCAAGAAGAGTCTCGCGGCCTCTTCGGTATCTCTCGCAATGTCTACACAGGCACGATGCAGATCCCTCATACTCGACCCTAGGCCTTGTGTCCGTAATTTTCCGGCACCTAGACTCACTAAACATGCAATGGCATCTTCAGGGTACTCTTTCCGGACCTCTTCAACCGCAACCCAAATAGGGTTGTTATTCTTCACTGCTCCGTCGGCGAATACAGCGCCCAATCCCCCAATCGTTACTGGGTCGAAGAAAGGCGGCATGGCCATGGTTGCCGCGACTACTTCCCAAATCGTACATGGTAGTGGCGGCTCTCGATTTGATGGGTACGATCGAAAAATTGCTGATCCACGGTTTGCAGCTCGTGTGGCACAGACAAACCTAAGAGTGTATGAGCTCTGCGCTTTGCTGCGCGCCATTAAAAGTAAACTTACACTTTGCATCCTTCATCGAGTTGCTCGAATTGTGCGTCAACTTGATCTGGTCCGAGTTGGGTTTCAATTAACACTTTGACTTTTGACACCAGTGTCTGTGATGTGAACCAAGCTCTACATGATCCTTTGATGAAATTCTGTGGGTAGAAGTTCCTTAGCTTAACCGCTTCAGGCTCTTGAAATAGTTCTTTCATCAGATCACAGAAGAAGGTTATGCATTCATCAATATCCATGCGCAGACGGCCGAGTGCGACTGCCAGAATTCTATTCGATCTATCGTCAACCTTTACGGCATGCCGGAAGGGATGGAAGTAGCTTACCCTCCAGTACTGGTTCCGCATATAATATCAAAGTAATCACATGGCTTCACAAGAGGTTGGCCGGAGGAGCCAGGTCTTATACAATACATCAACCGCTTGAGTACAAGCAACTCAGAGAGACCACGAATACCACCTCCATCTAACCTCGAGAATTAGAAACATATCACACCCAGTAGGACAGAGGTTGCTCACCAAGACAAAGTACTCTCAAAGGGCGACATTGGGACTGCGACTGCGACTGCGATTGATCCATTGTGATTCCAGGATTCTCGCACCATCACCGTATACGGATAGCTGTTCACCAAGTTCGAGGAGGGGCATGCAGTGGAAATCGTACCATCTGGTGAGGCTCGAACTCTCTTCTAGGTGTGCGATCTAAGTCTATTTCCCAGAGGTCGGCGGGCATTGCTTCATCTGGCAAGCTCAGCCTTCCAGCCTAATCCTCCACCTCATTTGCGATTTATCATGGCGCAGGTCAATTGAAGCCACTACATGGGGGCCATGGAGCACAGCGATGAGAATCCCTTGTCATGATTGGTACCGGGCCGTATGTTGTGTAACAGACACTTTTGAACGCAGACAACTTGATTTTTCTTTCAGATAGCGTACCAAGCCCATTTACGGCTGTGCATTATCGTGCTGCCTAGTCGTGATGTGTTGATTGAGGGTGCCGGAATGATTGAGTGGACGGCAATGTCCGTCGTATCTCGCAAGGCTGCAGCCACGATCACACAATAGCACACGCATACGCATACCCATGATCAAACCCGTGAACTCTTAATCAAGCCATGTGCATCGGTCCAGACCTCTTTAGTGGCCATGGTCATGGTTATTATCAACCTCACTCTCACTCGGCTGAAACTGCCACGACTGCCCCTGCTCCCACTGACAGTGCGTCACTGCTCTCTCCACCACCCCGCCATCTGTGCCAAAATTATCTGTGGACATCGTAGCAAAGAGCCTCACCGGTGGTATCAACACTACCCGTCTTTTGCTCCATCAACTTCAAATCCAACGACCAACTCGACTCTAAATTTAACCACACCTCCGAATTCGACTTCAACTTCACATCTAAATTCAAACCCAACTTTGATTTCAAATATACACCCAGATCCAGATTTCGATACAATGGCTGACGAGGCAAGTTACCTCATCGTCCACCACCAATAGTAACCAGTTCCACTGACCAAATAATCTTTGCAATTAGGCTGTAGTCGTACCGACTCGACCTGTGTACGAATCCGATGGAGATTTGCGGACTCTACAGGCACGAATTCTCTCAGTGGTTCCCGTCGAGACATTGTCAGAAGCCGAACGCGGCCTATTCAAACAAGCCCAACCTACCGATCTTGTAGTGACGACCGATGAAACAATCTTCCATGCCCAGGGCGGTGGCCAGCCTAATGATGTCGGTGATATGATGATTCGAACCGATGATGGGAACATTTCCACCAGTGCTCCCCGCTTCCACGTCCAAGCTGTCCGTCGCAATGGCAAAGCGGTCATACTGCACCAAGGCACACTAAGCAATGCCGAATCAGAGGGCCATGGTGCCTTTTCTCCAGGTTCCATTGTTGAACAGACCATCGATGGAGAGAAACGCGAACTTCACTCCCGTATCCATACTGCTGGCCATCTTCTTGGCCTCGCTGTTCGCCAGCTGACAGACGAGATTCCAGATGTTAGCGAAACTAAGGCACAGCACTTCCCAGGTGCTGCCTTTGTCGAGTTTCGCGGCAAGATCGCCGGAACCTTCAAGGAAAAGATCCAAGCGGTGGTGGACGACCTTGTCAAGCAGGATCTGCCCGTTGCCATTTCTTGGATGAATATGCAGCAGCTAAAGGAGAAGGGCGTCCACGTTCCCGATGGCTTTGGAAAGACTCCTGCCGAAAATGGTACCAGGGTGGTGGAGATCGGTGACCTTGGAGGATATCCTTGCGGCGGCACGCACGTTCACAGCACAGCTGAACTGGTCAAAGTCGTGGTCCGAAAGATCGCTGCATCAAAGGGCAATACCAAGATCTCGTACGACGTAGAATGAGGCATTGAAGAACTACTAGCCCAGTGCAAAGATGTTAGATCTTGCATAACTTCGGGCGAATGCAATTATGACATGGTCAAAAAAGGCCCCAAAAACAAACAACAGGTAGAAATTAGAATATCTCGGTATGATTAACATCTATCATGATGCTCCATATCTTGCTAGTATGGCCGCACAAGCACCTAGATCGTCTGCAATGTCTGTGAGGTACTGCTGTGTAGCCGCATCCATACGATCGAAATGCGTCCATTCATCCAGCGCGATGCCCTGAAGGCCTTGCTCCACATTGAAACGGAAATACCGACCTTGCAGAGCCTTGTGGGCACTGCGGAACAACCGCGCTGTTTCCTCCGTCTCCGCAGCGATGGAAACGCAAGATTCCATGACTTCTTGCAGTCCTGTCCCCAGCTGCTTCGTTTCCGGTTTTCCAGTCCCAATGCTAACAATGCAGGCTATCTCCGCGTCTGGCCACTCGTTGCGAGCCTCCTCGTACAATACCCAAACAGGATTGTTATTTTTCATACCACCATCTGCGAAGACTGATCCAAGAGGCCCAATCGAGATAGGCTCAAAATATAGCGGAGCAGCCGAAGTTGCTCGGCCCGCCTCCCAGATCTTGCAAGGAATGTGAGGGACGAGTCGGGACTCGTAGGCTCGGAGGATCGCTGCACCTACGTTAGCAGATCGAGTGCAACACACGAACCTGTATCATGCAATGGACTGTTAGCTCAAACCATCGGGTGGAAATGGATGTCGTCTTACACTTTACATTTCGTGTCTTCGCTGAGGAATTCTTGTTCGGTCTCGGTCTTGCCCAGTTTATCACCAATCGTTCGCTGCAAGCACTCTTTGAGTCTGTCGGCACTGAACCAAGCCTTCTCTCGGTAGGCAGAAGTAAATCTTTGAAGTTTTGACCACAAGCTTGTTTGTCCTATCGCTTCCTTAGGAAAGATTTCTTTCGAAAGTTCGATGTATGCTGCGATGCACTCATCGACAGACATCTCCAGTCGGCCGAGCATAATCGCAATCAAACTAACTCAATGTCAGCCTCTATGGCCGTTGAACCTGATCGATGCCAATTTACCCTCCAGTGCTAGTCCCGCAGATTACATCGAAATAGTCACATGGCTTTGGCAGAGCTCGATCTTTTGTCTGTGGTTGAATTCGATGCATCAAGGTCTTCAATATGAGTAGCTCAGTGAGACCGCGTACTCCTCCACCGTCTACCAACTATCAGCATGATTGGGATGGACGATTCACAACACAAAGGGGCATCTCACCGAGTGAGAGTAGTCTCAACGGTCTAGAGTACGGAGGTAGATCCTTCTGCGAGGCCATGATGTTCACCAGATGTCAACGAGTAGGGATGAAGAAGAAGCTGAAGGTAATCTAGTACAACGAAACGATAAATGTCAAAACTTTGCTGGTACCAACATAAATTGCCCCGCCTTGCTTCCTTCCGAATTACCTCGATTAAAGTTGCTGCATATCGGACATGTTCCGGAGCAAGCCACGTCGGAGCTGACTTGCAGCTGAAAGGGTTGTCCTTCCAAAAGCTGTTTGGAGTAATAGAACTCTCGCAAGCTGCAAGAGAGACACGCAAGCTCCAGCCTAACACAACTCGCCGGAAATGGAAATGATTGTCGAACAGGACATTAATTTATTTCACCGGTGCCTATTTCATCGCCGTGGCAGCAGCGGCTTGAAACCCATTGACCGGCCATGGGCCTGACCATGCTGCGCAGCCCACCCGAAAGGAAGCGTCTTATCGTTGTACAGTGCTTGATGCATTGGCTGCAGCAAAATTAGCCTGGACCCTGTCGTTCGGCTCATGCAGATTGTATGGAATTCCTGCTCTTGAACAACCAAGGCAGCAACACGCGACACCTGTGCAAACGAGCGAAGGACTGGCACATGCGACCTGAATGATTCCAAGTATTCGCTGCGGCTGAAAAGCTCCTCGGCGACATCTTTCATGTCGAGGAACCACTTCATGCCCAGCCCCAGGTCGTCGCAGAACTGCTGCAGCGCGCCGACGTCGAAGCTGTCCAACGACGACGAAGCGGCCAGAAATTGCAATAATAGAATAGCAGTCACCCGGTTGTTACCGTCAATGACAACCTTGAACATTTTCCCCTCATGTTTCAGCGGAGCGACATATGCAATTGTGATTGGTGCGATGTCGCATAGGCGTTCTGGGGTGCTGTTCGAAACCATCTCCATCGCGATTTCTAGTACACGCTTTGGTACAGAGAATTCCGCGCGAGGAAGCTTGCGCAGTGATACGTAGACGTATGGTAGCACTTGATGATTTGTGAAGTGGATGTATGATACCTTCTTCAGCTTCTCAATCGCTAGGAATGATGACTCGGCTGCGCATTGTGCAGCGACCAGCTTCCATGTTTCGGTACTTAGGATTTTGTCCGGAATTGTGTTGTGAACGTCCTGTATCAACCGCTGAAAAAGAGCGATTCGAGGCTGAAATGAGACGTTCAGACCTCCGATAGAGTCTTTCAGGAAGGAATAGATTTGCAGAAATTGGTCGATGTTCTGCACTTCCGAGGAAGTGAGCGCTTCTGCAATCTCTGCTAGAGCTCGCTCCCACAGTTGGAGTTGAAGATCCACACTCTTATCGTTGGTGACATACCCAACGGGAACCGTTACGAAAGATTCTTTGGTGTTGGGTTCTCTTTCGTCGGAATGTTGGCTTAGCATGGCATTGTGAGCCTCCATCATGGCCTGCTTGGATTCGTTCTGGATATCGCCAACTATCTCTAACCACTTCTTGAGAATGGAAGTCTCTGAAAGTAATAGCTTCAGCGTAGTCTCGCATGCAAGCGGCGGGCCTCTTTCCGGATAGCGGGTGAGAGTGAACCTGAGTCGCGAAGCCTCTAGTTCCATGTTGCCAAACTCTTTCCAATCGCTCTCGGTGAAGAATTGGACTTGAGTATGTTCTGCCGTAGGGAACAGTAGATAGGGCGGATCATCTTGATCGGTTATGACTATGTTCATCACTCGTCGAAGTGAAAGCTGATACACATCTTCGAAAGTCGGCGAAGTAATGTCTAACTTCGGCCTACGTGGGGATGGGGACTTTATCGGACTGTCGCTCTTGGGATCAAGCCTAAGATGAATTAATATACAATTTTGAATGTGAATTATGTGGATGTTGAACGTACGAGTTGACGATCATGGTGACACGATCAAGGCCGAAATCTACGTCTCGAAAAACAATCAGCCTCGTGGTAATAGCAAGTACTTTGTAGCAAGAGACAAGAAGCCTTGTATATAAATTCAAAGGATTAGTCTACAGGGCCTTGTAGTCTCATTGGACCCCGCTCCCCGGCCCATGGCGATAAGCCTGCTACCGGTTTGGGTATGAAATACAATTTGATAGGATAGTGCTTGTCAAACTGCTGGTAAGCTGCCACACTGCTGAGATTACCGAACTCCACTCCACGGCGAGGTCCCTGTCATGATCGAACCGTGAATTTCCCGAGCCGCTGCGGCTAATCGACGTTCGATGGATGTAGAAGTAGATGTGCAGGTGGAGGGAACTTCTCACTTGTATGACGAAAATCATTGCTCTCTCTGATTGGAGGATTACGATAATAACTGGACTTCGAATTTTCCTACACCCAAGATTCAAAAAGGCTTGAAGATGGATTATTTGCCTATCCAGCATGAGGATTTATTTCCTTGCGAAAGATGTTGCTTAGCTATTCCTTTTTGATTGACCCATTGGTGCAGGGCCCGGCCACTTCGCAAAACCATCTTTGCTATTACAACTTAAGATTTGTCGAAATGGGTCCTCACATGGATATGATTAAAGGAAACTTTTGGTCGGGAACATTTTCCCAGATCTTCTTGATTGACATCAACTACGACAAGTGAGACGCATTATTCAAGGTCGCCGACTCCCGTACTTGCTCCACTCTTGAATATCAAGTCAGTCCTACTTTTCCTCTCCCAAACGATAACTCCATCATCTCGCCTCTTGAAGTAAAGAATTCGGTGTTGGGGGATGAATTCTTCGTCAGTTTGCTCCGTCTTCCACCTCTCCAGTCCAGTCTCCTTTGCGCCGAGGAACCTATCTTCATAGCCAACGATGTAATTGCTTGGATCGAGGTTTGAATCCCAACGTAAGCGATTAAGGACATCCGAAGCAGGTCGTAACTTGTTCGCGGACTGCGAAGTGGATGTCGATGAAGGTTTAGTGCGGATTGGCAGAGCATATGGTGCTTCGGAAGTCTCGTCAGTCTCTTCGGCATCCTCTTCATCGTCGGAGTCGATGTCCATGTCGGGTGTGTAGTCGCCCCATTCGCGCTGGTCTAATTGAAGGTCTTTTACAGCACGTGGCTGTACAAGAGACACGTCGATCCAGCAAGTAGATGGATCGTAATACTTCTCGTCGCTTTGAAGTTGAGCGAGGAAACGATCAAGGCATTGCTGCAGGGTTTGCTTCGCGAGTGACTTATCTTCAGCGGTATCGTTGGTTTCTGAGGATTCCCGGCGGGAGAGACCAATCAAGTAGCAACCCTGGTAATCTGTCTCCGACTCTGATGCATTGTTGCTTGTAAGACGAGCGGGCCAGATGCGTACGTCTAGATTTGGAAGTGCTTTGTTGATATCGACTACGTTCAGCAAGCAGCGAGACTCTACCCATCCGACCAGGCCTTTCCCCTTACCCAACGACCGACCCCAGTACTGGATCGTAATCTGAACGTAACTTTGATAGGAAGTGAGAAATTCTGACATGCCGGTCTTTCCTGGATCTCTAAAGAATCTCGACCAAGTCATAGAGTCTTGCGCAAGAGCCTCACTGGCCATCTTTAGCTCCTTAACCATGGTTTGTAGGCCAGGTGCTGTTGAAGTATGCGCTGCATTGGCGTTCGGGGCATGGAAACCAAGGACGACCATTGGCTCTCTAGCGCTTCGGTGATATCGCGGTTTCTGTCTGTGGAAGAATGCATCGTACAGGATCTCGTTCTCCCAATCGAAATTAGCGTAGTGGTGAAAGAACGTGGCAACCAAGTCCTGAACGGTAACAGCACCAACATCGTGCACGAGGCGCTTGTAAATCCAGGACAGCATCAGTGTAATGTGAATACCACCAAGGTAGCCAAATTTAGAGTAGTAGATTCCACGCTGGACTGCCCAAAGCTTGATGCACCGGTAGGCTACGCGGAAGGTTGGGATAGAAGGGAGCGTGCGTTGGATATATGCTATATCCCGATAGGGCTTCAACTTGCGCAACGAGAGCATGGACAGATTGTAAATCGGATCGGTGTGATGGAGTTCCGGGAGCTCTGCCCATCGCTCGACGATTCGAGCAGCAGGGCAATACTGCAGGTCCATGCTCACTCCGTTCACGGAGATCTCAAACATCGTTCCCGTACTTGCTTCAACGCGACGAAGGAAACGAACTCCTTGGTCTTGCGCTCTGTGGATGCGCTGACGAGCCAATTTGAAGAAAGTCTTGGAACTGATAGAGCCGATGCAGAGGCAATCAATGTCAGATGCAGATGTCCATACGCCAAGAGCATAAGACCCAACGGACACCATGACCATTGGAATGTCGGATTCAATAGTCTCTTCGTCATTAGACGAACCAAGGATGATTTTCTTGATTAGTGCGAATGCATCTCGGCGACCTTCGATCTCTTCCTTTGTAGGGAACATGCCATGTAGCTCTAAGGTAGTTTCCAGTGTTGATGTTTCAGAGAGAACGGTTGACAATTGTTGCAATTTCACCGGAAGAAGGTTAAGGTTATCTGGCCTTTTTGTGGATTCGGTAGAAGTTAGAGGGGCTATCTTGAAAGCCGCTCTAATGCCACAATGATCACTTGCCACAATTTGCACTCCATCGCGATTGTCAGGAAGGCCGAACTGGTTGAATTGATGCACACGAAGAGTGTTCTGACCTCTCACGAGGATTCTGTCGTACCTTTGGGGCCGATTGTTCGACGTTCCTGATGTAGCTGCCGCAAGTCGATTCTCTCTTGGATTAAAAGAAGCGCCCTCTTCACCTTCAAAAAGGTCATCGAAATTATCGGTAGTGGTCACTTCCGTTCCCTCAATTCTTGCAACAGTCCATGTATCGATGAATCCTGCGTCAACCAAAGCTGACTCAATGGCTGAGAGATGATTTGAAGTTTGCTGAGAAATCGACTTGCTCTTCAAGGCGGTCTGAATGGTGTAAGATGAAGTAGTAATGTTGAAATCTCCTGCGACAATCCATGGACTTGAGGGATACTCATGGGCTAGATAACTTCTGATGTTCTGGAGCTGAACCTTCTTTGCTGCTACTGATCCATCGGTGAGCCCACTAGTGAGATGCACACCAGCAAGTATGAGCGGTTGAGAGGGATGCAATCCATTAAACTCTGCCACTATAGCACCCTTGTGTCTCCTCTTGAATGGTAGTAGCTTCCAGTCGAAGTGCCACCGGCTGAGTATGACGATATTGCGCATGTTCGGAAGAGGTCCAAGATCAGCTTGATCGGGGGGTCCGTGAGAGACAAATGAGTATGGGTTTTGTACTTGCTCATTTGCGAGCAAATAAGACAAAAAAACATCCGAGACTTCCTGTAAGACAAGAATATCTGCCAATCCTGATTTTGACAATATTGCATCAACCAGCAAGGCGTTTCTATCATGAGCTGGTGGATATCCTGAATCAGCGAGGACGTTGTAACTGGCTATCGTCAAATTGGTTGATAGTGCCTGCTCTGGTTCTTCCGGATGGCTCACCAGCCAAGTAGAGCAGGAAGCATCGAAATAGTAAGTTTTCCCTGGCTGAGCTTCGCGATCGTAGGCTGTGGTTGGACCTTCTTCCAAATCTTCATCTTCTAGGTCTAGATCTTCCCTCGAGGTTTCGGTCGTATCAGCTCCTGAAAGCCAAAATTCCGTCATTGGTGTAGCCTCTGCTGCATCAGATGGCGCTAAATCGATGGTACCCCAAAGTTTCATTCTACTTGAAGAGTTTTGCCTATGTGGAGTTCGCTCTCGTACAAGAATAGCAAGAGAGCCAACAGGGAAATGTAAGTGGGGAAGCAGTCTTGCTTTTCCAAGTAGGAAGTTCTGTGATGAGTCGGTGTTGTCCTCAGACTGGCCAATGGTAAGATGGAAATTATATGGTGATGGTTCCTGGCCAAGTGCTTGCAAGGCACTCGACCGAAGCTCTTCCAGGACTCCCGAAGAAGTGTTGTCGCTTGCACCCAACCATATTGTGCTGTTGGTACGATGCACAAAGTGACCGGCTTTGTCGAGTGCAATGTCGAGTGTGCGTTCTGAGCTGATATTGGAGAGTTGTGACTCTATTTGTTGTTTTGCCTTTGATAGATTTTCTGGATGTACGAATGGGTAGATGAGGTTGATGTGAGGAGGCCATCTGCCAAAACCCTTGTCGTATAACGCTCGTAATTGGTCTACTTCCTGGCATTTGTTCGCAGGAGGAATCACACAAAGGGCAGTATCGAAAGACGTTGATGCAAACGCTGTGTGAGGTAAAGAGTCTCTGGTAGCCGCCATGGTTTTTTCACGGTCTCTAATGCGCGATGAAAATGGGTATAATGAAAAAAAAAACAAAGTTATTCGTGATTCGCACAGATAGCTATATATCTTTAGCTGCCCAGTCGCTCCTGTGTCGTGTAGTATACAGCATAGAGCCACGCTGTGGCTTGTGGACAAGGGTTATGCATGGTAGATGACTCCTCGCCGGCCAGCCTGTGGAGTCTTCGTCTTTCGTGCTGGGTGTTTCGGAGTAACAGACGACAGAGTGGATAATCCAGATGAGCCAAAATGAGTCACCCGCGCTAAGGTCGCTGCGCCACAGAGATCCTCCCTCACACAGTCATTCAGGCAGTGTCAATCCGACGATGAGGCCTCGCGATGTTCTCAATGACTGCCCCAATAATTGTTCGTTCATATATTGTAGAGCAAGCCAGGGATTGTGTTAATGCCGGAATAGCGCTGTGGGCAATAATGTGGCCAGCCCATAACCAGATAGTACGTGAACAATCTGTCACGCGAGGTGCAGCCATTCACCCTTCTCCTACAGAACTGCATGCGGAAGTTTGCTGTCGGCTTTGCTTGGTGTTCATCGACGTTGTTAATTTTCCCATCAACAATGTTCGTCTTCTAACGGCATCGCTTGTGTTTTATTGACAGTGCTCTTTCGAAACCATTTCGGCGAGAATCAATCCTGTCCAATCCACGCCATGACGGTTTTCATTTGAGTCGTCAATCCCAAGGGTTGTTAGACAGTAGGAGACAAGATTAACAATTGTTATCGACAAAGAGTGATTTCACCACTAGTTTGTCTACAAAAGGTGTTCTCCAACAATGCTTATCATACTTAAACAAGAACGCCAGCAGTTGATTTTTGGATTACTCTGAGGGTATCACACAATGAACATTGTATACTGTTCACGTACAATGTCGGCACGTAATTGTGTCTCGGTGTTCAGTTCATAATGTGTCCTATATACGACTATATACAATCTGATTTCTATTGCATTACACTCACAAGACATCTTTCGTCCAACCGCAAGATGACTAAACCCGGTTTCCTTAACAGTCGGCAAATCTTTGTCTCAGTTGGAAAAAAGCCTGGGTTTTGTGTTTGGATACACAAAGCACTTTTGACCGAGCGCTCAGAGTACTTCGCTGAACAACTTGTTAACGACACAGAAGCAACTCCGAAGTCACTCGTTCTTTCAAGTTGGAACACCAAATGGGTGCAACGATACCTGGAAACAGTTATCACGAACGAGATTGCAGAGTTTGAAGGTGACCTTGGCCAACAATTAGGATGTATAACCACAATCTATGCAATGGCCGTCGTGTTCAAGGATTCCAAAACCAGAGACATCTGTGTTTCGGAAATGTTCGATCGCCTCGAGGCTACTTACAAGAATCTTCAGGGTAAGTTACGTCCCAACGAAGTGGAACCCTTGGCAGAAATAGTCACACGGTTGTTCTCAGATCATCAAGATTACAGAGGCCTTGCCGAGGAAATGGTTTTAAACATCTGCGTTGCTTTCTTAGGGCACGACGGAATCGTTTTCATTCAGCATACTTTGCCCAGGAGATTTCTCTTGCAATTTTCGCTTCGGTTGTTGCAGCGTCAGGGGCAGTCAGATTTCGTTTGGGACAAAGATCGATACTTGGAATGTCGCCAGCCCCCATTGCTAAATAATAGTGGTACCACTGTGCCGAACACACCTTCGCATAAGGATTCTTTATCTACAGGCAATCTCACTCCTGGACAGAATGAGTCTTTTCAAGTTCCCAATAGCGAGGTTAGGATACCGAATACACAAGCTCAAGAAGGGGTTGCTGGCACACCTTTTACTAGGCCTGTTCCAAAACCGGACGCCCGTACAAATTTTGCAACAAGACCTGCAGGTATTCCTCGAAGAATAGCTGCAAGTTCGCCTCCACAGAGGGCTTCAACAGCACCTCAAAAAAAGTCTACGGAAGCACCAAGACAGCCAGGAAATTCTGAGCATAGAACTACTAGTTCGAACACACCCACTGAAGCTGGGCCATCTTAGCCGAAATGTGATACGAAGCGCAGGCAGTTGTTTGATTTTTGAAGAAAAGGGTTCTGATTTCAAAGCAGGAGTACTTCTCAATGTATATCTGTCGGTATTACGGTCGAGGTTTTATGGCTTGTGGTACTATTTCCACCCAATACCCCTGTCTCGTTATTAGTAAAATCCAGTACATCCGTCAGTGTCGGTCTATGCTAGTATACTATATTAAAAACAGACTTACATCGGGATCCTTCACAAAAGCTAACTGCCTGAACACGTGCTTATACCCTTCATCTATTAACCCCTCCTTTCCCCCTACAATAGAATCATTCACGGCCATCTGTTCTGTCTTTGCCTCGTCGAGTGGCTTGATGACTTCAAACCCAAAGCTCTGGACCCGCTTCAGCGTCTCTTCGACATCTGGTACCGTGAACCCAATGTGTCCGAATCCAATACTCCTCGGATTGTTGTAGTCGTTGCCAGAAGTGTACTTCGTCAAATTGTCGGACGGTATGTGATATAATTCAAGAAGGCCCTTGTTAGTTCCGGTCGTTGAAATTTCTGCTCAGTATCAGTGCCATATTCTATTCAGTCCGTGCCACTGGCGATAAAGTAGGAAGTTGAAACGTACCAACATCACGTGGCCCAAGGTAGTAGATAGTCCAAGGTCCCGTATTAAAGATAAACACCACATGCAACCCAAAACAGTCGTTGTAGAAGCGCAAGCTCTTGTCAGGGTCTTTTATTCGCAGCATAAGGTGATTCAAGCGATATTCCGCTGTCGCTGGCGATTGTGCTCGTGGAGGCGGGACAATATGCTCACCAGGCGCATAAGGGCCAGGCGGATGATTGGGATTAGTTGCCATTGCGCGATATGTGTAGCACAAAAAGATTTGAATGACGAACGAAAGGGATGGTCGCACAAGTATATGTGGGAGATTTTCGTTCATCAACTTGGCATTATTCTAACTACTAAACATTGTGCCTGGAGAATTATCCTCTTGACATGGTTTTACCCCAATTTTGGACACATCCGACGGGAGGAGCAACGAGAAGGACGAGCATTAGCATATGTGGGGCAGATGCGGGGCAAATGCACCGGAAAACACCTCCCGCAACTTGACCTTGTGAGGAATCTAATCAAGTCTACAGGACCAAAAAGGGTATCTATATAAGAAAAAAAGGAACAAGGGCAGTTAAAACCTCAAACCTCGTCAAAATCCATAGAACAACGCCATCTCGAGTTCGTGGACTTCACAACACCACCCCGGATACTAGATGATGATTAGCATTCTCCTCTGTGGTGAAGACAGCATCCTCCATCATATTCAAACTTAGAATCTTTGGACACGTACCTGACATCGAGCCCACACTACCACCCGATCTCCCTCTTGAATTAAGTCAATGAATCCCTTGCCATTTCCGGCTCCGTCGTCGGCAATGACCCTATTCTCATCTTGCGACCAGGTGATATGGTAGCTTTCGGGATTTTGCCCCGCTACGCGATTGCCTTGTAGACGCCACGTATGGGAAAGGCCGTCATCTGTCTGATGTGGGACCATGGTCCATCCACGAGGTGAAAGTATATCCATAAGTTCTGTGACTTCTCCGAAAGTGCGCGCGAGCTCAACAGCGCTGAGACAGGGGTCTCTAGAATCTCCCAGAGGGCGCAAAATACTGACATCCGTCCACGAATGGGTTTGAAAGGTTCCTATGGTCAACTCAGCTCATGTTCCGGCATTCAGAGGTTGAAGGTACAATGGAGACAGACCTTCTGTGCCTTCACTTGTCCAACCTTGATCCTTACTCATAATGTACCAGGAAATCTCTTTCAATTTGACTTTCTCCCCCTGGAAGGACTCCAAAACACTCGGTGGAAACACGGGCCCTTCGAAACAGATTTCGGACACAATATTCATTCCCGATTTGACGCTCTTACGATTCCTCGTGACGAAATGCGCGCATGGCCAATACCGCGCGCGATCCAAAATATCAAGCACAAGCTCGGTGGGAAGTTTGAGAGACTGGAGAATTGTACGCGCAGCGCGAACATCGTCGTAATCAGGTGTGTAGTGATGATGTTCTTCAGAGGATCCAGGGCTAAGAGCGTATTCTGATAAACCATAAACCAAGCGCTTCAGGTGTCTGATGAGAGACATGATTGCGAGAGGTCAAGATTTGGGAAGGTTTCCAACTCTTAGTTGCAGGTTAAGATCTAGCATGCGATGAAGCTCTTGATGTGGTGTTGTTGTTTTGTACTTCGATCTGTCATTTGGGGCTGAGACGTGAACTGGTTGATTGGATGAACAGACAGACCAACCGGATTGGGCATTAGTTAATACACAGGTGACAGTGAACTGACGTAGCAAACGAGATCATCAATATACCATTCTCCTAGTCTAAATCTACGCTATTCTGATTATCAATATACCATCCTCCTTCTATAAATCTACACTGTTCTATCTTCTTTACTGTGTATCCTATTTCTTGTCCCCCTGGATCACCGTTGGGGTCACTGCACCACTGCTACTTTCATCGGCAGTCGAATCTTTCGTCCGCTTTCTGTGACCACCTTGCCTAACCGCCTTCCATACGTCAACGATCTGTTGACGTCCATCGATGATGGGATAGAATCCAACAATGAAAAGCGTTCCCCATAGCCAAATTATAGAGATCACCAACCACGCTGCGAAAAACCCTTTGCCAAAAACATACTTGCTCGCGTACATCGGCAATGGCCATAACACCCAGTGTCCCAGGAACGTTGCGAGCGCCCAGATCGCAGCGATACGTCCCCATCGCTTCAGCAAAGACTGTGACTCGCTCACATCTTCATTATTGATTTCGATGTCTGTGCGACGCTCATTCGTTGACTGTGTATCATCAACTTCAAAAGCGAGGCGTTCCTTGCGAAATTCTGCCCAGTCGAAGTACTCCGGCTTGAATAGAGTAATGATCACGGAGTAAGGCAACGGACTGATTGCGGAGGCCACAGTTCCCCACACACAAGGCACGGTTGCGCCAGTAGAGGCAATGCTCACCGTGCCATAGAGTGCGTACGCCGAGCCCAGCCAAACGGCGATTCCGGTCACCATACCAAGCAGAGGAGAGATGATTGCTGCGGCTCTTGATTGTCTCCTCCATAGAATAGTGAAGGTCGTGGGGAAGATTCCAGGACAGGTCAAAACACCCAGCATGTAGAGCGTCCACCCGAGGTCAACGCCAACATAATGTAGCATTGTTGAAAATGCAGAGGAGAACAATGCGAAAAAGATAACACCGAAATGTGACCAGCGAATCACGTCTTTATCCGTCGCATTCTTGTTGAAATACGTTCGGTACATATCAAAGCTGATGATTGAAGAGACCGCGATGACCTGGGCGGACAATGTTGAGGTGACGGCCATAAAGGTTATGAGCAAAATCCCGGCAGCGCCACCTTTGCCAGCGATCGTTATGGCGAAGTATGGCAAGACCAATCCACCTGATATTTCTGATGAAGTCATACGCTGTAATGATCAGCTGCGCTCTTTGTAGAAATTTAAGAAGACTCACCCTAGGATAGGTGGGGAAGATGGGGTTGTTCTCCAAGCCTAGCACCACTGAGCTTGCCAATGTTCCCATAGCCCAAGGAATGGCAAAATACGCAATACCACCAATAACATATCCAGGAACCACTGCTTTCGGGCTCGCGCTGAATGCTTTGATGAAGAAGCTTGTGTCCATGATGACAAGACCAAAGTTCGCTGCGATGTGTATGATGCCGAAGAGGATTCCGCCTTTGGAAGTCATCGTCAAATATGATCCATCCTCATTGCCTGCCACCGGATGTCGCGCGCTAGCTGCTTTCAGGAGTTCGTATAGATTCGAGACGGAACCGACCTCCTCCAAGGTGAAGGCTTTGACCGAGAAGTAACAGAGAATTATGAGAATCGTAAATGTATGCATGTAGTCGGTGAGGAAGGTCGCCTTGATGCCTCCCACAAAAGTGTATACGGCAACACCGACCGGTAGCAGAAAGGTTGCCGCGATGATATGCATACCAGTCATAGCAGAGATTGCAGAGGAAGCCCCGAGCAGCATATTGGCCACCGCAATAATGTTGTTGACGAGGCAAAGAAACATGTAAACAATATGCGCAGTCGTGCCATATCGAATGCGAACAATTTCTAATAGCGTATGCGCTTCAGGTATCTTTCGCTTGCATGAGATACCGAGGACGGCAAAGAAGACGATCATTGGACTACATCCAGCGGCGAACCAGAATGGGCCAGATACGCCGTTAACATATCCAACTAGAGTTGAACCAAGCATGGCAGTCGACCAAAGCCATGAAGATACAACAGCAGATGTCGTAAGTCCAGGCGTAACGCTTCGATTTGCAGTCATGAACCTGGTTTCGTCATCAGTTATGTTTGAAAACTTTGATGCTGGCCGGCACTTACATTTCAGTTTTGCGGTTATCTTCGCCAACAGTGCGCTTGAGGACTTTTGTTACGAAGACCATGACTTTTTATGTTAGTCTTCCCACTTGCGGTACCTGATACTCCCAACATACCGGCTGCTATGACGAGCCCAATCACTACAACCACCACATAACCAACGGCCTGGGACAATGGCGGTTGTACTACGACATCTTCGCCGTTTTGCCGACTCATCAACTCAGCCATAGTGACTGATCCTCAATGGACGTTCAGTCCTTTCAACAGAGCGTCACTTAATGGAATTCAATCGTAATGAAAGAAAGATTAATAAGAGGTGCTGATATTCTCGAAGATATGTCTGATTTGAGATGGGTGATCCAGGATACTTGCGTGCTGTACTCGCCAGACCTACAACATACTGTCAAGGTCAGGGAAATGGAGAGAAAATACATTGATTAAGTACAGTCATTTATGCATCATCATACATATTTCTATGCAAACATTTTGATCTGAGCACGTTATCAGTGGTTTCAATCGCGTGAAGAAAGACGCGAATGCGGAGAAGTCAAGTTGACCCTTGACCGTTCCTTGGGTTAGCTGGTCTGGAACCACAAATCTTGCACAAATACTTAAGATGCATGGGATGAAAGAATTGTGGCGCCTGGATCTATGCAATGAACGATCGCCGGAGACAATTGCGCGCGCAGCATGGTGTGATGATAGGACGAAAGGTGCTTTGTCGTTGATCCTGATGTCAATCCATAAAAGGGCGACTCAATTCTCCTATTGGGCCGCCATCAAATCGTACTGCAACCGGTCCAATAGCTTCGTGGGCACCGTTGATCGATATCATCCTGTGCTGTGATCGCGATATGCGTGGGGTCCTGCAATTGTTCGACAGGGGGCCTGGAAACTTCAGCTCCAGAATCGCCGGTCAAATCACAGAGTCGATAATTTCGAAGTCTATATTATGCGCTCAAGTATAATCTCAGAACCTCCATTCGGAGCTGAGTTCTTTCAGAGGATGCTATGGTTTTCGATGCTGCGCTAAACTGAATTCGGCTTGGTTGGTGAAATGAATGTTATCACGACAACTTATCCCCGCATGTTGCAATCGATTGTGTGAACCATCCCCACGCGACCGATCCGCATTCACACGTGATGATTTCGTATTAAAGAGCTTAATTAAACTGCCACTCTTACCATTGCTAGACCATAAGAACCCAAATAAAATATCTTCGAATTTTGATTTCAGGATCATCTCCAGAGCGAATTGAATACAAGCGCTAGAACATCTTTGCAAGTTGCGTTAAAATGACCGCAGACACTCAAAATGGATCATCTCCAAAGAAGCCCTTGGTGTTGAATGCTTTCGTGGAGATGTGCTCCGGGCATCAATCTCCTGGTCTGTGGAAGCACCCCGATGATCACTCCTCGGAATTCAACTCAGTCGAACACTGGGTAGAACTTGCGAAGCTGCTCGAATCTGCCAAGTTTCACGGTATTTTCATTGCAGATGTACTTGGAGGTTACGACGTCTACCAAGGCCCACGTAACCTAGAGCCAGCAATCAAAAGCGGTGCGCAATGGCCTGTGAACGAACCACTTGCTGTGGTGCCTGCCATGGCTGCGGCGACAAAGAGCTTGGGGTTTGGAGTCACGGTTGCAACCACATATGAACAGCCTTACCATCTTGCTCGGAGGCTGAGTACGATTGATCATCTCACCAAAGGTCGGTTGGGTTGGAACATTGTCACGGGCTACCTGGATTCTGCAGCGAGAAATCTCGGTCACACTGAGCAGCCTGCACACGATGAAAGGTGAGAACAGCATCCTCTATAATGGGCTGTGCTAATCGGGCCAAAAGATATCAAATTGCAGAAGAGTATTTGCAGGTGTTGTACAAGTTATTCGAATCCTCCTGGCGCGATGATGCAGTGGTACTCGACAGAAAACGGGGCATCTACACTGAGCCATCTCGGGTCAGGGAGATCAACCATGAAGGCAAATACTACACCGTCCCAGGTCCGCATATTTGCCAGCCTTCGCCTCAGAGGACTCCTCTCCTCCTCCAGGCGGGCACGTCAAAAGCCGGAAAAACATTTGCTGCACAGCATGCTGAAGCAATCTTCGTTGCTGGCCACAGTCCGTCAACGATTGCGAAGAACATTGCTGAAATCAGAGATCTTGCAGAGGGATTCGGGCGCCGGAGAGATGACGTGAAGTTTCTTGCGTTGATTTGTCCAGTCATTGCAAAGACTGAAGAAGAGGCGAAAGCGAAGTACGATGATTACATACAGTATGGAGATGTCGATGGCGCTCTAGCCCTTTTTGGTGGCTGGACAGGTATTGACCTTGCTGTGTACAGCGACGATGAGGAGCTACGCCATGTCGAGTCAAACGCAATTCGGTAAGTTTATGTGCTGGGTCGCAGCTAAGTGCAAAGCTAATGTGCAAATAGTTCCGCGGTAGAGGCATGGTCTCATGCTGTGCCTGGTATCCCAAAATGGACCAAAGTGACTGTCGGAAGACACATCTGTATTGGGGGTCTCGGAGCAACTGTAGTCGGCACCCCCGAGCAGGTCGCTGACGAATTCGAGCGCTGGGTCCGCGAAGCAGATGTTGATGGTTTTAACATCGCTTATGCCATTAAGCCCGGAACATTTGTTGATGTGATTGAGCTACTGATACCGGAGCTGAGGAAACGCGGCTTGTTCTGGGATGACTATGCTGTACCGGGGGGAACGTATCGAGAGAACTTCTACAAGACAAAGGGGCAAAGCGCCACGTTACCAAATCATGTTGGAAGCTCATACAGATGGAAGGCAGGCGTTGAGGCGAAAGACCACGTAATACCCAAGTAAACAGATTCATCGTTCATCTTATCTCAATAGGTACAAGGGCGACGAAATCAGAATGAAGTCCAATGGCCAACCTCCCTATATTTTCCGTCTTAATATTACGACATCAAATGTATTATCGAATCCCGCCGTGATCATGAGACAAATAGCGGGTCAGTGCTGTAGCGTATAGAGAATGGCGAAGACGATTTTTCTCACCGTAGGCCCTCGAGATTGGGTTTTAGAAGGAATGGCGCAATACAGCACTTCTCAAGCGAAGAGTCGCAATGGCAACACTCATCCCCATTCCCATATCTCTACGAGCACGGAATAAGCTTATCGTCATTCACTTGCGCGTCATCAGCGTGAAAGGTACCAACTGTACGACTTCAGTTAATTAGATGCGCATTATGCTATGTCTTAAGCATTTCTTGAATGTTTCCATTGCTTTAAAGCCCCTACATCAATCTCTCCCAGCAATATTAGCACGGGAGTCAACGTGGGGGTACCTACAATCATGCCGCGCGTGCATATAGACCCTTGCCAGGAGCATTCCCAATGCGGATCATCTATTGCCAGACAAGGAAAGCATCAAGGAGAGTGTAAGCTAGAAGTCTGCATGGAACACGTACGTGATCATTCAATGGTGTCAGAATGCGCGCATCCCCAACAATCATGAAGTGATGTCAAGTTCTTGTAGGGCGTACATACGGCAGGACGTTAGAGTCGTTCCGGTACAATGAACCTGCATCTAGAGCCATTACCGTATAAAACAACGTGTAACATCAGTAAGGAGTACCGTGAACACGTTCCATCAACGTACATACACGGCGATGCAGCAATGCGGCTAAATGCGACACTCTACGGATCGATCCGATCAACCACTCGCTTACCCCCAAACTCGTCTCATCCGAAAATCCCACCCAATCTGATACGGTGCAAGTACTAGCTATTGTTCTTATGCGATCATCGGATATAGCAGTACATTAGAGATCTGGTCTCAGTCATGACTTGAGGCTCGGGTGACAGTACCGGTTTCCTGGAATTCGGACTTCGCGTACCTGGCAATCGTTAAACGTGAGGTATTATGCTATCTATTAAGATCTGGCGTGCTTTTAATGGGAATTTTGAATGGCCTCATTTTCAAAGCGTATGGGACATAGGGTTTGGCGGAACTCAACCCTCGGGGCGTCAGTCACTGGCAGCAATGATTGAGGCCCCAGCAATCGTTGGATACTTCAACTCTGGCGCGTTCAAACGGTTGTGATGCTGATACTGTATTAACATTTTGATTGGGTATATTGGTACATGCAGACGTCTTGGTGTCCGTCTGCGTAAATGCAATTCGAAATTGAGATCGTGAATCCCTAACAAGCTCCAAAAAAACTACCCAAAACGCCCGCCTTATGAGTCTACAGAATTACAGATATTACCAGTAACAACAAAGCATACCATCTTTTACCTACAACGGCGAGCGATCCTGCCGCTCCAGTCAATTGCTCTGCGCCCTTCTCATCCTCCGGGGGAGGCGGCGGCGGCACCTCCCCACTCTTTGCCTGTCCACCACCGCTCACAGAGCTCTTATGACCCGTGCTATCCTGAACGCAGCCCTGCATGCCTGAATCATCCGCCGTGAACATCCTGTCAACCACGCCTTTCCACACTTGCGTGACATCATTGATCATAGGTGCCGTGTACCACATCCTGCAATCAGCCGCTTCGTAGACGAATTCGAGAGGTGTTTTCGATCTGTCGTTGCGACGCAGGTTATCTCGTAGATTGATGCCGCCGGCAGGTCGCCCTCCAGCGTACGCCGTGCGAGTGAAGAGCTGGTTTGCAAATGCAGTCCGGCCAAGCGCGGTGTTATTCCACTGTGCCTGTTCTTCAGGGCTACCGGTACTGCTCGATGTCAGCATCTGATGTTGTCGATGATTTTGAGGGGTGATGAGCTTACAAGTACACAATCTGAGTGCGGATCTGAACGTCATCCCAGTTGAATGACTGTGCGCCTTTTGTACCACCTATGCCCTGCATGGGTCCGACTTTTGGTTGGCCACCGATCGCAATCGTGCGGACACCGCCTTGGTTTTTCAGAAGCTCGGAAACGATGGTACAGGTTGACGAGCACATTCCATCGTGAAGCTAGAAGAGGTCAGCATTATGTAAGATCGCTGTTTGAGTTTGTAGATAGCATACCATGACCATGTTCTCGGATGTGAAGGGCTGTGGGGTTGCGGTCTCGTTGGTGTTATTCAAGAAGCCAATGACGGAAAATCCAGGATAAGTGTATGAAGGTTCGTCGCTGAAGTTATATCGGATAGTCGTCGTAAATTGATCGCCATTAATAGTTTCTGGTCCGAATAACTGATCCCAGGTGTCAATTCTCTCGTTGTTAACGTCGAGCTGGTGCACAGGATTGAACCCGGCGGTGAATAGTGAGATATCTTCCGGTGTGCTGGCCCCAAAGGCTTGAAGGAAGGCAGTCTGGTTACCCTGCACAAATGTATTTCCTGCTTCGAAGTTCTCCGATATCTTCCCCACCATATTCAGGGCTTCGTTCGCTCGATATCGGGTCCCACCGAAAGGCTCTTGATCCGCTTGGGGAAAAACCTGTTTGAAGGAGTCGTAGCCCAAAATAGCATTGCCTCCTCCATTGCCACGGAGATCGAATATCATCTTTGTCTTGCCTGACGCAGCAGATAGACGGATGAAGTCTCGCATGACATTCTGGAATAGCTGCACATCTGGAGAGTCGTAGCTGGGAATACTAAGGATTGCAACATCATCATATCCGGTCTCATTGATGTGGTAGCCCCCAACGGAGAGATTCGGATGCAGGATCACTGCCTTGGGGTAGCCAATGTGCGAGGGCGTTGGAGTTGGTGTGCTTGAGGGTGGTGAGACCGACACAGATGGTGGCGCTTGAGTGGTTGTTGGGGGAGCCACGGGTTGAGGTCCACGACAGAACTTTTGGAAAAAGGTTGCTCCGCTGTTGACACCATTGAAGTCCGCAATGACCACAGCCAGGTTGATCATTGACTTTGCTGTTCCATTGGTGAATGCCATTGTGGTGTTTGGTCCTTGGTATTCTCCTGTCCTGAATGAGCCTAAGAAAGTAGTTCCCGATGCTATTAGCGGCTGGCTTGGGAAGAGGGCATTCCAGCGGGTGTCAGCATCGTGAAAGTCGGCCTGGACTGCAACACTCTGAAGGTACTCTTCTACACCACGACCGTTGATCGTCCTGACAGGCGAAGGCTGGAATGACTTATCTCGATTTGCAAGTTCCAAGTCGCGATATGCGAAGATTTCCGGAAGCGCTCGTCCATCGCTAGAGACAGACACAAGCTCCGTCCCTGCTGGTCTCTGGAATTGAATAACACCAGCGAGGATGTCCGGCTGCCACGCTAGATGGTTGTCGTATGCACGATTGAATAATGACATCAAGTCGGTCTGAAAATCGTATTCGCTGTTGTAGCCACCGGACTTTAGTTGCTCTTGCATGCCATTCATCTCTTCTATTATGTCCACAGGGGCCTCGGTGTACTCTGCTGGAGGATTCTTCAAAAAGCCCAAGTTGGATTGCCATGCCAGATACAGTTTCAGATCGTCGATCAACTTGACATTGCCTTCTTGATCTAATGGAACCGATTTCAAGCATCGCATACCTAGCTCTGCGGGCACAATTCTCCGTGAACCAGGTGGCAGTCCTTGCACTGTGCTGCTGACAACGGCGCAAGGCTCAGCAAGAGCGGGTGTCGATGGAACAGCTGAGGGAGATGTCGGACGAGGCCGAGTAGCATTCAATGATGTTGAGTTGTCCAATGCGAGCGATACGACATCAACCACTGCAAGTTCCTCCATGTCCATTCCAGGTCCTTTCGGTACACCATAGAGATATGGGTGCATTCGTGCAAGTGAGACGCCGCAGGCGCTCAGCAGCAGAAGATATGTTCGATGCATTTTCAGAAAATGGTACTGTCTATCGTAGCTTTCGAAGGCGAGTCTAATTCGAATATATCTCCGTGGTTCTTTAATTAGTACATTAAGTATGTGAGCGATCCAGCGCAATGTCGAGGATGTATTAAACAACGGAGTATTTAAAAAGTAAAAATAAGGTATCTATGTCGTATTTTGATGCCTTCAAAACTGCATCACTGATGTATGCCTAAGGACTGAGGTCACGGTGTGAACCTCGAAGCTCGCAAACTTCAGCATTGTCGCGTCGCATGGCTGGGACGCAGAAGGTATATGTGAGTTGCGTCCAAAAACTCAAGACATTATCATAGATTAGATTAACGCGAACGTGATCTGCCGCATCCGTGCATTGACTATGTCCCCCGGCATTTCCTGATGCTCAAACGCGAGATACAGCAGGCGAAACCGAAGGTGTCTGGGAAGCCAACCTTAACAGAGAGGAACTATTGCATGGAGGGACTTTAGAGACGTCTCAACACAAGTCAAGAGTTGGTAAACTTCAACCACTGCAGCGAAGCATCTGGGCGTCGAAGCTACCACGTGTTGAAGGCATCGCGAGTTTCCGAACAGCTATGGTGAGGGTGAAGTGTGGTGTTGAGGGGCTTGTCACCAGACCCTGCTGCAGGCAGAGTCGAAACTCATCCACTTCAAGCGCTAGCCAAAAGTGGTTGTAACGATCAGCCACAAACACGACTATTGTTTATTTGCCTGTGGCTTTCTATATGTATCATACTTACATAGAGTATCTAACCTTGCTGGTTATTTTGGCTTGAAGGACAGGGCGCATGAACATGGAATGCGTATCATTCGCTATACAACCCCTTCTGGCCCGGCCATCCATCACTGGTACATCACTGCAAACCAGGCATCTAGCATTTGAATAAGGAAAAAGACGGAATCAATGATAAATGGGACTTTTAAATATATATTCAGTATAGTTTTGGTTTTCTCTTTTGTTCGGTTTGGATGTAGTCCATTAATAGAGTGTAATTAAAACAACGTACTCTCTTCGGCGGTGAAAAGTATCATTGAATTTCGTCGTAAATTTGTGCAACCCGCGCCAACGGTCATTTGCGAACCAAATTGATTTCTTCCAATATTGGTAAACAATAAATAGTTCTTAATATTATATTCGACTTCGCAGTCGCGGTGGTTGTCTATCAATACAGATATATGACGGAGACCTTGATAACTTTCATAGCGCTATGACCGCGTGTTCATACTTGTAGTGCATAGGTGGGTGGTCAGGGCTCACTTGATTCAATAATCAATTGCTAAGATTATGGCTAAAGACCAGACATTATTTGAATTCTATGCTGAGGTAGAGAAGTTCTTGCTGAGCAATGATGAGATACAGGGAGACGTACAGTTGAGGCGATTGGCTGGCGTTAAAGCGAATAGCAGAACGAAGAGGGAGGTCTTCACTGCTCTCGTACCTGATATTTTGGGCACATCTGAGATCGCATTTGTAGTGATTCAATGGACATGTATGTGCAGCGACAAGATCTATTACATTGCAACACTTACATATGTATCTATGTGATTATATTATTATCAATATCGTCAAGTGCCATCCAAGACCCTACTAGTGAGCTAGCACAGGTCTAACGAGCTCAAGAATGCTCAAAATTGCTCATTCGGTTCAACTTGGCCATGTTTAAAAGGCAACATGAGTCCCTAGAAGGTTGCAACTCCTAGAATCCACCCAAACCTCCACTGATCATGTACAACTTAGAACGCAGAAATTCCTTTCCGACAGCAAGATTTCAATCGTTCCAATCCAGGAGAACCAAAGCTAATAGTTATACGCAGTGGCAAACGCACGGAAGTTATATCTGGAGAGAACACCACGGCAGCTAGTCACGACGCAAGACGCCAACAGGCACGGGAGAGTCTTCGAAGTCCTGCACGACGTTTCTGTTGAGAACAGCATGCGGCGAAGAGACAGAACCAAACGAGAGCGGCGATAGTGAGGCCGGTTCTGCCTGTACAAGTACGATGGGCTCTAAGTTCGCCCCTGACGGTTGAGTCTGCAACTCAGCGTGAGCGTCTCGCCGGGTAAGCGAGGTGGCTGGTCTACAAGTAAGATTTTAAGTATTATACGGAGTACTAATAACTACTAACGATGTCATGGTAGTGCTATCTACTCCTTACCTCCTGAGTAATTACCTAGGTAGGTGGAGATGTCGATGAACAATGCCATAGGGGCGGGATGATAACTCGAGTGTCCTGGTTCCTGTGTAAAGGGCAAAGGACAAGCCAGACTCATTCCAGGGTTGACAGCTGCAGCCACACCGGAACCGAAACCCGCCAACCAGGAACCAAAGGAACCGAAACAGCCAATCAGCAACGACCCAGCCTTGGCACCCCATGTTATTCATCCTCTTCAACGTTCACCCAACGACTAACTTCAAACATCAGCCAACTTACAACAGACAAATCATCACTCGACGCCAATGCATGGCTTCTCATCTCATCTCATCTCACCTCATAAGTTAAAATGTTCTGCTATTGCAGTTAATATCGAAGCATGATGGTTTGTACCTTTCGATCATTGACGCCATTAATGGCAGTGGGTCGTTGAAACACGAAACAAGCCCTGACCTCACTCAAATTTCCTCCTCGACAGGGGGTCCCGTTTCATGCAACTTCGACAAGACGGAATAACTCCTACCCCATCCTCCGTCTCCTTTGCGGCATGGGCGTGTCGCCCTCTTGTACCGCTAGTCAATCATCATTACAATCTTCTAGAACCGAGATGAAGTGGAGTATTCCTGCTAATCTTGTCCCCAACTGCGCGACCGTTGCTAACCAAAAAAACCGATGTAGACATGCACTCCACCAAGTTGTCTGCAATCGAGATGAATAGTGTCCATTGTGTGCAAACTCTGACCGACTGTGCCGTGTATTTGCTGCTATTGTTGGTGAAACGATAGCAGGAGAGAGAACAATGACTTGTCGCATGAACTCATCCCTTTATGGTAGCCACCGTATGAGGTTTCGTTTATCGCCGAGATTCCGACCACTACTCGTGCTCCTTCGAACACTCCACCTCTGCCACTCACGCAATGCCATGAGGTTTCACGTTTCCTGCCGTTCGCCACGCCTATTCGCTCGGAAATCCATCGAAGGAAATGGTTTCGCGCCTAGAGCACCCCATTTCGGGCGAAGTAGATGAATATGGCTTGGCTGTGATTTCACGCCAGCCTTATTCCAACGGCATACGGCGGAGGGTGGGCCTTGCTGAGGACTACATGCCTCTAGCGCCCGCTGAATAGATTGACATTCATCTTGGCTGCAGAAAGCATGCCCTTGACGACCTTAGTAACAACGCTATTGACGCTGTTGCCTCAAAGCGAAGTTGATGGGGGGACGGCCGTAAAGCAGTCAGTATAAGAGCCTCACGATCCCCATTATTGAATGGGCACGCTTGAAGCATCACTCTCTTTTTACACACTCTTTCAGACATTCTTTGAACATTCGTTTCCATTCGTCTTTCGTTCTTACCAACTTTTGAGAAGTAAATACTTGTTACCGTCCAAAACCGAACCAACAACCAACAACAACAACACCAACCACTACACTCACAATGAAGACTTCCGCTTTCGCTCTTTTGGCCGGTGCCAGCATGGTCGCTGCCCACTCTCGCCCCATCGCTGTCTGGGTTAACGGCGAGGACCAGGGCGTTGGCACTGGCTCCGGTGGCTACATCCGCGAGGCTCCCAACAACTCTCCCGTCGTCGATGTGACCTCCAAGGATATGACTTGCAACGTTGGTGGCAGCACCAAGGCCGGAAAGTCCCTTGCCGTTAAGGCAGGTGACAAGATTGATATCGAGTGGTACCACAACACTCGTGGCGACGACATCATCGACCCCTCTCACAAGGGTCCCATCATGACCTACCTTGCTCCCGCTGCCTCCAACGGTGAGGGCGATGTCTGGGTCAAGATTGCCGAGAAGGGCTTCGAGAACGGCGAGTGGGCTGTTATCAACCTCATCAACAACAAGGGCAAGCACTCCGTCACCCTCCCTGACCTCGCCGACGGTGACTACATCCTCCGTGATGAGATCCTCGCCCTCCACGAGGGTAACCGTAACGGTGGTGCCCAGTTCTACCCCAACTGCATCCAGATCACCGTTTCTGGCGGTTCCACCACCCTCCCCGCTGGTGTCGCCATTCCTGGAGCTTACAAGGCTGACGACAAGGGCGTCCTCTTTGACATCTACAACTCCTTCACCTCCTACCCCATCCCTGGCCCTGCTGTCTGGGACGGTGCCTCCAGCGGCAGCCCTGCTCCTGCTCCCGCCCCCGCCGCCAGCTCTTCTGCTGCCCCTACTCCCACCTCTGCCCCTGCTGCCACTCTCACCCCCGCCAACCCTACCACCGGCTACCCTACTGCTCCCGCTGCTACCAGCGCTCCTGCGGCTACCAGCGCTCCTGCTGCTACCAGCGCTCCTGCTGCTCCCGCTCCTACTCAGGGCGCCGGCAATGGCAACGAGGGCTCCGAGAGCACTCTTCCCAAGACCTTCACTCTTGACACTTTCATCACCTGGCTTCGCGCTAACGCTGGCTCTCCTACTGCCCAGAAGCTCCGCCGCGCTCACGCCCGCGCTTTCAACTTCTAGGCGTCTCGCATCTTGGGTGTTGAATGATGCAAATCTACTACTACTCCATAAAACTGCATGACCCGGCGTCGTGGATGGTTTCTTATTGTTGTTCTGGACACATCAAGTATTTTCTCATGACAGGGCATTTTGGTCCCTGACGATTTAGAATGGCATCTTTTAGCCATGTTCACTTCTTTGTATATACAACTACACGACGAATGGAATATCAAAATTCCCCTTGCCTATGAAGTCATCTGCTGCTTTTCTATCTCTTGAAGTGATCGTGACCTGTGCTATTTCGTTGTTACCTGATTCTTGATATCCCCGACGTCTGGGCAGTTCATCTGATGCTGGCAGGTGAGTCCGAACAGATGCTTTGATTCGTCGGAAGCCCTACCGAGGGTTTCCTTTCTGAGTAAAGTGTCCATGTGCTTGGCTGCCAAATACGGGTTAGTTAGGGATTCCCTGATTGCTCCGTTCCTGTTGCGAACGGCCGGAACAGCTTCGGAAAGCCGAGGATGGCGACATCTTAACGCTTTACACGCTTTCTTAATTCCCTTCCTCTTCAACTCCTCCAAGAGACCTACACGACACTCTCCACTTTACCAGTTCTAATGTTTGCATATCCATATCCGCCATGATACGCATCTCTCGCGCCTGGGCTGTCGGCTCAGGGCGCAACGCAAACCCGCACTCCGTCGCATTCAACCCTTCCCCGTTCCGACCCTCTCCGATGACCTTCCAGCGCAGGCGCACAACAACGAAATGCGATACCCAACACCCATGCGCGCAAGCAGCGCCCCAGACATCGAAGACGATACCCGGACCAACATGGTTGTGGCTGGAGCCCATATATGAACCTTTCCGGGCCTACGGCCGGGCGCAGCGCCGACGTCCGTACATGACACAGTTTCTGAGCTCGTTGACGGTGTACTTTGTGGGAGATCTCGTGGCGCAAAGCATCGGAAAGGCACCCGCAGAGGAAGAAGAGGTCAGCGATTCATCTGCGGCCGAGGAGGACGAATCAAAGGGGTGGGTGGTCGATTGGGCCGAAGATAGGGACTGGGCAAGGACAGTACGAGCGCTGCTCATCGGAGGCTTCTCAGCGGTCCCAGGATATAAATGGTTCCTATGGCTTTCCAACAGCTTTAACTACCGCAGCAAGATCCTGAGTCTCACAACAAAGGTACATATATTTTACAAGACTGTCACTTTCAATCCGAGGTCGAATTAGCTAACACCGACCGCACAGGTTACCGTCAACCAACTCCTCTTCACCCCGATCTTCAACTCCTACTTCTTCGGCATGCAGTTCGTCCTCACGACGCACCCCTCCGATTTCTCCTTCGCCGACCTCTTCGAACGCCTACAAAATACCGTTCCCACGTCCTGGATCAATTCCTGCAAACTCTGGCCCGCCGTCACCGCGTTCAGCTTCAGCTTCATCCCCATCGAGTACCGCAGCATCTTCGGCGGCGTCATCGCAATCGGATGGCAGACATACCTGAGTCTCCTCAACCAGCGCGCGGAGAAGGTGGAGGAGATTGAGCACCACCACCACGTCGGTCAGCGACAGGAATGCGCCGTTGTGGCGAGCGCTGGTGTGGAACGGCATGATGGGAAGGAAAAGTGCGCAGCTTGATTTTCGCAAAATTGCATTGCATGACGGGGGAAGACTAACCGCATATCATATACCATTTTCGGTCTCGACGACTACTATATATATCTCTTTTGTTGCATATTCTGGCGGTACATCACTCATGTGTGGAAGGGGGTTCACATAGTGGGTGCATGTGTGCATTTTGGGAAGGCGTTCATATTAGACTTGGGTTCGGGCGATATCACATATCCGGCTGTATATATCATAGATATACATAGGCTATCATTTCTTTTGTTTACTAAGATCAATCATCGATGCGCTTCTGCATTGCAATAGAAGTTTGTAACTTTGCTCTATTTCGAGCGCGTAACTCTGAATCTCTTCCTGCTTCTGCATGCCCTGGAGACCCCCCGATAGTGATGTACGTGTGGTTGGTTCGAGGTACGGTGACTCGTCCATGCCTCCTGTTTCAATCGTGACAGTCCGTTTCTCGAATCGGAATGTATATCCTGTAATTCTGGTAGAATTGTGTGACCGGAGTAGTAGCTTGATCGACCGTTTCGTACATCGCTTGCGAGGGAGGTAGCGGGGAAGTTCTCACATTTCCGATTCGGCTCGGGCCACGAGAAATCAATTGGGTATCTTCGTATGGGAACGTTGATTTGGTGAATGGCCAGATTGTTGCGAGAAGCTTCGCAAGATCCTCGACCATGTTGCGCTGAGTGCCATGGTTCAACGTAAATTCATGTTTGCATTCGCTGCTCATTCAGACTCCTCTTCCTCGGCCATTATCTCTTCGCACTGCTGCCGGAGATCGTCAACACCGGGAACCCCCTTCCACTTATCCAATATCTTGCTCACTTCCGCCCACTCCTTCTCGGCCTCCTCCTCCTTATCCTCGTCGACCAGCGCCGAGAGCCTTCGTGGCGTGTCCAGCACCCACTGCACAGTATCTCTCCGACTTCGCTTCCTGGCTAACTCGGCATCTTCCTCCCCTTCCACCTGCACTTCGATCCCAAGACCAGCCGGCTTCTGCAACGCCTGCATTGACGACGAAAGCCCCGCCGCCGTCTCCGCGATGTGCGATATCGCGGGGCCCAGTGTATGCGTAGTCGGCGCCAAAGGATCCATATTTGTCCTCATCTTCCGAATCGTACTCGTCGCCGACAGCAGCTTCGAGTAATTATCGTACACAAGACTCTTCCTGTCGCTATCCAGGTTCCTGATCTGCGATATCAGGTCCGCCTCTACCTTCAGCACGCCGGAGAGCCCGCTGGTCGCCAGGATGTTGTCCACAAAGCCATTGGCGTCGAAGCCTTGCTTATCCAGCTCCGTCAGCGTCTCTTCTTCGAGCTCCGGGCCGAGATCTGTGCGTGCGGATTCCTCTGAGATCTTGGAGTCTGCATCTTTGGGCGCGGCCGCGGCGCTCTTGAGGCCGTAGTAGTCGCGGAGAGCGGCGCGGTTGCGACGAGGGTTTGCTGCTGGGCGGGCGGTGGCTTCGAAGGATGTGCGGGTTGAGGAGGGAGAGCGGATGGAGGAGGATGGTCGAGGGGAGGCTATGGTCGACATGGTGGATTTTGGGAGGCTGGAGCCTGTGGTGTTGATATCGCACGAAGGTAACGGCGAGTATGAAGTTCTATTTACTATTGTTGTGTCATATTATACAGTAACTACACAGTACGAGTACGTATGGAATCTGGACGAGGTAGGTCATTGCGGGTGAGCTGTCTCTCGGCTGGGCTGTTGGCGCTAAAAGCTTGTGGGTCCTTCGTGCACGACGCGTTTGTAGCGCCGTTGCGTATAAGATCTACCATATCAAACCTACCTGCTTTGATAGCTTCCAGAATAAAACCTCAACATCTTCCGTGAACGACAATCGAAGATTCTGAAGATGCCAGCGAAGACTATCACAAATCAGATCTGATTGTCTTCCATGGCGGTAGCCAGAATGGCCAACAATCTTTGCACAGAACTAAAAGTCCATCTGAGCTCCCGCCATCTACATCCAACAGACGCCTGGCTGCAGACCTTTATATCTACAGTGCGGCCGAATACCCCCATTCCTGCACTGAAGCAGACATGTCTCTTCCGGCTGCTAGCAACGGATATCACGAACTCGCTCGACCAGCCGCAGTCTTCTCTCTTCCCATCTGACGTCCTGAACGCTAAGGCGCAAAGCCGCTTCCTGGCTGGCCCAATTGTATGCCAGGTCCTTGATATCGAGGACATTGGCAGTTCACGCTGGTCGCAGGTCGAAAGTCTCGAAGCCACCGAGCGGGGGGAGACCACCAAGGGACGTGAAATCATACGAGTAACGGACGACGAGCCAAATGGTGCAATTCCAACTTCGACTATCAGTAAAGGCCCGTTCAAGATACTCTTACAAGATGCCAAGGGCACCAAGGTGTACGCCCTCGACCTAAGTGGTACCAATGGACTCCATACTGGAATTAGCATGGGCACGAAGCTAGTCATCAGAAACGCTGATGTGCGAAGAGCTGTACTCATGCTGGAGCCCGGACGCACGCAGATCCTAGGTGGGAAGATTGAAGCATTGGATAAGGTTTGGAAAGAGGGGCGCAAGGAGAGGTTGATGGCCGCGGCACGAGCGCAGAATTCTGAAGCTTGACGGGCTGAGAAATCGCGATCATGGCGAACTGGAGACAATCACAGGTTTTTGAAACACATAATACTCTATGCCTGTTGAGGAATGGCGAACCATGTGTCGGATTGTCATTACGCAGTGGGTGGTGCCTCGCCAGCATCTGTCATTCCGGCGACTTCCTTTCCCCGCTTCTGTACAGCCTCTATTAGAACGAACGCTATCCCGTGATCACGAGACGTGGAATAGTCGCTCTCAGTGGTGGCATTGAGCGGCATGACGTAGCCTATCCCTTTGTCTGGGGGGAACAGACATAAATAAGCTCGAGGGTTATCAGAGCGAGCTCCATCGTTCTCGTCGAGCAAATCATTCTATCACAAGAAAGCCATCCATCTTGAAAATATCCCAAAACAACCGCTACAATGACAGATAATCGTGACGTTACAACAGGGATGCAGGGTAAGCTCCATATATGTTTTCTACCTCCGTGAGACCATCCTGTCTAATCATATGAAAGACTCTACCCCAACCCGGCCTGACGCTTCTGCTGGCCGCCGCAACTCGTTGAACAAGCTGCTCGACAAGATCAAAAAGCCCTTCCAGCACGAAAGCAAGGACCCTATGTCGAATCAATCCGGCCAGCAGGGATCCACGTTCAAGCAGAACACATTCGACAACGAGGCAGAACGGGCAGACCCAACCGCAAATGTGGGAGGTTCGAACGTCATGCACGACGCACCCCTAGGCAGCCAGCCTGTTAACCAACCGTTTTCGAATCAACCAAGATAAGCTCTCGGATGCTGCCGGAGTTGGTATTTCTGTTTTTGACTCCATCGCGGGTATTGTAATTTGATACCAGATTGATGCAGAATAATAATAATAATACTTTGTTGCCTTGTATTATTCACTGACGGTATCTGGAGCTTGGATCGTGAGATGCTCCAAAGTTGGTCTCTTTCGCCACCGGACCCTGTTCACATGCTTATCTTAAGGGGCACAAAAATGAACGCACGTGAGGAATGTACACTATTAATTCCATCGTTACCGGGCACCCGGGCTTTAGTTCCCTCCTGGGAAAGTTATGTCATTGGGATTCTCGTAGGACGAGTAGCAAGATAGTGTACATAAACAGTCAGAGTGGTGTTAAATGCAACTCAAATAGTCTTGCTCATTGAATACTTCCGATCTTTAATCTTAATCACTGGCAACATGTGACAAAGAAAGATGTGATGAGAAACCCTCAGCCCCTCCAAACAGGTGGTCCCGGCGGTGTATAATCCATCAGACGCATCAACTCGTCCGGCAGCGCACCCTCTTCCTGATTCCAAGGTATCCAAAGGCCTAAATTTCATGTTAGTAGGAGCTCTCTTATTGAATCATGTAAAAAGCTTTACCGGGATCGTCTGGCTTGTAAGCCCCTGGAAATCGGGCGAATCCTGTAGGAGTACCGCCTCCTGGGCCTTTGAGATTAATCAAGGCGCAATTGATATACCACTGAGTCTGATTGAGTCCGACAGAAGGCATCAGGTATTCGAAGCGCATTAGGTATTTCCCAGGAGGTGTAGTAAGCGGGAGGGTAAAGTTATACTGTCACATTTCTGTAAGAGTTCTCTTCCCTATCATTTGGAAACTATGTAAGGAGGCCAACTTACAGAGAATCCGCCTTGAAGTGTCCACTTGGTGTTATTCAGAGGTCCGGCCCAGGCGACTTTGAACCAATCGCCATCTCCGCGATACGCTTTCAAATCGTCACCGGGTGCCCGCGAGAGCCAGATTTGCGCTGGTCCAGGGTGGTAGAATCTGCCATCAATTCCTCTCAGACTGTGGCCAACTTCTTCGAACGTCATTACTCCAAAGCCGATCTCTTCGCCTGCTTCGACATCTGCGATCTCAGTCTTCTCCATGGAGTTGAATGCAGCTCGACCACAGGTTATGTTCTTTGTGTCGAGAGCTTTGGCGAATTGTGGGGTGGTTTTCAAGAAATGGTTGGTTGGAGGGAATCCACCGTTGGTGAGGGGATTCCCCTCGATAGCGACTTCTCTTCGAGATAATTAGAGTCATTGGAATAGTTCCTCATAGTGAGAGTCTACGTACAAAACATGTTTCCAAAGGCCAGTATCTGTTCCGTTCACAAAGAGGTGGCCGGTTGTGAAATGAGCTTTTGCGTGGGCAATTAAGCATAGGAAAGCAGTAAATTTAGTCAACATGGTGCCCATGCGGATAGCGGATACAAGTTACTAAGAACAATACTTAGCAGACTTGCAGTGCTTGATACAATCCGGATATATGTATCAAGCCGGCGGAGGACTGATGGAGGTCAACGTCTGCAAAGCATTATTGAATGTTGTATCTAGATTTCGGGGCGTTAATCTGGTTGATTGCACAAGAAGAGGTACCCATGTAGTGAACTATTTTTGGCTAAAGGCTCTGAGAACGTGGATTTTAGATCTGAATCTTGTGTTTGCATTTGAAAGTGGTACCATAAAGAAGAGAATGTATCAAACAAAAGAGTCAAAGATTGAGGTGGAGAGCATATCAACAAGTAGTAAGGAAGAAGATCTTAAAGTTTTGGAAATGTAATAGCATTTTGGTTCACAATGATTCTACATCTTCCGGATCGCCCCAATACATGACTGCGAGATATGATGGGTCATCTGCACGTTGGTTGCATCAGTGTTTTGTGCCACATCCGGAAATCCATCCGCTTGAACAATCTCGAGACGTTCTTGTGCAATAGTGCGGTAGATTATTGCTTATGTGATTCGCGTGATGCTCCAGAGAACTGTAATTAAATGTTATTGCCTGCATACCTTGTCGCTCTCTTTGCTCATTTTGTATATGATATGGAGAATCTATCATGGATCATAAGAAGGTACAAACAGGAAGCTGTTCAGTATATTCTTTGAGGTCAAACTTAGCTATTTAGCTGACGAACCACGCGATACTTTGCAAATCCAGTTGAACAGCGCATAGAGGCAATCAGAAGCCATGCGGTCCACCTCTTCTGTAGCGGCAATATTCTGTCAACTTGCGATACCAACTCTAGCCTCGGATCTCTTCAGCTACAAAAGTACTTACATGTGGACACCGTACGACGAATCCTTAGTTAGACCAGCCTTGGGACTTTCTATCTCTAATGATTACACTATGCGCATAAATGTTTCGACCGATGCAGCTAACCCAGCATATCTTCTCGGATTAAAACCAGAGGATAAGGCGACGATCGTTTCTCGAGAATGGTATATTCAGAGTACCATTCGATACCATGGAAACATTACGGAATTCAGGTTCGACGAATGGGAGATCAAGAGTAGTCTCTCAATAACCAGTGGGATCAGAGCAACGGTGGCTTTGATTGCTGGTTGGGACTACGAGGTTTCCGCAAATGTGAGTTTCCACCTTTTCCAGGACAAAAGGAATAACGGACGGTTGCCATGACCTCGAAAGGGATACTGAGAATGAACAGGAGACCGGGCCTGCTCTCATTGCTGAGTTTTCAAACCCAACAAACGGCACCCAACCAATCCAAGTCCAACGCAAAGCAACAGATATCGGACACCGTCTACCAAGTTGCGGAGGACATGATCCCGGTAAAATGTACTTCATGCCAGCCGGCTTGAAGCTCCATTTCAATTTGACGCTCGAGAGAACAGGCGATGGGCAAAATAACGGGGAGGGCGTCATTGGATTCAAAGACAACAATGCGCTTAGTCTGTCAACAAAATTGCAGCGTGTTGAAGGCTGTGCGCGGGCGGATTGTAGTACAGATAGAACTGGGTTTAAGAGATGCTACAGCCAGTACAGTGAATGATTCTAGGGAAGGCATGCTGGGAATTGTACATGCAATATTTTCGAAAGTGGTTCACTTTGCGAATATGTAGTCTTCATTCCATCTTGCTATCATAATCGGAAACTACATGACTATACCTTTCCAACTCCGGCGTTATTCAGGACGTTGGTCGGGACATTTTCAACTTTCCAGTGACTCCACGTGATCTGACTCTTGTATTGACTGAACTTACTCAGTGTCTGCGAGCTGGTAATTGGGTTCATTGCCTTCGACGTTCCAGCAAGTCGGTTCCATTCTGGAATATATCCGAGTGCGCTTTGCGCATTGCTTGCATCGGCCACAGTTTGGATGAAGTAAGTTTGGCCGCCTGAAGTATAAGTGTTGGGAGTAAGGGTCGTGTCGACGTTCTCGAAGTAGTTACCCTCGAGGAGAGCCCAAGTGTTCTTTTCGATATCGAATGCATGGCCCCCAATGTTCTAAAGCACGGTTAGTCAACTTCGTATACATGTTTACTCACAATCGAGCTTACCTTGAAGTAGTTGTTGACGGCATGAACAACGCTAGCAGCGTTATCCGTGCCGAGATGAGGTGCACGACCGGAGAGATCATGAAGATAGTTTCCTGCAAGGGTGATGTAGTCCTCCTTGCCAATAAGTAGAGCAGCCCAGTAATGCTTGCCATTGCAACCGGCTGACCACGTAGTTCTGCCATCGAACTCATTATCTGAGATGGTTACTCGGCCAGCTTTACCCCAGCCTGAAACGATCATCTGTCGGCCAACCAAGGATATCTTGTTATGGTCAATCCAGATCCTGTCAGTATTATCTAGGGTGAGAGCATCTCCTCCCCAGACGAATTGAGGGTTTAGTTCCTTCATAAGCGTTAGCTTGTAGTAAGAAGTCTGCATGCAGCGGGTACTTCATACCGTGAAGTGGATATTTTGAACGATGATATTGCTGACTCCCCCTGAAAAGCGCAATCCTTTACCCCGAATCACTCCCTTGCTCCCCACGCCGACAATGGACTTGTTGCTCTTGACATCAATTGGTTTCCTGGGTGCATTCCAGTATGTACATGTCTGCCAGGTTCCTGAGTCACAAGTGTCACCGATCCACAGCTGTCCAGCTGAGGTACCTCCGGGACATTTGGTAGTTCTGTTGTCGCTGCAGCATTGAGCAGTGGTGCTGCCTTCCGTTTGCAGGAAATCAAACGTCCGGTCAAGCATGATCACCCGTGGCGAGCTGTCAGTCAAGTAGGAGACAAGCCTGTTCCAGTCAGCGTCTGCATTATCGTTTTCTAAACGAGAACCCTGATAGTGTACTTACTGAGCCGTGGTTGTTGGGTAGACTGGTGTCGCCGTCCCTCCACCCGTCGTTCCTGCAGCAAACCCGAATGCTGCATTTTTGACCTGGGCAAATGCCACCGGTACACCTGCAAGAATCAAAGTTGCGAAGCTTGACTTCATGTTTCGATGTAATTTGCAACGAATGTGGAAACAATATTGACGGTCTAGCTATGTTTATTATATAGGTATTCGGATGATTAGTTCCGGAGTGATTGCTTATACACACCAACTTGTAAGGTCCTTTGATATAGATAAACCCCCTTGGCCGGTAACCCCAATTTTCCTCGAGTCATTTCTCACAGCCAAAGTGGAACGTGTCTATGAATTCCTATTGTGTACGATATGACATTTTGTGGCTTGGAGAAACCTCCCGTCGGGGACGAACGCCACGGATCACGGCAGCAAAATCGCAACGGGTATAAATTAGAAAGAGGGTTTGCAAATTGGCTAACATCGTTGTAGATGGCAGCATAGTATTCCAGCATACAGACTTAAGGAGACTTAACGGACCACTTAATGTCAAACACCGATTCCAGTCCTTTGCCCGGGCATGTCTTCTTTTGGCGATGTTTTTGCACGGACGATTTCCAGATCCAGTAATCTCGCTCTCTAGCAGTTTAATTTATGATGGCACTATTCTCAAAGCAGATGCGCCACACCGAACCCATCATTAGATTACTGGTGGCCGTTAACCTGTCATACTGCTTTGGAAATGAATTATTCCGAATGATCTTGGCTCAAATCTTGATAATCGTGCAGTACCAGCCTCAGACAAGCGTCTTGGAAGATAGTCACACGAGTGCAAGTACTAATCCCGAGAAATATGTAGTGGTTGCAGTGGTTCTCCTATTCATTGTTTGAAGAAAATTGAATAGTAATCAATCAGCACGTGTTCAACGTGTTGGCATGAGCGTAGCTTGTTTGAAACACGTAGTCAAGGCTGTTGTAGCACGTCATTGACGTCGTGACATTCCACAAATGACTTATTTGATCATCCTTACAGAGTGAGAGAACAGTGGTTTCGGTGCTAACACTAGAAGATCAAGCTATTTTTAAAGGTGAGAAAAGACTTATGCTTCCAGTATAGCTCTTCATTGAACTTGGGAGTTCCAGACCGCCGGTATTATAGGTAAGCTCACTTCAACTCCAGGGTTTCTGTGACTTCTCCAATTCGGGACGACGTCCATGGAAACGGAAGACACCGGATGTTTGTTTACAGTAGGTACTTTGACGCAAATTAAATAATCAATATGTCTTAGAGCTTTCATCAGATTTAAAATGAAAATTCGAGTGATGGTCTATTGTTCACAATTCAAAATGTCTATGCTGAGCACCGCTCATGGCCCCCATCGTCTTAGTGTTCATCGCTCTCTATTTATACAACGCAGCCGGAGCAGCTCTTTCTCGCTCACTCGATCGATACTTCCTGCGCATGCTTAACATTACATCAACGTTTTCTGCGTTTGAGAAGCAATCCCTAGTTCCCCAAAGAGTTCTTGATCTCTTGAACCCAGCCTAATTTGCCCTCAGCGAAGATTTCGCCTGTCGCAGGCATCTTTTCACCTCCGTCAAGCAAGAGTGTTCGGACGATCACCTTCTCGGGCATAACATCCTGGTGATGGTAGATATGGCTAGTGCATGTCTTGCAGAAGTAGCATGAGACAAATTTGCCTAAGAACTGGTTAACCCCATTTCGATGATGCATTTGCAGTGAAATGTGCACATACCACTTGCTCCCTTATATTTGTAAACTCCGACGTTCTCTTGACCGGCAACAATCGATAGTTCCTCCCGTGGAATGATTTGATTGCATGAGTAAGGCCCTCCGCCCAATTTTTGACAGGTAGAGCAATGACACAACACGTGCTCTGCTTTGTCCAACTTTGCAGTCCACTTCACACCTTGGCAATGGCAGGTTCCTTTCCTTGTTCCGGGAACTTTCAAGTTTGGATGCTCCGCCGGGGCCCCGAATAACACACCATCCTTAATATCTACAACCACGGAATCCTCGATCAATGGCTTCGCATCTCTTGAGAATTGCAGATGAACAGATTCCGTTGTGAGATAGTAGTCGAGATCTTCTTGAGATGCAAACTCCAGAACAAATCCATGCGTCATTCCCTTATTGAACGACTCCCATGATCGATTCTTTCCCGCTTTCAACGATTTGATGAGTGGCGCGCCAGTGACAGGGTGGAGCGACTTCGTCTTCAATGCCATGAATGACGCAAAATGGGCCTCAAAGTCCGACCATGATATGTCGTTCTTGTACTTGAATAGCACGATATGGGTGATTGTTTCGCTCATAGTGTTAAGGAGCACCGTGTCTATTGTGGGTAGTGTTCCGGATAATGCGATTGACGACGGGGGTGTAGGGGAGGGGCTTGACGAGACGGAGGACATGAGAATTGAGTTATGGACATAGTCGGGAAAGACATCTCTTATGAATGGAGATTATTTTCTCAACTTATCTTTTCTAGATCAAGAAGGGGTGCATGTATGCAGCGGAGCCTCCATTAGTACTTGCGGGGATGCGGGGAAAGTTACCTCGTAAACGGCCCGATTCATCGAACATAGCAGTGTTTTCCGGTACCTTGCCATGTTGAGCGCCGATTGGAGATCTTAGTACAAAGTCAGTAGTTCTTTCTTAAACCTGGAAATCTTAGCTTCCGCCTATTAATGCTCAATTTCCTGATATAGCTAAAACGTGGCTTATGTATTCATCGATATTCGTGTAAAGGAGTTATGTTACTTGTGTAACACAACGTGAAAGGGAAAGACGAAATCAAAGATTCAAACCTAAAGGGGGAAACGGCAGGAAAGATTCTATGAAGAGGAACATAATATGAGGTCAAGATGGAAAGAAACCACACGAAAGAGCCGACATCCTGCTTATCGACTCAATGGAAATTCTAGTTGCGAGAAATACTAGATCGGATTGGCTGTGCATTTTTCATAGTAGGGTCTGCGTTCTCGTAAAGGGCTCAACATATGACAACGGGTTTAAATCAATATGTCCATGTAGATCATCCCAAAGCCAATCATGAATGCAATTAGAGAGTATCAAATGTATCTGGTTGAACGATGTTTAGTGACCACGAATGAGATCGTAATTCCCGATTTCCCATACCCCGCAAAATGCTTACACAGATGTGGAAAAGCGCGAGTGGGAAATGACGGATGGCCGGCATAAGAACTCAGCTGATGACTGTAATTGGGTGATACAGATGTTTATGTCGTCCCAAATAGTTACACTTTGGAATTCCATGACTAATATGCGGAGATTCGAAAATACCCACTCTCTTCCCTTGACTAGCATCCGTCGAGGCCTCTAGATAGAATATCGATGCATAGTCTAATAACCGAGATATTTCATACCGGTTGCTACACTATCCGAGTATACTAGTATTGTGGTTTGATCAGATTAGTTTTCAGCCTACGAGTAACTAAACTTGGATGTTCATTATCTTGGTAATGCACGCTGCCACGTGCAGGTATATTGGCATGAGGGGAACTCAGCATGCTAGGTTTCAACCCTTGATCTAGATCGGGTATTTCGATTGTCAACATACTGCTCTCCGCCATTTGGCCCATGAACTCCTCAACTTTAATACCTTGGCTCTTGTCGGATCCGAGTATATAATTGCTGCCAGTTAACAGAGCATCAATATGCCTGTTCCTTATCTTTTGCTTCAGTCCGAGTACCGCTAAAAGGCTCATAACAATTCACTCCATCATTTGAGAAGTTTTTATCACTGTCTCTACCATACTACAAGCATGACTCAAGTCCAATACTTCAACTACCCTGGCACCGAAAGCATTGCGGAAAACTACCACTACTCGCAAGCCGTAAGGATTGGCAACACCGTCAAAACAGCAGGGCAAGGGGGATGGGACGAAAACGGAAGTATCACACCGAAGTTGGAGGATCAAATTGCACTAGCATTTGGCAATGTGGAGAAGGCTCTCAAAGCTGTCGACAAGAGCCTGTCTCTAGAAAACATCTACGCTATCCGGTCATATCACTTGGACATGGACCAGAGTTTCGATGTAATGACGGCGCAATTCAAGAAACTGTTTCCTAATCATCGCCCGATATGGACTTGCATTCAGATTGGGAAGCTGGGGTTGGAGGGGATGCAGGTTGAGATAGAGGTTGAAGCAGCTATTCCTTAGGTGGCTGTCGGGAAGGTTGTGTAGAGCATGTTTTGTCATGAAATTGAAGCAGATGAATCAACAGCTGTGGATCTTCCATTTGTGCTTTGGCGAATATGATCCAATTGCATTTCGGCACAAGTCCTAAAAAATATGTAATCAGAACCATGTGCCTACGTATCGTGAAGTTTGATCCAGGAGTGTAACCTGTGACATTCGACTCGCAGTCACATTACCGGGCGTGGGCCTCTATAGCAGGACTGTGAACTGGATGTGAAGAGACGGCGTGAGTTAGTGTTTGAGTCACCATTGTCGAGGTACCACCGAAGGACACAAAACCGAATGATTCATAAAACCCAAGGAAAATGAGGGAAACAATTAAGCCATCCGGGTATGCTCAAAAAATTAACGTGTGCGAATAATTCTGATGGTCAATCTGGCTCTCTTTTATACAATGCCCATCTACATACCCGATCAGGTCAGCCTCGAAGCTAGCCGTAGTACCAAGTCATCGGGCATCCTCTAGGCCAAAAGCTGGTGACAACGGTAAATCATCGATACCTACAAGGCCATAGAGGCATTTTTGGGATTGTTGAAAATTTGCGTCGAGTACAATTAGTACGACGGAGCAAGGTATTCAATCTCCGAATTGGCGATGCCACTGTCACCGAAAATGGCTCAACAATACTCTCAATGCGAAACGAAAAAGGCGCATATCAAATCGCGCTTTCTAGAACAACCCGTGAGATATTGTTTCTAGGAGCTAATGTAGTCCCGCAGACTGTCATCACATTCTGAAGTTCGATAATATTTTCAAGAGGTACTTGCACTACATGATGCGCAGGTCACCCTGCGGAAGCTGCACATATCAGGACGGGGCAATGGAACATCGCATCTCTGCGTTTTACCCCTCATGGCATGTGGCGAATCCTACAGCCAGTACGATTATGTTTTCGCACAGAAGACTTGCTACAAACCGCAGTACGTAAATAATCGGTCGACTTGACATGGGTCCAGGAAGATTTGCCCAGCTTGGTTGCATTGCCCAAGCGATGAACGCGCATCTGCTCGTGATAGATAAGTTGCCTATCTTTTTTCCCGATTTGGCCGCGGCATATCAGCACAAGCCTCGTACCCGTGGCTGTGGCTTGCGGGCGCGACCACCCATATCGCGTTGCAGCGGGGGAGCCAGTGACGGAATGGACCCCGCAACATGCAAGACCCAGATAGCGATGAAAGGAGGGGTGCCTATCCAAGTTGCTATAGCTTACCTGCGTGTGATCTTGATCCTCTATTAGCTCCGTGGGCAGAGACGTTGCGCTAGGATATTCCATTTAATAACGAGACACCCGCTTGCTGCAGTGTGTTCGTGGCAATTGTCGTTGTCCAGCACACATACCATCCGCTTGTAATCTTGCAGCAACAGAAAGCAATGACGGGCCTTGAAGTCAACCTCACTGCGCCAAATGGCCACAAGATCACATTACCAACCGGTCTTTTCATTAACAATGAGTTCGTGAAATCGAGTTCCGGCGACAAGATCAAAAGTATCAACCCGAGGTATGTTCCACATTCTGCTCCCACCAAAAGGTATCGCCTAACCGATGTCTGTGACGATACAGTGATGAGTCCGAGATTGCATCCGTAGAAGCTGCTTCGGCAGAGGATGTCGACAAGGCTGTCAAGGCAGCGCGAGCTGCATTTCAATCCGAAGCATGGGGTGGAATATCCGGCACCGACCGTGGCGCGCTGATGTTCAAGTTTGCGGATCTCATCGAAGAACACAAGGAAACTCTCGCAACATTAGAAACATGGGACAATGGCAAAGCCTACAGTGTGTCTCTTAACGAAGATCTCGCCGAGACCATCGCTGTGATCCGATACTATGCCGGTTGGGCCGACAAGATTCACGGTCTCACTATTCCAACACATCCTCAGAAATTCGCATACACATTGAAGCAACCGCTAGGTGTCTGCGGACAGATTATTCCTTGGAATTTTCCTCTCATGATGGCTGCGTGGAAATTCGGCCCTGCACTTGCATGTGGTAACACAATTGTCCTCAAGCCTGCGGAACAGACCCCGCTGTCGATTCTGTACCTCGCGACACTTATTCCCAAAGCCGGCTTTCCACCAGGCGTCATCAATATCGTCAACGGCTACGGAAAAGAGGCCGGTAACGCGCTCGTGTCCCACCAGGACGTTGACAAGATCGCATTTACCGGGTCGACCATCACCGGAAGAGCCGTAATGAAGGGCGCCAGCATCAATTTGAAAAACCTCACACTCGAAACTGGTGGCAAATCCCCTCTTGTTGTATTCAAGGACGCAGATATCGAGCAGGCTGCAAAATGGGGACATGTTGGCATTATGTACAACCAAGGTCAAGTATGCACTGCGACATCGCGAATCCTTGTTCACGAGGATGTATATGACGAGTACATCAAGCAGTTCAAGGACGTTGTGGCCGCCAACAAGGTCGGCAATCCCTTCGACGACGATACTTTCCAGGGCCCTCAGGTCACCCAAGCCCAGTACGAGCGAGTTCTGAGCTACATAGAGTCTGGAAAATCCGAGGGTGCTAAGCTCGCGACTGGAGGCGTGCCTCACAAGAATGTCGGCAACGGGAAGGGATTTTTCATTGAGCCGACGGTGTTTACGGACGTCACCGAGAATATGAAGATCTTCCAAGAGGAAGTATTTGGACCCTTCGTTGTTATCACGCCTTTCAAGACTGAGGAAGAAGCTGTGAGATTGGCCAACAATTCCTGCTATGGCCTGGGGGCAGCACTATTCACACAAGACGTGGAGCGAGCGCACCGTGTCTCCGCTAAGTTGGAAGCGGGTATGGTTTGGGTGAATAGTTCCAACGATTCCGATATCAGAGTTCCATTCGGTGGCGTCAAACAGAGTGGTATCGGACGCGAACTTGGTGCGGCGGGCTTGGAGGCATATTCACAAACGAAGGCAGTTCACATCAATATGGGCCTGAAATTGTAGGATACCAAATATATTCGCTAATCTTGAATACAATATTGTCTGAAAACATACACATTCTACATCTCCCCATCTCGCCGTACGTGCAATGTGTGTAATACTACAACACATTGACCCGCCTTTTGGACAGGCTAGCTGTCCCGTATTGGATCGTACGGTAGGCTCTTCGAGGATGCCGTTGCTTGATTGATGGCCGCGCTTCCCTCGCCGCTGACCTTGGGCTCTATACAGTTGTGTGTCGATTAGAAAGGATAGCTTACATAGGCATCCCACACATGGAGGTACTCACTTATCCTCTTCAGAGAGGTTGACATGCGCCATCGGAGAGCGCTCATCTCAACCTCGGGAATCCCTTCCCTTACCAGTCGGGTATTTACCGCCTCCAAAACACGAATTTGCTCATTGAAGGGTACATTGGGCCAAGTCAAAGATCTCCCAAGCCGATCACACAGGTTCTGTCCCTCGTCGTGCACAATCTTCTGTTCCGCTCTGTCAAACCCCACCGATATTCTCCGTACTCTTTCAGCGCAAACTTACATTGAAACGTGCCCATTGCCCCTTGTTCAGACCGGTATTCTGCCGCACCATGTCAACGGGATCATTCATGTGATATCTTCTCATGTTGACAGTAACGCTGGTGGGTGTAAACAAAACACCACACGTCGAAAAAGGCGGGGGGGATGTCAAGCTGAAAAAAGTTGCCAAGTACAAACATTTTTTGGGAAACCCCTGCCCCATGGGTACAGAATAAGCACTGAAATGATTTAATCATTGGCTGTTGTAGGATCGTAAAGTGACACAAGACTGCCGTTTACCATCGCAGCCTTGATGGAGATACGCCAAGATTGGCCACAGCGTCCTGCCTGGTTGGGTCACGTCCGTCCCGACCTTCGCCTGTTCTATGTGGATTGTATGGCTCTTGAGCATCATCTGCAACGCCGTATCAAGAGCACATGCCCATCATCGCCCAATCTTCGTAGTCTATCCTAGCTTTTTTGATACAGCTGAATAGCATTAAGTAGTCGGGCATAGAGATTGATTCAGGCAGTAACAAATACATCTACGGAGTACTGTGGACCAACCATTCTCGAGCCACATCAAGAGCTAATCACTAGTACACATCTTCAAAACAACATGGCAAGAATGCGCGACTTACTATCCATAAAAGTTCCTCCAACCTCTAAAACCTTTCACTATGGGTCATCCGCATTGGCTCTTCATAGAAAAGCTTGGAGCCGATTCACTCTCGAGAAGGTGGGAAACAATCTCTAAATATCAATCTATCCCTGACGCTCACATTAGAGAAGGGATAAGCTGAGAAATGACAATGGAGCCAGTGCACTAGATTACGGGAGTACATACAACAGAACACCTCGATATCAGTGTATAGTATAGTCTTCGATATTCATTAGTTGATTGTAGAGTCATCGAACCTTTGGAAATGTTGTATGCGAGCACGCGACTGATCGGAACCACTAACAAGCTAGTCAACCAAAGTGTCCGACCGGCATTTAAGAAATTCTGGTCTTTGTATTCACTCCACTCGTATCACATCGCATCCCCTAGGGATAATCTGACTAGTGGGAAAAGAGCAGTCCGTTAATACTAACGTCTTTTTAACGGGCTTTGGGAAAGGTTTCAGAATACGTGTGGGATCCACAAAGCCTGCGAAATGACAGGCCTGCCGCTACATACTTGAATATCGTAATGATTGGAAAAACTTGTCTCTCTAATTTGTAGTCGCCTATGTCTAAGAAACTTGATTTAAACCATGTGCATCGCCCACGAGGCCCATTGCAAAACCTCAGTGCTGTGTTTGTTGTGGAATTGGTTCGAATATTTGTACTTATTCCAGCGATTTTGCGATCTTCTCACAGCCAAGGGACACAGCTAAATCCTTTGGCGTAAGCCCTTCTGCATTGACTAAATCCTTCCTTGCACCATGTTCTAATAAGAACTTGACGAAGTCCTCCTGTTCATTTTTCACAGCAACATGAAGTGCCGTTCCAAGAACTGCTTCGATAAACGGGTAACTCAAGATTTGATCGACATCGGCACCGCGATCTAATAGGATCTTCGCAGATTCAATGCGGCCTTTCTCCGCAGCACCATTCAAAGCCATTGAGCTTTCAACATCTGCACCATGATCCAGCAAAAGAGTAAGTATTTCCGTTGATGGGAGTGCAGCAGCAGCTGAAAGGAACGTGTCTTGCGGAATCCAATACATATCATTTGGATCCGCACCCTTGGAGAGCAAGAACTGAACCAGCTCTACATTATTATTAATAATTGCAACTGCGAGTGGCGAGCCTATCTTATCCATTTGATGGTCCACGTGAAGTCCGTAATCGATGAGCGTCTGCATTACTGACGGTTTCCCCCCCTTAGCAGCATACAAAACGACGAGATCAGGAAGCACTGCAGACCCCCATTCTTTGGGAATCTGATCCGTCTCAGCTTCCACGTATGGGCTCCAAGGTTTCTGGCCGTCTGTTCTCGGTGTATTATTCATGAAGTATCGAAGGATATCTGAATGGCCGCCGTAGGCTGCTTCGGCCATGGCAATCTTTAGAGGTGGTACAGTCTGTACAAGAGTGCCAGCTGCAAGCAACCGAGGTGTATGTGTTCTAACTTCTGCCAGTGAGCCTTGCTTACAAGCGTGGAGCAGCGCGCGCCCAATTGTACGAGTGGACATAGCTGCTACTGTTGTGCCTTGGTGGATTGAAGCTCAGTAGGAAGTAAACGATGTAAGGATACGGTATGTTTGGTATAGGAACGAATTGTGTTGTAGGAGAGAGTAAAAGAACATGGACAAAGGCAATGACTACCTATCTCTGCAGGTTCATTTAACCAAAGCACGTCCCGACCGGAGCTCTTTGAGATTCCGAAACAGAAGAGTTCTCGGTAGAAGCGGCAGAAGTGACGTGGCCGCTTCGAAATCAGGGATATTAATGATAGACAACTCGGGATGCCGATCGCTGGGCCAGGGCTAACCCGTGGCGATGGGCCGGAGAGATGGGAGCTTTTCGGGCCCTGTGGGTTTTGCAGATGACGGAGTGGTTAGTGTGCTTGCATAATGTGGAGAAACAGTCCTACTAACGAGCACAGATTGTTGGTTGGATAGTAAAGAGTAATTATCTGGGAAGGTGTTGCGTGTACTTTGATATAGATGAAGTGTTGCGTGGACGTTGTAGATTCCAAGATGCAGGATTTATCTTGTCGAAACGAGGAGTTGAGCGATGCAAATATTGATAGGTTCCTGATGAAGACCCCGTACCTACAAGAAGGACTAGGCACTCATGTACCCAGTATGCCAGATCAAATTGTCGGCTGACCGGACATCGGGACATTGATTCTGTGGGGCGGAACGAGAATACGAAGTAGTTCCAACGTTCACCATTCCCGTGATTTGCGGTAGCGCAGAAAAGGTAACAGCCACCCTGACACAAACACAACCTCGCAATAGATTCGGACCATCGTATTAATTAGTCTGCGTTAGCAATAGAGCATAAATTCTCTCTTTCCTTTGCCTAGCGGCGGCGTTGGTACACGTATGTATGTACGTTGAAAGTACGCCAGCCCGCACAGACCATCTCTAATTTGACCAATCAAGTGAATGTGCTCATGCGCCTTAGAGGTGAAGTATATTCATCACCATCTCCTAAAGAAGTAATCACTATGGATATCCTAGGTCCACTCTAGGTGCGCAGGGCAGGCATGTCGGGTTGGCTCCCTGCTAATCTTTAATGCCCACAGTTGTGCATTCACGAAGCCTTCGGACAGTTTAGTATGGACAGTACCTTCCTTCAATGCTACTTTGGATATATAAGATACATGTATCATCAGCCTTTAACTGTATATTTACAAAACCTTACAACCGTAAGGCCTTTACACCATTAATTTCGGCTACAACATACTCTCAAATTGCCAATTGAGGCATACAAGATAGACGAAGCTAGCAGGTTGCCAGCCCGACGTAGGGTAAATCTCATGATCCGTGAGACAATTCCACAACATGATCTACTTACGGACGATGAAGAAAAGACTACACGTCGGGGTCGCTACAGTTTCATCGGGCTTTGTTATCAAGTTCGAGATGCGCAGGGCAATTATGCGTATCCGCCTTGACGGTTCCCTTTTTCTTCATATCGACCAAGGAAAAGAGTGGCCTTTGAGGAATATAAATGTCCTCTCTAATCCAGATTTAAGACTCCATCCAACCATTCATTCATTCATTCCTTTCCTATCATCCACTCATTACATCTCAGCCACTCATTCAGCAACTTTCCAACTCTTTCACTCTTTTCAAACATTCAGAACCACAAGTTCCAAATCCATTTACATTACCAGTCAAGATGCTCTTCTCCAACATCCTCACCTTTGCCCTTGGCCTCTCTGTCTCCACAGTCTCTGCACTGCCAGCTCATGCTGATGGGCAAGTTGCCTCCTTGGAGACTCGCAATTTGGAGGCTCGTGCTCTTTCCACCGCACTCAAGAACTTGATCTTCCAAGACGCCTTCAAGGCCATCAGTAGATATGGTCCTCCTCCCACGCTGACTATGATGCACTCAGGCATTGGCCCAAAGCAAGCCTTCCAGGTCGCTAAAGGGAAGGGATTGGGCATAGTCGAGTCCGCAGTTTTCAAAGCGGTAGCGGCAGACAAGGCATCATCGAAACCGCAGTACAAAGAGACTTTGCAAAAGTTCTGTGTCACCAAGGCCCAGTTTACAGCCGGGGAGTCAGGATGCGCACACACAGAGGGAGTGGCGAATTGGGTAGATGCATGGGCTGAGATCTCCAGGGCGTGGGCTAGTTACGCACAAAAATCGACGGTTCTGGCCACGACTCAACAAGGTCCAAGGCGCGAAAGCTTTTATGCTACTATTGAGAAGCCTACTCTGCAAGGAAGGGGAATTCCGATCACAGAGGAGAAGAAATACCCCGCCGGTTCCTAAGAAACACCCACGGATGTTCAACAATTGTTCCATTTGCTCGCCCAGATTGTAAATATTTTGGCCCAGGTTATTTGTAACACAACAGGAGTACTGTTAAGCCATTTTAGAGGCGTGGGAGCCATGGTCGGGGGGTACTTTTTCTCTGGGCGTTTATCTAGCTATTGATTTCACGATCGAGAGCGTGTATCGGGTTTTGGTTTTTTGTTTTGGTATTTTGGTTCCGTTTGTCATTCATGTTGTTGGGTCTAGAATATAGAATAAAAATGCATTGCTTTGTTGTTTCTCTAAGCTTATCACGTCTCCTTGTGAAGATTCTTTGGCATTGAACTAACTATCTAAGAGTATACAGCATGTGTTATCTCTCTAATAATTTCTGGTTAAGGCCCCTAGCTCTGCAGTCTTTGCAAAAGCATAGCATAACCTATTATTGTTTTCAAAGGCAACGTAGCGTCTTATGACATTATTTTACAATGACGGTGGTGATCGCGGGCATACCCTCTGCGCGGTCTCGTATTCAGGCTGCGTTACATGGGTGCTAGCCTCAACTATTCATGTCTTCTACACAGGGGAGGTTGTCTCAATATGGAAATGATGTTCTGATGTTCCGATATAGCAACGAATACATAGCAACAGAGGTATTTCGAGATGACTATGGTAATCTTCTCAATGGACATATTGTAGCTGCTTTTTAATCTCGTTATAGTACAAGTGTGTTCTCACTCAGACCAGCAAACATATTTACCCATGAAAGAGTGTCCTCCTCGGACTTCCAGATAGCCTCCAGGGCAGAAGAAATGGAATGTACTGACGCAAATCGCATTTCGTCGTAAACTAGGTTCAAGAGATCCAAGACAGTTCGTTGATACTTTGCGGAGGTAGCGTGAGCACCTGCAATGCAGAGCGGGAACAGGACGCAATTGAGTATCTTGGACGGCCTTTGTATTGCGAAGATGCAGTCCAAGCATGACAAAACGTGTTGCTGAACCTGTGGATGCGTGATTGGGAGGTTGCATACTGCTCTGTACAGATAGATCAGAGCCGCATGCTGCAGAGCTCTAGTCAGCGTGTAGCAAGCAACGACGTCTGCGCTATCATTGTCTTGCGTATCTGGAATGGAGCCGGTGAGTTGAAAGTCATCTTCAACCAGAGTGGCGTAGACAGGTCTAAGCGCGGCCTCGAAGACTCTAATTTGCTCGATTGAGAATTCTTCCGCACCGACGATTGTGCCCTCACGCCAGAACATCATCGTCGACATTTCTCTGAAGACTTTGGCCAGCGAAGACCTTCCAAATAAGTCGCGTCCCCACCAAACCGACCCTTGCTCAACCGAATCCCAGAACTCGGGCGGAAAGTGAGGAATCGTGCCTCGGAGCATCGCGGTCGTAAGATCGGTGGACGCGAATTCGGAAAGCAGCATCTGCATCGATGCCTCGCTGGTTCTCATGACTGAGGTGATACCGCCGAGTCGCTCGATTATAGCTCTCACCCCAGCATGGTGGCTGGATGTGGATGCGAAATCTCTAGTACACTCAAGGTAGCCATCCAGGAAGTATAAGAGAAGGACAGCAAACAAAAGAGTCATGAGAGGTCCATTTTCTTCCGCATAGCAGCAACCCAATTCTCCCCTAACGGCAGCCAGACAGTCCAGCCTCTTTAGATACAGATTTCGTTGACTATTTCGTCCGTCCTGCAGAACCCGATGTGAATCGGCCAAAACGCAGGTAGCAAGAAGAACCACGCGGTGTTCGAGAGCGACAAAGGTTGGTGGGGTACATGGTTGGGATGAGGTTGTCAGCAGCGGCCAGAAACGGCCGTGGAAATAATCGAGAGCTCTTTTCTCGTAGATGGCTAATGAAGCGGACAGGCGCTCGTCACGGGGAATCGCCTGGAAAATTTCTGGAGCGGTCGCTGTTGGGCGTGTGCTCCATTTGATGAGCCGGGAATTGTAGTTACACTCTGAGCCGATGCGGGAGCATCTTGAGCATGAGGGCTTGGTCAGATCGCATTTAATCCGTCTTTTTTTACATGGCCAGCATGATCCTTCCACTATTCGTATGCGTTTTGTCCCTGATTTGCCTGGTTGCCTTCTATTTGGCCTCGGGGATTTAGGTGTGAGGACCAGTTCGTCGTTGATGGCATCTTCGGTCACTGGTATTGACCAAGGCAATATTGCGTCATAGCTATATGGAGGGCTTTGGGTGTATGCGTCCATTCTTAATAACTCAACACAAAAGCTGTTTGTAAGAACGTTGCAGCTGTTTGGATGTATAATTAAGTACTTATGTATGGGCACAAAGGGATAGTATATCAGCAGGTACGATCTATGATTTCGTTGTACGAGGTAGGATCCAGCGTGCGGGGTCTGACTTGGTATGCCCGAGTGTGTACCGATCGACCTCATAAGCGTTGCCTCTACTCGTACATCGTATAACAATCGGATAATGAACCACCTCTATGATAATACATGCCAAGACTGGGCTCGGCACCCATACGATACAAATACTCAACGACCTTTGATTAAACTTTAGCAAACGCTTGTCGCAGAAGCTGATGAGACCAATTGGAAATCCTGGCATTCGCAACACTACATATCACTTACTCCTCTATTCATCACCAATCATAGTTTGGGGGAATCTAGAGGGAATGTACATATTCTGTGATATTAATTGGAGTGTTGGAAAGTAACGGCCAAGTGCGAATTGACAGGTCAACAGGCGGAAACTGCAAAAAGCATATTCGTCCTCCAAAATGCCGATGAAGCTGACACCAAGCATTGGTTTGGTCTATCATTTTGCCATTTCCAGCTAGCCTCTCCAAAGGCACGCTTATCCATTCGTCAGTACGCAGTGCCTACCAATCTTGCCCCGCATCTCGGCTTGCTCTACTGTGTGATCCTTCTTCCCCACACAACGATTCCACCAAGACCAGCCCATCGGATGCGTAGTAATGCGACATCCGATCAGCCTGTCTACCCCGTGGCCAAGGTAGGTAAAGATTAAGTCAAAATTGCGATACGCGAACATGTGGTCACCCAGACAGTTATGTTTCTTGCATACCCACACATATCACGTATGCGGAAGTAATTCCATTAGATCGACGGTGTATCGTAAGGCTATGAAAACAGCATGATAATCGCGGCTCTGACTGTACATCGAAAAACAATCTGCTGCAATAGCTACTGTTGAGCTTGAATGTGCACCCATTGACTTGAATCATCACAACGGGTCAACGGCTTCATCGCTTCGGAGACCCAATCGCCTATTCATTAAATACCCCGATCAAAATCTTTCTTTAGGCCAAGTGACATGATGGATCTTTCCCAGAATGCGCTTCATATGTGGTGGTGGTGCTTGGCGGCCATTGCCTTCGCTCTACTGATTTGGACTGTCAGACTTCGAGCAGGGCCAAAAGGCGATAGTCTGGAGATAACGCAGGTAAATCATTAATCATATTTCACTTCGAGTAAAATGTTAACAATCGAACTTTAGCTATATGTCTATCCTGTGAAAGGTCTGAGAGGAATGTCATTGAAAACGGCGCATGTGGGCCGCTACGGGTTTCAAGGCGATCGAATCTTTTCGTTGCAAAGAATTCACCGCAGTCAGGAAGATGATACCATAACTAGGTATGAAACACTGCTGATAGGATACTATTTGCAGCTCTCTCTCTTCCTCGTTTCCCTGGACAACAAAAGAGCATGCGATAAGTCCCAAGCAGCGGATGTCGTAGTGCAATGGAAAGGTCGATGTACCGACTTCGACAAGAAGAAAGGTGCCATCTCAGAGGACACGACACGTTTCCCATTGTATCCAGCTACATCAGGATGTATATCCTTCGAGATTGATCTTCATGGAAGTGCAGCGACCGCGTTTGACATGGGCGATGAACTGGCAGAATGGTTTACCGAGAGACTGGGTTTCGAAACAAGGCTTGCATACATTGGCGATGGTTCCCGACCAGTACTAGGTACTCTGGCCCCGAACAGCAGAGGAGGGCTCAGGAAAGCCAGGTTACTCAACCGAATCCGTGGAGCAGTTCCATTTCTAGGTCACTCTCCCGAGCGACTGGTTTTCAACGACCTTGCCCATTATCTTGTGGTTACAGAAGAATCCAACCAAGACGTCTCCTCCAGGTTCACAGGAGATCTTGAAATGGATATTACAAAATTTCGTCCTAATATGGTTGTCAAGGGTTCTTCGGGTCCGTATGTGGAGGATTTCTGGGGCGAGTTGACGTTTGCCAATGGGGTGCAAATGCCCTTGACAACTAATTGCTACCGATGTCAAAGTATCACTGTGGATTTCAACACGGGAAAAACCGCTTCCGATGATCGTGGGCTCGTTTGGAAGAAGATCAACAAAGATCGTCGTGTTGATGCTGGCGCGAAGTACAGTCCTGTATTTGGTCGCTATGGCTGGTGTTTTGGATCCGCGATGGGGAAGACTTTCGAAGTTGGACAGAATGCATTCGTATCTCAAGTCAACACTAAACGCACAAAATTTGGTGGGTTTATCCAGTATGGTTATTACATATTCGGGATTGAATGCTTACACAATTATAGATTGGCCCCATTTGACGAGCTTCGGAGTTAATCAGAAAACGTGAATTTATGTGACATTCTTTTAGTTATTCTACATAACTAGGTTTATCTAGAATGCTATCATAAACTACGATGTCTTCAGAAATTTCAGGATTATGCGAACATTTAAAGACAGGTGATGGGGATTAATAGTATTTCAAGTTTAGTATTGATGTTTAAATTGATCAAATGAGGAATTTATCTCCTCCCCAGAATGCCACCGCTACCCGCTTACAAGTTCTTTGAGTATTGTACAAAATCAGTCTTTGTACCTTTCTTGACATAGAGGAGCTGGGCCCTGTGATTGAAATGCTGGGTGTGCCAGTATACCGAAGCAGTATCGAGTTCGCTCTTGGAATGTTCGTACACATGTTCGATCAGCTTCCCGCCCGTTCCTGCACTCCTGACGTCGGGATCAACGAATAGATCATTGAGATACACAACTCCCTTCGGCTTTGAAGTGGAAAGGTGTGGGAACCAGGTAACAAAACCGATGACTTCGTTGGAAGCGTCGTCTTCGGCTACTGCGCAGAAGAGGTCGACCTTGTCGTCCAGGAACCGGGACCAGGTTATGGCGGTGGTCTCCTCGGGGATGGTGCGTTCGTAAAATTGATTGTAGAGATCCCAGTAGTGACGCCACTTCTCCTCGTCTTCTTTTTTTACTGCGCGTACAGTGACAGTCATCCTGCAAACACGTTTAGCAAGACTTCATTAATGGTCTAATCTAACGAACGGAGACAGGGTGAGAATTGGTAGTATACCTAATTCCTATTGCGACAAAAGATAAATTGCTTATTGATTCTGTTCACGATGCATGCATACAGGTTGAAGTTGTTATTGTTCGTTCTGTATGACGCATAAAGTACGGACTTCGTCGGTCACTTTTGTCCGCGAGTATCCTCGGATCGGTGGGCCAAATTAGGTATCGCGCCGCTCGTAGACGCCGACAATTGAGGGGTCTATCGTGTACCCGCCAGTGTTGCGTAACTGATAAGACATCGTGAAGACATCTAAGTAGTATACTACTGGAACTCAATGCAATTCAATTGCCCTATTCATGATATCAACAGCTTCTTGAAGGGGAAGAAGTGTGGTGAAGATATCGTGGCAGGCTCCTAATCACGGAAAGTAGATAGCCCGAGCAACCTGAAATGGTTTAATAGCATTTCGAGTCTTCACTCAAGCTTGCGGATGTCGGCACATCTCTTCAACATACTATGCAAATATGATAAAATCAGTCGACTGTGCCCGGAAGCATTTCCGGATTATCACAAATGGAATTGTGATCTACCATGACACAGGTATAAATACACCCATGCTGAAATGTGCGGGGCCTGCATTTGTCATACCAGGCACAAATTCCAAGGCAAATCAACCCTTGACAAAGACCGTTCGCATCAAATTTACGGTTCTCACCAAACGGATCGTACAACCCAAGACTTAAACTCCATTCGGGGTCAAACAATCAACCCTATCGCTTTGTGTTATTACAAATTCAATTTACGACTCGATAAGGGAATTCAAGCTTGATGGATGCGAAGCGCGTCGCATAGGCGACAAGATCAAATTCAACTCAAGTGTGAATGAGCCTGATCGCGGGAGACGCGGTCATGGCAAACGAAATTCTCGTTGCTCAGCATCCACCACTGTACAAATATTCGAAGCGAGTTGTTCGCTAGTATTCCTCTTTTGCTTTTGAACAGCCCAAAACCTGAAAACTGCTGGATAAATCAGATATCAATAGTTCGGCGTCAGATCTACGCGGGAGGCGCCGGGGCCCACTGACGGACCAGCGTCCATGCGTGCAGATGCGGGATGAGACGCTGCCTGAGTTGGTGGCGCTCTGTTACACTTGATCTTGGATCTCATCGCCAGGGAGCATTTATATTGGGGCGCATTCAATGACACAATGGTAAGCTGACAAGCGAAGATTGATATTGCGATGATGTTCAAATCGGGCAGTCAACGAGCAGGGAAAGTCACGAGCTGCGCAAATTATTTGAGGATGATATCGTGGCCCTCTCGGGTTGAGGTAGTTAATCATACCGAGTGATCATGCAATTCTAAGCTAAACAGGACTAACTAGTACAATACTTTGAACGTATTCCATTGGCTTTACTGTTGAATCTTCACCGCTACGTTTGAATGATCCTCTGAACTTGTTTAGTACGCTTTCTACGAGAGTTAAACTTGTTCGTCATACCTGATTGAATGTCTGCGAAGACGTGGTCTTCCTCGACTACGAGAGGAGCATCTAGGCATCTCTGTTAGATACATGCTCGCAGGCTTGAATGAACTACATCGATACATACTTGCAAATGTGATCTGGAATGAATCTCCTTCCTGTTGGATCGCAACGGGCTGGACTTGCTTGTTGCTCTCCTCGGTCGACTTGAACCAGAGAAGTTGCTTGGGAAGAAGACTGCGGTCTTCGGTTATATTTCGACCGAGAATCCAGTCTCCACTTTGGAGACGGCCGTCTTTGAGTGTGAAGAGAGCTCCTTCGGTGCCCACCTTGGCCTGGGTTTTGTCTGCAGTACCTTCGCCGACGCTGGCAATCGGTTTGCCACCGACCTCGATCGTGAAAGATGAGCTGAGGCTATGCATGACTTCTGTCTGCACAAGGCTCGGTAGAGACAATAGAAACGGGATGGTCAGAGACGACCAAGTGAAAAGAGTGCGCTTACGTCCAGCTGGCATTCGTGGAGATTGTTTTCGAGTGTGTTTCGCAGGTTGTTCGTTCTGGGTCATTGACATTTACTGGACTAGTATATATCGCCAAGGGTGAAGGCAGAACATGGTCATTTAAGTTGAAACCTTTTGTAGGAAGGTAAGTACCTTTTACGGGCATTACCGATGCCATAGGCAGAAGTCTTGACACCTGCCTGGAAAAGCCATGCGCCCTCCCCTTCCTCCCAGTGAACCCCTGGGCGCGGGCGTGGGGGCGCTAACATCGAACACCGGTGTCGGCTGGTCGATCCCTGCAGGATCACCCGCATGGTCTACACTTAGGGATGTCTATGCAATTGTCCGACTTGGCAGATCGAGTAGATATCCTCATTGGATGTTCCGCTTCAAGCAATGCTAGTTCCAATTTACAGCCTCGGTCCAATAGCCGGGGAGTTCTGCATTCCTTAACGAGCTCGATATTAAAATATGCACGCCTATCGCTGCGCCGATACCTCCGCTGTTTTCCAAGGTGCTCATATTCGCCCTTTGTGGCAGGTCGTCTTAATTCACATCATGCGTATGTAATCATGTGCCTAGCTTATACTGCCGATCTTATCGAGGGCGCGAAGATCCCGACTGCAATCCTCAGGGATCGATTGTTTCGAATGGGTTCACTTGTCTTGCGAGAACCAGGTAACTTTCATCAGAGCAAGGCCTATGCGTCCACGTTTTTCATATGAAGTTCATGTATTTTTGTCGTCAGGATCTGTACTGCAATATACAGATTAATGCTGCGTGTGTAAAGAAGATACATATCAAATGCTTCCGCTTTCAAGGCGATGTCGAAGTACGTCAAACTAACATTACAGGGGCAATTCGCTTGTGGAGAAAGGCTGAAGGAGCAAGTCAAACGTCAGATAAGACGCCATACCAGCTTCCTTCTTTAGTGACTTCCGCCCGTTCCTCCAGGAGTGCCATGTAGTGGAATCGGCCATAGCCACTGGAGGTATGCCTCATCTCGCCTGCGCCGGCTCTCGGTGGATCTGGAATTGGAAGGACGACTGATGGCGTTGTCTTGGCTAGCATTACTCCCCCAGAAACATTGTATGCACAGTCTATTGCTCGATAAGGCATCACGATGGAGTAGACGTAAAACTTGTATAAGTATCGATCAATGTTCACTCCAGAGGAATCATCATCCAGTCATTCACTTTCTATCTTCTACCACTCCTCTAAAGAGAATCGCCAACCTCAAACAACCACCATGGGTCTCAAGTCTTTTGTCATCGCCTTTGCGATTCCCGCGGTCTCCATGGCTGCAGCTGTCCCACAAGCTCAAGTCCAGATCGTCGGTGGTGTTCCTGCTACTGCTGGTGAATTCCCGTTCATTGTCAGTTTGCAACGCGGTGGCTCTCATTTCTGCGGAGGCTCTCTTTTGAATGCCAACACCGTGGTGACTGCAGCTCATTGCGCTGTTGGCCAGTCGGCCTCCAACCTCAGGGTTCGCGCAGGAAGTCTTGTAAGTCACACTTTCAGATCTTCCAATTGTAAATATTTGAAACTAATGGAAAATCATAGCAAAAAGCATCCGGTGGAACCTTGTCCAATGTTGCCTCTATCACCATCCACCCAAGCTTCTCTAGCTCCACTTTGAACAATGATGTTGCCATCCTCAAGCTCTCTACGCCTATTCCTACGAGCTCCACCATTGGATATGCTGCTCTACCAGCCTCCGGGTCTGACCCTGCTGCCGGCTCCGGAGCCACCGTTGCTGGATGGTAAGTAATCTTTGATGCAATATTTGCAAGATCTGAGTACTAACGAAGCAAAGGGGAACTACCAGCTCGGGCGGTTCCAGCCCTGCAGCTCTCCGAAAGGTCGATGTTCCCATCGTCGCCCGCACGACCTGCCAGAGCCAGTACAGCGTCTCTGAGATCACCAACAACATGTTCTGCGCTGGTCTCACCGCTGGAGGCAAGGACTCCTGCCAGGGAGACAGCGGCGGCCCAATCATCAACACCTCCAGCCGTGTTCTCATCGGACTTGTTTCCTGGGGTGAGGGCTGTGCTGCACCAAACAAGCCTGGTGTTTATGCCCGCGTTGGCACCCTCCTTCCGTTCATTCAGAGCAACTTGTAAATGAATCGTCGGCAGTGTACATATCAGCCACACCTCTACCCATGATATGCTTTTGTTTGGATGGTAATGTTTTGGTTTCTATTTTACGATCACAGGGGAATGTCTTTGCGAGGGTGGCTTGTGGCTTGAGACGTCGGAAATTTACTTCCATATGCATTTTCCTTATTTTGTCGTCGCGAGAGTTAGTTGGACTATGAAACAGCAATGAGAACCTTGTATTTGAACGATGCTCCATTGAATCCATAAAAAGGCATTACCGCATTCTTCGTTAGGGTTGTCGTCTGCGCCGCTTTGATGTGTGGCGCAATGATACGAGTAGGATTCTGTCTCTTAAGCGACAAAGCAGAACGTTGGGGTACGAAACATGAATTGCGCCAGCTTTGTTTGGATCTGACGTCAGACACGAATCCCATTATAACTTTGTTCATGCCTTAATATTGAATTCAGAAACCAAATCGTCGAGCACGAAACGAAACTTGAGCTCGCACAGAAATAATTCATGTGTGTAACATGAAGCCAGCAGGGAAGGCATTGCGAGCAGCGCCCACTTGCTTCAGACAGAAACCCAGGGAAAGCTCATTCGTATTCGGCTCACTAAATGGTTCACTCTCCTTATGGCTTATGAGACGCGATCATTTTCTGAAAGGCCTTCGCGCCCTGAACATCATGGACTATGTTACTTTACTTTCGTTGCCTTGAACGCGAGCGACATCGCACTCGCGACCGATTAATGACTCATGGCCCTGTTCATTAGCAAAATTGTACTAGCTCTCATTAGATAAGAACTTTACGATATTTAAACCTCGGTGTTTCGAAGCTACGTTGTTCATGATCGTAGAATTTTCGGCTACTTCGAGGTCTAAGGAAGGATGAAAAAGTCGGATGTTTAAGTTGCAGATCTGAAGGAACTCCAAAGCATCGCATCATCGAAACTTCTATCATTGCTAGATAATGTTCTTCTATTCACGTAGAATTATTAATCTAGCCTACACGAGGGTCGAAGTATGTTATAATGTGTTACGGCATAGGAGGAGGCGTGTTCCTGCAGGACTTTCCTTTAGGATTCCACGGTCTACCCAGATTCAGGCCATATGAAGTTACATTAATGAAATCCTTCACATTCCATGTTCTTCCTTTGGAGAAAATTTCACGAAAGAGGCATACTGAAGTCTTATTCGTACATATTTCAATGGATTAGCTGATACAACATTATGTGCTGCTTAATGACGGGTTATATATTACAAACCATAATGACTGCCAAAATAACACCAATTTCCGTGATTTCGCGACTTGCTTCAAAGACGGAGAAGTCGGTAGACACTTTGCAAGGATACATCGAGCACACTATGGCCTACTCTACCAGGCATGTATGTTTTCGTGTTGTGAAATATGATGGGTTTTGAGAATGTGGCTAGCTCATATTTTTTCGGGTCCGAAATGTCCAACGTGATGTTGTCCTATATAATTCAACATCCCCTTCTAGAACAACTACCTGCACCCTTCCAGCATCGTAAGCATCATTACCCATAATTCGTGTCACTTCATTTCTTCGATTTTTTGTATTGAGTGGTATCACCGCCACTTAGATAAATACACTTCGTGGTAAGGCTTGACATATTCGCGATCCTCGTAACAATATTAGATGAGTTAACACCGAAGCAGATACTACTACTATGGTTACTTATTCTACTATCGTGGCGAGCAACGCGCATTTTGCCGAACAGCACCATCTCGGACGCGTGTGCGTCTTCGCAGGCGCAACTGCTGGCATCGGATTAGCCACCTTGAAGAAAATAGCCTTCATGCTGCACGAATCGATGTTCTACATTCTAGGAAGATCGAGATCCCGATTTTCCGACCAACTGGCGGGATTGACTAAAATAAATCCCAGCAACGTCTATCAATTCGTCGAAGAAGAAGTATCGCTGATGTCGGCGGTTGACGCCGCCTGTCATTCAATTCTCACGTCCGAGACGAAGATAGATTACCTTTGCATGAGCTCCGGCGGCATACCGTGGCAAGGACCTGTCTGTACGTTTCAACCCATTTTCTTCTGGGTGCAAGTTGTTGACACAATATGTGCCTAGATACCAAAGAGGGTCTAGAGGCAAACTTTGCAATTTCTTACTTCTCGCGCATACGGCTTGTCTCTAATCTACTGCCACTTCTCCAAAAGTCCGAACAGCCACACGTCCTGTCGATTCTTAACGGAACTAAGGAAAAACGCATCAAGGAAGATGACATTGGACTTGAAAAGTCTTGGGGCATTGTACCAATGATTGATCACTCCACGCTCCTCACAAGTCTAGCGTTCGATTATCTCGCAACGATCGACCATTCTAAGCGAGTCGTCTATCTCCATGTTACTCCAGGTCTTGTCAATACAGGGAGCCGAAAGCAGAGACCTGATACATCGAAAGGGTGGTTTCGTTGGTTGGGGTTATTGATTCTTTCTCACATCGCAGATTTCATGGTTCGACTCACTGGGATGTCGCTTGATGAGTCTGGCGAGAGACATGCATACGTATTGACGAGTGGTCAGTTCGAGCCCGGATCATGGCGTCTTGATAAGCTTAATGATGTAATACCGGACAATGATGCTGTCGTCTCTTACCGGAACGCTGGCTGGGCGGACAAGATCTGGAACTTTACAGAGCGTGAATGGACGCGAGCCCTTAGTGCCATGTAGTCGAATTCGAGAACGAATGAATCTTATTGTACAGTAGAAGCTGCGATTAGGTTGCAATCCTTTAGTGATCGACACGTAGGAGATCCATGAACAAGAAACCCCTGTCACCGAATTAACTGTCGGATAGTGTTCCATCAAGAATCTGCTGAAAGCTTGCACATAAGTTGTGGTGTCGCATAGGATACAGTTTAGAATTATTTAGGCAACGTATTTACAGTGCATGGCAAAAAATATGAACAAGAATTCAACACATTTGAACTCATGGACTTGTCCCATCTCGGATACCGCTCACTCTATCTAGTAAAGTGCAAACCGACGGAAGCTTCGGCGAGCCTTGGATGATGCGAGACATTGAGAATACCAATCATTCTGCTTCTTGCAGACGGCTCCAGACGCGCAGGCGGTTGGTCCAGTATATCCCGAGCCACCACATTGTCCATAGAGAGCTACTGTCTTGACTCCGGATCCTGAACCTGTTGCAGGTGCGGATGGTGCAGGGGCTACAGCCTTAGAGGTGGCAGCGGCAACCTTGGTGCTAGTTGCAAATGTAGTAGCAGCGGCCTGGGTGGGCTTGGGGTTGGAGACAGCACCCTCGTTCGCATCAGCATTGGTAGAGCCAAGTTTGGCCGGACCAGCGTTGGCCTTGACATGGGCAGAGACTTTGTCGGCGGACAGAGCATTAGGAATCTTGAATTTGGCGAGCGAGGAGACGAAGCTGGTGGTGGATCCTCCGCTCAATTTTCCGCTTGACGAGTCGACGCTGTTGGCAAGGCAGTCCCGGCCGAAAGCGGACGAGCATGCATTTCCAGCATTGACAACGAAAGTTGAGACTCCAGCTGCGGATTGTGTCGAAGGCTGGCTAACGGATGCAAAAGCATTACCCTCAATGAGGGCATTGGCACCCTTGTATGCGTCAAATGCATGTCCCTTCATATTGGAGAAGAGATTGTTGACCGCATGGAATGTACCGGATACACCATCTGCACCAAGCTTAGGTGCACGACCAGATAAGTTATGGAAGTAATTCTTATCCAAAGTGACCTTATCACCATTGGCGATGAACATAAGGCCCCAGTAGTGGTTGTCGTTGCAGGTGGCCGACGTAGTGGTAACGCCATCGAATTCGTTGTTCGACAAAGTAATGCTAGACCCAGCGTAATGGCTGACGACAAACATGCGGCCGATGAGAGAGAACTTGCAGTGATCGACCCAGACTCCGTCGTTACCACCCTGGAAATCGAGTCCATCGCCACCCCAAACAACACCTGGGTTGATAGAAGTGATCTCGATGCCCTGGATGATGACGTTCTTGGCGTTCTTTTGGAGGGAGAGGCCCTTGCCCTTGATAACACCCTTACCTCCAACTCCAAGGATGCTCTTGTTGCTTCCAACAGGTAGGGCGCCCGGGCCAGCAGGATCGTAGGTAATAGAACTAACAGCAACGTTGTCAGATCCACCGCAGGAAAGATCTCCAAGATAGTATTGTCCACCACCTGAGACACTGCAAGACTTCCTGTCACAGCCTGCTCCGGTTGTAGTTTTGCCAGTGAAATCGAAAGTCTTGGTAAGGAGGATAGTTCGCGCAGTACTATCGGATAGGTAGGATGCAAGTTCCTCGTTCGTGGTTGGAGTCACGGCTTGAGCGGCTCCACCGCCTGTCACACCTGTGGCAAAACCATACGCAGTGCCAGAGACTTTCTGAGCCGTTGCACTCGCCGCGGTAGCGAGAATCGCGATAAACGAAAATCTCATGATGAATGATATGATAGCAACGGAGCTGAAGAGAGACTAGTGAGATATGTTGATCGTGGAGAAAGGAGTGAGCGTTTAGTCAGACCGGCCGAAGATTCGCTCAAGAATGTTAACGAGAGAAAAGGAGTGAAAATCAATCCGTTGACTTGGGATTATGTCGATGAGAAACGAATGACAGAAAGCGAATGAATGATATCGTAAACTCAGCCATGAGGTGCAGGAGCATTATATGGGGGATGATGCGATGCACTCAAATTGCAGGCAGACATGTAGATCATACTCTAGACCTCACATTCGGTCATTTGCCTGAAAATGCATTTATCTCCTGTGTAAGCGCGTGGAGAGGCTGTCATTCTGAACGCTAGCGTCCGTTAGAATCCACCATTTGTTTCAACATTCGACCGTCTACTTGGTTGCCAAGAAACGAGGTTCCAGCACATTGTCTCTGCCTGTTTCCTGTATTCTGAAGAATGGAAGATAAAAAGATCTAGAGGGTGCGTTACCCGTTAAGTCATCTAGGTACAATAGTTGCTCAAACCACAGAGTTTGTTGCATGATCGTAGTACTCCGTACACCTTTTTGTTTCTACACCAATGCGAATCATTTAGACAATAAACCCCTGACACGGAACTCACGGCGCGTCGCCTGTTGATATGGTAAGAACACCTCCGACCGATGGATTGACCAAGCCAGGTTGTGTGCGCGGAAGGGTTGTTCCTGTCGACATCTGTCAAGCCTTAAGGTTTTACGCTTTGCAGAATGGGTACTGTTTCAATGTTTTGAATCATCACACAGACGGGTTCTCAACCCACCATACCCTCATTATGAAACATGGACATGGTCAGATAGGGCTAGAGCACGAATCGGATCTGGTGCGCTAGCCTTCCTGGGGAATTGTTTTGATCAGGTTCTGTCTGACCGTTTCCGTCTGGAAGGAATCCCACCAATCTGGTCGCGATACGATACGAGGTGCGAGTTACCATTCCGATATCTTGGAATCGATTCAGAACTGCTGAACCGTGAAGATGCACATGCTCGACAGTGTGCTTTTTTGGTACTTCGCTACATCCCGATCTCTATCCCGCTTTCCCATTTTTACGCTTTGACATATGCTAACCGCATAAAACGGCCCCTTAAATTCTACGTCCACATTCGGTGACCTTCGCCTGTTAGTCATGATCAAATTGATCGCTAATGAATGAGTGGCATACTTTACTTGTATCCTAGATGTCAGGTTCTCGAGCGCTTCAGAGCGCGGCCGCACGATGCATTGAACAAAAATATCTTGAACTCAATGCGCACAACATCTTTCGAGCACTACACGTTCCTAGCTCTATATCTAATTACTATCCAAAGGGTTAGAGCCAATGCCCATTCTTACGGATTAGTAAGGTTGGATAGGATATGCTCCGTTCCGCTTCTCAAAGTGCTACAGTGCATGTAAATATATATCTAGTATCTACAACGATACGACGCCTCTCTGCCTCTAAAATAATCTCGTAACAGTCGCAGCTGACTTGTAGAGGATTGTTACGGACGGCTTGATCTGATATCCATCCGCTCAGGCTTGAGGCACAATTTGTCCGGTTATTTGTCCGTTCGATTCTGAGCTAAACCAAAATGATCGCGATCGGTGGATGCTGACTCCAAGATCGGCACTGTGTCACCCAATAAAGACAGACGGACGCAGGCAATACATACTGAACTCCGATCATCGTAAGAACTATCAGCTGTAGGGCGAGCTTATTTACGTGCTTGTCGTTGCTTGGTCCAAGGCGTGTGGACGAGCAGTTCCGGATGAGGCATGATGCAAGGATGGGAGGGCAACAGGCGAAGGAAATCATTGAAGAAGTATTCTCCGGGCAAGACCATAAATACAAGTGAAATATGCACAAGAGGAGTTAAATATTCAATCCTACTTTCACCATTTATCGAATAACTATAATTATACCCTCCAACCCATATTATCTCCGGCGAGGAAGCCATGGCCCATCCTAATCGTCTCAAAGATGCTCGAGTACTCGTATTTGGCGGTACTTCTGGAATTGGCTTCGCAGTTGCCAACATGGCAGTTTCCAATGGTGCCTACGTTACAATCTCTGGCTCCAATCAGCCCAAGGTCGACGAGAAGATTTCGAAACTCCGCTCATTTTATCCCGAACTACCAGCCGAGAGGGTTTCTGGAATTGCCGTTGAGCTTCTCGACCTGTCAAACCTTGAAGCCAACTTAGAGACGCTCTTTGAAAAGGTCACAGATAAAGGCTCTAAAAAGATCGATCACATAGCCTTCACAGCAGGCGATGTCCCAAGCATTCCTAAAATTGAGGAGATGGATATCGATAGCGCTATGCATGGCTTTAAGATACGATTTCTCTGCCCTGCCATGATCGCTAAATTCCTTGCACTTGGAAAATACATGTCGAAAGACCCAAGCAGCTCTTTTACCATTACCGGCGGAGCTCTTTCCAAAAAGCCTGCACCGGGCAGGTCACTTGCTACAGGTTGGGCTGCATCAGTGGAGGGTCTCACTCGCGGTCTCGCTGTGGATCTTAGTCCAATCCGCGTCAATGTAGTGGTACCTGGAACGATTCATACCGAGATACTTCAGCGAATCACAGCGAATGGTGGTCAAAAGGCCTTGGATAATCTCAGGATGAACAGCGGATTGTTGAAAACCTTGGGGCAGCCGGAAGATACAGCAGAGGCGTATGGTTGGATTATGAAAGACCGTTTTGTCACAGGATCAGAGGCGAATACGGATGGTGGCCGATTGCTTGCTTAAATTTATCTAAGAAACGGAGGTCGATAAGGCCATCTAAGATACTGGAAGGAATGACTTGGCGTGCTACTACAACTCGAGAAGAGACCGAAGTCCGCATAATTTCCTTAACATCTTACAGGAGCGACAGGCTAGTATACAATTTGAGATATACGTGAAATCTCCTCTCTCTTACCCGCATCTTATAATAAACATTGCCATGTTGAGTCAGATTCTAAGAATCATTGCTCAAAGTGCGCATCTTATCTCCCTTCTCGCTTTCTGTGTCGTCCTCAACTACCGTGCGATCAGTTTGAGCGCGGACCACACGTCTGTATCGAACGGGGTCAATCTGTAGCGGGAGATTCTCCAGTTTATCATTCTTGACAGGAACCGGTATTTCCTTGTCCACCATTTGCCAGCTTTCTTGGTTGTGTCCTTCGTATGCCTTTCTCTGGAGTTGAAATACACCGTCCTGGATCCAGAGATCGATGCGGAATGCAACAGCCCTGCGAAAGCGGCTCAAGAAGATCAAGAACTTGAGAAGCAAGAGATCCACTAGAGTAATAACACAGGAAAAGACAATGATGAAGGTGAGGCCAAAGACGTTGATGTTCCTAGTTTTCATATTAGTACAATCCATCAGATCAGGCCAAATATGCATGACTCACATGAAACCACCAGCCTTTTTCATTCTCTGCATACCGCACAGAGACTTTTCTGCATCCGTCATATTGGTTCTCATATGCGCTTTTGCAGTGGGTTCGAGGTGGTGGTAGCCGATTGAGTAATCCGCAATAAAGGTCTGCAGTGATGCCCAGATAAATCTTTCCCACGTGGTGATTTCACGGATCCATTGATCGTTTGGCAATGATGCTATATATCCGCTCCGAGACTTTTCCTTTATTTCAAAAGCCTGCGATGCCGCAACCACACTTTCGGTCAACAGGGCTCCTGTTATTAAGAGCTGCATACTGGCTCTCTGTATATCGGAGGCCCCAGGAAACTGAATGGAGGACGCGTTTCCAGGGACAGGTCCCAGCTCTGTGCAGTACTCATCTTTTCCATTCCTCAAGTAACAATATTGATACTATATACAGTTTAGATTCTTTCCGAATATATGGTCAGGGAAAAGATACACTTACTTGCTGATTACACCCAAGCGTAGAAACAGCATTATCGGATAGATAGTGCGTTAAATTTGGGTCGTCGTAGCCCCGCCTGAGAAATGGGACATGCGCCGCAAACAGTGGATCATCTACCGGATTTCCGAACAGGAACTTGTTTGGTTTGACCTGTACAAGGGCCAGATCGGCGTTTTCGACATTTAAGGAAGGTAGTGTGGTGCTTATGTCGTTCCAACCGTCCAGCTGTGGGGTTCGGAAGAGTTGGGCGGTGCTGTGAAGAAATTGTTAAAACCATGCTTTTCATGATACATATTGTTTATACATACCCGGAACCAAAAGAACTAGAGATATTACCCGCCAAAAAGCTGTATATGAACGTAGTGTTTGTCCAGACTGTTGAAAATCGGCTTTCACCATAATGAGTGAGAAGAAGTTGTTCACCGGGCAGCCAGTCTCTTGAGCCGTAATCAAAGCTGGAAGCATCGATGGTTGACGAGTGACCTTCGCTTTTAATGATACTGCACACAGATTTACGTCGATAGCGAATTCGGTCCGATGGTTTCAAGTTCCATCCAAAGATTCCATTGACGTCGATCAGACCCGAATCAACACTGGCACCTCCTTTCTCGTATTGTTTGCATATGCTTTTGTCAAATGTACAATCGACAAGTGTTGGTTCTATCGGTATGTTCGGTCGGATGTATATTCCACAGCGGGCGGGAAGAGATGTGGAGTTTATGTAACAATCTTGGGCAAACAGTCTGCTGCGGCCGTACAAGTTGTTCCTGTAATTTGTAATCCCCTCAATGTGTTCTAGATAGTCGCCTACGAAGGGTTCGTAGATATCTAGAGGCGCGCAGCCATCGCTTTTGACCAGAACTATGGTATTTGCACTGCGTACGATGTATGATGAGAAGATACTCACTGCGATCGTTGCAGTTGCAAAGAAAGCAGCTAAAACGAGCAGTGGAGTCGATCTCCAGGAGGCTCGAGATGTTCTCTTGCGCCACACCCACCAGAGCTTGATCCAATCCGCCAGTAGTGCTGATGGCGGGGGATTCGTCCTGAGTAAAGCCTGCTGCTGTCGGAACAGACCATCTGCTGGTCTTCCGTGAGCACGAATCTGGTGAGACGTGAAGACCACAATGCTCCAGAGATGGGATGCTGCTAGCGCTGATAGTACGGCGAGAAGGGCAACTACCACTGTTCCAGTTCGCGTATCTGTTGTAATCGTACGCCCCATGACTGGACCCTCGGCCAGATTGGTCCAGGCTCCGCGCTTGACATACTGAGAATCAAGCTCAGACATGGTGTCAAAACTGTATATAAACTAGAAGCTCATAGATTTGAAGAACTAGATACAATTGCGATCAGAGTTGATTGATTCAGGCAGGAGATTCGCTCTTAGCTGGCCTTCCTCCTCCATTTATGCTGTACGCTTGCTTCTGGATCGCCACCTGATTTGGGAATCAAGCCCCCAAAAGCCTATCTATGTACTCGTGCAGCCCTAATAACACAAGCTGAGCTCGTAAAACCAACAATATAGCATGCGTGAAGACCCAAATGTGAAGTTATCACTGTGATGCAATAGGCTGATTTTCAGCCCCCAGCTTATTTTTCGTGCAACATCGCGAAGAAGGCAAGGGGACATGTTTCGACCTAAATCGGAGAGTGAGATTCGCCTCGGGAGCATCCGGTGGGCTGGAATGCGAACGATCCGCAAATGCGAACGATCCACAAAAATAGAACCATAGGCTCGAAATTTATCAGAACAGTTTGAGGAGGCTCTGCGATAGATACAGCTTGCATACGATAGTATCTACAGAATCGGGGAGTTTTTCTTATCTCCACGTTCTCGAAGCGAGTGAATCCGTCCAAAACTGCTGATTGATATGGGTGGAGGGGTTTTCAGAATTGCTGACGCACTGCATCTATTGTTTGTTGGGACGAATGGATTTCCACTCCACTGGAGTCGGCAATTGAACGTTCTCGTTGTGCTCGGGGTAATTGTGGACGAATAGGGAACGACGATGCAGCTTATGACACATGTCCTGACGAGGACATGTTACACAACTTTGGGGCCTATGGGGAACGCAACAGAGAATGGGAATTACGCGATGGCTACGCGAAGGCTACGCGAAGGGATGCTCACCTATTTATCATCTTCATGGCGCGCTGCGGCGCTCTCAGCTTGTCAGCATGCACATCTATCACATCGCCCCAACGAGGTCATATTCAGACGTTGATCAAGCCGATTATGTATCAAACAAGTCAAGAGGTTCAGTTGCAATTTTGAATAATCCAACAACACTCTGTTATCAATGATACCGGCGCTAAATTTCGCGGCAAACACGAACACAATGATATTATAAGCATAAACAGTTTCATCCAATTTTTGCGAGATTGACAGAGGAGTACATGAGGGGATTTCTTGCATCGGACTTTTTTCACTTACTTGTAGCATCGTTCCTCGAAAATATCCCCATGGACTCAAGGAACGTATCAGGGGCGAAATTACTTGAGACCGACATATGCCTTTTGAATGAAGGTATCCTCCCGTAGAGGCAGCGTCATGTGGGCTTGGCCTTATCTATGTGTCGCATGGAGTAGATTATCCGTGTACACAACCCTGGTCGCAACCCAGTCGTGGCCGCTACGCCATTACCAGCATTTAGATTTGACCCGCAACTCAAACCTGGGTGAGGGTATCGCGGTCGGATCAAGCGGAACATTACAAGGTGTCAAGTCCTACAAGTAGAATTGAACAACATATTGCAATACTGCTAGATCTACATACAACCCAAATGTTGTTGTAAAGAGAGCGTGGGGAATATAATGAACTACGAGTAGCGGTTTTTCGTTGTCAAACTAACGTTTTTGAGGGGCACAAGGATGGTCAGTTAGTCAGACGGACAACTGCTAACTGCCTAGATAGTTACAGACAACTTCAAACCTCATTTTCCCTTCATGAAAACTGGTTGCCTGAGTGAAATTGAGCAATATGAATATGTGTGAATATGACAGGACCTTAAGCACCGAATTATGGTAAATCCGTCATAGAAAACAAATGAATAGGAGATAATAGACTGCTTGGTTGTTCTATAGGAAGCTAGCGTCCAAGACATTTCAAGATCTTACCAAGTCGCTACATCAGGATTTCCCACTTAACTTTCTTGTTCAAGACAAGAAGACTTCGATAGCTTGCTCGGCGGCCGGAATGCTTTACCTTGCTTCCGACAATGGTTATTACAGAAGTGCGATGGGATGGGGCTCAAGTATGGAAGTTTGGATTTCTTCCAGAAAACACTGGGGCAACATGATCAACGACGTTGTTTACACACGTTGGCACGATCCTTGGAGCTTAACTTTTGATCTACATGATGCGGATGGGCGGGAACAGTTTATATAGCGAGTCTTGGGTTGTTTAAACAGCTTCATGATCAATCTCGTCGTGAAGACAAAGATGTATAAATACGACCTCGCATGTCCACTTGTTGAGCCTCATCAGTTCAACGAGTTGTTCTTCGATCTCTGTACAGAATAGTCAAGATGTCCGCAAGATTCATTTCCCTCGCCACCATTGCATTGGGAGTCGTACAGGCGCTTCCTCAGCCTACTGTCGCTCCGACTGCCACAGTCACATCACCAAGTGAGGTCACTGTTGCACCACGCGCTGCAGCAGGCAACCCATTCGAAGGCTATGATTTCTACGCCAACCCATACTACTCCTCTGAGGTGCACTCGCTGGCTATTCCTTCACTACCAGCTTCTCTGCATCCTGCTGCTTCCGCGGTGGCCAATGTCGGTTCTTTCGTCTGGATGGATACCCGCGCAAAGGTTCCTACTATGGACGAATACCTTGCGATCATCAAGGAACGGAACGCTGCCGGAGAGAAGCTCATGGGAACTTTCGTAGTGTACAACCTTCCCGACCGAGACTGTGCCGCTCTGGCTTCCAACGGAGAACTTCACATCGATCAGAACGGAGTGGAGCTTTACAAGACCGACTACATTGACAAGATCGCCGCCATCATCGAGAAGTACCCCGACATCAAGATCAATCTCGCTATTGGTAGGCTAGCACCGAATATATACTTGGAGGTTACTAACCTGTCTAGAACCCGATTCCCTGGCCAACATGGTCACCAACATGAATGTTGCCAAGTGCCAGCGTGCAGCGCCATACTACCGCGACCTGACATCTTATGCCCTCAAGAAGCTCAACTACGACAATGTCGATATGTACCTCGATGGTGGTCACGCTGGCTGGCTCGGCTGGGAAGCAAACATTACGCCTGCCGCCAAGATGTTCGGCGAAGTCTTCAAGGCCGCCGGTTCCCCTCGTGGTGTTCGCGGTATCGTCACTAACGTATCTAACTACAATGCTTGGAAGATCGGTGCCTGCCCTGCCCTCACGAGCCCCAACGCCAACTGCGACGAGGAGAGGTTCGTCAAGGCTTTTGCACCCTTGCTCCAGGCCAACGGATTCCCCGCCCACTTCATTGTCGATGTCGGTCGATCTGGAAAGCAGCCCACCGCCCAGGAGCAGTGGGGTGATTGGTGCAACGTCCGTGGAGCTGGCTTTGGCCCCCGCCCTACTACCAACACTGGCAGTGACCTCGTCGACGCCTTTGTCTGGGTGAAGCCGGGTGGCGAGGTAAGCTTCACATATTTTGGAAAATGACATTAGCTAATGACTGGCAGTCCGATGGTACATCCGATACTTCCGCTAACAGGTACGATGCTCACTGCGGTCGTCCATCCGCTTTCAAGCCCGCCCCCGAGGCCGGTCACTGGTTCCAGGCGTATTTCCAGATGTTGTTGGAGAACGCCAACCCGCCTCTGGCATAAGTGTTTACTTAGTCGGTTCTTGAGTGCAACTGTACATAGGGCCTGCGGGCCGAAGCCCGAGACTGGAGGGTATAGATGTTGTGGATGTGTTCGAAGTTTTGCACTTTTCAGATTCGACCCGAATTGTATATAGAATGTCGGAATCGATGTGCAGTTATTCTTGATTCATGAATGGCAATAAGTGGTGACTATCCTAGAATAACTTCATTGGACGCAATGCAGAAATGTTTAGACCAAGCAACCCACACACAGGATTTGCGCCAATCTAAGATGTGTGGGTACTGCGATTAGAAATATGACCGACCTAGAACAGAACAAATCACTGTCACAACTTTATTAGTGAAAGCCACATTGTTAGTTTTAATGTAATCACATTGTCAAAACTGTCCCTCGAATCCACCCACTGGTGGACTCCAGGGCAAGATGCATAACGAAGGACGATGATATCCTTCACTACACCTGGTATCTAACAGAAGATGCTAGAAAATACTAAAGGTGTACCGTCTATGTTGTCCGCAGAATTGTTCAATAATTAAAACATACATACATTGCTGCGCCACAAATGGTGCAACATGAGAAGATAAAATGTGCACACCTCATTCAGTGGACGAATACAAAGTAGAATTTGTTCAACGACCACGAGATTTCCCTGCGGAGGCTCCATACCAGGGCCGGATGATATACATGGCTGACAAGTCATATAAAAGGAAACATTGGCTATGTATTTGCTACGGGCGACTCTAACGAACCCTGTAGGAGTTGTAGTTATAGGTTGGATATCCGTTGGATGGGTTAGATGGGTTGGACGGGTATCCTGAAGAGGGGTAGCCTGAGGTCGGGTATGGGACGATGGTGGTGGGCACGCTGGTGGGAACACCGGTTCCAGCGCTGACGGGCACGCCGGTGGAAATTCCGGTAGGAGAGATTCCGGTGGAAGTTGGGAAGTATCCAGTGCCAGTAGGACCAGCAGGTTGAGTGGAATTTACGGACTGGGTGGGGGTGCCTGGAGCGGGAGCTCCGTAGCCGTTGAAAGCCAATGCATTGATGGTGTTTCCGGGGAGTCCAGTGACGATGTTCTTGGTGGCGAGTTCGGAAAGACGGGCGCTCAAGGCAGCAACGCTCCTCTGACCTTCAAGGGACAAGAGGTAAAGGGCGATACCAGCTACGTGTGGTGCAGCCATAGAGGTACCAGACATGGTGTTCTTAATTACGGACAAAGGTTAGCAAATGATGCAATGTCGGGCATAACGACCAAGCTGAAATAAGACTTACAGTGCCGCCGTTGTTCCAGAGAGAGACGATATCAGTGCCCGGAGCAAAGATATCAACATAGGAACCATAGTTGCTGTACCAAGCAATCTTGTCGCTTGAGTCAGTTGCTCCGACAGTGTAGACGGAGGACTCAGAAGCAGGTGAAGACTCAGAGGCATCAACACCGCTGTTTCCAGCCGCGACAGACATGAAGAGACCAGATCGAACAGCATCGGCAGCCGCGGCATTGACAGCATCGGATTGTCCACCTCCGAGAGACAAGTTCGCAACAGATCCCTTGGGGCATGCACCAGTGCGGGTCAGTCGATCATTTGCCGCGAATTGGATGCCTGCAATCACAGCAGAGTTAGGTCCCTTTCCGGTGGCATTGAAGACCTTGACGGCGAAAAGGTGGGAGTTCTTAGCAACACCATACGTCTTGGATCCAATGGTTCCGGCGACGTGGGTACCGTGACCATGTCCATCCTCATCATTGCCATCGTTGGCATAGTTTGCGAGGAATTCGGCACCTGCATGATTTAGCTACAATTACTTCAATGATGTAGGATATGACTTACGGCCCTCAAAGTCGGGGTGCTGGGTGTAGACACCAGTGTCGAGGACGTAAGCGCATGTGCCCTCTCCTGAGCTCTCGTCATACACGTATGAAGTGCTACCACGTTGGACGTGGGAGATACGTGCCAAACCCCAGGGGGCAGAGGGCTGGGTGACAACATCACGACGCTGAACATCAACATCGATGCTCATGATGCAATCCTTCTCGATGTAATCGATCTATGCGCAACGTTAGACTTGGCGCTGCAGTTCGACTGTGGGCGAGATTACTTACCCCTGGAAGGCCGGTAACGTAGGGGAGAACATCATCTGGGATCTCGGCCGCGAAGCCTCTGTAGGAGCCAAAATCGTACACGTGCTCGGCCTTCTTGCTAGGAAGAAGCTTTACAGCTTCGTTGATGACATCGCTCCTCGCATCGTTCTTCAACTTGATGATATACCGGTTGGGGATCACCTGACCCTTGGGAGGAGTGATAACTGGGGCACTTGAAGGTCGTGGTGGGGCGGAGCAAGCAAGGGGCGCGGCGAGCGTCAATGGCAGAGCCGCAAGCAGATATTGAAAAAGCATGATTAAAAGAAAAATATTATTAAATGAGTGACTGGAAAAGTTTTGGTTTGTAACGAGTGTGATCGCACAGCGTGCGCAACAAGCAGAACGAGTGAATACTTGGGAGCTGTGTTTTGATTAGCACATGGCTAGCGATAGAGGCTTATAAGTGTGATTCACAGGGGCTGACAAAGTATCAGCCGACGCGTGTTAGTATGGCTTTTGCCTACGCCATAGACGGGACGCTACTATAGGACCATCGCCGTTATCTACTTGTGGTCTTGTAGTCTACACAATAGAGACTCATCGCTGGACACAAATGCCTCTCTCCCCATACCCGGAAATGCCCAACCATGGCGGATTTTCGGAGATGTCCAAGTAGTTCAACATCATGAGAACCACCATGAGGCGCTTCCGGTTCTAAAGGGAAACCTTTTCTTGCCAGAGCATCGCGTTGCTTGGCTCTGGATCGTGAACAGATTGTGGCTTGACCCTTGAGAAGCGTTGCAATTATAGAAGGTGGAGCCCCTGAGCAGATTGAGATTAGGTCCACATCCGTTTTCTCGTGTATTTATGCACACTTTGGCGCCTCATCACCACCATTTTGAGTTAAGGCCAACCTCATGGCGATGGGGAGGTCCTCCGATTGGCTCGAGGCTGAGTTGTATGCGAATTGGGCTACTGTATCGAGATTTTCTTGTTTTGATTTCCCCTGACTTCTGCATGGTGTTGAGCGCCCCGGGCTCCGACCGCGCAACGTCTCTGCACAGCCTGGGCTATGACTACAAACGTATTAGCCATGCTGGGGAAGCTGTTATGTTCATATAACAACGGTTTGCATATGCGAGAACGAATCTCGAGAAACAGGAACCCTACACAGTAAATGCGAAAAGTCCACAGTAGAAAGAGGCTACGTAGTAGTGTGAGAGGTGGCTCGGTCAAAGTTCGCTTCCACACGGCCAATTCGGTGCTACTAGCGCAAGGGATAGACCACTCGCTGGCTCAAGGCCATCTTGACCTAATTTTTGCGGTTGAGAACGTGGTGTGCAAATACACCTTGTTGCCGGTTCCGATTTAGAAGATAAGAGAGGGGTTTCCAAGCTTTAGGCGATGGAGATCAGTATCTTCAATCATTCATAGCTACTCTCTACCCCAGAGTTGGCATTTCTATAATTATCTCAAGAACGGATCAGCCAAAGAACGAACCTGCTTCACCAGGACCGATTGACAGGTCCACGGAACATTGCCAGTAACTACATTCGAACAAGCAGAGCATAGTGTCTACTATCTAATGGAAGAACCCACATTAATCTTGTACGTCGCCTTGAACCCTTGAGCAGGCCGATGTAACCGAATACATTCGCATCCGGTGCTGCCAGTCTTACTTTAGCATCATCATCTTCCGACGCTTGTTGAGCTGCGTGACGCACTACAACATGATAATCAAATGGTTTGTTGTAGCTACAAATTATCTAGTATTTCTAGTAAAGCAGTGCTACATGCTCGTCATTAGCCTTGCGATCAATCTTTTCTCTAGCTGTGACGACTAAATATAATCGGCCACGGCGGCGCAATCGCAACCAGAAAAAAAAACTCAAAAATGATTCCAATGCCACCGAAGCGTTTATCGACATTGTTAACATATAAAATGGCATCGATAGCAACAGAACATTCGACCGGAATTGTGAACGCTCAGCAGAACTTGGCGGATCTCCAGCCCGTTGCCCCATGATCCGGCAGTAATCCCATGTCTCAATCGATGCGGCTTGCCCTACCAGTCGCTCTGGTCTTCACAGTGTTGTGTGGCTAATAAATGAACACCATGCATCCCATTACCTGTCCACATAATGTGTTGTATCTTAGTGAGCCCAGGCACTCTTCGACTTCTTCTTCACGGCATGCATGTCTGGAAGAATTTCACTTGTTACCGATTGTTAAAATGTATTCAGGACCAATCCCAGGAGAAGGTAAGTCCATGAGTTGAAAAAAAATGTGGGGCAGCATTGGAAGCCTGTAACACCAACAAGTCGCTCTGATACTGAGCCTACCTGCAAGTAATTCTTGTACAAGTACGGAGTAAATTTCCTATGAACAATAGGCGGGCAAGTATAACAACGCCAAGTTGCTCCAATCAGGATAAATTTGTATTCCTTCTGTTAATCCCTGAAACATAGAGGGCTCATTTCCGCCCATGTCAAAGAATCCATCTCAGGTTAGGGAGCGGTTGGCCTTATTAGGTGGAACATGGTAGGATGGTGGCAGTGTATTTCGGGTGATATCAGCAAGGCTGAATGCATGCCTGCTCATGTAGTACAAAACCACAGCGCAGGAAACCCGAATAAACGTCTGACAGTTGCTTGTTTCCCGTCCTCATTATCCTCTGTCCTTCGACGAAATATTTCACCCATTCACGAAACCTCCGCGACGCGACTATCATAGCAACAATATGGGGTACGAACGCATCCTCTCGTTTACGCTAGTGCCGACCATTTTGCTTCTAGTCCTCTCATTCGTCTCGACAATCCTCACAACGACATACTGGATCTTCGGTGATTGGGTTCTACCACGATACTTCCTCGAAGGCAAAGATGTTCCTGGAAAGCCGGAATTAAACGAATCTCTCATTGAATATGTCACCCCTGCCACCGATGCAACAGTCGCAACTGCTGCGATCGGTATCTTCGCTGGCGTTGTGTGCGTTTTGGGATATACCAAGCTGAGAAAAGGCAATATGGATCTCGAACTCAACAAGGTGGGTGACGGATCCTGTCATAATTCCACCCAGTCAATGCTGATTGACCTCTGTTCTAGCCGCGACGTAGATTTTGGGTAGCCTTCGTTCAGTTCTGGGCTGGCGGCGTGGCCGTCTCTGCCCTTGCCACGATCATTGTACACTACACAACTAAGGGAGACGATCAATTCGGATGTACTTCGTACAAAGATGCCACAGGCGGAAAGGTCTACGAGTGCACAAGAGAAATGGGTGCTTGCAATGTGCTGCCGGAGTGGCGCAACCAGGCCACGGAGAAATCAGACATCAAAACGTGGGCTATTCCCGTAACCTGCCAAATGATTGTGAGTTTCTTGGAGATATTGTGGATGACCGCATATTGACTAATGCGCAAAGACTGCGACTAAATGGATGCAACTCATTATCATGCTCGATGCTATCGTTATCATCGCGATGTTCAGCGTTCAAGCAAGGCTTAGATCCAAGTCGAGATACGGCAGGCTTGCTGGGAAAGAAAGCATCGGGATGGACCCCCGATGAACTTGAGATAAATAATCTTGTGCTCGGTGGCAAGGTCATAGAGGACCATGAATGTTATAAGATACCCAAATCCACGTGTGAATGTGGTTCGTTAGATTTACAGCGAATGCGAATCAACAAAAGTTTCCAACCCACCTCCCTAGTTTCCCAGATGACTGCCACCGCCTCCTCCAGGATGACCAAAAGAGATTGAAAAATAATATGGAATTGGCCGGTATATTTATTTACGATTCTCGTCCGCCCAGCCCTCATTCGCAACGACTGTATAGTGTTTCATCGCTCGCCACTGGTATTGAATCTCACTGGACCCGTGGGAGGCTCCTGGAATCCGTTTGCTTCCAGCGCCCAGTCTGGTTTCGCTTGACATGGAACACATCCAGGCCAATAATAGTCCGGTGTGCGGCCGCTCACGGGATTGCGATACTGCCACCACATAATTTGGATATCCGGCCACTGTATGTACTGACCACTACCACCTCTGAAGGTTGCTTCTCTTTCTCCAATATCAGCGATGGTAATGTCCGGGGGATAGTTCTTGGTCCACCCTGCACCGCCAGGGTTTGGCTCGCTGCTATTCCTTGGTTTCGCGTCCGACCAGCCTCCCTCCCAAGACGCTGACTGCCAATAGAATTCATCGATCGTTACACTCCACAGTCGCCATTTGCCGTCTTCCAGAACCATTTGGTCGTGATATATTGCGCCATTGAAACTCCCCGCTCTCGTGGTCGAAGTCGAAGGTTGGAGCAATCTCGCCCTCAGGGTAGCTGAACGGCCATCTTCGGAAACAAGTACCACTGGTTGTGGACGCCAGTGAAATGAGATGCTTGATCTCAGTGCAGACCTGTTCGTACCATACGAGGTATAGCATGCTTTGGTGATGCGCTCTGGAGTGATGAAAAATCCGGCGAATGGTGATGCTTTGTGGCCACGCTTTGCGAAAAGGTCGCCCATTAGTCCGCATTGAAGGTCATCCAGGAGATATCCGTACGCGTGGGATTGGTTCTCGGCTCCATCGAACCCGGCTGAGCGAGCGAGACGACGATTAAGCTCATCTAAGCTGGTCTCCGTATCATTGATATTCGCACTGTTTGGGTTATTGTGGCTAGATCTATTTAAAAATGGTGGCACATGGGTGTTGTGAGGATTTATACCACCATCGCCCCATCCTTTGTAGTAGTCTGCGACAACAAGTGGCGTAATATCGATCGTTTGTACCTTCCACAGACCATCTTCTTTGATGAGATGATTGCGAAAAACGTTGAACTCCCATGAAGCTGTCCTGTTCTTCGCATCTCCAACCATGGCAATCTCGACCCCGCGAGCAATGGCTTTCTTGCCACTGAGGTCTACCTCGACAATCATATCGAAAATTGGGTGGTCGTTATTAATCCCTTGTACCAATCCCTCTGGCCCCATACGCTCCAGAGCTGTACGAGCACCTGCGAGTCCGGTGAAAATTGTTGTATCTGCCCCACGGTGTATCTGAACTGTGGTGTTCGTGGTGTGCAGCTCCACTACATCCGTCCACATGCGTCGATCCACGTAATATCCATGAGCATGCATTAGATTTCGAACGCTATCCTCATCATTCAAACGGCCAATTCGTTTTTCAAGATCCGCAATACTATGGTTGGTCATTGGAGCTTCACCCACTGGCTTTGGAATGGGGATGCCAGATCCCTCCGGTGTGAAATGGTAAGGAACAATCGGTAAGCCACCGCCAACGTTTCGCCAACCTCCAACATAAGGCCCGGCGTACATGGCGTAGTAATTCAGAAGAGAGAGTTTCCAACCTTGGTCAGTCTGAATGTACTCATTTTCGTATATACCACCTTGAATACGCGTTGCGCCTTGCCCGTCGCCCTGGAAGCGCAAGCCGTTCCAGCGAGCTTTGGCTGTATGTCCATCAACGGATAAGCTCACAACTGGATTTTCTGCTATGAGTGTATCCAGAGAACCAGGATTCAGGCCGTTCATCTGGCCAGAATCGGCGTGCAGCCAGCTTGCAATAGCAGGTACTCCATTCGCCGTTGAATTGCCCCATCGCAACGTTCCGTTAGGCGCGAAGAGCGTCGCCATGTCATCGTAACGTCCGAATTGCGCGAGTTGCGAGTATGTTCTTTGTACATTCTTGATCGCTCGAATTGACTCTACACGTTCCAGATCCCGAGCGAGCTCGTTGAGCGTGCCGTTGGCAAGGACGGTGGCCAAACATATCGCCTCAGCGCATACTGTACTCCACCAGATGCGCATTGCAAACTTCAAGTTTCTGGCGCGACTTTTCGAGCTGAAATGAACGTTGGGGAGTTTACTGGTAACTTGCGATTATTGCAGATCATACCAATATCCGGAACCAAGATTATCTTATACCTTTGTACGTACATCAGCTTCAAGTAATCTACATGTGCACAATGAATTAACATGCAACTGCCGATGCTGGGTTTACCAGATCCGGAAATGCAATTTGCATGACGATCATTTATTTCACGCGAAAGCCACAACCACTTAGAGTTTGCGACTGCAAGCCTTACAATAAGAATAGCCAAGTTGCCTATTGATTAATTATGAGGGGTCAAATATTACAAATGAACCAAGATCTCTAGGCGCCGCGAGGTGGCATTTGCGATCTTTTCTACAATCTTTTCTACAATCTGTGAAGCTTTATTGCGCAAGTACTGCCTGCACGAATGCTGGAACACGGTACTTCCACCTAGGGGGTTGAATAAGATTCAAGGACTCTCAATCCCATAGACAGCGTGTGAACTCTAACCACTTTATCTCGCTCTGGAGAAACACTGATGGAGTGTTAGTAAGGAATAGAAGAAAAATCCAATTATCCGCGCCAGACTTCGGGCAATGGGATGCAGTCGATTTCCCACATTCAGCTAGCCCAATCAAAGAAGACATTTCACACCTTGGGCTTCTAATAGCAAAGCAAAATTCCTTGTGGAGAAGGCAACTAACTTATCTAGACACCTTCCCATGCCACAGGGACTCTTACACAAGAATGTTAACGTTCCTCATAACACTGTGGCACACTGTGCGGGGTGCAAGGTCAACCATCCCTTGCGTTGTGTTATCGCAGACAAATATATGTTTGCTGAGCAATGATTGTTGATGACAACCCTTCTCACCTCACTAGAAAATCAAAATGATTGGGAGTCCCAAAACAAGCCCATATAGGGCGGAGAAGATATATAAGATCGATCCCGACGCCGACACAGTCATCGTTCTTCAAAACGCCAATGCTCCAATTGCTGTATGGGACGAGAACCAAGACGGCAATAACGGGAGGAAGACAACACATGCCAGTGTTCACAACGGAAGCGACAGTAGAGATATCGAGGAAGATTTCGCGTATGCAGAAGATGCACACAGTAACTTTTATGGTGAAAATTTCGAGATTGTTGTAGGCTCCGATGGCAATAATTCAGTGCAGGCTATGGCTCCAAATGAGATGAAACAAGTCGAAGGCAAGAGCCTTTCAAAAGAGAAGCCAACAAGATCGTATCTACAAGACGGCATTACACAGCGTTTTGAGGGCGGCATTCATTATTACGTTTCCTCTCGGCATTTGAAAATAGTATCGCCCAAATTCGAGGCGCAGCTTTCAGGTGGGAGGTGGGCAGAGGCGGTTCGCAATAATCTCGATGATCGCTTCTACATCACGGCTGAGGAATGGGACGAAATCGCACTACTTACACTTCTCGACGCTCTCCATCTTCAAAATGGCCATGCTCAGCCAGAGATGTCGCTGGAGCTGCTCTGTCACCTAGCCATTTTAGTCGACTATTACCAGTGTGCAAAGGCTATCCAAGTTTACTCAAAGTCATGGATTGATAGTGTCAAGAAAACGCACGAAATTCCAACTATTTGCGACCGAGATTTGGTTTTGTGGTTATGTGTAGCATGGGTATTCGATGACCCAGCCATCTTCCACAAGGTCACAAAGGCTGCAATCCGATACAGCGTAGGACCTTTCTCTTCTCTCGAACTCCCAATATCAGTTCAAGTTGAAAGTATGTAAACACAGAGCGTCTTCACTCCGTACAATATGTTGACAAAAGCAAGATGCCATAAACACCAGGCGGAAGAAAGCAATTGAAAGACTGGCCAGAGAGTGTTTCAAGCTGCTTGACAAGTATCGCTCCGAAGTGTACGAGTGTCGGATCGCTCCCAGCGCAAGTTTTGAATGCGGATCCATACTCTGTGGGGCTCTTATGAGGGGCATGGGAACTCTCGGTATGCTTTCAGGGACAAAGGTCCTCGAGGGCATGTCTTTGTCAGAAGCATACAAGAAGGTCAAGACATTGAAGTCACCTTCATGGCAGGACTCACCCAGTGCGTACCATCGTCGGTCAAGAGAACCGCACGCATGCAATTTATCAGATGGCCTCGCAATTGCTGCGAAAAAGTTGAGCTCCGATGTCCAGGGATTAGAACTTCGCGAGATGAGGCCTTGACACAATTACAGGGTACCTTTCGGAAGAGCTTGAAAGACCGGATATGATGAACACGAGATGTGAGACTTAGACCTAAATCCAAGATGATTATCATGAATTTCTCTCTATCAGCCTGTTATTTCCGATAATACCGATAAAACTGGACTAGGTCGAGTTGAGATGGGTGAATGGCCTGATCACATGATATCGGTGTTGCATTGGGCCGATGTCCCCAATTACTCATCCACCGTATACGGACTAGCGCGATCTGACAATCTCCACAAGCTTCCAGGATGTTCCCGCGAGTTCCCGTCGCTTGTCGCCTCTTCTGACAAACAACGCGAACCATCCACTGCCATCTCCATCTTTCCAGCATTCTCCACAGCTTATGAGATCTACGATTCCTAATCAGTGGCCACGCATGCGAACTGTTGCCTTGTCACCCTTCAAGATGTCTATAAATGCTCGACCCAGGGCCTTCCTAAAGTCCATCATCAGTTTCAAAGAACAACTTCTCTACTCTTGAGCTCCATCCAGCATTCTCAAAACAACTTTCAAGTTACAACACTTGCAACTATAACTTCTTTTATACACAACCACACCACAACTCCAAATCAAGCAATGGCATTCTTCCTTACTCCGCGCTTTGCGCCCGCTTACCAACAGCAAGCCTGCAGCCCATTCAACTTCTGCGCACCAGTGCAACGTCCTTCATATCGCCGCGTCGTCTCTCGGCCAGCATTCCCATCCTTTGCGCCTTTCTTGAGTCAGGTCGATGATCTTCTCACTGAGCTTGACCGCGAGGCTCGTCGGGCACAGCATCAGCAACGCCAGCAACGGAAGCGTGCATTCCGAGCTCGCTTTGATGTCCGCGAGAATCAGGAAGGCTACGAAGTTCAGGGCGACATCCCCGGCTTTGAGCAGGAGCACATCTCCATTGAAGTTACGGATGAGCACACCTTAAAGATCACTGGAAACACTGAGACCACCAAGACTTCGGAACAACCCGCAGCACCAGAGCAAGCTCCCACGGAGCCGCAACAGTCCACTGAGGCTGAGAAGACAAAGGATGCCGAGATGGATGGAGTCACTCTGAATGAGCCCGAGACGGTGGAAAGCGACACCTCATCCCAGAAGTCATACCAGGCAACCGTTGAAGACGACTTCGAAGATCTAGGTGCTGAGACCTCATCCACAATCTCCGAACATTACACGCCTACCGAAGACAAGACGCCCAAGGAGCCCAAGGGCAAGGAGAAGGCTGTTGAAACGACAGACAATGCAGAGGCAACAGTTCAGCCTGTAGCGCAACCCCAGAGTCCAACTGAGTCTCAGGACAGAGAGTTGGTGAAGGAAAGGAACCATGGTTCTTTCGAGCGGACTTTCCGCTTCCCGGAGCGTATCGATGCCGGCAACGTCCGTGCTGCCTTGAGGAACGGAGTGTTGTCTATCACTGTGCCCAAGGCACCTGCCCCAACGATCAGACAGATCACCATCCAATAGTGGGAAAGTGGATCATAATTACATATAATAATGTTTGGCATTTCTTAGCATATAATAGCAATTTGCGTAATGCTCAATGAGATTGTACGATTAGATTTTGAATTAAACAAGACCAAATTTCATCACCCATAAAACTATGATCTGATCGACTTTGATATGACTTGAATCGTGATGTGTGACATGATAGAACATTCATTTAGCCCCGTTCGTGATAAACCAATGAAAAACATGTGTCTACCTTCTCGTTGAAATCTCTCACATTCGTTTAATGTGAAATTTTTAATATTCATCCCTCCTCATTCCACGAATAGGTTGAGTTGCATTGTTCTGCAGCGACGCGAAGAAGTTCCCAATCGCCTGCTGAATCGTCGAAAAGAGCTGGCCGACCTGAGGTGTGGACAAGGAGCTCAATCCCGCAGTACCGTTAAATAGAGAAGCATGCACCCACGGAGGCAGGAAGCTCAGTGGTGAAGTATTGTTGAAGAAAGCCGCAGGCGACCATGGAGGAGGGGATCCAACGACACCAGGAGGGGGACCTGGCAACCACGGTGGTGGACCAGTGACGCCTGGGGGAGGTCCGCCAGCGACTGGATTGGGGGCAAATGGTGGGAGACCATATGGCGGCGGAAGTCCCACGCCCGGGAACTGTCCAGGATACCACGGAGGGATTGCGTCACTAATGACAGATTAGACACTGAAATATTCGATGAGTTTACGTCGATCTCACGCTGCAGCGACATCGCGACTCATCGCGCCAACGACCTCTGAGGAGTCAATGTCGGCGACTTGTGCTGAGCCAGTTCCATTCAATTTAAGAACCTGAGCGGCATCGATGAGGATTCCACCGTGGATCTCATCTGGCTCTGAAGCCTCTGCGACGCTCTTCGCACGACTGGCATAGTCTGCTAGTGTTTTTCCGCTAGTCCTAGAGGCGGTTAATTTCTTCAATAACACATATTTGAGAAGTTGAGATCACGTACGGGGTGTTGAAGCCTCCGACCATGCCAACCTGGCAATGCCTTCCAACACTGCAATAGTAGTATATGGGATCGGGAGAAACGATTCTGGTAACAAATCGGAGTCTTCCCTTGTCGGTGTCCGGGAACTCGCCAGAATAGAAGCCATTTGGCTTAGGCTGGCATGGGCTGTCGAACGTTCCTTCGACGATGTTATGGAAGCTTTCAAGCTGGAAGACAATAATGTCACCAACTTTTGGATTAAGCGCAGGAGGAGTGAATGTATCTGCTCCCTTGGTTCCAACACGAATGGTATGGATAGCGGCTGAGGTAAGGGACGCAAATGGCAGCAACGAGACGAACTTCATCTTGATAAATTTGAGATCGATGGCACGTCCTACCTTCGAGGACAATCCGATGGAAAAGGAAATGAATGTGAGCGCACTCAAACTATTATATTACAAGACCAGCTGCATCGCTACAGGGGCCATTGCAGATGAGGACAGGTCCACATCTACAAGCATTTCAATCCGCGTCATTCAGATTTACCCCTGGTTGGTGACACTATGGACACATCAGTCTGTCCTATCACATATCGAATGAGCAGCATACTCACATTCCAGATATCGGGCAATTGCTTTGTTTGAATCTCTGACAGGTTTTCACCCCTCTGTCGTACGTGGCCAGCTCTTGTCGCCCCTTTTTGCGGTGTGAACCAGGAGCGAAATTCTCGATTATATAGACAACTGTTTCCAAGTCGTATCCTCATGGCTGAATCTTTCATTGTGAGCAGGTTTGAGCATGTTTGGTGCAGAAATATCGTCTGGAGATTTTTGAGAAACCAATAAAATACCCAGTATCACGGTCCGTCAGGTGCAAAACCCAGAGCTTGAGACGATCGCTTTTGGTATTGTGCTGATACATTCCTCGTTTTGTCCACATCATGGCATGAGATCCCGAAGGAATGCACGCGGCAATGACGCGGATGAAGCAGCGGGCGGTTCATTTGACAAGCACGTGAGTTTTAAGATTCTAACCTAAGAGTACGATAAATGTCTTAATATGTTGAGTGATACGATATTTGCACTTGGTTTTATTTATTCAGCATATCAGTCAGTGACAGATGGCAGTCATATGTTAAGGGAGGAGAGGTTTGCTTGACACAACTTACCCTTACAGACCCCTGGCTACATTGTCCACGTTCGTGCCGCATGAAATCCCGCAATCCGCAGATACTAAGCTGGCATATGCCTACATCTTCAACGGCAACGGCGCTCGCGTTGGTCCCCACATCAATACGATGTGGCGGGCGGGGTATGTGTAACCAAGCTGCAGTGAGCTATGTTCTTCACACGTGTGGAGCTCGAATCTATCTGAAGATCGGGGTATCTTTCGACTCAGAAGAAAACGGCATATGATGTTTTTATTTCTCATGAGTAATATCTACTTCCCTTTAGCAGTTCGTTCTTCTTGAAAGAAAGGGTGTCCCTTTTTTCATCACTGACATCAGATGTTCATTTACCTCCCTTGCAGCATTGTTCACCATATTCATTAACAGCAGTAACACACACATGACTTGCAAACCTTCTTTCTGGGATCATTTGTTCCGGCTGTTCCCGCAAGATCAGCATGCATCTCACTGCACTGGCCGTGTATGTTTCTCCTGATGCGGTTAGCAGAGGTGATGGTGGCGGTCTTACTCGAATCGCACGTAGACTGTGCTGTCACTGAGACAATCCAGACGACATAACGGAGATACGACCTGCTCTACGTTGCTCTCACATACTGATCTTTTCCACTTTCATTTGGAGGATATCGTGGAAGATTGAGCTGGGACATTGTCAAAGAGGCAACCCACCCTTCATGGCTGCATTGAGGGTCTTTCCTGACCGCAAACAATGCTTCTAGACCGTCAAAATCTTCCGATGCTTTCCATTACTTCAGTCAAGGGGCCTAGAAGTGTTGTACTGTAGCACTACGTTCTGGAAATAGATCTGCACGGCGGCGAACTTGCCAAAGAATACAAGGATGGTGAAATGGGCGGGATCGACCGATTGAATTTATGGAGAGAAGTATGCGGTTGCTGCGCGAAAATGCTTTTGCATCTGGACCCTGTTCATGCTATCACTTCTTAGCTGTGAAGGCCATCTGTCTCCAGGTGAATAAAGCAAAAGATCGGCAAGAGTGATTGATGAAGTGACTCTCCAGGGCTGCCTCTTGCGTAATATTTATGATCTTGAGATTCTCCCCGACTGGGCGGATATTTGAAATCTGTCTGTTTTGCGCTGATACGGAAGGGGTTCTGTGTCTGCGACCGTACTGTGTAATACCTTCGCGCAGGGATCAATGGTTCGATTCTACATTGCAGATTCAGAAACCCAACCACTTGACGAACAATACTGCAGATTCAAGCATGAGACGTCTTTAGACCGCATGTTTGTGGTTCCGATGTAATGGTACAGGGAAACTTTACCTTATCAGGCATCTCGATCTGACCAATAGTAGTATCTTGCCCACAGCCTTGCTGCAACCATGAGAGACTTAGACAGCAAGGCATCAAAGGATTCTTTCGGCTGTGGCACAGTATCAAAGCACCGCGATGTGAGAATTCTTCATCGTCTGAAGACCTTCGAATTATGTGTGGTGATACAATTATGAACGGCTGCCAATTGAGTTGCTTTGGCCAGTTTCCTAGACTGAAATGAAGGCCTACCGAACCTCATCTTCGGGAAAATGAGTTCATACGGCATGAGCAACCAAAGTACTGGACTAGTTCCAGCCCTTCACAAGTTTTCTCATGATGCACTGGTCGGGTTCTGGCCCAATCAGTACTCTGTCGTTCCGTGACACTGCCCTCAGAGAAAGCGAAATCTAGTTCGTGCTGCATTATCGGTAAGCCAGTTGCAGTAACTAGCTCTAAGACATTGAATGCAATTCTCGGTAGAAGCAAGGTAAGAATGGAGCCATGGTAATCCAGACTATCGTCACTTGTGTTGGAAGTGCTGGGTGCTTTAACCTCTGTGTCGCTATATAAACCACCACTCCTGCAAAGCTGTCCAGGTCCTAAACAACCATTCAATATTCAAGAAACACAAACTGTCGGCAGCACTTTTATACTCCTGCAGTTTCGCCAGGACTACTATTAGCCTTGATCACCATGTCTGAAAAGCGAGAGTCGATTGGCTTGCCACCTCCGTCAACCAATGGCGTCGAGCACACAAGACGTCCCGACTATGCTCGACAGGAGCTTACCGTATTTGTTGGCGAATTTATTGGAACATTTATGTTCCTATTCTTTGCCTTCACGGGAACTCAGATCGCCGCTGAGGCTCCTTCGGCGGACTCTACCCTACCCGATGCCGCCAAACTCTTGTACATCAACCTCTGTTTTGGCATCTCCCTTGCCGTAAACGTTGCGATATTCGCAGACGTGAGTGGTGGAATGTTTAATCCTGCGGTATGTTACTGAGTATCGCACAGGTCTCTCTTGATCTAATAATATAGGTCACCACGGGTTTGCTGATTGCTGGTGTAGTCCGCTGGCAGCGGGCTATCCACGCCATTCTTGCTCAACTTATCGCAGCAATTTGCGTTTCATTCGTAGTTTCCGCGCTTCTACCCGGCCCCTTACCGGTTGCAACCACGCTCGTCGATTCCATGTCAATTTCACGCGGTCTGTTCCTCGAAATGTTCATCACCGCACAACTCGTCCTCGCTGTTCTTTTTGTCCCTGCCAGTGCTGGCAAACCGTTCTACGTTGGTCTTGCACTTTTTATCGCTGAGATGGGAAGTGTATACTACACCGGAGGAAGCGTGAACCCTGCCAGGAGTTTCGGTCCCAGCGTTGTGGTTGGATTCAAGGGGTATCACTGGATATATTGGCTGGGCCCAGTGCTCGGCGCGGCTTTGGGTGCGAGTATCTTCATGTTGATTCCATTGATCAAAGGAAGGCGCTATGCTGCAGAATAAGGCTAGACGGAGTCAAGCTTCTTATAACTCTATTGAAGAGTTCACTTCCATCACATTAACTCTTCAAATTGGACACCTATCTATTCATGTTCCACTCCACTCCATTATTCTATGTTTTCTGGTTTTTTTCCTTTGTCCCCGTCAGTACTTCAATATCTTCCTGCGTTCAGCGTAATTAGTCTCTAAACAACATATGGCTCCCTTGCGATATGAATTCCAATCTTGATATTACCACACCCTTCAGAGGATTTGTAAAGAAGAAGCTTCATGTTCTAAACATCGATAGACGATATCATTATGAACTATTTTCACAGTATCAGAAGACTAGAACGAATTTCTGAGAAGGGTGCCAGGTGTTAACCCGATCGTCACACGACGTCTGTAAATGTAAGACTTCCCTATCGATGTCTGCTCATGGTACGAGTAAGGTAGTATGAAAATTGATTGATGCATTCAATTGAGTAACCTTCTTAGTGGGAATTCGTGAGGCCATTGGTCTGCTTATCTGCAGACCCATTGGTACGGTCGTTTGTGTGACCGTTGTCCGGGCCTCCAGCATGCTGGGAAAGACGACCAGTTGATTGGACACTGCCGGCATCCTTCTCTTGGGCATCATGTATTCCAACCTGTGGGACCTTCCACCCACTCTCAAGCCCGAATAGTGTCCCTCTCAATATGCCTTGGATTGTGAAACCCATATTGACAAGCCATATGATGACCAAAACAACAGCCAAAATGGTGGATATTACATTGAATGCTCTTGACCCCAATAATTTACCTAGCTGGATACAAGCGTTCGTGTAAACTCCCTGTAACACGTTAATCTTCCATGTGTTACAACCTCTTAGGACCAGGTTCCATTACTCACCATCGGGAATACCAATGACCAAACGGGCAATCCCCAACCCGATATCTCTTTGCGATTTGCCACCAGAACATGGGTGATCTGTCCCATGGCGAAGACGAACCAAAAGGTGCCTTGGCCCCAGAAAAGTAAGCCTGCGAAGATACTGGCATAGCCTATGGGGCCAGCTGCAGCCTCTGTAATCCATGTACCTTGGTCATACGCCGCAAATGAGCCCTTCATGACGACCGAACCAAGGATTTGTAATGCAAAGCTACCTTGTCCCCATGGCCCGCAGAGGATCATGTGTTGGTTGATTTTTATAGTTGTCGGCGCTGATCCAGTTAGAATGCGGGATAATGACAACGCGTCCATGGTCAATGCCAGCGGAAGCCCACAGCCAACGAAGAGGTACGAGACGATGATGACAGGCACTTGAAGGTCCGGACTGAGTTCCCCAAAATTGCAGATTGCACCTCCTCCCGCTGCACATGTCAAGGTCGAAATGATGGGGAGTTGCGTCGACGGAGGGAAGGTCGATATGTCCTGGAGTTCCAATGCCGCATAACAGTATGGAATGGCGGTAACGACTATGAGCGCGAACAGGGCGTTGATCCACCACATAACGTACGCGACCATGCCCCATTCTTTACCCCAAGTATCAGGTAGAGTAAGAACGATCATGATGAGAATAGTCGTAAATGTAATGACGGGGCTGGCCAGACAGGAGAGTTCCGCAGTCTGGGTCTTTAGAGCTTGTGCAGCTTCGGTGGGATAGAGAAACCAACGGATACCATAGATGAGCACCATAACACATAGCTCGACAATTGTCAGAACCCAAAGAATGGTCGAAATGATCCCCAGGCCACGGAACTGGTAGGCTAGGTTGTGGAGGATAATGGCTAGAATTCCCGTGCCTTGTGCGATCAGGAACCATTGTGTCGTAAAGTCTCGGATGGCGACGCGTATCCTCGAAGGACTCACGTTGGGAGCCATATTGAATTCTGTATAATTATATTATCGACATTTTGCGGTTTATTATCAAAATGGTTGTCCTGGAAAAGAGTTCTCGAGTTACTAGTATAGTGTGACGTAATATTGTTGCCGAGATGCCGTGGCATCCACCTTTTCCAACTATTGAACTTGCGAAATAGATGAGAATTGCGATTTGAGAGTTCTGCCCTTAATGTCTCTTGCGTCAGACAAGACAAGTCATAAGCCCTACAATCTAGCAGCAATCAAGCCCGTGGGACACTCTTTTGTCTTGACTATTTATATATGGGTCTACCTAGGATGCAGTATGCGTTTACATACGTTAGGAAAATGTGCAATCTATCCAATAAAGTAGCGTACATCGATGACCCCTACATCTCCTTGCTCTAGGGGTTGCCGGATTTGAGCTACCTATTAGGGTTTGATGAATAACTTAACCTCTGTGAAACGCTGCTGTAAATAGACTGATAATATTCTTCAGTATTCTAGAAGGGAAGCGTACGTCTCGGAGTTATTCGTACCTATACGGCACAGGAAAAGGAAATCTTGAGGCTCTGACTGGATACGACGACATAGTTACCAGAACGTGCTAGTTCAGGTGCATGAAGTTAATAAGCATCCGGCCCGGCGCGTACCTATCCTCTGACGACAGTTACGCGTAACATTATCACAGCGTGTACGAGCAGGATCCAGGTAGTCCCGATTCGATGAGAGAATGATGCGAAGACGAAAAGAATTTTATTTCTGACGACTTCGACAGCGTCGATACCAGGACGCAAGCCATGTAGAGCGCTTAGAGAAGCTAAGCTAAATATATACAAGAATGTGACATATCAAAACCAGTCATGTGTGGTAATGCACGCTCGATCTTAACCATCGAGATCTGAGCAGCTACTCATCTAGTATGTAGCTGCTGAAGGTGTGGGCCTGACTCTCGTCTCGAAAGAGCAAGGGGCCTCATTGGGGCGAGGGCCACCGCGCGGGCCGGTAGGGCGAGGTCGCAAGGTGGGACGAGGTCGCCGGGTTGGGCGAAGCCTGCCAGTGGGCCAAACGCCAGTGCCGGATGGGTACGGGTATCCGGAGCCGGAGCCAGAGGGAAGAGGATAGGGAGGCTCTTGTGCGGGCAGAGCAGTGGAAGATGGAGCAGCTTCACTGCTGGATGGCTTTTGGGAGAGAGGAGTTCCGGCAACGGGGGTGGATGAGCTAATCGTCACAGTGAGAGTCGCCGTGACCGAGACAGTGACCCGAGGCGCGCACTCTGATTCAGCTGGAGCCGAAGGGTATGGAGTTGATGGAGACGAAGCGGATGGTGCGGGAACTGATGGAGCGGGAGCTGACGGAGCAGGAGCTGACGGAGCAGAAGCTGACGGAGCAGGAGCTGATGGAGCAGGAGCAGAAGGGACAGGAGCAACTGAACCAGGGGCCGATGGGACGGGTGCAGGGGCAGCCGGGGACGATGAAGAAGGAATAGGAGCAATGCTCATGAATCCAGTCTCCGCCGAATAAGACGCAGCAGGAGATGAAGATACTGGCGCACTTGGAGCTGCTAGTGCACTGGTTGAGGGAGGAGTGATGGTAGCACCCGAAGTAACCATCTCAAAGGGCGGGAGATCATCGTCATTGGGAGGGCTGTTGACGGGGGCAACGGAAGTTGATGGCTGGGCTTCTACAGCAGAAGAAGGGCCGCTGGCGACGGGAAGAGCGGCGGAAGCCTCAGCCTCGACAGCAGAGGTTGGCTCCTGTGCGGGCTTGGATGTAGCAGGGGCGGCAGCAGCAGAGGTGGATGGTGCCGCAGATGAAGCAGCTGGGGCGGAAGAAGCTGGTGGAGCGGTACTTCCAGAACCATCCAAGTTCATGCAAGCAAAGCTGACAGACGACACACTCGCAGCATTACGGATAGGGCCGTCAAGACTCCATTCCATGTCGATGTATGGCCAGCAAATGCGGCCATCCTTCATGGTGACCATGTCACCCGCAACGGTAACATCCATAGCCTTGATGGGCTCTCCGACCTTCTTTCCATCGTTGACCAACTGGAAGTAAGAGCCGGTGAAAGCGCCCTTGCAGCCCATAGCAATGAAGTCACAAGTAGGGTTGGCGATCTCCTCCCAAGTGACGAGTGCGTTGCTCTTGTCGAAGGTGGCAACGTGTGCGTTAGAGCAATCGGCAGTACCTTGAGTGATCCAGTTGACCTGGGAGTCACCATCGGCGACAAGCTCGGAGGTAGCCTGCTCACCAACGAGAGTCTTCTTGTCGGACATCTGGGCAATAGCGACGTTGCGGTTGTTTGTTCGGTTAATGGCACGAGTAGAGCCTCCACCGAGCCACTCATTGGGGTAGAGGTCCTTAGCGCCGCGAGAGACCCAGGTGAAGATGTAAGAGTCGCTTTCCTGGAATCGGGCAAGGCCGCTGTAAGAACCACCCATACCTCCCATGGGCTCACCACTTCCACCGTTGGTGACGTTCTCGTTGGAGATCTTAACGCCGTTCATACTCTGGGTGGCAGTGTTCAACCAGATAGCACCCTGATCTTCGGAACAGATACTAGCAAAAGGAGCAGAGTCGGCAGCCTCAAAGGCGATACCAGTGTTGTGAGAGCAACCCCAGGTGGAGCTGGCTCCGGCAATCTGCTGGATCTTACCGTCGTTTCCAACGTATTGGATGGCATCACCGAAATGACCAGCGGCAGCCCCAGAGTAGGCAGTGACGACGAAGTAAGCACCATAGATACCAGCTGCCTCAGAATAGGCGAGATCACCATTGACATCAGGGGAAGCATGAAGGCCAGCGGACTCGTGAACGCCTGGGCCGCCGAGGAAAGTCTTGAAGGTCTGCTTGCCGGAGGTGTACCGGTACAGAACAGGAACGGGCATGTTATCAGTGGGAGCATTTGCGGTACCAGCAGGCAGAGCTTCGTTAGTCAATAAAGCGAAACCATCGTTGTGAGCAACGAGACCAGCAGCCTCCTTTCCGCCCGTAACGGTCGTAGCCGTTCCGACGGAAGCGAAGGTTGAAGGATCAACTTGCTGGATATGTACGTTGGTTCCGCTAGCATCGAGGTATGCTAGATATGCGGATTTGCCATCGGGCGAAACGGCAAAGGGAGTACGGCGATGATGAGGATAGCCAGTCCAGTAAGATTCCTTGACAGGGTTAAAGGAGGCCGAAAGCTTGAGAACGTTGGCATGTTTTTCGAGAGAGCTGTCGCTAAAAGCCGCGGTCACTGCGCCCACGAGGCAGGAAAGAAAGAGGGTCGATGGCAACATGATGCGATCGGGTCAGGTGATAGTGCTTTAAAGAATGACTGTTTGAACGAGCGAATAAGGAACGAGTGAATGTAAAAACGAATGACCAGCGACTCGCGCCAAGAAAGAAAGTGTATGTGAAGACAAAAGCTGTGAAGATGTCGAGATTGGCCAGACATCGTCAGTCTTATAAGAGGGCCTGCAATAATGAAACATTAATTAGGTCATTTGAATCCAGTGCGTTGGTGTTTGTCTAGAACGCCGGCTCGGAACTTTTTGTCGTGAGTATATTCTGACAGGTAATGATGGGGTTACGAGTATCCACTAAACATTTCCATAAAGCTCTTTGGTGGCTACGATGGACTCAGTTGAGTGGTGGAATCGGCGGGAATGACCCGAAGCGATATTTGGGTTGTTTCACGGCGCTGCTTGAAACGGCCGCTTGGCTTCTTCGAGGGTAGCAAGCGATATGTCGACTCGTGTGTGCATTGAGCGCAAGGACGACGTTCGATATTATTATACAACGAAAATGGACCGTATACCGTATTAAATCATTGATGCGATCAAACCATCGTCAACTCCTGCTTCTCAGCGCTTGCAAACACTTCTGTCCCCGCAGAAAAAGTGCCAAGTCGTTCCCACGCTTCCGGGTCCCGGCTCGATATACCAAGTACGAGACCCCCTATCCAGTGATCGTATAACCCAACCCCCAAACAAAGGACTGGTGTTTTGAAGTTGACAAGTTCGTCACCCGATCGTGCTCTTCGTACAGTCTTCTGCGTCTCACCCGCCGCCGTGCAAATTTCCCTCTCCACCAGGAAAGAATCGGGCAACATCTGCATCGCGCTCGTTCCTTTTATTAACAAGGTATAAGTGCAGTTACCCTCCGCTCCATGTTCGGAAGCAAGAGTAGCAGTGATGCAGGGCCCAAGTATTCTGATCGATCCAGCAGAGACTGTACCAAGGGGGTTCAGACCAGCAGGACTGATCGTCGTGGTAATGATCTTCAGCAAGGACTTGAAGTGCAAGCGTTCATCGTCGTCTGGGGCGTAGTATGTTATGGGTGCGTCCACACTAGCCCATGAAAATGTTGGGGCCCGATAGCTCTCCAAAGCGTAGGAGGTCCCTTCCCCCGTTCTCGGCAACATACTGTTCCATAGTAAGTCTGATGCGAGGTGATCAGCCCAAAGACCACCCAAGTACGAAGAACCAGTAGCTTTTTGAATTGTTTTCGCGATGCCGGATATAGCGGGTAGTTTATCGCTGGCTACGGTGAGATTGCGGTGCGAATATGTTTCAAGAATCCTTTGCCACACATCCCAAATCCCATCGTGTTTTTTATTTGTCTTCAAGGATGACAAAGCTTTAGGGATCAATGCTGGCGTGGTAGGATAATTCTTGCGTGCGGGAAGGCATTCACATCGGTACGAAGTTTTGCATTCGAAGAGCAACTCTGTTGGGGTGTAGTGCAAAACGCGAGTGCTGAGGACGTGTTCCTGAAGAGTCCACGCACGTTTAGTCAGGGGCCCAAAGGGTTTTGCGGGCTCACACTCTTCCAAGTTAGGATGGTGCTCAAGAACCAGCCTTGCACCCATGATGTGCTCTTTTCCTTTCGTATTTTCATAGCTGATCTTGACTGGTTTCCGTCTTTCTTGCAAGCAGTGGGCGCTGCCATCGCCAGAACTGGTCGCCGATATGGTGATGTGGCCATTCTCATAGATCGAACCCATTTTAGTCGACTCCGTTTCCCAATCTCTGACGGAATCTTGTATGATGCATAAAGAGTCGATCCAGAGGTAGCGAAGACCAAGTTGGCGTGTGATAATAATTGCGTCCTGGAACAAGGAAGGTAGTGCATCAAAGGGTATATTGGAGGACAGCTTTTGCCAGTTGGATTTGGTTGCGGTCAGGGTTGGTCCTTTGCCCCAACAATGGGACAGTGCTGCATATTGGGCTTTCTTTTCATGAGTGTCGATCAGACGAATGGGTCGCCCAACTCGACCAACATCTATCAGACGCTTCGGGCCTAGAACCGTCGAGGTGGACGTTCTCCTACAGGCCTCGTGCTTTGGGTTTGTCAAGCAATCTTGGATACAACGACGAGCAAAGTCGAAGGTTTCGTCCGATCCAGAGTCGATAGGGATACGGCGGGCGGCTCCCAACATGGGCCAAGGTGACCGTGCCTCTGCTCGATATCAATGCCAGCGTTCCAAAGAATTTCTTTCGACCTTTCCACAGTTGTTTGCATATGTCTCTCCGCTGCCCTTTATACAGCAGATATTTGTCCCAGTCAAGGGGTTCTCGAAGAGTAGTGGTAGAAGCGAGTTGCTAGCTAAAACAGATTTGATGAACACAGAAACAAGTCTTACCTGAGATCGCGTAAATTTCAATACTCTCATGCTTCCACTCTTCTTTGTCTAGCACAACCTTAATCGTTCCCTTCTCTTTGATCTCAACGAGGATCCGCCCGCGAAAGTCTCGCCAAACTTTGGAAAACGCATCCAGTGCCTGAGCCAGTACTTTACAGAACCTGCATCCAGACCCAGTATACGGAGGAGTTGCTGCTTTAGACAATCCAAGTGCATCTATGACCAGATTTAAAACTGCATAGTTCTTGTTCGCTGAATTGTCTTTGGGATACAAAGTGTTCGCATGCTCGCGAGGGTCCAGATTGTGGCAGCGACTACACTTCGACCGTGTTTGCGTTCGCGGACCGCCAATCTTTCGGGATGGAATTGAGCGAGGCATCTCTTCGTTTTACTGTAGTGATTTTGGTCGTTGGCTGAAGATTTACTTAAGCCATCTTTGTTGACATTACCAAAGGTTATTGACAATGACGTCGATCGTACATGGTAAGATGTTTCGGTGTTGTTGTTTCTCCTGATCCGCGGGCAGACGATGACTTGGCGAGGCTGGCCGCATTATGGATGCCGAGAACAGTCTAGCGTGTTTCAATTGGCACGCCCTTGGTGGGAAAGCAAAGTAGTTACATAGGAGAACAAGACGTTATTACGGAGTATTAGCTCTCTCGACTGCTCATTGTATATTTTATTCTTGCTGTAGGGTGCAACATGGGCAACGATGTGTCAATTGCACGTGGCGCCTTTCCTCAAATGACTGCAAGGGGACGAGCGGCTAACCTACCTCACACATGTCCCATCCAAGCGTCATGGAGAAAGATCATGTTTATTTATGAAAACCCCTCCGCAAATAACGTTTCATTCCGTTCGGATTAATGGAGTGGAAACGGTGAATTTAATATCCATATTGGAATGCACGATGGGTTTCTGCAAATTACGTTGTGATACATACCTAGGTATTGGGTAAATAAAAGGGTTAAGCTTACCATCTCTCTAAAATAAGTAGGGAGATGGTACGATTATCAACACATGACCTAAGGTTCGCCTGGGCAGCCTCACGAGCACCTTTTATGAAAATATTACCAGTATCAATATATATATTTAGCTAGGGGTAACGGGCAAGGGAAACCAGCATTCGATGCCACTCGCATATCGCGATTGTATACTAACTCTGTGAGTATTGCCCGTTCAACGCCGCTTACTCGCAAGTGTTTCCCTGCCAAACACCAACAGGCGGAAGAATGTCTCAAGAAATATATTTATCTAGAAATATGCGGCGATATCCCAAGGTTGTTCGTAGATAAAAGCTTTGTGGTAACCAGTACTAGCCAGGTTACCGTATCGCGCTAACCTCCTCGAGGGTACACAAATAACTATACGTCATACCGAAATAATCAACACCATCTTTCGGTGACGTTTCTTTTATTCTCTTACAAATTTCCCTCTGTTCTTAAGCACTTCAATCGCAGTTCTGATAGTTTTCTGCAATTTCTTGCTGAACAATCACACAACTCTTCTCCAAGATGGCCAATACCTCGGATTTGCACGCCGCGAAGCTATTCTCTGTGAAGGACTATGTCTGCGTGATCACAGGAGGCGGCTCAGGCATTGGCCTCATGTCCGCTCAAGTTTTAGCTGCCAACGGTATGGATATAAGATACAGACGATGGAACTTTGATCTCTAATACGCCCGCAGGTGCGAAAGTCTACATCACCGGTCGACGTGAGTCTACGAGCGGTTTGCCCCCGCACCTACTTAAGGAAAAGGTACCATCAATACATGAAATACTAATGCAGCGTCCCAGGTGCCGAGGCGTTGGAGAAGGCGGCAAAGGAACACAGCCCAGCCGATGGTAATGGCAAGATCATCCCGTAGGTCGTCCATTCGTCACATCTCTATACCTTTTCTGACTTCGGCAAGAATTGGCCCTTACGACGTCACCAAGAAATCAGATTTGGAGAAGCTATATGATGAACTCTCAAAAAAAGAGAAGTACATCAATTTACTAATTTGTGCGGCGGGCATCTCTGGCACCAAAGCCGAGCCGGACCAGGAATCTGCAACGTCTCTCAAGGAAAAGCTATGGAAAAACGAGACCTTCGAGAAATGGAATGAGACGTACAACACAGATGTTACTGCAGTCTACTTCTCGACAGTTGCGCTTCTTCCCCTGCTCCAGGCGGGAACAGAAAGCCACGGCCACCTGTCTGCTTCGGTCATTGTCATCTCGTCAATGTCAGGAATAATGCGCGATTCCCAAGGTCATTTCTCATACAACGCCGCGAAAGGAGGAACTGTTCACCTGACGAAGCTCATGTCTGCGGAGTTCCAGAAAGTCCGAATACGCGTCAACTCGATTGCTCCTGGATACTTCCCTAGCGAGATGACAGCAAAGGAGAGTGATGAGCGGATGAAGAGTCAGGTTCCAGATGAAAAGATACAAGAGAAAGGCCATGTTCCCATGGGAAGGGCTGGAAGCGACGAAGAAATGGCCCAGACAGTACTGTTCCTTACCAAAAACGCCTATGTAAATGGCGAGATCATTGCGGTGGATGGAGGTGTCTTGAATGTGGTCAGTGGGCGATGATCAGCACTGTGCTGAAGGCCGAATCTACTATGGAACGACTCGATGAAGCAAGGGAGGAATAATAAATCACGCACACCTGCTCTTAATAAAACGGAAGGGAAATCTGAAATAGAGGAAAGACCTCAGTTACAGGTCAAAAGAGATAGTTACCAACATGTACCGTAGTTTAGCGTATAAGCTAACCGGATCTGACATGGCGGGGCTTGAGTCTAGTGATGCCTAAGCTCGACACACCTGAAACGTCATCAGAATCTCGTCTTGCGCAAACTCCGATACAGCTCTAGCTATCTGGTCAGGCTATCAGATACTCAGAAGTTTCTCAGATACCAATCGATATCTTTGCCTGCATTGCAATGTCTAAACCAAGGCGTTATCCTGCGATGCCAGGTGGTTGTGCGTGCGACACAGTTAAATTCCGACTGGAAACGATTCCTTTGTTCGTGTACGCCTGCCACTGCACCGACTGCCAGAAGGAAACTGGGTCAGCTTTTGCGGTCTCAGCGCAAATAGAAGCAGATCTCATCAAAGTGACCAGCGAGACGAAACCCCAGATCATCTTGGAAAGGACCACCAAAGGCTTATGGAAGACGCTGGGCCAGTGCCCGAAGTGCAGGACCGTGTTATGGCGAGCTGGAAGTTGGGCACCTGGCTTGATGAATGTTTCTGTTGGATGCTTGGATCATCCAAATTATCTCCCCCCGGATATCCACTCTTTTGTTGATAACAAACTGGACTGGGTTCTCCTTCCTGAAGACGCAGTCACGGCGAAAGCGAGATTCGATCCGGAGAAGGTGTGGCCAAAGATCAGCCGCCTAAGATTGGAAGCTTTCAAAAAGAGGTACGATGCTGCCGCCGCGGAAGGCATCACCTGGTACGAAACCGAGGCCGAGGCCGAGAAGACTCCTACCGCGGAGACCCCCGAGGAACAGTTGAGTGACGAAGAATTGGACAAACGCTACGCCGAGCGCGAGAAAGAACTACAAGAAAGATTGGAGCAGCTCACTTTGAAGCTCAGCCATACGGAAAGGCCACCAGTCTCTGTGGCCGTGGAAACGAAACCATCGGAGGCTCAGACGAGTAATTCGGGAAAGCCAAACTCGCAAGTCGATGAATCGGATGCGAAAAAGTCTGAGACTTAACTTCGCTCAAACCGTGGTTTGAAAATTGTACATGCGTTGGGTCCAAAATTGGGACGTCGAAGGGTTTTGAGGGTTATCCGGAATCTAATAGCATCCTCTTGCTTGGTCATTTGGATCCGCTGAGTTAGTTAGATAGCACCAATCTCTTAGCCGCCAACATCTATTGTAAGTATGTCGGACATAGTAATCGACGAAAATGTGGAATAAATTTGAAGATAAATCAAGCACTGACTGAAGAGTGCATTTTCCAATTTGTAGTGATAAGAATGCTGATAAATCAAGATTTGTCAGCTCATCCTTCAAGATCATATGTATCCTCCACCTCCTCGCAAGGTGCGGATATCTCCCGCCAGTCCATCTTCCCCCACTTATTTTCTCCATCTTCAGCGGATGCCTCTACAAAATGCTTGATCGCAATAACCGTTTGCGCCGCCCACTTTTCCGCACCCCATAGCCCACAACCTGTCGCTAGAGGAGTCATCAAGATGCTCTTTATGCGCCTCTCATTCGTGTGTTGATCTTCGGCGATAGCGCGGTTATGTCTGTCAATCGTAGCTAGCAAAGCCCACACACACTCATAAACCACTTCCTTATCCCACCCGACGTTCTGCGGCGTCTTCATCGTGGGAAGAAGAGCCATGTACCTGCAGCCCCAACCAGGTTTGACTAGATCTGGGTGGTCAAGATCGACCATCGTGCAGCTGCTCGGTGGGGCAAATCCGCGCCACTCTCTGTACACTTTGGCTTGCGCTACGCGCGTGAGCGCATGGTAGTCGTTTCGTGGTGCGAATGCTCGAGACAATGCGTCGTCGAAGCCACCATCGAGCCGCGCGTAAGAGTTCGCGGGAGACACTATGGCGTCGAATTTGACGTCTGTCGGAAGGTATTTCAGGTTGTTGTGATGGATTGTAACCTTCACCGAGGAGGGGAGGTTGTATTTCTCCTTTGCAGCCTCGAATGCGGTAATGAACTCTGGTACCATACACAGAAGATGGATCTCGGGGATCTCGGCTGGTGGTACCGTGTCTGTGCTGATCGTAGCAGGTGAAGATACCGCAGTACCCATTTCTGGTAACGTGTGATGCTGGGACATAGATTAAAACGTATGAGCTTTATGGTAGGCCGTGGTGATGGGTTGGAGCGAAGTTCAATGATATATTGTCGCTTTGGCTGTTGCCTATCTTAAGGATACTGTTGCTTTAGTTTCAAGGCGGACTAAAATAGAGATAGATTCTGGTGAGAGGGCTGAAAGTTGCTACAATGCCCTTTAGACGCCCTTTCCACTACAGTGCTATTACAGCCCGTTGTTGCCTGAGATACAGATTTAGGCTACACGTGATATGATCGAGGTGAGACAATATGTTCAGCTGTAAACTACTGCTTATGTGCGACTATGTTGGGGCTAAGTGCTCAGTTCATGGAGGAGTACAGCCCTGCGATTCTGAACCGATGTTAACTTCCAACTACCTTGTTCCTCATAAAGAATAAGTTGTTGAGTGATTATCTAGTATGACAATTCGAAATATGATTCAGTGAGCCAAAAATGAGGCCGACCACAGTCCGACAGGCTGCCGATGTTCCCTCCAACTCGCTAAGCTCTGCCCGAAGGAGCATAATCAAGCGAATCTCGAACCAGGAACGCTGCGCGGAGTGGGCACCCTCGCTGCGCCATTATCTGATCCGACACTGATCCGATAGATAATGTGTGGGGATGCCAGCTGATGTGAGTGCTCCGATGAGGATCCTGTCGGATGAATGGGTACCTAAATGTCCCGCTTAACAAACCTCCGTATGATCGTGCAAGCCGGTAACTTTGAAGGCTGCGGTGGGTTTCATAGTTTCAGTTGGCAAACCGAATACCATTCAAAGGAGAGCTGTGTCGCTCGACATTGGACCGAAGTTTAGAATGTGATGCCCAACAACAACCAACAACAACGTAAGAACAACGCAAGGCCGGGCATAAGAGAAGAACATTGGTGTGTTAGCGTCTCGTTTCTACTGCACCCTTCCGAGCATGCCCCACTGCACTATGCTTTTCAGTGCATGGTGGATATGGACCTAATACATGTGAGTCTTGGGAAGTTTCAATTATAGATACATCGTAGGTCCCGCACTCTTGCTGCTTTTTCATATTCTATATTCTTTTCCCGCCCCAGAAGAGTACAACAAAAAGAATGGCAGAACGGAGGACGGTGGCTGTTATCGGCGCTGGTACATATCGCAAATGATCGGGACAGGACAAATGTACTAATTGCCCATTGCAGGTGCTCTTGGTCTCGTGACTATCAAAAACCTCTTGGAGGAGGGATTCGATGTGACTGGATTTGAGCGCAATGCCTATGTTGGTGGCCTCTGGCAGTATACGGAGGATGACAAGACTTCGGTATTGCAAAGTACCATCGTTAATGTTTCGAAGGAACGGGTGAGCGGGCGACCATTTGGTTAGACTTGGGAAGGTACTAATGATTCCACAAAGGGCTGCTTCACTGATCTCCCTTTTCAAGAAGGTCGGTAAACACATTGGCTGTCTTCGCTCAAAAGTGGTGCTAAGTCAATAGCAGGTGTCCGCACACATCCCACAGCCGCAGAAGTCCAGCAATACCTCTTGCAATATGTGAAACATTTCAATCTTGCTTCACGAATCCAACTGAACACCTCAATCAAGAATGTGACATACTCTGACGAGCACCAGAAATGGGCTGTTCATATTGAAGGCTCAGACCCTATCTTCTTCGACAAGGTCGTTATGGCTACCGGCATCAATACCGTTGCCAGTATTCCGAACGTGAAAAACATTGACCTTTTTGAGGGTCGGTGCATACATTCTCGATTCTTCAAAAGGTTCGTAATGGTCACCCCTGATATACAGGATACAAACGCTAACATGTGTTTCAGGCCAGAAGAATTCGAGGGCAGGAAAGTCCTCGTTGTCGGCTTCGGCAACACTGCCGCAGACACCGCAACACAGCTAGTAGGCAACGCCTCCAAAATTTACCTATCACATCGCCACGGCGGAGTCATCGTTAGTTATTCCATATTCCTATCTGCCGACCTCATTGGAAATGGCATGCATTGATTCCATACAGCTACCCCGGAAGCAAAACAATCAGTCAATAGACCACGGCCTAAATTATCGCAAGCAAACTATTTCGGATACCCTCTGGTACTATGCTCCTGGAGTTGCCGAATACATCTTCAACACGTTTTTAGCAAAAATGCAGAACAAATCATTTACAATCCGCCCTGAATGGGGACTTTCCCCTGCACCTTCGATGAAGCAGTCGATCCCCATAATCTCCGACGTCCTCGTGGATGGCTTTGAAAAGGGCGACATCGAATCCGTTGCCGGGTTGGAGAAGGTAACTGGCCCAAATCAGGTCGAGTTAAGTGATGGCACAAAACTTGACGTCGACACCATCATATACTGCACAGGCTACAAAATCGACTACTCCCTCCTCGAACCGAAATACGATCCCACGACACGCACCACGCAGAAATGGTCCGAAGCCCATGGTTCTAACGGCAAGCCACTGCCACGCTTGTACAGGAACGTTTTCTCACTAGAGAAGCCCGAGTCACTGGCGTTCATGGGTACGGTCGCATTTCCGAGCCCTGCTTTTCAAACGTACGATATCGCTTCCATGGCGTTGGCGCAGATCTGGAAAGGTAATTCGAACCTGCCTGGTCGGCATGAGATGATCGATGATGTAGACGCACACCATGAATGGGTGTGCGGCATGGCGAAAGATGGGAGTGTCTATCCTGGTATTGTGAAGGGTGGGGAGTGGATGCGATGGGCGAATGATGCTGCTGGAACGGGAATCAATGAGAACTTGGGGTATAGATGGAAAGGGTGGGTGTTCTGGTTGCGGAATAGGAGTTTATGCCAAATGATTATGGGTGGGATATACAGTCCCCACGTTTTTAGGTTGTTCGAAGGGAAGAGGAAAAGGTGGGAGGGGGCGAGGAAGGCGATTGAAAAGGTTAACAGAGACAATGGCTTGTATGGGTTAGTCAAGGACAAGAATAATTAGAGAAAGATGAACTTCTTTGGATAGGGACGTTTCGCTTTAGATAATTGCGAGACTGCCATAACATAGTCACCTTGTTCTGTTGAGTAAGATTTTCCTTAATGCATGATTCTTTGTCCAGTGCTATTGCTTCCCCAGGTTTTCATGAGTGCGTGGTGAAGCTTCAGTGACACTAGCAATAGTTGAACAGGCCCCGTATTTGTATTTTAGACCAAAGCGTTCTTCCCACAGCTATGCATAAACTTAGCCAGCCGTGCCAGCGCATGCTCGGCATTTCCAAACACGAAGTGCCATTGTGGAGGATCTACGTTCTCTCGCTAAATGAAAAGAGTGTCCCTTGTATCGACGACACGTTGCTTCCAAATAGTTTCTCAAGGTTAGCTCGAGCAGTTTCAATGTACATGTCTGAAGTTGATGACATCGGTGAAGCTGAGACATTTGTCTTCTTGTTGGCGAACCCCAGAGGCGTTTTGCGAGGTGCAACGCATGCTTGACCTCGGGAATGATAAGGGATGGGTCACGAAGGATTATTGAATTTCATCAAGTTTCCAGTAGGGTTCATTATGAATACGTAGGTAATGATCTAATACAACAAGAACAGAACAAACATCCCGGCGTCCAACACTTGGAATAGCCGATTCTAAGATTCATGAACGAGCGACAAGGTCTAGAACCCACCCGGGACTGACAAACAACTAGGCCGGCTAGAAGTGTCCAGTCTACGGTAACGAAGGTCGGTATTGTAGCGCGTACAATTTTCGAGTTGAACAAAATATTCGCCGAGGATCGCACCTGCGCGCGACGATAATTATGTCTGCAAGTAAAGGAACACACTCGTAGAGACGTAAGATAATTGCAGCGAACCACCAACACCCGAAAATGCCCAGAACTTTGCGTTTACTGTTAAGAGCATCAAAGAAACAAGAAAAATAGCAAGATCGGCTTAGATAGTTAAACCGCGTTCATCTTGCCGAATTCTGCGTTAACGTCTTCTGTCTTCATCGTCAGACCATTCGCGTCCTGGCGGCGGCACTTCATCATGTCTGCAATGCCGACAGCAGCGATTACGAATGCAACAATCATGAAGGGAATCATAACGGCCCGGCCTGCTTGTTCGATGTCGCACTGTCTCGAATAATCTTCCCATACCATCTTCGCACCCTCCACGGTCTTCAGTTCGCAACTCCAGGTTTCAAGATCGAATGTGCCAATATTGTACCGCACACCTTCTCCGGGGCGGTCAGCCTTGCGAATGACATAGCCCTCGAAGAAATGCGATGTCGACTTATGCGTGACAAATATCGATACCAACGAGAATAGTACCATGATGCTGTTGGTAAAATGAAGGAACATGATGTTGCGTCGAAAGGAGTATGTTTGTGTCTATTTAACAAAGTCAGTGTTGGCCGAGGAAAGTGGTGCTGTGGTATGACATACTCTTTTGCCTTCTTTCCAATCCATGACAACAAAAACTGCGTGTCCAGAACCGACGAAGATGCTGATAGCGGCTGCCACAACTGCCAGTTTTGCTGGTGCAGTATACAGCATCCTTGGTAATGCTGCAAGTATAGTAGAATCCACATCGGCATCCTCAGTCTCGAACACAAAACCCGTGTTCTCGTTGTCTTCAATGAAGTTGAGTGTCATGGCCTTCAGTCCAATAACGCCGGTGGAAAGGATGACCAGAGCAACCAAGAAAGTGATGTAGAGCGCGCGAGAGATATGATATCTCTTCTCAGTGTCCACGCGCTGATTGAAAACTGGTTTTGGCCTCAAGAAAGAGGGGAGCTTCTCGGCGAGTTTGGCCATCTTGTTCGCTGGCTGTTCCATGATAATTCTTATTCACCGCGCCTTTCCCAGATCGTAAGTAGTATTTTGAGCGGAGAGCCTTGGAAAATTCGCAAGACAAGAAGGAAAAAAAGCGCCCAAGGCGCGAAGGCGTATTTAGTGTGTTGAACGTTGGCCCGCAAACGTCTCTAACCACGATGATTTGATGTCGGAGGAATCCTTCCTGAAGCGGGAAACCCAGAATGACTTTCGATCGGAAATTGTGGAACAAGGCATTCGAGAAGGCGACTAGTAAATAAAACAGACGGACACAAGACAGCGATAGTATCACGAAGCACGCGTGGATAAGTACTCAATTGTCATCTCCAGACATGGAGTGCGCAGAACAAGGATAGCATCCATATCTGATGCGGCTGGGCCTAATGCTGTGATACTGCAGGAACTGGCATAGGGCTGCCATTCGCTGCCGTGCATAGATAACCTGTTCCACAATGGCCCATTTTCAGTGAGGTTTCTATGCGCAAGCAACGGCAAAACGGTGTAAATGGCTGCCAACTGTTGTTGAAACTGGTAGTGTAAGATAATCGCAACGTGCACGGTCACCCAGGACTCAATTAGATCGAGAACCGCTCGACGCGAAGAACCTCTCTTCGAAGCTTAGATTGCCCTATTAAGCTTGCTTGCTTGCTTGAAGCTGCCGAGTGCTATATTCGCGGAGCTAAGGTCGACGTATCATACACTCCGTATTGTGCAGTGCGTGAAGGTGAAGATGTCGATTCAGCACGGCTAGCGATGCTCGATCTACCAGCAACCATACCCCACACTGATCAAACCATCAGCCACCAAGGCATAAGTTCTCTCCATGTACCGTCTGCCGGTAGAATACACAACTCGATCGGCTGTTTGTGCCGCGATATTTTTGTGTTGTTGATAGTGAACATCGCCTATACATGGTCAGAGCAGTCCTTTTCGGAAGTGCTGGCTCCCACACCCCACGCATGAGAGCTTCGATCACGGTTCGCGTGGGCTTGAGCATATACTTCAACCAGGTGCTTGGAATTTCCGCAATGATATAGCTGATTCCTGCATCATAGAAGCAACAGCTTCACAGAAGTCAGAGAAACCAGCCGTACGTACCGAAGGACAAAGCCATTGCAGATGGTACTGTGCAAGAGTTCCGTCACATCGAAAGAGTCAATGGCCAAATGGTTTCAGTGCATGTGTAGTTCGCCCAGCAAAAGGTATTGCGCGACAATGGGTTAGCTCGTTTCTGTGGTTGCGACAAATGATTTCCGTTGCATGTTGGATATTAACTATAATACCTCTTTTTCCATACAATCGAGACTGCTCCACTGCAATCTTTTATGAAGGCGGGGCCGAATAGTATACTGAGTATCTCGGCGTCTGCAGATGTGACATGGACGCAACTACTTCAGGTGGATTCCATCGCCGATATCGTCTGACAGGTGGCCTTCTCTACTCATTGATATTCTATCCGGTGGAGTATTGTTAGCTACAACACTCATCTTCAGTAATATCCCATGCCTTTGGTGAATCATAGCTTCACCATCTCAGAAAGCCATACTTGCGATTCAAGCAGCAATTGTGTCATACTGAAAAAAGCAGACGATGAACCAGCAAGTTAGTATTGTTCCTCGAAAGAAATCTCGATCGTGAACTATGATATTTGGCGGTGAAGAGTGAAGAGTGAAGAGTGACGTACAAAGTAGGAGGAGGTACCAGGAGGTGGTTCCACAATGCGCTAAACGAAAGCCCACGCGACTCACGGCCCGACGCGTTCGCCGCCGCCGCCGCCTCCCCCGAACTTTCACCAGAAGCCCATCAACCGGAAGTTTGTACATCTTCGCTGTCCATTACGCAACACCGCCCAACTACCTGTCTAGATACTAGATACTTCCCTACAGAATGGCGGGATCGGCACATCCGGAAGAGATTGATATCGCCTTCTCAGGGAATCCTGAGCTGCGCAAACGAGTCCATGCTGCTATCGGTTGGTCTCTCTGATCGAGAAAAGAATCAGACTCATGAACTCATTACATTGATAGATCAAAACCCCAAGCACAGTACCCTCTTTCGCGACATATCAACCTACATTCTAAATCGAACTTCTCAAAGTGTACCCGAGCCTGCATCAAAGAAGCGCAAATTGGACAACAGCAACGGTAACAATGGCGTACAAAACGGCACAGCAAAAGGGGCAGACACGGCAAATCTCCTCAGTGCATCCACCACAGCATGGAAGACATATACGGGCGTGAGCTTCTCGATACCACAACGCAAGAAATTGACTTTGGAGTTGGTGTCTGGCAAAGGAGGGGGCGTAAGGGGTATTGGCGCTGATGGGAAGGTGGAGTTTGGGATTGCTTGGAAGGATGTTGGTAAGGTCATGCTATTTTTGCGCAAGCCTTGGTCTTTCATTCGATCTATATGCTGACATTGCCCGCGGCAGATCAGATATTCTGTCTTCCCGTGCCGGAGAAGGCAAAGCGACAACACAATTTCATCGTACTGCCTGTTTACGGCGACGGTGTGAACCCTCTTCCAGAAGATCGGAAGGATGCACCACCACCTGACCCAATCCTCTGGACTTTCGAGGAAGCATCGGGGAAGAATATAATCGAGGGAGAGGATCCTGGTCCACGTCCAATCGCATCTGCCATAAATGAGAGTGTCAAGTCAGCTGGCATCAGAAAGCAAGTTGTTTTCCCAGACCCAGAGGAGTTTGTGAGTGCGATCGTTCAAAGCCATCGCAAAGGTGAAAAGGGATATCATGTGAAAGCACATAGGGGTAGCAAAGAAGGTAGGCTATGGCCTTTCACAAGGCTCCTTGCGATTTCGTAATTGCGAATTCGTACTAACACATGCATTACACTAGGCTATCTATTCTTCACCTCTATAGGCATTCTATACGGCTTCAAAAAACCGCTGTTGTTCTTCGACTTCGCCGCGATTACCTCGATATCGTATACGAACGTCCTCCGCAATACCTTCAATCTTGTCGTCCAATCTGTCGACCAAGAATTTGAATTCAGCATGATTGATCAGGAAGACTATCCGGGTATCACCGAATATGTGCAAAAGCACGGGTTGCAGGATGCTAGCATGGCCGCGGCCAGAAGAGCCCAGAAACTCAACATCAACCCCCCGGCGGACAATGAGAATGGAGTTGCTGGTGGGGCCGACGAGGAATCGGAATTGACCAAGGCCGAGAGGTTGTTACAAGACGAGGAAGATGAAGATGAGGAGGATTACGAGCCACCCGCAAGCGATGCAGAGAGTGAAGGGAGCGGAAGTGACGACAGTGATGACGAGGACGAGGAAGACGGAGAGGACTATGATGAGGGCGAGGAGTATGAGGAAGGATATGAAGAGGGTGAAGGAGAGGGAGAAGAAATGGAGGGCCACAATGAGCGGTACTGATTGCTCGGCCTTTTCCGCCCCGACTCGACTTGGGCCCTGGTGGTTTACATACATTTCTTGAAGATACCTTTTCCATTTGGATCACATCTCACATTCCATTTTCCTTCACAGTTCCATCGGGATTATTATGAAACCGCTTAAGTCATATTTTGTGCCAATCATGCCAAGTGCGGTAGATTGGAGATCTACAAGCGGCTGAATGCGTCGCCTGTACTGAGCCATTGCTCGCAATTTACCTGGCCCTCCTACCCCAGATTCTTTTGAGTGCCCTGGACGCCTCATTTGGCCCTCCAACAGCCTGGTTTAATCTTCACCAGGTGCCATTTAGATATATACACAAGCACTCCCGCATGTTTCCATGATGTCCATACCTTTTCACTGCCGCACAAGATTTCACCTTTGCCCCTTGTACCTCTATCTTGCATTGCATTTTCCGTCGCTTCGAGCGCTTTGTCCTGAGACACTGGCAAGCCATGCCATTTGATCCCACGTTGCGTTCGCAGTCTCATCCGTAATCCCGGTCCGCGGAACGTAGTACTCCCTACGATCATAAGACAACAGCCTTACAAGATGTACGCAGGGTGGTTATTGCTGCATCCCACCTGGAAGGGGCTGCAGCTTCTTGCACTGATCTCATCCGTGCTTTGCTTTATCATTGCGTATCACTCGATATCAGATACCAGGGCCATCAAGCTGTACGTGGGAGAAAGATTACCCACGTTGCCCCAGATAGACTTTCCGCGCTTGACGCTGGAGGATGTCAAGAAAGGGATTTCAAAGGGGATCTCGAACGTTGGAGGTCTTGGAGCACCAGGCAAACATCCGATTGATGAACTCATCGCCGATGCCGAAAAGGGCTTCTCTGCCCTTCTGAAAACCGAGGCTGTGAGCCTGAAGGACGCCGCTGCCAAGTACCGCAGGAAAAGGGGAAGACATCCACCGCCAGACTTTGACGCTTGGTATAATTTTGCTTCGTCCAGTGGCTCCGTCATCGTTGAGGATTTCTGGGACCAGATTTATCATGATCTCGGCCCCTTCTGGGGCGTCAATCCGAGCACTCTACGCCAACAAGCTCACGGCCTGAAACCCAAGATTTCCATCCGTAATGGAAAAGTCGAATCAGATCCGCAAGGTGCATATACGAAGTTGCAGCAGTGGACAGACATGGTTCTAACTCTTTCCTCTCACAAGCATGTAAGACTTCCAGACGTGGATTTACCATTCAATGTCAATGAAGAGCCTGCGCTCGCGGTGCCTTGGGAGACCATCGATACCATGCTATCGTTTTCCCGTCGGATCAAAGCATCGATCGCAGACGTTCAGACTAGCTTCACAGATCTAGAAACACCCGAAACGACAGCAAACGAGACTTTTGGATTCGACCCGGAATGGCTTGGTCCTCGCCGCACCCATCCTGCTTCAGCACTAGGTCCACGTCCATACTGGACAGTCGTACGGCCCGCTTGCCACCCAAGGTCTCCATCAAGACTTCACAGTATAATGTCTGATATTTGGGACCTACACGGACGTACCAGCGAAGCACATTCGGCTGTAAACATAACACCCGGTGGCTGGCCGCTAGGAACCTTGAGGGGATATGTGAAGAACTGGACAATAGCAACGGACGTGTGTCGACACAGTCATTTGCAAGGACTTCATGGAGCTTTTGTTGCGCCCGAGCACATGAGCGTGAGTGAGAAAATGTTTCCGTTGTTTGGGGCAAGCAAATTCAGCATGAGCAATGAGATTTTGTTGCCGGGAGCCCTGGAATGGAACCGTACAGAAATATCATCATCGGTAGATCATTCCGTTGGAGTGAATTGGGCAACCAGACAGGATAAGTTGTTCTGGCGTGGCCCAGCAACAGGCGGACAGTATAGTAAGAGTAATTGGAACCGATCACATCGACACCGCTTCGTAGGCATGTTGAATGGTTCAAACATCCTGATGGTGGACCAGAGTCCTAATGTAACGACCTCCGGACAAGATATTAGTTCTAGCAGGACCTTCCGCCTCCCTTCTAGAGATGCATATCTCTTACCTTCTCGCCATGACCACCATCTTGCGGCATGGGTCTCGAGCTGGGCAGATGCATCATTTCGAACAGAAACTTTGGACTGTGAGAAACTCTCGGGCGAAGAATCACCACGATGCCCCTCGTCCTTCTTCTCCGTTGCTCAGGCAGCTAGTGGAAGGGATATCGAACAGCACAAATACACAGCGGTGGTTGATGGCAATGGTGGCGACGATGGCGGGGAATTCACCAGAGCTCTTGAGAATGGACTTGTTACTTTAAGAGGCAGCGTGTATCGTCAATGGTACGATGCACGGATTAAGCCTTGGGTACACTATGTTCCAATGGACAATACGTTCATCGATTTATTGGGGATCATGGAATATTTCCTTCCTTGGTCTTCTAACCACCAAGACGACAATTCGGGTGAAAGGGATGATATCTCTAATACTGATGGGGCAGTACCTGAGAACATACTGAAATCAATAGTCTGGAAAAAAACAGGACCAAGGAGTGTTGGCCATGATGAGCAAGCAAGAAAAATCGCGAAAACCGGCCAGAAATGGGCCAGAAAGGTATTGCGAAGGGAAGACATGTTGATATACGTCTATCGTTTGATTCTCGAATTTGCGCGAGTTGTCGACGATTCTCGGGAAAGGTTGGGGTGGGTGGAAGATCTTGATGATGGTGGAGGCTGAAGGAAGGTGCAGATGCACCGTGAAGGTATCTGTACGAATCACTTCTACGCCAGTAACCTAAATTAAAACAACTCTCCGCACCTAAAATCCGAATATCTGCTCTATTGCATGTTCCCTCCACTGAAACTCCGTATTCTATAATAGCAACACCTTTGAACTTCGTACTAGATACCGTTCACACACACTCTGCAGGCCCCAGCGACTTCTTATTACACTTGTCCACCGCCAGTGCATGCTTCTTCTCCTCGCCTTCGTCCTGATCATTATCCCGTTCGTGACAGTACAGCTGGAGCGCCACAAATACTCGATTAGTTCCCGCGTTCATACTTGGATGCAACAGACAGGTCTCGATGGTGGGAACGATACCAGCATGAGTCAAGAGCCAAATCAGAACCCACTACGGAAGCCTTGGAACCCACCATTTCCAACCCAGCCACCCGAAAACGAGCCTAAGAAAGGAATACTTCTATCGTTGCCCAAGCTACATCTCCCAGCGAGTCTCAACAACCTCGTGAGGCACGACAGTGACGACCTACCCGCGCTGGAAGGGAGCGATAATGGGCCACCATATAACGGCGCATTGAGTCCAGGCACGGCAGCAATTCTGGGAACATATCGACGATTACCGCCTCCTCCTTTACCTACACCAATTGACCCTCCCTCGTCTCACGACCCTCTCTCACCTCACGACGTGACAATCAAGCCAATTGGCAGATCAAGAACCGAACCCATGGCTCAAACATTAAGTCCTCCGATTCCACGGCGCACATCAGAACGATCTTTGTCGGCCACTTCAGCGGCATGGATTACACTGCAATTGATGTCTGTCGCCTTGATCGTCTTTCTGATCTTGGTTCTGATTGCTCATTGCATGGCTTGGTTTGTGGTATACAAGACTGAGTCAAGACTTGGCGATGTGAGACGTGGGTTATTGAGAGGTGGTGAGATGAGAATGTGTTTGTGCACGCGTTGATAATACACTGGACGGGAATGTGAGGGAGTGTTTTTCAAGAAGCAGTAGTCTGTAAGAGAGACATAAAAGGCCAACCGTTTTCCCTGCCGCACGATCATTCTGGACGTTGCCATCCGTCTTTAGATCATTTTGACAGTACGCATTAGGTGATCGGCTGCAAAGACGAACTGTGGAAACTAACGTCCTAGTACAGTACAATCGGGTATAAAGTGATAGACGTGAACCTGAACCAGCACAAGCCCTGAACAAAGAAACAAAAGCGAAATAGAAGAATGGTACAACGCCGCGCTTGGTACGAAATTAACATGTCATAAATCATGTGCTCGTAAATCACCAACGCCTAACTTTTCACAGCCCAGACTCATTACCCATTCAATTAGTCACTTAATCTCTGGAAGAGAGGGGTCCATAGATCTGTTCGATCTTATGCCCTTGTTCCATACGCTGCAACACCATCGTGTCCAATATTATTAGGCCCTGCCGAGGAAGTGTATAGGTTGCGACTCGCGCCCGTGTAGGTATCCGAAGGTCGATTTGCGCCGGGGCCGTCTTGCGACATTCTTCCCTCGATTCCATCGTACGCGGTATTGCTACCCCCGGAACTTCGCGATGCCATGCGTACAGCCTCTTCGGCAGCGATAGCAGCGACATTGGGGCGTTCGACTTGGTCTGCAGAATCCGGGTTCTCCGGGGGCTTGAATGCAGCAGCCTGTCATAGTTAGTAAACAAAAAGCCAACATTATGCTGTGTTGTCATCGGCTTACCTCGTGGTCATCGAAGTCTTGACCTGGATTGACAGTCTGGTACTCAACTGTCTTGACAATCTTATACATCCCCCAAGCTAAGAGGGTTCCCATAAGAGGTCCAAACCAGTAAATATAATGGTATCCAGGGAATCGCCTCGTAGCAACGCATGGACCAAAGCTGCGTGCCGGGTTCAGACTGCCGCCAGTATAGAAAACGCCCATCAATTCAGCGACGAAGAGAGCCAGGCCAATGCCAATAGGGGCGAGGTACGTCGCTTTGTGCTTTTCCGCAGCAAGCATGAAAATCGTAAACACAAGTAGGGCGGTGAGAAACATTTCCAAGAAAACCCCCCGGGCAGCTGTCGTTCCTGAGCCAAGTGTAGTGGACACAGAAAGTGGTCCGGGTAGAATCGCAGATACGACGGCTGCGGCACACATTCCTGCGAGCATTTGGGAGAGGAAGCAAAGAGAAGCTCGAATTGGGGTGATAGAGCCAATAAGGTAAAGTCCTAAAGTCACCTGCAGACCACCATGAGCCAAATATCCCAAGTATATGGTAGGTAGTTAACTTACAGCTGGATTGAAAAGTCCTCCACTGACGCGGAAGAAAACCCAGACATTGATCATGAGTGAGAAGCCAAAGCTTAACGCAATGTAAAGCAGCACACTCGTGTTTGGTTGTTGTGTTATGCTTCCTCCTTGCTGACCTGAAGTTGCGGGATCGGCAGCTGTAGCAGAGGTGTTGGCGACCTGGGTTCCTCCGAAGGCGAAGAAAAGAAACATAAAAGTGCCAGCGAATTCTGCAGCAGCTGCAACAAACTCATTGCGCCATCTCTTTGTCAATGGAGCATTTCTTGAATTTGCAGCAGTTGAAGCTTTTGTATGTCCTTGCTTATGGCTTTCGGTCGAGGTTTCCTTCTTGTGAAGAGGGAGGATATTCCCTAGACGTCCCATGTTTCCAAATTTGGAGATGGGAAAAATATGATTAGGGTAATGTTTAGAATGATCACTAGATGTGATGGTCTTCTGATGGATGTTATGTACCGAGTCGGATATTCCTCAAGTCTGAACTGCGTCAAGCAAATCCGTTGTATGCTGCGCAAAGGGAAGATGGGAACCGAAGAGAGGGGCTGAAGATAAAGGTTGAATATCTATTCAGTGTACGGTGGATGTCAGTAGTTCATTCCATAGCTGACCACACCAAACGAGTAGCGTCCAATACTGTAGGTTAACCCGCCCACGACGACAGTGGCTGATCTCATCTGTCCGGACGCGGAAGCTAAATTTGCAAATCACAAGCAGTGTCATCGATTTTTTATCATGGGAATTTTGAGCTAGCAGCTTGTGGAGACAGCGCAGATGGGCTTTGATAAAACACATCGAATTATGATGAAATGAGCCTACAATTTGTTCCGCGGTTAGCGACGCGTAAGACAGCCACGGTACTACCTAAGGAGCGATACTACGAATGGAATGATGCCTGACCACACCAGAGATGGACGTGGAGGTCCTTTGGGAGCAAAACTCATGGACGAGTGTGGGGATAATTAACGAAGCGAATAGTTATCTCATTATGACTGGCGAGCTTTCCAAAGCCACAAGAGGATAAGCACAAGCATCAGATCGTCACAAGGGCCCATGATCACGGAAGGGGTCTTGTGAATGGATGATGGGGAAAGCAATGGGAAACGTATGGGATTTGCTGTGGTTGGCGATTCGGGATGATGTCATGGACGATTGTGGCGCCTGAGAGTCTCCACTAGACTACAATCGATCATCAGTGGGGAGATCGTCAGCTCTCTCTTCATTCAAAGTCAACGTATGCCAACTCCACTTTGGGATTTTTGCATGTCATAAAGTGCCGTACCCGTCTCGGCATCAGATTTTATCGATCCAATGCTATTGCTTCTCCTTTTGTGAGCATCGATCTGCTCACCTTTCAGCGCGGCGAATTAAAGAATACAGTCACTTCGATCTCTAGTATCAATATGCACTTAGTTCTCCTGCCACCCGATTTTTCAGCCTATCTATTTGAAATGGAGGCTTGACACTGTGTGGGAGGTCGACGTACGAGTAGTGTCAGATAGTCCCAAAGGTCGGGCGGGGTACTCTCTGAACTGATGAACCAAGTTCTCGACAACATTCAAACTGAACAACACGGGAGGAGATGGGGGATTGGCCATATGCGCAGGACCTCCTATATTGGTACCGAAATTCAGACATCAAAAATGGCCGCGCCTGCATCTGTCTATCAAATCCAAACCGACGATTTCTGCACAATTACTGATTCCATCACAGCCCATTAGACCCCCATGGTTTACCCGATTTGGTATTCTTACTTCTTTCAAGACCCATCATCAAGACACGTGAGAATATTGGGCTTGATATCCACCGGGAAGTTCCGAAAGCCCTATGATTTATCATGTCAGCAAATTTGCAGGAGACTGTTCCTCCACCGCTCATGTTCCGGTTTCACAGTTGTACTTACATCCATCAATGTCCTCGTCGACTGTAACTGGCTGGGTACATTTGTTCATCGCTTCGATGCTCTGCATCTTTGCACCGCTCTCTGAGCAATTTGTGGTAAAATGGCATGGATAGTCCAAGATCTTCTGCAAACTGTCGTCCTTCCATCCGAACATGTAATCCGCATGATTCGCATACCCTGTCGCATCGCCAAACGACCAAACGAATGGGTTACTTCCATCTGCAGGCCATTCTAGATTGTTGAAAGGTTTTGTGTCCCAGTTAACCTCGTACATGACCTGCGCTGTACGTACAGGATGTGTAGCCGGGCAGGGCCCACTGCTTTCAAATGTTCCTGTCTCCGGATAACTCATGTGTGCCATGTGATCAGGGCTATCCAGGTTCTTACCATCCCAGCATGTTGGGAATCGAAGGGAAGTCATGATTCCTTCTTTACATTTCCGAGTGGGAAAGGCGATCGTCTCGGGTGCACGGGTTACAAACGTGTCCAAACAAGTGTACGTAAGTTGCCGATAGCGGGCTGCTTCGTCAAGCGTTCGAGCGTATACATCGCCAACAAACATGCGGAATCCCTGATTGATCGCTCGGTTAGTACCGGTCACGATTTGAAAGGGAAAGACAAAAAAGGCACGTACTGGTTTAAAGGCAGTGACTTTAGACGTCTGCTTCGTCTCATAGATAGCATCTTGCATGTAATAGATAGTCAATCCCCCTTTCGCCCTTTCGAATTGATTATTGCCCATTTGAGGTACGCGTTTGTAGCTTCCATTCTGTGCCCGGAAATACAGAACCGCCGTCCAATAATTCGAGAAGTCGTCACTGAATTGGCAGCTTGTGCACGTTGATTCACCTGGCATGTCTTTCGTAGGTTCCATCGTCGCGTTAAAAGAGTTCTGTGAAAAACGTTAGATAACAGCAAGCACAAGTCGCCATGGTTTGCACTCACTCCACCAACAATCTGGTGAACATGTGCTGAAGGTCTCTGACCCGGGTTCACTAAAGGATCAAGTCTCTCAACCACCAACTGTGAGCAGTGAAATCGGACAAGGGCGACGCTCGATGATGCGAGCATCACCGGTAGGAATGTATTCCATTTCATGTTCGTTGATCTTCGACACTCGGATAGACACTTTACTTAGGAAATCCAACGTGAAGTTCACGATGACCTTCTCGAGTTTCAGTCGCAAGTTTGTATATGCTCTCTTTTTGCCGAGTTTGTGCTACCTGAGATCAATCATAGCAAGGTATGGGTAGTTTATCTCATATAACATCGTCCTATAAACGGTGCTTGCTCAGATTGAGTGCAGGGTCATTGATTGCACACTTAGCACACTGCCTATCCTCACAAGATGATCATGGTTCACTTCTTCACTATCGCTTCCATTATAATCGAATTCAGCGGAAGGCAATGCGACATTTGAATCGCACCTAATTGCGGTTGATGAAAAAAGAAATCCACAGCTGAGCTTGAGACTAAATCAGGAGCAAAGCTCTGATTCTCTTCGCTCGTTGATTGTCGTTCCAGTTCCTGGGCACTTGTGGGGCGGGAAGCACGATCACTGAATGCCGAGGTGGGGCAATTTGCATGGTTTCTCAATTATTTTAATCTCAATGACGCAGGGTGAGTTCAGCGATAGGATGTGGAATGATGGATAACGGTGGGGCTTAAATACAAAGGATAGACTGCAGAGGGCTGACTTTGTGATTCTTGAATGGATACTACGACTTCTTTTACGTCTCTCTAAAATGAAACTGCAACTTCGGATCAGCTTTATTTCCCTATTTTTTATCATTGTAGAATCGCAAACTATCCAAGATGGTTGCCCGAAGAATGAGTTAGCATGTCAGGATGTAATGAACTCCAGTCAATGTATCGCTCAGGTAGCCCAAGGAACCAACGTGACGCGGGAGGCGATGATCAAGTGTGTTGAGCATGAAGGTACTGCAACAAACTATCCAGGAGCAGAAAAGGTTAGCTGATTCAAGGTCTGTCTTAATGATTTAACCCCAAACTCTAAACATGTGCATTCAATCTAGTACTGTCGATGCCCCGGGTGTCATACGAAGGCGATCAACAATGTAATAACAATGCTTTTCCCACCGCCGTGTCGAAAGTGAGAATTCGGGATAGGTAAACTTGTTCTGGTATTTGGCTATACAGCGTGGTGGAAGAAAGCGGGAACTTCGCTATCTTGATGTTCATGATGACGAGATAATGCTCTTTTAGTAAGAAAACAGCTTGTCAATCTCTGAAGTATATCGAATTGCTAATATGAAGCAGCCAAAATCAACAAAGTTCAATCAAGTAATTTCCTTGACTTCGTGCAATATCACCTGGTAACAGAATGCCAACGCCAACTCTCTCAAATACTGGTTTCTGGTTCCTGGATACCAATGCAATAACAATCACGAAGTGTTGTGGTATCAAGTCTTTACTTGTTCCGATGACGACACACCTCAATGGTCTTTCAAGAGCACAATCCGGTTCATCAAATATAATACGACCACTTTGTGCTTCTTTGACATCCCATGTGCGCACAGAAATACTCAAGGGTTTATTAGCAGAATCCAAACCATGACTTATCGTGAGAAGTGATTCATCCACCGGAAACGGTGAAGAAACATCATCCGCCCAGGAGACGTCTCCAAATGGGATGTCCATGTACCGGATGCCGCCGGCATACGCCATCCAGGACCATGAGGGTATTGCACCACTGCGAAATGCTGTGATCCTTCTTAGACTATCACCAGACCTTTGCCATAAGAGTGACCGATGGAGATAACTGTTAAGTACCCCATATCCCCCTTGTGTCTGTAGTGCTTGAACCAAACGTGACTCCAGGCCTTTGATTGCAATGGGTTTATCGCCATCGAAAGTCAGGTTTAAATGCGAATACTGCTCGTATAAATTCTGATAGAGTTGTATCTTTCGACCCTTTTTGTATGCTTCGACAGAATGTGGAAAGTTGGCATCGCCGAGGAACGATGCTTTGCGACTATTTAGATTAATACAACAACGCCTGTTCTAGGAGACTTGTATGAGTTCTTACTTATTCATCTTTGTCAGGGTCTCGCATCGTATTCCACATCCGCATTCCCAATAGCTTTGGGTCTCGGCGAAATAGATTGTCCTTCGTGAAAGTGCTCTTTCTTGTAGTACCCAGCCTCTTTGATTCAGCTCGCTTTGTTCGACGTCCACATCTAAATTGTCGATTGCAGTGGATACGAAGTATGGCACCTGACCATCTTTGATTAAGGTTACAAACCTCCTCTCCGGACGACTTCTCAGAAACCCATCGCTTGTTCCTTTGGCACTTGTAGCCGCAATGGTGATGTATGCCGAGCTAAACACTTGCTCCATGAGTCGTGACTCAATTTCCCAGTCGTGCGGGTCATCTTGAACGATGCACAATGAATCTATCCAAAGAAATTCAATGCCCAAGCTACGGGTTACTGTAATAGCATCTCTGAAAGTCTTCGGCAGAAGAGCGTACTCAATCCCTGTCCGGAACTGATTGAGGTTGCTCCTGTAAGTGCAAAATTTCGAGTGTTGCTCCGGTGATCCCCACCGATGAGATAACGCAACATATTTTCTAGGCCCAGTGCCACCTCCAGTATCGCAGTACAAGCGTACCATCGGGGTTCTTTCGCTTCCAACTTCGATGACTCTAGTAGGCAGAAATGTGTTCTTTGCGGGAAGACACTGATGAGCCTGGTCACAATTTTGAATCCAACCTTCCAAAATGTTCAAATGCCTCGTAGAACATGGCTCTGGAAGGTCTGGAAAGCTGATCTGCACGTTACGTGGCGTTCTTTGAAAATCTAAGATCATTTATTAGGCTCCGTATTCGTTTAGTATACTTTTTGATTACATACCAAGAGTATCTGCAGCTGGCAAGGTGCAAAGTGACAAGATGGGCTTCTTTGGCTCATTGTCGGCAAAGATGTAACATCCTCTTTTAAAAAATCGGATCTCGCTTTCACACCCAAAGTCCCGTTCGTTGCACACACTGTGCAAAAGACCGCACAAGTCGCAATTTCCACAGCGAGATTGCAGCTTTGTCATAGTGTCGCTGAAGATGCACGCGGAGTTCCAGATTCGCAGCTCATGACACCTTGTACATAGCGTTGATGGTTTGCCTTTGCGTTGTGAATTTGATCGTAGGTTTGCATCAGCAAATATGGTATGTGCCAATTCCATGTCAGGGGCGTATTCCCAATAATTACTCAATGGCTGAATTCCGGCATGTAGTTGTCAGGCAATGCTAAGGATATGAGAAATCCAAGATAACTTACAGTAACCCGCTGATCGTTTACAATCTCCGTCAGTCTCATTTAAAATATTCTGATTGATGTCATCTAGCTTACATATTCATCTTGCTACTCAAGTATAAGATCAGTTTACATTGACTAAGCAAAATATACCTTGTCTTACCTCAAATGATTTTGTTCCTTGATCTGATCTTCGCTGCTGAGTATTCGGGTCGAGTCTGGTACCATGGCTACTAGGATAACCTTTCGGCGCAGGCCCAAATTTCAACCATATCATTTCAGGATGATTGGAAGAACCTGCTTTTCCTAAGATATCCCCCAAACTTGTGTACATCTCCTCTGAATCGGCTCGATTAGGAGCTGTGTCATCGTTTCGAGGATCTAAGGAGAAGCGACTGGTCGATGATCGAACAATGGATGGATTGGCTGGCTTAGATGGATCGCACTCGTGAATAACGGAAGGTGTGTGCTTGGTTCCAACCTCTACCACTAGCAGCCGATTGACTATGAGCTCCAAGAGGCCTCTTATAGCCGTGTTTTCTGGACACCGGGGGTCCTTTCGAATCCAGGTAGTCCAAGCCACCACTGGTGAACTGAGCTGTGCAGACTTTCTGCCAGTGGTCGAGTTGGTTTCCACAATGTAGAATCTCGAAGTTTCACTTAGGTCATTCCTGAAATATGTTAAGCCTTGGGTACCGTATAATACCCATACTAGAAATTCGAAGTAAATGCAACCGAGTGACCAAACATCGTAGCGGCGTGATCTTGGACTGCTGAGGGATATGTCAGCCTCTGGAGGCTCGTACATGATGGTACCACTATGTGTCTTGGTGGCATGGCTACGCATTTCAGTGGCTGTATCATGCTTTCTCGCTAGACCTACGTCTGCGATGACCAACTGGCAGAACTTGCTCCGCTCTTCGGAACTAGCAACCACATCCTGGGCGTCAAAACAGAGGATGTTCTCAGGCTTCAGATCGCCATGCCGCCACAGAATTTCCTTCTTGCCATGCAGTTCACATGCCGCACCAGACAAGCCATGGAACTGAGCGATCAGCCATTCGATGTACTGTGAATCTAGAGTTGGTGGGTCGCACTTCCAGAAGTCTCTTAAATTGCCATGTTGTGCCCAGGGAAACATTACATAATGCTTGTTGTCTTGAATGTAGTAAGCGATTGCTTTGATCAAGTGCGGGCTGGCCGCTTTTCGCAACGTTTCAAGTGCCTCAGTCTCTCTCTCCGCAATAGCTGTAAATTCATCCGAGCTCATGCCCAATTTCTTTAACTCCTTGATAGCAACAGTGGGATGGCAATGCGGCTCATTTGCGAGATACTATTATGGCTAATTTAGCGATGTGACAAGCGATGCGAACGCATCAAATTTCGTGATACTACTTACTTTGTAGTGAAATGAACTGAGATGATCTCGATGAATGTGCCACTCTTGCACAACGCTGAAGTTGCTTTCCCTTTCACTTTTACATTCAGTGTCCACAAATGGCATCGGGGCTTGCCGGTGGATATGGCAACGAAAAGGTCCTTCTTTGAAAATTGGGCTAAGAAACAACCACTGAGTGTCCCTGAATCGATCTACCTTTTCATCTGTCCAAAGGTGGGAATCGTTGAAGGGGTGTTCATTGCGGTCGATAAGACGCGATTTATCGAACAACAGCTGGTACACGTCGACATCCTCTGCGCCTGTTTTGATATCAAGTGGAAGCTTTTCGTCGCCAAATCCACACTGAAAGAAATCCTCGATCAAATTCTCAACGTCAATGTAGATGAGTATGCCGAATACCTTGCAGGCTTTGTTTTTGATGAAGTCAATAAGCCTAGAGTCAATGATCTTCTCTCCCTTTATCTGTAACGCTTCACGGATGAAATCGTCTGTTAGCAGGTTGAGAAGCTCAGTCTCTGGAATAAATCGTCCCTGGTCCTTGTCTGCAGGGACAAGTTTCGATCTGATATTCTTATATGCCGAATTTCCGCGGCTAAGGCAGGAGCCTTTCCTCCCTAGCATTTTTTCAGCATTCCAAGCCCTGGGACGATGAGTGTGTCGGAAGGAGGTTATGCTGGTGACAGTAGATACGCTATTGCCTGTATTTCTGCGTGCGCCGCTACGAATCGTTTTGTTGGAAAGGGATTTCAAGCTCTCATTTGTAGGTTGGCGCTTTTTAGGTTCGTTGGACCTTTTGTAGGCTATCGATGACACGCTGGAGGAAGTTCTTATCTTTTGAAGAAATTGATGAGGCTCTGGTTCCTCAAAGAGAGTTTGTGCCGCGGGTTGCTCCTCTCTTGTCACCCCTTCCTCTGATTGTAGAATTCTCTGTTCACACCTATCGCGGCGAGCCTGTATCAAAAACAATGCATTGTTAGCAATTTCCTTTCGAATACAAGTAGTTGTGCGGAACTGATGAAATAAGGGCAAGGAAGATGAGGGTTCGGGGAAAAGTAAATAGCATATCCATCTTTCAACCCCATCCTGTACTTTTCTACAGAGCTCTTGTTTGCCGAACAGGAACCATGGAAGAGACAACCGTGAACTCACATGCCTACTATGGGGGAATAAACAAGAGATGGAGTTACTTACTACACCGATAGATCGTAAATTCGCCCAAAGACTCGAAAGTAAAATCATGAATTATGCGCTCCAGCTTTCAATCACTTTGAGCTACTGCCATCCTTCTTATCCTTCTAATATTGTACTTAACCATAGACATAAGCTCCCTACCTTTTCTATTCAAGGTGGGTTTCAGGAATCTCCCACTTTCGTGGAGCCCTAAAGTCTTGTACACAAACGTGTCTGAACGTGATTGGGGTGCAGTCTCCCGCCTTCACGGATTGCAGACCACCGCGGATACAACAAGAGTACAAAAGGGTCTTCCTGCGAAGATCATGGCCTGATCGACGTTAACTGGTAGTTTCCAAGAGCTCGGTTTGATTAAGTGTAGCGTTCGTAGGCACTTGTGTAAGTGTTGGGAATGCCCGCCCACCTCCCCTTTTCGTATTCCATAGATTTCTTGACTACACACATAGTCATTCTCTCTCGTGTTGGTAAATTAGACATGCCTAATCACTCAAATCATCAAGCCCCACCTCATCACTTCTTCATATTAGACCGCGAGTTACTAGGCATTCGAGCACTCATCAATGCGTAACTGTAAAGCCGTTGGGAAAACAAACATCCCCCGAAGAATCACTCTTCTGTACTCTTTCACCCCACTTTTGCACCACCGGCTCTCAAACCGACCGTTGAACCCTGACAGAAACAACAATGAGAAGCGATGAAGTTTCTATCAGCCTTTACAAACGCATAAAGGAGTCTGAGGCAAAGTATCACCTCGATGGCACTCATTTCTTTCTTCCCGAAAGCGCCATCGAGGACAATATCACCGAGAAGAACATAAAGGCTGAACTTGGGCTTGGATTTTGGGGAAAGGTAAAGCAAGTTGTTTCCAAAGGGGATCTCCCCACGACGGTACTCAGAGACGCGAAGAAGGCTTTTACCATCCTGGTCTATATCAATGAATCTAAAAGCATCAAAGGATTGCTAGATGAAGGTATAAAAGACAGCGACCTTCCACTTCGTCGAGAGGCAGAAAACAGCGGAGTTCTGTTATCTCACGATAAATCAAAAAGGTTCAAAAGTTTGCAAACCATGAATGATTCCGTAGTCGACTCTTTCTTGGAAAAGCAGTGGATCGTGATGGCCCCAACCTTCGATTCAACGCGCAATCATCTCGACATACCGTCACTTTGTCCTCTGCCCTTTTCAAACATCGAAGCGCTCACGGGATCGCATTCTAGCGTGCTTTACAAAGGTGAAATACACTATTCTCACTACCGGGGTGGAAAAGTACGAATTATTGCACACTATCTGAAGATCGGTGGGCTAATTGAATTTGTAGGGAGGCAACAATAATATTACAATAGCCATCAAACGATTTTTGAGAGAAAAGCTGTTCAACCAAGAACTGAAAAACTTGAGAATACTCCAGGAACTCGACCACCCGTATCTCATTCGACATATTGCTACATACACTCAGGAGAAGAGTTACTGCATTATATCTCCCTTCGCAGAGGGAGGGGATTTGGTGAACATGTGGAAAAGTCTGGATCATATCGTTCGTGATGATAAGTTGATGTTATCTTCGATCGAACAGATGAAGCATATCGCCGAAGCCCTGAAAGCCCTACACGAAGTCAATTGCCGGCACGGAGATCTCAAGCCCGAAAACATCTTCCACTTCACGGACGACGGTGACGGGAAATTAGTTATTGCAGATGTTGGTGTGTCTCGAACACATCGGGAAGCCACCGAGATGCGCGCTGCGGGAACGAGCACCCGTGCCACAACCCGCTCATACGAGGCACCCGAAACCTTGAGCAAGGAAGATGAGGCAAGATCTCGCAAATATGACATTTGGTCTTTGGGTTGCATATTATACGAGTATACACTGTGGCTTTCGCACGATTACGAGGCCATCGAAAGCCTGAGTCGGGCAAGGAAGGCACCTCACCACGAATTCTATCTTCTGATGAAGCCAACCCCCGTAATCGAACCAATCGTCCTGGCGGCATTTACAGCACTCCGGGAGGATCCTCGATGTAAAAATGGGACCGCTTTGGAAGCCTTGATGAAGCTTATCCAGGATAAACTTCTACAGATTCAGGTTGATGACCGTTGCACGGCTGCCGAACTTGTAGAACACCTTCAGATGATTTTGGACGATATCAAGAGCAAGAGAATACCAGCACTCAACGATGTCACTCTGCCACCACAGAAACTTCGTTTCGTTCGTGCTGACCACTTCGAGATCATCGAGGAGTGACCATTCAATGATAGCAACATACATATTGTCAACAGAAATCGTGGGGTTGGAAAAACTTCGCGTTACCTCACAACTGAAACACACTGGCTGCATCTATGACAGTTTAGTCATCGCACCATATGGTGACAATTATTGCGCATCAGCTTTATACGGCAACGAGTGTTATGCGCGTACTTGTTTTGGATATTGGTCCTCTTTGTGACGCAAAAGATGATGACTTAGGGCATGGTACCTGATCGTTTTCGCTATAGTTCATATCAATGCGGACAACAACATATAAAATCCTGGGGCGTGGGAACATCTACACTGTTTTGTGTATTTTTACATTATTTCAACCAACTAATGAGGTACTATCTAACTGTTTTCTGTAAGCAGATACAAGCCTAATTTCCAGTTCTTGGGGCTCTGTATGCGGCTGCTGCATGCTGTTGTTGAGTTGCTCTTTTACTTCCTCCAGAAGCTTACGAGATCGATGGAGCTCAGAAGAAGCGTCCCGTTCAAACATGAATACAGCTTTATTGCAGTCCCAAACGAGTTTTGAGTCCTCCATTGGTTCGTATTTCCATTGTGATTGGCCAGGCTCCCTAAGTGTATATGCCGACTCCAAATCCGAAGATGCATCTACTACAACTAGGATAGTGTGCACATTTTGGTGGCTAACAAAAATTTCTGCCAACTCTTCGGTTTGGTATCGCAATACTTCTTCAGATATAGCGATATGGTTGATGTCCGACACTACGCCGTGCTGACGGCCGAGCAGGTCAGGTTCAAATCCACGCTCGATGGATTCACTCAGGAATTCGTGCCACTTCTTGGTGGAAATATAGAGTGCATCAGACTGCGCATCAAAAGGTTGTATACAACAGGGATATATCTTGCCCCTGGTACGCTGCATCTTTATGTCGTGTTTCCGAGTCCAGGCGAGTGCGATTCGGCGTGCTTCATGGCTAACGAATGCCATTGGCAACTCAAAGTAAACAGGGTCTATCAAATCATCACGAAATATGAGGTCCAAGTTCAGGGTGTCGTCGCTTTCGTAATATCCGTCGTCGCCCTCGGTAAGTCGACGCAGGATCCAATTGCATGGTTTGTAAATATAGAGCGCAGAATCGCTCCGTTCTGGGAGAGCAAAGTACCAAATCAAGTCGCGCAATTCTTGAGGAAGGTGAGCAAAAAGCGGGAAGGAGAGTGGCTGAGGATGCATCTCAAGCATGGTTTCAAGATTGGTGGCTAACGATCCTATTCGGTAGAGCCCCAAAACTTTGAAAGATAGCAGAGGTCTTGTGTCAGAAATTTATCTAACAGTGGAAATGGGGTGTGTGCGTGTGCGTGGAAGAAACGCCGGTTATAAGGGGGATTCCAGTTTACTGGCAACGACACGTAATTTAACGTCCTTATTAGTGCTTACTTTTGCCTCCTTTTGACTTACTTTGACGCCTTGGAAGGTTCGCAACTTTTGGGGAGACCTTGAGGTCAACAAACAAACATGACATTATGGTAACCCCGATTAGTCTAAGTGCGAGAGCGGTGATATCTAGGTGAATAAATCGAACACGTGATCAGAATATGGCGCGAACAAGGCACTCTATGGAGTCTGTTGTACAAACATAGATACTACATTGTTGAACGGAGTACAGAATCTCCTCCCTGGCATGCAAGATCTTAGTGCTCTATGGTATCCCACACCATGCGCATGCAAGATGCTTGATTCGACATACTTGCACGGAGTACATGCACCGGGCATTGGAATATACTCATAATCCACCTGGGGCGCCCCGGGGTTCGCTGCACAACGGTGAAATGAATGCCCATCAGAGATCATCCTTCGATACACTCTTGAAAAAGTCATCCACGATAGGTTCCAGGACGCAAGGCACAATGGTCAACACCAGCGCACAGAGTCAGCCTTTCTTTATTGTCTAAGCCACCCCTGGGGCCAGGACTTTTCCCCTTTGTTGAGGGGAAGAGTTCAGCTAGTCACGTGTCGCATGCAATCCTCATGCTCCAAATCCAATCACAGGCTTCCAAGCCCCAGAATACGAGAGCAGGATGGGGGCGAAACAGAATTGAGGTTGAACAGGCCATCTACCGACACGCTAGTTGATGCTTGCATCGCTTGTGTGAGTGTCTGCCTGTCTTGATTCTTGATTCTGAGTATGCAGTACGGAGTAGAGTATTTTAACTCACATTTTTGCATCATGACCACGCTGACAATACTTAAATGTTTCATGGAGGAGCACAATCCGAATAGTAGCAATCACTAGTATCGTTGATAGGGGAAGACGAAGTCTCCCCAATACATTCACTTCCTGTATCAGAAGTCCGGTCAGCAACTTACATGTAGTTGTTGGTATTATAGATCTTACTTGGAGACAAACGACAAGAATATCCGTTAAACGTCTGTGCTCTGACAGTTTCCTATGCGACCCCTTCCAGGCAAAACATGATAGCTAATATACTATACTTGTGAAGAGAACCGAATTGGGCACGTGTAATTTCGCCTATGCAGACGCGATCCCCCCAGTACAGGATGCCTTATTTCAACGTTGATCGAGGTATATGGTCCAGCCCTGTCCCACATTCTTGGGTTCCCAGGACATCGTCAAAAGTTGGGGCGGAAAAGCCCGCCCACGCCCCTACACGTCGCGCGCAGCGAATTCACACTGATAAACGTGCCTCATGGCATCTCCTACCCCAACGCCCGCATATGCGGAATTCCAGAACTCAAGCCCAGAAGTCCACATGCGAGCAGAACCACCACCGCAAGCACCGCCAGTGGTCCACAAATATGAGGTCGGGCCGGATCACGACTACAACCAACCGCACTATGCACAGGGCTACTATGGACAGGAGAAAGGTGTAGAGGCACAACCGCCAGTGCAACAATCGCCGCCTAAGAAGAGATTTCTAGGCCTTTCTCGAGGAGTAATAATCGCTATTGTCGTTGGTATAATTTTGATCATCGTCGGTGTTGTTGTCGGCGTGGTGCTTGGGACGAGGACCAAAAGTAGTAATAATGGTGAGTGCTGATACAAAAATGGATATAATTATGATTCTACATAGAGCTTCGCTAAAGATCAATGACTAGAGGGCACAAAGCTACCAGCGGAAACCGCTTCCTCAATCGTTTCCTCCCAGACAGCACAGACAGCACGGACAGCACAAGCTACGACTAGCACACCCTCTTCTTCTTCCGCTACTACGACTTCAAGAACATCTTCGGCCTCTAGTAGCGCAACAGCCTCCGTGACGATACTACAGGCCATCTATGCAACAAACGACGTGACTGAAAAAGCCCGAAATTCGCTGCAACAGGGAGCCAATCTCGTTGTGGACATGGATGACAAGGGACCATGGGCAGAACCAGATCCATGGTTTGGGACCAACAAGTGTCTCTCTATCCTTCACCAAGCGGGCACCAGTATTCGTACGTTCGTTGCTTGCGAAGGCGACGGCGTCTTCACTCTGGTACCTGAACGCGTGGGTCCTTTCCCCAATGCGCAGGAGATCACCAGACAAGGCCCGAAGGACAACAATTTTGCGATCGCGAGCATAGTATGGGGAAAGACGGAGTTAAGAGAAGGAGACTTATACGAGAAAGTCTGGGATTTGAAGAAAAATAATACGGCGGTGCCATTCACCAACGACTTCTTTGGAATCGATACTCACTTTGGTAATGGGAAGAGTGGTGTAATCTTCTACACGCAAGACGATTTCAAAACCTTCAGGAGCTTGATTGGCAAGGAGGATGGCAGTACTTCTTGGTAGTTTCAATATCTTTCTTTCCAGATTGTATTGATAGACTTTAAATTTTTATTAATTCGCTAAAACAATCCCACATTTCATCCTTTTCGAAAGTGTACGAACCGCTGTCCTCGACAAAAGGAAAAATGACGATGTTAGCATCTCAACTTGAAGAATTGCGTTACGTAGAGGTAGGTATGGCCCAGCAAAGATTTTATCCGATGAATCGAGCCCGAAGATATATTTCACTGATTTCCAAGGTTCTAGTGGTAGTTCTTGAGATGCGAGATAATCTAGTTTGCTTTGCTCTGCTCTGCGGTGTTCCGCATCCTAGCTCAGAAAACTAATGCTGTATCATCGTCTTTCATTCCATGCCTGCTCTTTGAATCCCAACCCTGCCCAATCTGTTCTCAGTAATCCACAATAAACCTCGTAGATAGTAAATAATTGAACGATCGATTAGACCAGCGAATTAAAGTCGAGTTGCGTTCTGTAAGTTGGGGGAATGTGGATATTAGCTCGTGCCTAAACACCCCCCGCATAAAACCACCTTTCCACTAATCAACAACCCGCGTCCGCCCCATAAATTCCCGCATCAATCATAATGTAGTTTGTTAGACCTTTCGGCCTCCTGAAATCAAAGATGTCGCGAATGCCAAGTAGTCCGAAGCTGGGCGCACACTGGGGCGCCCGAGGATCTCAGCTCGAATCAGGAAGCGAAGCGGAACAACGGCTTTTACGCGTCCCCTTCTCAGTTCTCCTGTGCAACACTCGAAAGCCTGTGTTTCACTCCTCTCTTTGAATACCACGCCTATCGCCCTCCAGATGCAGTGCCCTTTACGACCTCATCACCGCCGAACACCATGTCCTACGCACCCCTCCACTCCTCCGTTGAAGCTGAACCGCTAAATGCGGATGCGCATCTCGGCCGTCGAGACAGCCGTCCAGGCACACGCGAGCAATACAACCTGGATTACGGCAACGAAGATGGAGCCTTCAAGACCAGATCGAGCAACAAGCCATACTATTTCACGGGTCCGACACTCCATACTGCGATCTCTGTTGCAGCAGGCACCGTTATGTGTCTCTTCGGATACGAACAAGGCGTGTTCGGAGGCATCATGGTTGGACCACCTTTCCTGAGGTTCTTCCACGACCCTTCCCCGTCTGTGCTGGGCTTCGTTACCTCCGTCTACGACCTCGGATGTTTTGCTGGTGCAATACTCTCTTCTTTCATCGGCGAGAAACTTGGGAGGAGGTGGATGTTGATCATTTTCACGATCATCATGACGACAGGAATCGTTATACAAACCGCCGCCCAAAACATGCAATGGCTCATTTGGGGGCGCCTGATCGCTGGCATTGGGAATGGTGGGAACACTGCGACGGCGCCCGTGTGGCATGTGGAATGCAGCAAGAGCGAGGAAAAGGGCAGAGCCGTGGTCAAGGAGATGACCGTCAATGTCGGAGGCTTTGTGATGAGTAACGTCATCACGCTCTTCTTCAGCGGATCCAAGTCGGAGTACCAATGGAGATTCCCACTAGGCGTGCAGTTGCTATTCAGCGTGGTTATCTTGACCATGATCTGGATCCTTCCTGAGAGTCCCCGGTGGTTGCTCATGAGGAAAAGAGACGCCGAAGCGAAAATTGTCTTGACTGCTCTTGCTGATAGCGAGCAAGAGGTGCAAGAGGGATTTTCGAAGATTAAGGAATCTGTTCGCATCGAACAGGCTACCAAAGCGTCATGGAAACAAGTCTTTGCGGGCGGGCAAGCCACACGTCGGGTGTCTTTGGGCGTGTTGCTCCAGATGGTAGGTTAAAAACATTAATGTTCGCAATTATTGCTAATTCTTAACAGGCACAACAACTATCTGGAATTAATGTACTATGCTACTACCTTCCACTAGTTTTGCATCGCTCTGTCGGCCTTCCGGAACTGACGTCGCGTGTCATCGCCACTATCAACGCTGTCTGCTTCATGTCTGCTACCTGGACCTCGATCACGATCATCGAGCGCGTTGGACGCCGTCCATTGCTTATGGTATCCGCCGCATGCATGTCAGTAGCCTTCGTGGGAATCGCGGTATCTGTCGGTATTGGACAGGCAAACCCGGCATCGCATCTCGTCCCCGGCATTGTCGCAACCGTCTTCATGTTCCTTTACTTCATCGCCTTCAGCTTTGGCTGGATCTCCGTTCCGTGGCTTTACCCTGCCGAGATCAACTCATTGTCGATGCGGTCTAAGGGTGCGTCGCTGGCTACCGCTTCCGACTGGCTTTTCAACTTCGTAGTTGTTCAGACCACGCCGCTTGGGATCCACCACCTAGGATGGTTCTTGTACCTCATTTACGCCGTGTTGAACGCTTTGTTCGTTCCTTTCGTGTATCTCTTCGTCGTGGAAACGGCGGGTAAGAGTCTCGAACAGATCGATCGCTGGTTTGCAAGCCATCCCGGTTGGCGAGTCGACAAGACGACAGATACCGACGGCGGTGTCCTCCCGGTCAGCGGACGTACCAAGACTGATGAAGATCAACAAAGAATGCTCAAAGCCTTTGGAATAGAGAGTGATGAGGAGGATTATGATAGCGACTGAACGAGGTCACCACGATTCCAGATTATTTAGACCGCAATATACCCATAGACAGCACTATGAATACACACCACTTGTTTCTCCCCTCTTTAAATAGTTTGTCACGTCCCAGTTGAATTATGTCATATGGCGCCTCCAATGCACATACAAGGTCAGGGTACTTGGCCTTGAATGAAAGATCATTTCTCTCTTCCCAGATATAAATTGCAGTGCGATGAAAACCTGAATGGTATTCGGTCTTGCGCGAGACCTTTTCAGGTAGACCTATCCTGCAAGCAATTGAGAGGGCGATAAATCCATTCCTATCTCAGCCATCACAAAATGTCGAAAGCTGGCTCCCAACCAACGGGAGGCGCGAAACATTATTCCTCGCAGGATTGCTTGATATAAGCAGGCTACGTGAAGGAGCGGGTGTCTCTAATCCTTAATCCCCCCTCGAAGGATTCAATACAAGTCGCCTGATCGATGTCGAAAATTGGTCTGGGTTTCTCTGTGTGGGACTTCAAATCACTGATGATGTGCATGCTTGCTCAAATAATGATGATATGCAAATTGATATTCATAACAACATCAAATACCGAAAACCCTAACAATAATAGAGAACATGGACCTCATAATCCAAATACAGCCGCTACTAGATGCAAATATGCTCCTTCAAAATCGCCTACGCCTTATCATCAATGCCATGGGAAGAAAAATCATAGCTGGAACTGAGCACGGAATTGATCCCAGTAGTTGTAAATGCGGGTCTCTTGACCCTTGGTGAAGCCAGTGAAGCAGGCGCTGTACAATGGTTAGTAGGGTCTTGTATCATGGCGGTGGGGTACGTACTCGTCGGAGTAATCCATGTAGTTGGTGACAGGGTCCTTTCCAGGATCGTTGGGGCAGGTATCCCTCTCGAGCTCGCATCCAAATGCGGCTTCGGCCTCAGCAGGGGTGTCGTCGATGAAGTCGCCATTGCCTCCGCAAGTATCGCCCTCGAAAGTGTGGTAAACTTTCACACGTTAGCATAGGCTCTCAAATGAGGGGGCTGGAGATACTTACGACCAAGCCAGTGGCCAACCTCATGGGTGGCAGTGTGGCCGATGTTGTATTCTGGCAGAGCGCCTCCAGGAACTGAGCCAGATAAGATGACTACACCGTCGAGGGTGAAAGCCTGAGATCCCTGGGGAGCGTTTTCTGGGAAGTATGCGTATCCCAGATACTGTGTTCCGGGGATGAAGTATACATTCAAATCAGCATATGTGCCCTTTCGGAGCTGGCGTTTCATAGCCAGTTCTCCTTGATCATTTGCCCACTGGGTGTTGATGGTCCAGTCCGCTCCAGCCTGCTTGAACTGGATGTTATGGGGAGCATATGCATCATTGAGAACACTGAGCTGAGCATCCAGTGTCTCCTGGGCGAGGTAACCGCCGTTGACGTTCCTCGCGCTGGCTATGACGTGCCAGTATACATTGATGGTGATGCTTTCGACGGCAGCAACAGAAGCCAGTCGTGATGAGTTTCCCGCCTGCAACTGCGCTTGCTCGTCCAAAAGAAGGTTCTGAGCAAGGAGAGTTTGTTCCCCTGAGGGCGAAGGTGTACCACAGTTACGCTTCGCAGCCACAGTGGAGGCGGCTAGCAATGAGAAAATGATTGTCTTGAACTGCATAGTGGCGGTTGTGAATTGGAAGAAAGTAGTAATGACTGTTTAAATACGACTGTTTGTAGGCGGTCGTTTGTACGCTGGCAGTGCAATGATCGTTGCGATGTCGATGCTGTGTATGCGTGCACATCTCTGACTTAAATACATCATGAGTCGACGATGACTCCCATCGAACATATCCATGCTTTGGAAATGAAGCCATTGCGCATTGTGTTCCCATAAGCTATTACGCCCATAATCGGTCCTGCCATAGCCAACCTGCCTAATCCGGCACGCAACCGAAGCTGGCAAATATTAGGCGTTGCTATCGCCAAATCCGAATTCCTGGTTGATAATCCGTTTACCTTCTCGTTTGTCTCTAGGTATCAGGATCCTGGCTCCATGTCCTCAATGCCGAGTATCGGACATTTTTCCACGCCAGGTGTAGAGTTTGTCCGAGCCTCGGTATGATATGAGGGACTAGAACTGAGGGTAATGAGTTCTGGATTCTGATGTTGTCATTGCGATCGTCACTGGTAGTTCATTAAAAGACTACATTGAGCAAGCTGTATGCAACTGCAATAAATTTATTTTGTCCAGCGTAGTAAATTGAGTTAAAAGCAAAAAGTAGCGCAAGCTTAACAGCAATAAAATGTGAATGTTCGGAGCGCCCAGCAACGCCCAGACGGCAATGATGGCCGAAACGGGAATGTCAAAATATAATGTACCAGGTATACACGCTAAAAACTTCTCTCCTGAGTTCATGGCTATGATAACTGCGCGGAATCAATTTTGTTATGCTGATGGGCTTTCCATTCGATAACGCCTTCATCAATGCAAATATCATTGTCTACTTGCAAGTTGCAAATACACCTCAAGATCCGGCGTTCGCCTATTGATGCCGTGCATAGGCTCGTCGGAGCTCTGGCTTATTCTCTTCTGGGACATTTTTCATGATTCGTGTTCCTTCACGAGATGTCCATAGCTGACACGTATGCTCTCGTATTTAGTCTTGACTACAAAGCAGTCCTGTTGCACCAATAGAAAAAGCATAGTCACGTAGAACGAAGCCGTTGAAGGTTGGTAATTATAGTCGAGCGAAAATAATAATGATTCATTTCCGTCGAAGTAATGCTTGATTCTCAAAGTAGTACGTATGACTATCTAGTTGATAAAATATACTTCTTTTGAACTGCACTGGCCTGCCTGAATACATTCTGCTGTATGTGTTCGTCATATAACCTGCAATTCAATCTCACAAGGTATATAGATTAGGACGGACCCCAGTACCCTCAAAGCTAGCGAGTAACTTTCGGTTATCCCTTGCGAGAGTGAACCGCATAACCATGCAACCTACAATACTTGCCACTGAGAATCCAATCATCAAGAGCATGGCCATTACATATCTCGGTTCGTCCCCAGGGGAAAAGAAATATGGGCTCCAGATATTGCCCAATTGGCTCATGAGATTTATAATCGCGCCTGCAATTGCCCGTTTCTCTGGAGTTTGACTGACCGATGAAGATGCCCAGCTGTACACGATCGAATTGGCTGCGAAACATCCAGAGATGTACAGAAATGAGGCAAAATATCGAGCGCCATTGTTCAAGACAGAGACGTTGATGATGAACCCTACCGCTGCAACGCCCATTGGGATGCTGATATGGAGGCTTCGGTCTCCCCTCTTGTCGCTCGACCAAGCGACAAGGATGAGATGACTGCACCGATTAAATATGGAGGCGCAGTGCAAAGTAACGTGATAGTTCGGGTGCCGAGACCAAATCCCTTGACAATTGTTGGGTAAAAGTTATTGAAACCATACGCTGTGTGGTTTGCGCAGAGGATGAAGGCCTATTTTGATCAGCATGACGCGCAGAACTTGAAGAAAGCACCGATTGACGGCTGTTGTTGTTACTTACAAATACCCAGACACGCCAGTCAATAACTGCAAGCTTGAGGCCATACCATACTGACCTATTAGAGTCTTGGTTGGAAACCTGATCTCTCGCAATTCGATCAATCGCGACCTTGCGCTCATCGTTGGTTAAGAGCCACTTTGTTGAGCCCGTCTTGGATTGCGGGAAGTCTGGTAGAATGAAAAAGGCGATCAAACCGAAAGCAAAACTTGCAGCGCCTACTAATGAGTTAGTGATTATTGCTTTTCGTCGTCGTGCTCACTGTTCTTCACAAACCTTCGATGATGAAAAGCCAACGCCACCCAGCTAGACCGTGAACGCTAGACAAACCCGCAAATATCCCGGCTGCCAACAGGCCTGAGAAGGCAGTAGCTAATACCAGTCCAGAATACAAGATAGCAATGCGAAGTGCAAGTTCCTTCTTCGTATACCAGCAAGATAGAATATAATAAGCACCGGGGAAGAAGGGTGCTTCAGTAATTCCAAGTACAAATCGCACGGCGACCAGACCCTTAAAGTTATGAACGCCAGCTACAGAAGCTGACACACAAGACCAAAGGCATACCCAAGTTGGTATAAAGAGGGATGGGCGAACGCGAGTAAGAATCATATTACTCGGAAGTTGCATAAGCATATATCTGCGCCGGTATGAGTTGAATGAACTATAGAACGGACGAAGACAGACTTGAAATGGTATCGACATACCCAACGTTTAATATTGAAACGGCGATATTGAACTCGTTTCCCTTCAATCCCAGATCGCGTTCAAAACTGTCCAGCTTGGCTTGACTATCTCTCTGGTTAGCAAGCAGAACAGCTTTTGTAAGAATGCTGAAAGATCAAGAGGTGATGTTGACGTAGAAAGGAGTGGACTCACGCTATGTTGTTACGGTCAAGATAATTGAAAAGATAAAGCACCCAAACCATAGGCATGAGGGTCAAATCGAGCTTGCGACGTAGCGATCTCTCATGGCGAAGGTAATCTCCATCGATTATCATATGCTGTTGACCACACTCTTGCAGCTCGGGCAATATCCCATCTTCGTGTTTTTGCTGCACCATTTCAAGGTGCTCGGTCATAGTATTCTTGGTATCGGTCTCGGTCGTCATGTTTTGTAAAATTAACAAGGTAAATATTCAGTGTAGATGACACTGTACTGCCCTGACAATAATGACCTGGAGGGGTTGGGATCCTTATAGTGAAACGGCTTCATCGCAATCCTATCTATTCGAACCCTCAAAGCTTCCCTCTGATCAGTACGTATGCACAATATCTCGCCATTATCTGGGGTCCGGGGTAAGCTAGCGGGAAGCTTTGGGGTTGGGCAAAGTCGGCATTTGCCCCATTCTCCACAGCCTGCAACACGGCTAGTGCACTCATATTTTGGGGTTCTAATTGGAGAACTATTCCACATTTATCTTGGGGCGTATATCAGTGACTCAACATGGTTTTTTTTGGCACATGAATGAGTGAAACATTATTGCAGAGGCATCAATGGGCAAACGGGGTTTCAAGGTATTAACAGATGGTCTCGATAGCCGTAATGGATTTCCCGGGGATCGTCAATTTCACAAACTTGCATCAAGGAACATGTAATTTGTGAGGGACAACTTGCGATGCTAATTTCTGTATTATGCACAATACACAATTGTCGACACAATGTCGACAATAGCTAAGGGTCCTGTCCTCCCAACCACTTATAGATTATCTTTGAGTCCTTACCCTGGAAATCCGCCTTAGTTGCTGCGTCCCGGTAGGCATCGAGCATAGGCTTGCCGAGAATCATCGTAGCCTCCAAATCTTCACCAGCCTTGACAGCCAATTCCAAAACACCAAGGCAGAGTTCCAACGAAAATCCACCAACATATCCATTACTAGCCGCATTCTTTGGCGTCAGACCAGGAACTGGATTGTTTGTCTTGGAATTGAAGTTCATGCCTGAGCTAGCATTGAGGACTTCATTAAGCTTCCTTGCATCCAATCCTCCTCGAATGCCGATGTTGAACGTCTCTGCAGTAGCCAAGGCCGTGAGAGAAGAGAGGTAATTATTCAACAATTTGGACTTCAGGCCAGAGCCGAGATCTCCACAGTGGAAGATGCTACTTTCCTTCGCCATAAGCTTGCATATCTCAAGCACTCGTGGAAAGATTTCGTCTGGCGCTCCTACCATGAACGATAAGTTTCCATTTTCCGCTCCCATTTGACCTCCCTAACGGGTGAAACAAGATTAGCTAGTGGCTATTACAGCGGGTCTTGGGGATAATGTACCGAGCATGGGGCGTCAACAAAATCTCCAAATCCTTCAGTGATGACTCGTTTCGCGATGCGAGCGGACACTTGGGCGTCAATTGTACTCAACTCTAGGTACAGCTTACGCTGACCTGAAGCCTTCGAAGCTGCGAGCAGACCCACGTCCTCCTTCTCAAATACAGCTTGAACGTGTCTCGCTTGCGGAACGGACGTCATAATGATATCCTATTTTTGTTAGCAAAGGTAAGTCTAACGCATGTCATACTCACAGCTTGTTCAGCGACCTCTCGAGGACAAGAGGCAGCAAGAACTTTAGATCCTGGGTGCTCATTTATGAAGCGCTCCATGGCATCTGGGTTTACATCGTAAATCACCAGAGGCGATGCCGGATCAATCTTCAGTCGGATGTTTTTAGCCATTCCGTGGCCCATTTGGCCGAGACCTGTAGCATCAGGTCAGTAATTTCAAGACTAACTTTTGATAGATTGCGTTGATTACCGATAAATCCATATGAAACAATTGGTAGACTACCCATTTTGGATGAGATACTTGCGGAGTCTGGAAAGATGGTTTTGATTTATTCGTCGGTCCAAAGGGATAGGAAAGGTTGATTGAGGGTCAGTATACGTTTTTATCGTTCAGCTAATTGGGGTGCATCTGAATTGCCTAGATCTCCGCGTTGCACACGAAAGGAAGATACAGGAACAGAATTTCGAAAGACACCGGCTTATGATTGCTCCAATTATCAATATTAGAAGTGTTTCACTTCGCGCGAGGTTGGAAGAAGAATGATGTCCATTATCTCTTTGAAAATAATGCCAATTGGTGGAGCATAGCTGGTACTGTTACGTCTATTACCCGGTCGAATTCTTGATAAAGTCAAGGCCTCCATTCCCCAGAAAATGGAGAAGTTGGGGTTTGCGATGATGATACTGGAATTATGCTACCCCGTAGGTCTAGTCTCTCCCCAATCAGCTCGTGGGGTACCCCATCATCCTAGTGGGAGGTTATAGTAGCTCTTGGAGATTGGAAAATTACATATTTCTAGTATTTGGCCGTGAAGCATTAAAGCGTGGTATTGCTGCTGTACTAAGAATTCCGACAACATTCTCATCAACTTTTCTTCACTACCCCTTATTCCGTCAAATTTTCGCGTGGCTACACACCTTTCGAGATCACTGCTCGACCCCAACGCAAACGAGGAATTCACACAACAATGGCTTCTAAGCGCGAAGAACTCCAGAAAGGCCTTTACGAGGTCGGCATGCCTATTCGCCGCGCCGTTCTGAGTGACGCATATGTCGACAATGCGCTTAAGAACGGTGGTACAGAGTTTGCCAAAGCAATGCAAGAATTTACCACTGCCTTCTGCTGGGGTGCCGTATGGGACCGTCCGGGATTAGATCGCAAGCAACGGTCTATTGTCAATATCGCTATGCTTGCCGCTACAAGCAAGATCCACGAACTTGCCATCCACGTTCGTGGGGCCGTAAACAACGGCGTCTCCGCGACCGAAATTCGAGAAATTCTTGTGCAAGTCTGCATTTACATGGGAGTTCCTGCTGGCATGGAGGCATTCAAGGCTTCCGAGCAGGTGCTGGTGAAGATGGCTGAGGAAGGTGCAACAATCAAACCATAAGAGTCGCTGAGGACCATTGGGTAGTTTTAGGTTGAATATAGCATGTATTTCCATGGAGCTATTCTAGCCACGAGATTGGGTGTCTGCGGACATATGGAACTTTGGGTGGGACTAGGATCATACAAATATCAGATAGTAGATAATAAAATCTATTGAGTCTGATGCATTTCTGAAAGAGTTTCCGCATATGATCTTAAAACACGCGCCATTCGTGGTACTATTTTCCATACCGTAGTTTCTCCAGTATCGATCAGCTCAGCGAATCGATATAGAATCATAATATAGTTTGGAGGCGCAGAGGTCTGGGTAGTTGGGTGTGAAGATGACTCTGCGAGCATTTGCTGAACCATGCTCACAACCTCTCTCTCTTTGCTTGAGACTTCAGTTGCGTCCTTCACTGTCTGAAGCCATTTGGATAGGAAGAGAGCACATTCGAAATAGCTGAGTGCATGTTGAACGCTCCATACCCAGAACTTTGTCTTCGATACAAGCCTGAACCCCATTTGTGAAGGGATGTGGAGAGATTGGCAAGCCTGAAATGCTGCTGTTGTGATTTGATCTGATCTAAGTGGATGCCCGGCTGATTTAATTCGTGATACTATCTGCTCTTCGGAACAGAATGTAAAGTATTTACGAACTTCGCAGAAATCCGTGGACAGGCGAACATGCGTGAGCCGGAACAAAGCTGTACAATTGAATAGGATTGGGCTGGCCTGGAAATCGAACGAACGAGAGGCTTCCGGTTCATTCTCCCACATTATCTTCCAGCGTTCGAGAGCTGTGAAAATCTGGAGCCGATATTCGGTGTGATCGTCAAAGCTGGTTGATAATTTCTGCAAGAAGCAAGCCTTTTGCAATATGTGTAAGATGACAACGTGACACCCGAAGGGGCCAATGTCTGAAGGAATAGGGAGATAAGGGTCGGATAATGTCTTGAAAAGATCTTCTGTTGATTTCCAGGGCTTTTGGGGAAAGGACTTAAATAGTTGATTCCATTCTTGTTCTGAGGCCGCGGTCCAGAGCGCCTCGGATGATGGCATCCCATACTGTTCTTCAATCTTGATAGGTGGCATCAAGTCGTATGCAATTGCAATGAGATTCAGAACAGTTAGTATGCAATACGTTACTCTGAGATAGACTATGTCAGCGCTCAATTTTGTTTGGACCGCGATGCCGAGGTCGTTGATCTTACCTTCTCAGTGCTTCCATTTCACGCCAATCCTTCCAAGTAGGCTCCTCGGTGGATGTCAATCTCCCACAAAGACTCCATTCACGACCTAGAGTGAGACAAATCCTACTATATAGAGGAAACTCCAAGCAGAGGTCGTCACGCTCTCCGGCCCATGCAGCATATGCTATTAAGGGCATCATTGTTTGCAGCGCAGTGAGGCCAGAGTTTCCCGAAGGGAAAAGCTTGATAGCTTGGGCATAAAGATCCTGGCTTATGCAATACTCCAGATTGTATACAGCTCCATTTGCACAGATCGCGAGCACCAGAGCGAAAGGAGATTCATTGGGAGACCAGGTTGGCTCATGGAGGAATGGCTGGTGGCGATGAAAGCTCCGGAAATATCGTTTAATGAAACCACATAGTAGCTTCCGTGATGGAAGGGCATATGAACTCGACTTGGATATTTCGTCTTGCATGCTCTGGTAATATGCCTCGGTCATCGCCTTTTCGTCATGATCTGTGAATCCAGATCCTGGTGTAGAGACTATATCACTATAGACAATCCCATCGGGCGAGAAAGCCTTCTGGTTGCTCTCATGACTTGGGAAATTTGCTTGCGTTGCATTCTGGGCGGCTGAGTTGAAATCTCTGGGTGATGGGATATGCTCCTGGAAAATCCCATTGTCGACTGACTCGAAACTATGCAGAGCCATTTGAGAAATGTTAGGCCAAGACTGTACATCGTTCCCTAAGCCAGATTGAATGAGACCACTATGGTGAGGGTCTTGATTGTCAAAGCCGATCACCATTGAATCACCTAACCAACTATCCAAGTCGGCTATCCTGGGAGATATTGGCAATTGGTTTGGAAGCGATGATGGAGCTGTATCATCTAGCCCTGTAGAAGCATGTACATTGGACGAAGCGTGCCCATCTAAGATCAAGGTGGGTGAGAAAACAGTGCTTTGAGTAACGGCCTGAGGGGCGTTCGTTTGATGACTTTGGTCGTCGTGCGACTTTATTTCATGTCGCCGTAGCATGTCCTGACGCGAGAAGACCTGGGGACACTGTTCGCAGCGGAAGGGCTTTTCCTTTGTATCTATAAAGCGGATTAATTCAGTAGGTGTTCCCTGAGAGGCCATGAATTTGCTCGGCGTCACCTACGCGTACGCTCATGGCGAGTAAGGTGCTCAGAGCGAGCAAAAACTCGAGAACAGTGCCTACAGCGATATGGATGCGCCCCAGTCCGATCTGTACTTCGAGCCATTGCGAACAGCGTTGCTGGTTATACACTGGTAGTGCGACTTCATAATAAGTAAAAGTAGATCTGGGGAAACGGCTAAATCGACAGGCCAGAGAATCCGGGGTTTGCTTTAAGGATTAGTTGAGAGCCTAGGCTCGGCTACTTCTCCATAAGCTAGGCGAAGCTGGAATAACCAGAACAAGTCGAGGTTCGACAGCATGCCTAAGTTATAGTCAGAGATGGCCTATTCAAAACTCTTGAGAAGCATTTTTAGTATAATCGATTGTTATTCATTCTCTACAATCATTGATGTCCCTTGATTTTACATGAGTATTGTTATGATACACGCAACCAGTGCGTCTTTAGTACGAGACAGCACATGAGAAAGCCGCCCTTTTAGGACCATTATTAATTAGAGGATTAGACCAATATTTTCTTTCGGGCCCAGGAAGATTCAATTGTTTGACTTGTTTGTGCTACTAGCTAGTTCAGTAATATAATTCACGAACCCGCCTCAGACCGCCAAACTGGGCCTGCAAATGCGTACTCAAATGTATTTCTTCCTAGGGAGCCTCTCCAACACTGTCTATTGTTTAACAGGTGATCGGTCATTGAATATCTTTTCTCCTCAAAGATAGGACTTTAGTATCTATAGACACGGCGAATCCCACCCCACATGTATCCCCGCTTAAAAGTTAGAGTTGGGGTAAAATGATGGGGTAGTCTTCACAGTTGCAACAATTAAGTTGCTGCACGACACCTCATGAATCAGCCCACTTCTTCTCATTTTTATCTTAATCGCTGCCTATCATCGCTTCAGTCTCTGTGAGATGTTTCGCTCTGCAGCTTTCGTCGAAGTATCTATCCTTCCAAGTGGGTTCTTGACTCTTCCTGAGCACCGTTTCTGCGCCAACCAACACGATGAAAGTGTACGCAACACTGTTCCTTCTATGTCTTTTCTGCTTCAGCACCCTACTACCGGACATAAAATTGTATTTGACCTAGGCCTACGACGCGACCTGAATCTATATCCGGAAAATATACGACCACATCTTGAGTCGCGCCAACCAATATACACCGTGCCAGATGTAGGCGACTCTCTTCGGGCAGGCTCTCTACAGCCTTCTGAAATCGATGCTGTCGTACTGAGTCATGTACACTACGATCATGTCGGTACCCCTACCGACTTTGCGAAAGCAAAGTTCATAGTGGGTTACGGAACGAGGCATCTTCTGAAATTCGGAATGAATTATCATTCAGCTGCCAAATTTGAACCAGATCTCCTTCCCATGGATCGAATTATAGAATTGCCTATTCAAAATAAGATACCCAAACACAAACAGCCAGTTGAGAATACCTTCCCACCAACGAGAGGTCTCACGTCACTCGTCCCAATCCTTGAACATCAGTGGAGAGAACTCCATCCTTTCGACAATGTGATTGATCTCTATGGGGATGGTCTCGTCTATCTTGTGGATAGTCCAGGACATATTCCAGGACATATCAATCTTTTGGCCAAGGTGGGAAAGTGCAAGTGGGTATACCTGGCAGGTGATGCGTGCCATCACAAAGACATCCTCGATGGCATGAGCGAAATGGCTACATGGTGGGAAAACGGTCTTGATGTATGCATACATGTTGACAGGGAATTAGCAGAGGACACAGTGCAGAGAATCCGCATGCTGCGAGACCAAGGCGTTGAACACAATTCTGATATAGTTGATGTTGTACTGGCCCATGACCTATTATATTTTCGACAGCATCAATACGCGATCTGGCCGGGATCTCTCAACTCCCTGGGAGGACATAGTAAAATTTGAGGTTACATCACTTCTGTATGTTGATGCAAGTTGAATTACATAATGCCATCCATTGAATGAACTTGATTCTATCATTTACCTTACCTTCTTGAACTATTGAAGCACTTTAAAAGCAGTGAGTGGCATTTGCCCGCGAGATAAGATACTCCAATTCACCAAAATTCATTGTTCATCTGCCTATGTTGCTACCTATGTGAAGTTGTGCGTTTTGTGCCGGGCTCGAGGCTCGCCAATGCCATCATTGTGGTTTTTGGGGTAGCGGATGGGGCGTTGGGGTACTAAAGTAGCCTTGCAGCTTAGGTGCGAGTCAGAGTTGGAGCACTAGTCCTCAATCTGGTGTCAAGAAGCCCGGGTATTGAATCAGGTACCTACATGTTTATGGTCAATACTTCTTTTGATTTATGTACTTTTGAAGTGTATAAAGATATCGTTTATTGCAAACATTCTCATCATCGAGTTCGACTTAGAGAACACAGACCCATCATGAGCGTATGCTTCTCATTGATCCAGCCGGATTCGGCCTACGTCAATGGCGAATGGGTTCAAAGTCAATCTAACCAGTATTTCGATATCTATGGTATTTTCAACTCTAGTTAATAATTAATGTCAAAGTACTAAAACCACAATAGATCCAGCTTCTGGGAGAGTGGTAGCAAAAGTCCCAGATCTCGATGAGTCGCAATGCGTAGCAGCTATTGAAGGTGCTTCGGCTGCAGCAGAGAAGCTCAAATCCCTCACTGGTAAATCGAGAGGCCAGATACTTAGGAGATGGTTTGAATTGGTTTTGGAATCGAAGGACGATATCGCACAACTCATCACTGTAGAGAATGGAAAACCACTCGCAGAGGCGAAGGGAGAGGTTTCGTACGCCAGCGATTTCATTGACTGGTTTGCAGGTGCTGCGCCCAGAATAAGCGGCACGGTACGTTGTCATTTGTGCAAGAGGAGCGACTCCATTTACTAATAATCGGATGCCGAAGGTCGAGCAAGCATCAAACCCATCGAACCGAGTCATCACCATTAAGCAACCTGTTGGCATCGTTGGAATCATAACTCCTTGGAACTTCCCAGCAGCTATGATTACGAGGAAAGTTGCGGCTGCGCTTGCAGCAGGCTGTCCTTGTATTGTAAAACCTGCTCCGGAAACACCCCTAACTGCGCTCGCGCTCGCAAACCTAGCGTCAAGAGCCGGATTTCCTGATGGGTCGATAAGCATCGTGACCACCCGTAAGAACACCATAGCAATTGGTAAGGTGTTAACGCAACATCCACTGATTCGCAAATTCTCATTCACGGGCTCCACTGCGGCTGGGAAGATCCTCTCCTCGCAGTGTACACAAACAGTCAAGCGTGTAAGCTTGGAACTTGGTGGCAATGCGCCGGTCATTGTATTCGAGGATGCTGATTTAGAAAGAACAACGGACGCAATACTAATGAGCAAGTTCCGATTATCGGGGCAGACATGTGTTTGTGCAAATCGGATCTACGTCCAATCCAGCATATATGACAAGCTGGCGGCAATGCTGAAAGCAAAGGTTGAACGGTTTCGGCTCGGAGCTGGACTGGACCCAGAGACTACTCATGGGCCCTTGATTAACAAACAAGCCGTGGACAAAGTCGATTATCATGTTCGAGATGCCGTGGAAAGAGGAGCAAAGATCCTCGTTGGGGGACAGCGAGCACCCCAATTGGGGGAGTCATTCTATCTGCCAACAATTCTCCTCGACGTTCCCTTTGACGCGCTTTGTGCACGGGAAGAGACCTTTGGGCCTTTACTGCCTATGTTCAAGTTTGAGACGGAAGATGAGGTGATGACATTGGCTAACAAGCTTGAGGCTGGCCTTGCTGGATATCTTTTCACAACGAACGTTTCAAGAGCGTGGCAGGTGGCAGAAGGGGTTGAAGTTGGAATGGTAAGCATAAACTCGTACGGGTTATGAAAACATTTACGAATGACGTGTGGACAGATTGGTGTCAATACTGGAATAATCAGTGATGTCGCTTCCCCATTTGGAGGTGTCAAACAAAGCGGCCAAGGTAGAGAGGTAAGTTTATTCTTCAGCCTGTGATTTATATCCAACGTGCTGATGATGTTTGAACGTCATAGGGGTCATCAATCGGAATCGATGAGTATCTTGAGGTTAGTCCCATAATTGTTAATGGAAAAATAAAAACAATGGCTGACATCCCTTATCCATCAAGATCAAAAGCATTACTTTTGGCATTTAGTCAGAAAGAACTATGGGCCGATTCGTGTTTTCTCTTCTTCACATCGCTCTTCGAAAGAGACCGTTGTAACAGGACTACTCTTGGTTCTAACACATCATGATAATGTGAATATAGTCTTAGTATCGCTGCCATCGAGCATTTCTTAGACAGAAGAGTGTGAGACAAGATACATTCGACTTGCAAGATCGAGTAGAGGATGTTGTGATTGTTATGATCCCAGTAATAATTATGGCTTCATATCAAGGGTAAATAGACAATCTGAGCAATGGATTAGCTTTGGCGTACTTTCGCTCGGTATAGATCTTACTCAATCAGATTGGCATCTGGATCTCGGACATATACACTCTGTATTTTTCCTTGTGCTCCCGTGCGTGACACAACCTTTCCTCCTTCCAATACTTCTAAACCCTTGTCTTTCAACCTCTGCAATACTTGTTCCAGGTCGGTACCCCCTTGGAGGATAAAACATAGATCAGCTGTGCCAGGACGAGCAACCGCTGCTTTTGGTTCGAACTCTTTGCCTTTCTGGTGGAGATTTATCTTCTGCGAGCCGAATTTCAAGGCTACTCTTTCTACATCTGGTTGCAATTCGGAAGAGAACTTCTCGATCTTCATGCCGAGATTGTTGTGGTACCAATCTGCGGTTGTGGAGATGTCCGCACAGGTCAGCACAAGATGATCGAGTGACTTAACGGGTGCAATGGGCGTTCCCATGGTGGATGTGATTAAAGAGAAATGAGTTGATGGACCTTAATTAATAAGATTGGATCGTTGAGCTACGAAGGTGTACTTTGGAGTCTCTTATAGCCCTCCCTGGACTGGCGTCATAATTCTTACAGGTTTTAGCACGACAAAAAGGGTTTAGTACTCCACAACCCTCATCCTAGTGGCCGTCTGTACGCACAGTAGGATCTTGATTGGATGTGTCACCCAAGCAATAATAGAGTGAGAATTGATGTAAGGAAGTGTTTGTAAGTGTTGAATTGTGGTAATGACTTATAAGTCAAACATACGAGTATTGTGAAAGGGTACTACTACATAATATGTAGTTTCATCCTATTATTGTGGCATTGAGTATGGTATCTATTGACATTTGTTTTGGAATCTATCAAAGAAGCCGAAGGCAAGCATTCCTCTATGATGCTCGAACACCAATAGTAGTGATTCCTATAGGTAAGTTCTACGACACGACTGACATTGTCTAGCCTCCAGTCATATGCGAAGTGAATAGATATCCTCAAACTCATATCTCCTGAGCATCACCAGTTCTTCTCCTCTCGCCATCCCGCTCAGGTCTCCCCTCAGCCTTCTCAGGAAGAATTCTCACCAACGCCACAAGTCCCAGCGACAACACTGCAACAAGCAGCCAAAACAGATGTCCGCCTAAAATATGGTACTTTACGCCCGCGGCATACACACTGGTCGTAACCGCGGGCATAAAGGCTCTCAGTCCGCTCGTGATGGCGAGGACGATGGCGTTGAGTGTTCCGAACGTCTCTGGAGATGGAGAGATGTCGTTGATAGCGATTTGAACGGCGGCTGCAATTGGTATTAGAGGCATGCTCCAATGTGAGATTGGGTATTGTATAAGAAGTACTCACTAAAGATCATACCGACACCACAACCTAGGAACGTGACTGGTCCTCCGAGAACCCAGAAGAGGACGTTGAGATGATTTCGCAGAAGGATATTGAAGCAAGGGTAGATGGCGAAGAAGAGCGGCCAGATCCAAGCAGTTATTCGCAGTATTGACCCTGTACCGACACGCTTGTGCAAGATTGGATAACCTACTAACATCCACACCGCTTGGAAGATGCCCACGAGACACATTGTCACAGCGATAAGCGCTGGTTGGAATCCGATGCCGCCGAGTCGGATAGGAGTGTACAAGTACACTGGGAGGATGGTGGTCATGATGATTCCTAGAAGCATTACGTAGTTGTATATGACGATTACTTGGGTAACTCCGGGGTGCTTGAGCATTTCCCATGCCGTCATGGGTGGAGTGTCGGGCTCGTCATCGTCCTTACGGGCTGGGAGTGTCTATGAAGTCGTTAGAAGAGTACGGTGATGTTATAAGATTGATGATGTGGTACTTCTTTGACAAATAGAATAGTCGTAACGGCCGTAGATAGTGCGAATAATGAAGTGATGATACTTGGTAGAGCATAAGGGTAATCGTGGAAGAATCGAATCTTTCCGAATGTTGACGGGAACTTCTCAGCCGGCCTTTCAAGTGCACCACCTAGGCAGAATGTGTTAGCTCATGTTTACTTTGTTATCATCTGATAGACCTACCCAGGAATGTTGCAATGAAGATACCCAGATTTCCTGCAAAGGCAAAGTAACTGAACGCCACTGCTTGCGTGCTCTTCGTACTGTTCTCACTCAACATTGAACGGATTGTAACAATGGTACCCGCGAAAACTCCAGCGAGACATCGTGCAAGTATCATATGCCAGATCGATTTGCTCAACCCAAACAAAGCGGTAGATACCGTGATCCCCAGCAAAGAAGTGACTAGAACCGGTTTCCTCCCCCATTTATCAGATGCCTAGCCTGGTTAGTCTCGATATAAGGATGTTCAGTTTATTCGTGATGTACCTTGCCCCAAAATATCATGACGCACATCTCAGTCGCACTGAAGAGACTTTCGATCAGTCCAGAGTAGAAGCCCACATCTTCGGGCTTGATTCCACCGACATTCTCGATCATACGGTTGATGTAGGGAAATACGACGAAGAAAGCTACTGGTTCCACGAGACGCGCATAGCACAATAGAAAGATCTGTCTGCGAGGCAGGGGTGTATCATCTTCAATTCGACTGTCTTCCAAGACTGGCTTTGTTATCTCTCGTTCCTCCGATTCCAATATCGGACCAGTTTCTACGTTAGGAAGAAGTGGTGTTGTTTCGTCATTTGGACCAAAACGGTGCCTGTTTTCAGTAGGCACTTTCGACATGGTGGAATCTTCGACCTTTGGGAAGAGGACAAGAATCTAATGGCCTATTTAAATGCATGGTTTCCTACGGGATATGACCATGTTCGGGTCTATACTGATGACGAGAGATTTGATTGAGGGTGGCCTTACACAAATAGGCTGCGTGTCCGCATGGAGGATGTCGGACCATTCGACAGGCCGACGCCGCGTCAGACATCATGGAAACGATAAATAAACGGAGCGCAAAGAGATTTGAACACATGGTCAAGAGCACAAAGTTGCTGCCTGGTACGAGTGCGAGGTATTCGATGCTATACGAGTAATTTGAATTTAACATAGTAATGATAGTGGTTGTTGGTCAATTCGGTTGGTGGCGAAATCAGCCATTCATATTGTATTATAGTTTTTTGTCACATTGTAAAAACGAGCAGATGGGTATATCAGTCTTGATCCAAGTGAGAAACTCTACGCCTAAAAGGTCTCAATTCATGCATTCATAATGCTGAGCACCTTCATCCTCCCCCACCGTCTAATTCTTAGGATATGGTGGAAGCCCCTCGCTGGTCGCAGCGTCACCCGCAGCGAGTCTAGCCCTACGCCTCTCCCTGCGATCAAGCTCCTTCGCCACAGCCTTCGCCAACTTCCTCCTCTCTTCACGCTCCTTCTCCTTAATGACTTGCTTCGCTCCCTTGCCATTCCAGACCTTCCTGTATTCCTTCCTGAACTTCTGATTGAACGTCAAGAGCTTGTCCTGCTCCTCCTCGCGCTTGCGCTCCTGATGTTCTTGTTCATCTTCGGTATCGTAGAAATCGTCTTCGTCCGAGACCTCGCCATCGAGGAGAGTGGCCGACTCTTCCTTTGTGAGCTTCTGCGTGCGCTCCTTGTCCCATTTCTTCGTGCGCGAGTACGCAATGCAGGATGTGATGCTCACGGTGATGAGGACCGGGACTGCCACGTAGAGCGAGAGGATAGCGATCGCAAAGATTGTGTCTTCGTCCATGTTGGATAGTAAATTGAGAAAATTGCGCGTGTGATTGATGGCAGGTCAAAGAGAGAGTGTGCGTCGTGAATGGGAGTGTTGCTTGTGGCGTTGCGGGCATGATGTAAGTACTCCAGGTATTCGCCACCCCGCACAGACGACCTGCATAGCCACCCCTTACCCTTACCCGACGCGAACGAAAGACAAAACAATGGAGAAATGGCAAAATCCAATACGTGTCCAGATGGTGAAATAAAATGCCATACCAATACGAGATTTGCATGTGACTTACATGATAGACTTATTCAATCACGAAGTATTTTGGATGTGCTCAACATTCACGACAGTTCCCGACGGACTTCTCTTTTTTATTGAAGTACGGAGTAGTGCTGTGCACCATATTCCATGTAGCCAGGATGTTGACCTTCCGTACGAATTTTTCGGCTTCTGGATTCTATAAATCATATTGCGAAGGGCCGAGCTGTTCACATGTTTAACTACATTCTGCCGACGTTATCTCTGATCACAATGTGAGACGCCTGTTTGGGGTTCAATATCAAACTTTGTTCCTGATACACAATTATAGACTGAGGGATCAACCGATAGGGATGGATTATTAAAGCGTGGTATTCTGATAACGACTAATAGTTAAGCAATGTTGTGGTATCCTGGTAAACCTTTTCTCAATGAACCTCGCCTGATTGTCTAAAATGCAGTCTCCTCCGGCCGGCTGACCGTGCCATTGGGTACCTTCTTGAACACGTTCCTCTCCCAGCCGTCGATCTCGTCAACGACAGTTTCCCTCTCCAGCCTGTATCCTCCGATCTTGGGAAGGACGACTGCCCAGACGAGCCAGTATACACCACCTGCGGCAAGGATAGCGACGGCGACAATGCAGTGAAGATAGTACGGGAGGGTCTCGTAAACGCTGTTGTCGTCCTGCGGGGGGATGAGAGGGGCAATGACGAGGTAGATGTTGGAGAGAAGGAAGAAAATGGTGACTGGAAGAGTTGCTTTGATCGGAGGCTGCCAGTTCCACTTTGTGCGGTTGAGATAAAGGTGGACGAGACCGCCTGCAACGAAGACGTTGATGATGGTCAACGGATAGGTGATGATGCTGCAGATTATGTTAGTCATGCGTTTCCGATATTAGTGATGGGGGAGCCATACTTGAGAATGAAGTTGTACGCATCACCTGGTGGAGGTGCAAGCATGATGATGACGGAGACTAGCCAGTGCTCGAAGAGACCAGCAAGGGGTGCGTTGAATGGACGGTTGCTTGCCCAAAGTCTTGATAGGGGAAGAATACCCTCGCGACCAAGCTCCTGCACAATACGTCCCTGGGAGAAAATGACGCTCATGACGTTACCGAAGGCAGACAAGGCAACGAATACCGAAAGGGCACGTTCAGCACTCTCGCCGAAAACGTTGCGGAAGAAAGATGCGGCAACGAGGCGCTTTGCCTCACGGATCTCGTCAAGCGGTACGGCAGCGAAGTAGGCAATGTTGACGAACATATAGAGGATGGCGACACCAGCCAGACCAATGGGGGCAGCAAGCTTGAGTGTGCGGACCGGGTTCTTGGTCTCGCTGAGGGCATAGTTGGCGTTGCTGTATCCGATGTAACTCCAGATAACGTTGTTCACGGCCATGACGACTCCGTAGGAGCTACCGGTGGTACCCTCGAAGGCATTGGTGAAGTTGTTGGGCTTGTCGATCTTGAGAGCACCTCCCAAAGCAGCCTGTCAACGATTAGAATCATGTTCTCAATTGAGATTCAGGTCAAAATGGCTTACCCAGCCGGAAACAACGATCAGTAGAAGAATACCAAGCTTAATGACACCCAGCAAGTTTTGAAGTCTTAGGCCCCACTTAAGTGCGGTTCCGTGTATAATGAACGCGGTAGTGATGCATGCAAGTCCGACACCACGCTGATTCCATCGGGTGACCTCAACTTGGGCAGCATGAAGAATATACTCTCCGAATACAACCGAGTTCGATCCTGCCCAACCGAGCAAGATAGCGTAACCAGTATAAATACCAGTAGCCAGGAATCTAGGTCGTCGATAAACGAACTCGAGGTAGTTCTTCTCACCACCGTTCCTGGGGATCGCAGTACCGAATTCGAGGTAAACAGCCATACCGGCAGCAGCAATGATCATACCAACGACCCAGATAAAGAGCGTGAGTCCAACACTGCCGGATAGAGAGAAGATTGTGCCGGGGGTCGCAAAGATACCGGTTCCAACCATGCGGTTGAAGATGAGGAAAGTCGCTGAGACAACACCGATCTGGCGCTTCTCCTGACGGCGGACCTGGTAGAGAGAACCTGTACATGTATGTTAGGTCCGTTGAGGCAAGCTTTTGAAGTGGTCAGACATACCCTCCTCACCATCGACCTGGGCAGGTGGAGCATCATCCTTTGAGCTGTTGGACCGTTTCACAGGGTCACTGCTGAACTGGGAGAAGTATTTGGACATGGTGAAGGCCTGAGAGACCGTGTCCAATTATCAGAGAGGTAATGGATAGCTGATCCAGGGTAGAAAAAGGATACTGAGAGGGAGAGGGAAAAGTTAGTCCCCGCCGGTGTCTCAATATATATATGAATATCACGAAATGCATAACAACAAAGTCCTCAAGAAATCTAGGTGGTCGATTCCGATGGCGCGTTCCGTCCCAGCGTGGCGCCATGGCAGCGTGTCACCCCTAAAAGATCCAAGCGTGCATCGAGAGTGTATGTAGTGTTACACAAACCGTCTATCCATGCTCCATCCATGCTTCTATCCGTGGGTATGGAAGGAATCGAAGCCGACTAGATGCGCGGCTATGCGATGTGCCATTAGCATGCCCAGATGTTGGGGGTGGTCCAACGAGGAGCCAGAAGGGGGGAAGTGTAGGTAGTGTCTAAGTGTAGTGTAGTGTAGGTAGGCGTAGGCAGTGTACGGCAGACTCCTAGAGTCCTAGCGTGTCACAAGTAGCAGTGGAGTGTGAATGAGGTTGGGGGCTCAAGTGGAAAAAGTCTTGGAATTTACTCATAGAATCCTCGTAATCCCAACTTATTCAAAGTTTTTTGCTGGTGGTGCCGTTGACGTGATTGACACTGCAAATTCATCACTCTGCGCTAGAACCCAATTAGGAAGTTTTCCCTTCGTCTTGAGAGAAACGCGATTGCACGTGAGCGGCGCTGTGTCCTGAACCACCGTCGTCTGCCTCTTTTGAGGATTCTTTAATTCCTCATCTCTTGCTTATTATTGGACTCAACCCATTTCTCTAAGCAAGCCACGGCGATCCCGAGTAAAATATTGCTTTGATATTATGGAAGGTAAGACTCTTCATAGACAATCCTACGCCACTGATGCCCACTGGTCCCCCCCTTGACACTTCCAACTTCCTCTTATGGTTCACGGACAACAATTGCGAACGACTCAGGAGATCCACGTCATTTTCGACAGGACCAGATTCACCATCATCATGGACATGTGAAAAGCATGCCACCGCCGTCTCTTCCGCATCGCTTGCGTTGACGAGCACCAGACAGTGTTGTGATTCCATGGCATTGTCTTGGATCTTATGTCCCTCGCCAGTGCATCCGATCGTGTAACTGAATAGGATCCAGTCTAATGGTATTACCAGGCGTTCCACGGCCCCGGGAAATATCTCGCTCATGTGCTTTCGCTCAGGGATGGCTGTGTGCATTAAGTCCTGTTCCTGTTCACAGCCGTGAGAGAATCAGATACTTCTACTGATACTTGTACGGGGTTCACTTCTATCAACGACGGAACTACCGTCTTGATGCTGAGCGACCAAGCGACAGTAGGAAAATGACGACATCATCCATCTGACCCCATTTCTAATTGCTCATCATCCAAGGTTGCTCCACGCGATCTGCTCTTTTCCCCAGACCCTGCTACGACGTCCTTGATATAGGCAGTATAAGAGGGTGTTCACGTCCACACGACCCGCTATTGGCGGTTTAGGGTCACAAGAGCAGTGGTACAAGTGCTTGTATGGATGGTCAGTTTCTAAAGGTCAGATTGATCCAATTTGTACTACTGAATCTCTCCACGATTCAGTCACCTGTCTCACATCAGAGGCTTTCTAGTAGTCTCTTGGAGTCTGAACCTCCTTATTTTGCTATTGAAAACCCTTTAACAGCTATGTTAGGTGAGTGGCATAGAAATGGTGAGAAATCTAGATGCTCTATGCACATCAAGTCAGATCCCCAGATCCGGGTGGATATGATCAGTGCATACTAGTCAAATTGGAAGTGAGATATGGTAATACTAAATGGGTTCGCATAGCTACATTGGGGTAAGGCAAGTATCTTATGTACATCTAGGGCGTCGCAGCACTACCAGCCCCATGTGCATTAGTTTATCAACAATTACAGTTCTATCTTTTTCCTCTCCCACGTTACGCGCTAAATAATCCCGTCAAGCACAGTGGCACATTGATGTTAATTCACTACTGGTATTGTTGGGGTAGGATGAACCTCTTCTCCAGGCGCTGCGAAGAAGCCGGGTACATACCGCCTGTTTGGTGTATTCGCAACATGCATTTCATGAAAGGTTCACTTCTGCTCATTTTCTCTATGCAAAGGATCGGTGGCAGTGATAGGCATATAGCCAATCAATTGGTGAGGATCGTGATGCTCTTGCCTTTTGGATCTATCAGGAGTTTCTATCGGAAAGTCACAGGAACTCCTCACATTGGATAAATCACGACTGGGATTACAGAGGTTGTGGTATGTAGGTAGCGAGTTGACCGATTTTATCTTCCGCCATCAGCGGTGACCCACATGGACATTGCCACTGCTTAAAGTGCTACCAAGGTTTCCTGAAACTTGATTCTGGGGGGTCCATGGAATCGGACTCCAAGCCGTACAGTCAATACATATTTATTCCAATTCATTTTTCACGTCAATCAACAATCCTGAGGCGGAGTTCACAGATAAGAATTTCTAGGAAAATTCTTTGGGAAAATTTCCAATGACAAGTGCTTTTATTGTCTAGTACTTCGCACGGGTTCATCAGCTGCTACATCTGGACAACCGTTGCAAAGACATCCCCATCCACCACAACTGCCTTCTAATTCGTGCACTATCGCAGTGCACAATGCGCCCCCAGAACTCTCTATCGACGGAACGAGCTCTCAAAAGGCGATGCGAGTTTGTGCTAAGCTGTATGCTTAACATGTGCACCTTGGATTTTCATCAACTCTGATAGCAACTCCGTCGAGGAGATACGTTTCGTAGGCGGCCAGGGTAGAAGCATTCGATCCCCGATGATCTTCAGCAGACTTTCCACCCGGGGAGAGGCGGATGTTTGCAATTCTTTGATCCGAAACTTGACAGATTCTTTGGGCTCTGGTGATTTGGACCCCTCCGAACCTGGCTTTGTCGAGTTCTTGTTCATGTTGTAGAATGTGTCGCTTTTAATACCATGTTCATTCAGCCCTTTCCTTCCTTTCCGGAACCTTTTTATCCCTTTCCAACCCTGGAGATGCCAGATGATGAATTCCAGGTAGACACAACCTAAACCCCATATGTCGTATTTGCTGCAAATCAAATCATCATCTCCCCACTCGGGGGCTTGGTAAGTACCCGTTCCTGGTGCCCATGTTTCAACTTCATCAATCTTAACAGCTGAACGGCACTCATTATCAGAGTAATTTCGTTCGAAGTCTGCCACTTTGACGATGTATTCAGAGCCACCATCAGCTCCCCCGGGCCGCTTAATACAAAGAAAATTGTCCGGCTTGATATCACCATGACGACCGAGTGTCTCTTTATGCGTCTCTGCAACCGGTTGGCCAGATGATCTATGAGTATGGATCACAGACAATGCGCCAGTCATTCCAATCATTGTGCTTATCATCCAGTCCTCCGAATTTCTCAGCTCTGAATCCCTGTGCTCGAACCAGAACTGCGACAAACTGGATTCTGCCTGGGGAAAAATGAGGTAATAGAACTGTTATTTCTGGACATATGTACCAAGCAGATTGATCAAGTTCTTTTCGTAGTCGTGGAGCTGTGCGGCTTTTCCCAGCATCATTAAGAATCTTCGCTCGCGGACGAACTTCCTCTCATCCGTTAATCTCATCTCTTTGACAGCAACTTTGTGTTTTCCTGGTATAGTCGTTGCTGATACCTGTGCTATGGTTAGTCACAACAACACAAAATGGAACTCGCTTGGTGACTTACTGTATGAAAGAGATTGCAGAACTCGCCACGTAGGGTGTTTACATAAACGTTAGCGGTAGAAGCAGAGGCAACGGGAGTCTTTGAACCAGGATCTGTTTCATACGGCAGTACTGCTTCTGGACCGAAATCATTTTCCCCGGCGACATCTAAGAAGGAGACGTCAAAAAGCCGCTGTGATCTGTTGAGTTTTGCGATCAGACTCGCCAAGCTGCGTGGTTTCGCTTCCTCTTGCTTTTCTACAAGCCAAGTTTTTGCGGCATCAGAAAGTGGCATTCCTTCAGAGAACTCGGTAACCAGCTCGAATAGATGTTCGCCCTGGTCATTGTAGACCAGATAGGAAAATAGCATCCTATAGCGATCGGCCAAGTCACGGTTCCCGTCTCGTGATGTCATCCATGAGACTTCATTCTTCTTTCTAGACGCTGCCTTGTCGACACTGTCTTGGAAAGATGCGAGAAGTTCCCTGATCTCTTTTTCCTCGAACATCTCATTAATCTCCTGTTGCCGAAAGAAGCCTATTTGTTCTTCTATATTCAGAAGCACTTTCTTCATCTTCTCGCGAAGTCCTTCTGGCAATGGAACGGCTTGATCGGTGCCTCCGCTTTTCGTTCCGGTCGCTGTAGCTTTTCCTTCGTGAGAAGATGCCATTTGAGAGTGTGACGCAAAGGTTTAGGTTTAGGAAAGAATTTGTGATGGTCTATTCTTCAGTGAAGAACACGCGCTCTGTTAGGGCACAATGCACGCGTGGAGAAATGATATCAGGTTGGACTTTTGTGATGGTATCGCAAAAGAAGACCCGCGTTACAGCATTATATCTATTAAGAAATCGCTGTTTTCGACTGAGCAAATAGCTTCAGGGCTTGCTCCCTGTTTCGCGGAGGTTTTCATGCTAGAATCTTTGAGAAGCTACAGTTGCATAGACGCTTGCTGGATGTGAGCAAACGACCAAAGTCGGAACCCAAAGAATGAATGAATCCCTTCGTTTTCACATGTAGTTTGTGGGGCTTTGGGATAGCTGCGTTTGGGATGACAATGAAAACACTCCTTGTAATCCCTTCCTCACAAAGAAACCATCAACAACGAATCGAGCAAACGAATTGCTAGTACTCAGGCACCTTCATAGGAAACTTCATTTCAATTCAATTCTTACTTGTCACGAAACATCGCAGCAATCTCGGGATACCATATTCAAAGAATAGATGTTCAAATTATTTATGTCTAAATCATATTGATACAGCAACAACAAGATAATCTAAGAAGGGGTTTGAAGAAATCGTGATTTGGCTGCAAGGTAATGGATGGGAACATAACGGGCATTGATTGGGGCATGACAAGGGTTTGTAGGTGGTCTAAATATGGGACAACATAAGGGAAGCATTAGGGAAAACACAAAGAAAGAGGTGATGAAAGGCATATGAGAAGAGTAAGGGTGATGTAGGAAAGCATAGGAAACGGGGAAGATTGTGTGGAAACATGGGAATCGGGTACCTCGGCCCAGTTCTAGGCATGACCGGTCTCATGCGAGACATAAAGACTGTTGTCTTCATTTTGGTCCCCTTCCCTTTCAGTGTTTTGAGTGAATTTTACCCAGGCCGCCCACAAAGCGATAGTTGCTGCTGTCAAAGGTGCGCTTATCGCAGCAAGGATCCAAGCATTTGATGTGACTTGCATATGTCCGTTCTCGCTCGTCTGTACAAAACTTGTTGAAAAGAAGTTCTGCTTGTCTTAGCTGGTGAACACCGTACATAGGGGATAAGTCGACAACATACCGCGACAATTGTAGTCGGAAGATATATCAAGCTAATGACAGTCAAGGCTTTCATGGCCGACGCGTCGAGCATGCTTCTCTCCTGGGGCAGATTACACCCTGTCGTTACGTCTAAACAAGCTGGGACTTTTACCGTGAGAAAGCGCATGGATTTACTTTCCTCACGCGCTTCGTTCGTTGCGTCTCGCATATTCCACGCCATTTCGTAAGCCATAAACTGGTCAAACTTTGCTCGTCAGTCATTTTGTTTTCTTGGGTTGGTTTAAGAAGGGCCATTTACCAATGCAATAACACTTGAGAGATTTTGTCTTAATAGCACCGACCTGTCCAGCTGTAATTTTATTTCTGCCTCAGCCTGGTGGAAATCTTCTAGTAGGGCCTTGCAAGGGTCAGAGTTAGATTCGATGAACAATCTCGTGATTTCTTGCACAGTATTCAATAACCCAGAAAGAACGACTTGGGCTTCAGTCATCTGCTCTTCATATCTCAGGAGCGTTTGGCGACCCTTCAAATCAGGATAAAATCCGCAGTTTCTAAAGTAATCTGTGAAATCGGTCACAGCGGCTTTGTGGCCCTATCGGAAACACAATGTTTGGTTAATGTGTGGACAACAATTGTGAGTACGTAGATGTGCGACTCACCATCGTTTCAATTTCTTGAAACATCCAGGAGAAATACTCTGCCCAATTCCACAGCCCTTCAATCACCAAGTCCCTATAGAACTTCCACGGATCTGACGCTCGTGTGATCTATTGATTCGAAAATTTGCTTGCATTATCAAGGTGTTCAATTTCCTTGGCAAGGTTCTTTGAAGGGCCAATGATCAAATGTTTCGCCAACGTCAATGATGGCTGGCCTGTATTCGGAGAAGATTCCTTGCTGGATATGATCTTGGAATAGACTCCATTCTTTCTAATCCTCCATGGGGGCCACTTATCCGCCCCATTTTCATGAATCTCTATGCGTCGCCACATGTATGCAATTTCTACGTCGATTTTAGTATGAGATTGGGATGTTTTCTTTTCACAACCTTTGGAATGTTGAGCACTTCCATCATGCAGATTCTTCCTTACCTAATTTGTTCCCACGTACTTCTGAAGCAAGCTTAGGGTGTTGGAATTCGTTGTCAAAGTTCGTATGACCGAAGGAATTCAGGAGCCGCGATAGTGGTTCGAAAGGATGCATGGCATCATCATATTTTTGAAACTCATCTTTCGTGATGTCCAGTCGTTGGAAAGAGTTTGGTTGGAAAAAGAATACGAATTGAGACACGTCCTCAAGCTGATCACTTTGTAAATGTATGCTCATAGCTCTTGCTTTAGCAGTGCGTGGATGTTGTGACAATGTTTACCTTGAGTAGAGCATGAAATTCCGAAGCCTGGGAGGAGTCCAGAGTCATCAGCTCAAGTTTTGATTGATTCTGCGGGTCCGAATGCTCGCTAGTAAGACGAAGTACTGCCACATCCCGGTGATCGGGACGAAACTCTCCTGGGATACTGAATCGGTCGTTCAGTATTTCCTCTCTGTCTCTGTCTGACGTAGCCTTAGCAATGTAGCGTGGCCAAGACATTGCTTTTTTCGGCCAAGTCAAGGCGTATGGTAACTCTGAAAGTTCGCAATTGGGTACAAATGGAATGTTCGAAGAGTGGTTTGGTGTAGTGAGATACAGTCTAGAATTCCGGGCCGAGATGTAGACGTGGTGGGTGAGGTTGTTCAAGGAGGGCACATTCTCAGGTACTTATAACATTTGACAGTGAGTAATACTAACCAGTGCATTGACCGACATGATACCTGATTAACAGTATATGACCACAAGTCGTTAAAAGACAATATGACTGCACGCTTTTGAGCGACTGTATGACTGGTTGTCACAGATAAATTGTAGGACTATCTATGCTGTGGACAATTCGTGACCCATTTCCCCATAAATGAGTCGCACAAATGAGTCGTACGCCATCAAGGTAACCACCAGCACATGCATCGCTACATCTGCCTTGGGCATCAATTGATCAAATGCTATACAGAGTATTCGAAGCCCACAGTCGTAATTTGACATGATGCAATGAGATTGTATTCTGTCCGAGCGAGAAGATTGAGCAGTACGACAAGAAGGGCTGTGCATGCATAGACTCCTCATATTGTTCTGCATGGGGGCGATGATTAGACCTGAGCGGGTGCGAGAAATCCCTGCGAACCTTCAGTATCGTTCAAGGGGAGGTGTGTGCCTAGCAGAGTGATAACTGGGGATACGCACTTTAGTTACAGGCTCCGGAGCGTTGATCGTGTACTTTCCATCTTCCATCTATCATCAGGAATGGATTGTTAGCACGAACTGCTTGCTGCACGTTGCTGTAGATATCATCTCCAGCTTACCGTGACACCATACTTCTTATTGTCGAAAATGTCACCGAACTTGTCCTTCAAAATTTGCATAAGCTTTTGTTGGTCATAATAAACATTTGTCATGATTGTAGTAACCGGCTTCTTGGAGGATGAAGGCATGTTGAAAGGTTTAGTTTGATATTAGTTGTGAGGGGTTCTTGTTCATATTTATAAAAAAAAAATATGCTGCATAGTAGGGTTGCATCAGAAAAATTGCAACCTACATGGTCATCAATGCAAATTGAGTGTGATATTTCTTCTAAGAAGTGGTTTCTACGATCGACTTTTGAAGTAGGACCATTCAGGCACGTACCCATCAAACACGGGTACACAGAATTTCACAACCACTGAACCAAGTGCGATCTGGTCTCCTCATTGGTCTGTGATATCCCGATCAGCACCCTGTACTTTGATTGAAAGAGCGATATGCGGAAACTTGCCGGCGGAGGGCACGGTTTGTAATTGTTGAGGGTTTCGAGGTCACTTCAGTGTTGCCCTGGGGCGCCATTGTGATCAGAATTGAATCTTGGTGGCATCAGATGTTACATTCCAGTCCGTCGTCATCTGCAGGTCCTTGATATTAAAACTTGTTATATATAGTATGTACAACATCGTAGCATGAATATGGTGCTACTTCATGGTTTCGTTGGAGAATTCCGAACAACTCGGTGGCCTAGGCTTGACTTGAAATGAACATGTTCTCCCCAGGTATTGCATCCAGCATCAAGGCCACAAGTTGTTTCTCAAATCTATAGTGGCTTATGAAAGCCGTTCGAGAGTATTAGGCGGCAGCTTGGGTGGAAGTGCCATTGGTCATTATAGCTGGCCTGCATGTCGAAGTCTTCAGCCTTTATGATCAGGGCATGCTTTCGGAACGCACAGACCCAAGACTTGTTTGATTTTGTGGTTCGTGTTTCTCTTGGGTAACCTGGCTAACCGAGGCTTCAGGAAGCAATTCTGAGGCTTGTTGTTGTTGTCCGCCATGGCACGTTCGCCATCGAACCACTCGGGAACATAGATGCCCCCTGCACAGGGAGCACTGGAACCGTTGAATATGTTGATACTGTCGCATGCTTCTATACATTCGGAAGGTGACGCTGCGAGAATTGCGACAATGTCGGGTTGCGGGTCCGGGCCAGATGACCAGTCCACGTCACAGAAGATACGGTACGGAACTTTGGACAGATCAGAGGTAACGAATTGCTCGTCTACCTTATCGCAGTCGACGAAGGGTATCGTTATCGCTTGTGCCGTCGCGTTGGTATCATTTTTCGTTGGATTCGGGGGTTGAGGGCATAGCGACGGGACAGCTTCCAGTGGACTCCCACTTTGTCCAGAGCTGCATCGAGTCGGATCGACACCTTTGTTGTTTGCTTCAATAAATTTCCCTGCCACTCCTCCCACTACACCCGCAATGATCGCGATTAAAATGGCATATATTATTAAAAAGGGCCGGGTTGTGTAACGTGCGGCCTTAGACGGGGGTGAAGATTCGGCTGGGGGAGGTTCATAGAAGTATTTGGGGGTATCATCCGCCGTTGGTAGTACTGTGAATTTTGACGGATATTGTTTGGGCACTGCTTCTAGAGTTGAGTGACTATATGACTATTGCACGTTAGGTCCCGTTCATTTTTTTTTTCATGGCTCGGTCGAATCTTTGAGATTATACTTACAGTGCTATCGTCGTTATTTGTCGACATATTCAGTAGTTGTTCCAGTCCGTTGGAACTTTGGCGAATGATACTCGTAGCAACAACAAGATGTCATCAAATGCAGATGGAGAGGAAATTCTAGCAGAAGAAGGTTACACAGGTCGCATCATAGTAGATAAGGCGCTGCGCCTGCAGCATGCTCGGAAGATTTAAGAGAATCCATCGACCGGGTCATAGCGGACAGCCAGGCGTGTTGGTGGTTGTTTGATGCAGTCCGTTGGAAATCATGGGAAACTCGCCCCGCTGTACCTCAAACGTGCCATAACATGGGGGATCGCAAGGCTGACCTATGGAGGAGGCTCACGCTACGGACGGTATTAATTTAGCCCACGGGGCGTAAATGCAGGGGCGCTTAACGTTGGGGGCCGCCTTGTGTAGACGGCAGCGAACTGGTCAGGTCGAAAAGGCCCCAACATCCTCCAAAAAGAAACCAGAAAACGCAGGCAATTTCACGAGAACGTTGACATTTTGTTATGTATATAAGTGCCTACTCGATATCTGATTGTGGAATCTGATGTATTACTTCATATTCCCAACGAACGCACATCACAGGCAAGCTCATGCTGCACACATTGTCGATCTTTTCCAGGAATCAAACAGGGATGACTATGGCCCCTATCTCGTGGCAAACCTCCAATGGCCTGCTAACCTAAGATGGAGCTTCTATGGAGCAGTGTCAGCATGCCAATGTGATTTTGCAGACTTTTGGGAATCTGGGCAGTCTTTGTCACCTGGAAGAAGGGGAGACTAGACGCGAAAGTAATGCGTGGATTTGGTGATCATCACTTTGTTTCATAACTTTGATGCATGTGTCGAACCTGAGCGTTGGTTTCCCTCTGATCTGGTGCGTTCTATCGCTTTCCTTCAATCGAACGTCCAGTAACTGTAAGGAAGCAACCCAGTATCAGCTTGATATGTAAGAATAAGCAACGATCCTTTCCTTAGGGGTATTGATGCCATGAGACTCGGTTCCCTTATCAAGGCCTGGTTCTGACCTTACTTAAGCCAGGCATTGATGTTCATGCACTCTCCTACGAAAGATATGTCCAGGCTCCATTGAATGGCTACAAAATATGAGTAGGCATACGGAATATAGTGAGTGATATTTCGACCTAGGTCAGTTGTAGCACTCTTGAATTTGATGCTCACGAGAACTTGTAAGCTTGCTGGTAACCTGGTACTCGTAGCCAGACCATTTAATGAAATGCGCCGATTCTTACTGTTACCGATTTGTTCTCTTAGCCGTGCCCCAAGCGAAATGAAGATCCATCCAAGCCAAGTCATCTCGATATTTGAATACGCAAGTACGGAGTACTCGTAGCGACAACTTACTTGTTCAAGAAACTCCTCGAAGTTGTACATTCGCAAGCGATCAATAATCGGCAACCTTATGGATATGCATGTTTCCATCGTTATGCTGAGCTCTCCCTGCTTTTCTTGCCTTGCACATGTGCTCTCCGTGTCAATCGTGATTCATGTGAGCGGTCGCTCGCTCTGTTGAGATCTACTGGCTTTCGAATACAAATCCTGCGATATGACATTTTTTGCGTCAGAATGTCAATTATTGTTCTTTACCACTGATTCCCAACATTTCTTAATTGAACGTACGTGACTAGCGTCGGCCATGTTCCCTATACTCATACATTACACTGCGCCCGTTGACCCGCTCAAGGGCCCTTCTCCATTCGCCGTGGTTCGTCAAACATGCCCTGCCCAACATAGATCGCTCACCATGAAAGCCAACGTCTGCAGAATAAAAACATGATGAACCCCGATGTGATCGATGCCTCCTTTCACCACTATAGATGTTGCTTGGGCTAGAAATCGCAATTGAATCCTGCGGCTGTCTGTAGCACATGTACACAGTATTCCTTTCTACACGATAATCCGGCTCCATGAAACACTATAAGTATATCTAGCCAATACAAAGTGCACAGTAAGATAGCTAATAGAACAAAGGCAACAGTTTATCTACCCATTTATGTCCCATGATATGCTGCATGCATCTGGCATTTGAAGTTCTGATTGAGCACCCCGCTCGAATCGTATCTAGGTATCATGCACACTCAATGCAGCCAGAGAATGTGAAGACGACTTCGAACGATTACTGTCACGACAACCAAGATTCCCGACAGTTCGAACATTGAGAGTCGCCGCTTCTAATATCACACCCCGAAAGAGGGCGTTTCAACCAAGAGCCCAAAAAATGGACTCGTAGATCTCGGGGATTTCAAGGCCACCAGAATTATGGCAATAGATCCGATAACAAAGTGTCTGCTGAGCCAATACTCTGTCATGTCATAACATGAGGATGCGAAGTGACCTCATGAGACAGACAATCACGTATCATCATGGAGAAGCTTTGGCTTCAGCCTCAAGTTGCAGTATCTCAATAATCGACCGTCTACATCCTAAGGTATATGGGTGCAATTCTTCCGTATTGGCACCCGGCAATTGCATGTATAGTGACGTCGTACGACTGACAGTGCAGACGTGAAGATTTGCCGAGAAAATCATTTGGGCACGGAGAGGCTCTTTTTCCAATGTTGCTCTCTGTGCCCCACCAAGATTCGAGCCATTCTAGATATTGCCAACCCAGAAGACGGATATTCAATGGGGAAAGGCGAAGCCACTGCCGTGCCGAACCTTATTTGCACGAGGGACAATTATCGCCAAGGGCTTGAGTCAAGCACATGAATGATCATGAAGAGATCACAGGCGGTACTGTTCGTCTGTTAATTGATCCCAAGGATCTGCACAAATGCGGTTCTGTACGACACTTGGTATACCTTGGGAGGTCATAAATACCTCTCATGGCAACCTTTGCGTCCGTAAGTGCGCGAAAAGAAACATTGGCAGCAAAGGACAAGAGCTGCAACTTATATAGCCTCGATCTTAGGCTGGACGCAAAGATGTACTTGGCAAAGCTATATAAGTTGAGGAATAACAATGAATCTTATCATAAACGAGAAAGATTCGAACAGTATTGGAATAACTCGACAATCATTTGAACTCGAGTTCAACATGCGTTTCTTTACCTCAGCTCTACTAAGCCTTGCCTTTTTCACTGCGGCGAATGCTTCGGCCGTTCAGCTCGAAGGGTTGAAGTCGCGGGACGAATGTACCGATCAATACGGATCGTACCCAGAATATACTGGCCCATGCTCAGCGACAAGTGAGAACATCACAACTTTGAATGCCGACAAAGATTGACGCGTGATTTTTAGACTGCGGTGCGCGAGGACAAAATTGCAGAAAGACGGGGTGGTCTGGCTGTGTGATTTTTCCAGGTACTTAGTGCTTCCTCAAGTCATTCGTCGCTCTAGAGTTTCTACGGTATTATATGGTCTCGCTGACAAGGATCATCAGCATTTGGCTGCCCAGCAAAGGGCTGTGCTTGTACCAACTACTAACTCGCGGGGAGCATGGCAAATGATAGGTAAGGTATCGTCATGAAACTGGAAATAGGAATTCTAACTATTATTTGAAAGACGTTCCTACTAAGAGGATGCTTTCGACAGAAGGGATTTTAATCCGCTGTGGCGTGGTTACGTATATTTTAGCCGCAATTTTATCTCTCATTCTGGTCAAAAGATCTATTTTGCACTTCTTGTCGATGAAAATTACCTACACGGTAGGCAGTCGTTGCACTGCCACATACTGTAGAAATACGCCTCGGCCGCCGAATGATGTGACAGAATTAGGCGTGATCATCGTTTGCAAAATAATTTAAACATGGGCATTGTTCCAAGTTACCAAAAGCTGGTTCATTTCATTCCTTCCCCGATACAAGGCTGCATATACCAGAATTACTCGCGTCTGTTTTGCATAAAACCATCGAAAACACTCGAAAACATTGTCTCGTCTGCAATCCTTCAAGTTCAATGGACTTCTTTTACAGAGCCCACGATGCGTTCACATTTGGCATCTTCCAGAACCTCACATACCACCTCTCGATACCACTTTGTGTCTCCTCATATCTACTCCTGACGGCAGTCAGCACGATCTTTGATACCGAAAACACCATCAAGAAGCTTGGGTTCTCGGAGCCTACCGCATCATCAAAGGAAGCGCAGACAGTGGCAACATACGCGTCTGCCCGCACTATCGCATTTAGTTGCGTTATATGTACATTTCTCATGCAAGGGAAACTCGAGAGCGTGGACACCATGCTCGTTATCTGGGGAACTTGCGTCGGGTTGGTTGATGCGTTGGTGCAGTTCAGAGAGGGGAAGAGTATTGGGGTAATTCATAGGCTTATCATAGGAGGATTATACATTGCTTGGGGTTTGGATGGAAGGACTGCTAAGGGAAGAGGACTGAACTCGAAGTTTTAAACGCTGTACGAGTTCGGTTATGGTATGTCTACGAAATCATGAACCGTAATTAGTATGTTTGGTGTGGCGGGAGTGCTACTAATGGTGTTGAGGGTACGGAGTACTTTATGGTACCTCAATTTCACATGATACTTTATATGGCAGATGCACAAGCTAGAGATTATTGGATTGATTTTCCTCGAAAAGTTTTCGCAGTCCAGAAGGATGCCGATTATAGAGTCGTATGCCAAACGAACGTCGCTGTATTTACTTTACGCGAGGCTGCTGGGACAACCGGCCCCGCGGCCTGTGTTTTTGGCTTGGCGATGACCTCGATCCTAAAGGGTCTCTAAAACTTTCCCTGTCGACTATTTCACGACTCACCGTACAAAAAAAGGCTACATTCTATGTTGTATTAAGTACTCAAACGCTCATACATAATTCCTAGAGCCTTCTCTACATCACGAACAAACCTAGGAAATCACGTAACAAGCATTACAGCAGTCCAGGCGCCTGCTCGTGTGTTGGCTACATTCCGCACCCCTTTCCGATCGGAACGTGCAAACGGTCTTGCGACCCTCGCATGTCATAATACCGCAGTAGTTTATCATATTCACAATGCTGGGATTCCGGCCGCTGTCCGTCTCGAAGCGGAAACAGAAATATAACGAGGTCCCGAACCACGATCTAGAGGACGGCGATTACGACGAGAAACGATATGACAGCGACGATGAGAGTTATGTCTCCTCCGCAGATTCCACACCATATGCTTCAAGAGCAGCCTCGGCTACACATCCTCCTCGGAGACGATCGATATCGAAGCCAGCCGTGAGCGCATACAGCTATCGAAACCCAAGAGCGTTCACAAGATACCTAGGGCTGGCGGTGGGCACAACCTTGCTTCTCTTCATGCTGTTCTTGACGAATGCAAGTGTTTCGTCGATTAAAAATGTTCAATTGGGGCTTAAGAAACCTCCGCCACCTCCGCGGGTGTGGGAAGCCTTTCCCTTCTTGAAAAGGTACCACGGTGGAATAAGGACATTGACACCACGGGAAAAGAATGTACCCGAATACCCTACAAAGCAAGACATCGATCCTGATGCACCGGAGAGTGACAATACCGTAAAAAAGGCAAAGGAGAAGCGCGCAGATGGCAGCAAGATCCCGCCCTCGGAGGAGTTCAACCCATTTCCGGATTACAAGAGCATTGGTTATGTCGATATCTATGGACCCGTTGAGCCATGTTATCTGGACGATAAGAATACCATCAAGATTCCTCCGATGCAGGCATATAAGGGTGTTACTGCAGGTACGCCGGACAACGTGATGGGCTCGTATGAACTTTTCGGACTCCGCGATGACGTTTGTTTCGAACGTTTCGGACGCCTTGGCCCGTACGGTCTGGGCTACAGCAGGAAGTATGGAGGCACTGGCGCGGCTCTGGAGGGCGACCGTGAGGGCATCGAGAAGGTCTGGAGAGATGTACCAGAGGTCGACTACCGAAATGTAAATTGGGGCGAGGTCACGCGCCGCTGCTTTGAGAAGAACAAGGCCCGCTTCAAGCCCGCACCAGCAGGAAGGGGTCTCTCTTCTATCAAAGAGCCAACAGAAGAGAAGGATGTCAAGGACAACAAAGAGAAGAGAGAGGAGGTAGTAAGCAAACCGGCTGTGGACATACCTGCAACTGAAGTTGCAGAGTCTCCTACGCAGACTCCCGTAGCAACCGCGGAGAAATTGGCGAAAGAAAATGTCGAGAAGACCGCAGAGAAGGCTGCAGAGTCAGTCGCAGAGAAACCTACCATCCAGGCTCAGCCCAAGGCTGAACACAGACACTTGCTTCCTCGCACTGCAGTCTTGATTAGAACATGGTGGGACTACAACTATGACGACGAAGATCTTCTTTTCCTGCGCTCCCTGATTGCCGAACTGTCAATTCAGTCTGGTGGTGAATACGATGTACATTTCCTCGTTCACGTCAAAGATGATGACAAACAGATCTGGGGAGATGAGGAGGTGTACCAGGAAGTTCTCAAGAAGTCACTGCCAAAGGAGTTTTGGGGCATGGGTACACTTTGGTCAGAACGCCAAATGTTTTTGATATACGGTGGCATGGATCAAGCAGAGTTCCGCAACCTCCCTCTTTACGGCAACTACCGTTCCACATTCATGCCGGTCTCATACTTTGCGTACCAGCATCCCGAATACGACCACTTCTGGCATTGGGAAATGGATGTCAGATACACCGGCCACTACTATCATCTATTCGACAAGATCTCCAAGTGGGCATCGAAGCAACCTCGCAAGGGGCTCTGGGAACGCAACTCCCGGTTCTATGTCCCAGCTGTTCACGGTTCGTGGGAAGATTTCTCGCAAATGGTCCGCGTCCAGACAGAGCACGGCACAAACAGCCAAGCCAACAAATGGTCATCTCACCTCCCACCCAACCCAAAGATGCCACACGCAGAGACCCTGAAACCCGAGAAGCCCATCTGGGGCCCTGAGATCCCAGAAGACTACCCAGACATCGAGATCGACCCGGCCGTCAAGCCAAAGACAACCATGACAGAAGACAAGCACACCTGGGGAGTCGACGAAGAAGCCGACCTGATCGTCTTCAACCCACTCTTCGACCCCGACAAGACGAACTGGATCCTCGCCGAGGACGTGACCGGCTACAACCGCACCCGCGGTTTCCCTCCCCGCCGCACCGCAATCAACACCTCCGGCCGCCTCTCCCGACGCCTCCTCCTCACCATGCACCGCGAGCAGACCATCCACCGCCACACCATGTTCTCAGAGATGTGGCCAGCGTCCTGCGCGCTGCACCACGGCCTGAAAGCCGTCTACGCGCCCCACCCGGTCTTCATCGACCGCAAGTGGCCAGTGCAGTACCTCGCCGCCATCTTCAACAATGGGCGCAACGGGGCCAGCGGCGGCGCCCGCCTCTCCGTCTTCTCCGACGAGCGCCAGCACAACTTCCTCGGCACCACGTGGTACTACCACGCGGGTCACGCGCCCAACATGTGGAAGCGATGGCTCGGCTACAAGGTCGACGGCGACGGCGGCGAGCAGGAGGAGCTCGCCAAGGAGGGCCGCATGTGTCTGCCCGCCATGCTGCTGCACCCGGTCAAGCAGGTGGACCTCGTCATCGACCGCGAGGGCAGCCAGATCGAGGAGAAGGATACGAAGTGGAGGAGGTGACATGACGAAGGATGGGTGCTTTGAAGCAAGGTGGAGAGAACGAAGCGATATGAATTGTAATGAAATGACTTACACCCCCCTTCTCACTTCATGGTGTATCTACTTCCGGATTCATGTAATAGATCTATGCCTTGGGTTGTGTCGCTTTTGCATTGTCAACATGCAGTGGGAGTTTTCGAGGATTTCGTCTTGTATACATCCATATATCTATATACTCTAGCATACATCAAGCAGGCGCCGGTATAAATCCTTTTCTGGTTGCCTTTTCTCTCGTTTAACTTAGTTCCGTCTTTTATATGTGAAACGTGTTTATTCCAGGAAAGGGGAAGAGGGGAGCTTGTGGACATGATTTCCGTCGTTAATCTCTAGAGGAGGTACTCTGCATATATTCTGGACGGCATGATACACATTGATCATAAATATATCATTTTAGTAAACGGGGTTGTACAGTCCTTCCTTAATCGATGTAAAAGTTGACATGGTGAAAATGATCATTCAAAAGAAGGGTTGTCCATTATGAACACACGGTCAGAACTTCCTATGGCTATCTAATGCGATTGATAGCGAGCACTCTTCTCACAGTTAGTTCGATGTAATATATATGGCCTATATATCTGACATCGTTGAATAAGTCACCTCAATACATACGCCACACGCACACCTCCCTTGAAAAACATCACACGAAAACATTTACAAAGATTGCATTCACAGCACACTTAAATCGACCATTCCATTTCCATTTGCATAAACACGTCTCTTAATCTTCAATATGCGTCAAGACAGCTAGGTAGCTATGAACAAAACATCCCGTCACCTCGTGCTATAAAGATCAGATCTCATCGGAATCATTCATGTTCCGACCACTTCGTTCTTCTTGTCTTCAACACGTACATACGTATGAATCCTCCGTGCGTTGGGGGCGAGATCGAAGCAAGCAGTCGTAAATGTCCAATTCATTCCCTTCCTTCCTCCGAGAGACAAAGTCTCATGAAAAAGACCGACCAATCGACCAATCGATCAAAACGCCATGTAATGGACCTGAAAAAAACACCAATCGCTAAAACCCTAAATTTCAAATACATAGCGAGTGGAAAAATCCCCAAAGATAGGCCTAGAAAGAAGTAGGTAGATTTGGGGTATATCAAGTGCGAAGGGGCGAAGGAAGGCCCGTGAAAAGCAGGATAAAGATGTTGGTAAAGGAGTTGCCGAGGCGAGTAGGTGGATGGATGGATGGATGGAGGAGGGGATCTCATCGGTTCATGGTAGTGATGTCCTCGCTGGGGAGTCTACTGGCTCTGGCGTTTGCTCCGAGGCTCGCGGAGCTATGCTTGGGAGCGAGGGACGGCGAGCTGCCTTGCGCTCTCAGCTTGACGCTCTTGATCGAGGGGCTGGGGCTCGGTCGTGGCGCGAGTCGTGGGCTGTTGGGCGAGCCGAGTTGTTCGAAGCGTCCGGCGAGGTCGCGGACCCGGCCGGGGCTGTTCGAGTTGGATTCGGTTTTCTGGATGTTCTCGTCGGAGTTCTCGCGGGGTAGCGACATGAGGCTGCTCCTGTCGATGTCTGCGTTGACGACGCGGAGTTTGGATTTGGGCACGGTGAACATCACTTGGACTACTCTGCGCTCGACTGCGGCTTCGACGTCCCAGTCGTCCTCGTCTGCGGGTGTGCTTGGTCTATGCGGGTCGGCCACTGAGCCCAAGTCATCAGATCGGATAGGGGTACGAGGAGTGGGAAGTTCTTCATCGCCAAGGCTGATGAGGTTTCCACGTTCTCGCCATTCCCGTCTTCGACGTTCCCTTTCGGTGTGGGCAACGTCTTCTGGAGCACCCCAGTCGTCTCCACTGTTGCGTCGCCAGCGAGCCTGAGGGTCGTTGGGGTCAAGCTCCTCGTCAAGCCAGTCTTGCTGCCCGCGTCTGCTACGCCAGAAACTAGCATCACTCGCTGCACGTCTCGGTGGGGATGCAGCTGTAGGGAACGTCATGCGCTTGGTGTTCTCGGCTCCTGCAGATACAGGATCGTCTGTGTATATCTCTAGCTGAGGCGTTGAATTTGTGAGAGATCGAGTCCGGGCATTTGCAGTTGTACCAGAGCGAGATAGTGCTCGTCGTACGCTTCCTAGCCAGCTCTTTCTTCGAGGTCTTGTGAGGCCATCAGCGAGTGAGGTGGCCGCTGTGATCGTTCCTGTGCGGCTCAACGTGCTATCAGCAGTGGGCTGAGTATGTGATGTCGACGCGTTCGAGGTGGATGATGTTCCTGGCCTTCCTCGGTCGGGATTCCCTCCCAGCAAAACTTCACCTTCGGCCTGTAATTGCATGAACGAAGTGCGAGCGGTTGCGAACGACTCTCTATCTTCGATAGGTGGCCGAACGTAGCTTCGAACACTTGTGAGAGATTGGGTGCGAGGATGGGTAGGACTTTCCCAGCCTTGTTCATGGTTGCTGTTGGGTTTGCTGCTGGTGGGACTGGCGTTCGGAGTGGTGAAAGGGTTGCTCTGATTAGCCTTGTTCGCCATGGCAGTGGAGCGCATAGAGACACTGCGACCGATGCTGCCACCGGCCGATGTGGATGATAAGTCTGAATGCAAACTACGGTCACTCAGATCCGAACGTGTTCGATCAGAGCGATCTGGTGAGAGTCTACCTCCTGATGGACTCGGTCGCCGACCAAGCAAGGCCCCCATGGCAAGCTGCCAGTCGCTCAGAAGATGCCCATTCTCTGGTGGTGTCTCTCGCGCGGGTGATGTTGGCGCAGAGTATGGCGCAAACCGCTGATTACTTCTACCTATTCCACGGGAACTATCCGTAAATGGGTCCAGCACTGGCGCATTGTCGAATATAGAGGTGTTCTTCGGCCGCTCTGTCATCTCATTGGAGACAGTTAGTGGTGTGTTCTCATGTTCTTGGTCCTCTTCGAGCTCGTCGATGGGGTGAATATCGCCGGATGCCTTGACTCGTCTCTCGTCATAGCGAGACATGTGATAACCTGATCGTCCACCCAAACTCCTGCGTAGCCCTCGGGTTGGACTTGGGATTTCAACTAGAAGTCCGGTACGCTCCGCTTCGTGGCCATTGGAACTTCTCCAGCCTTGGTTACGCGAGCCTGTGGAGGGATAGAAGTACGAGTCGTTCGGCTCATCGAGGTAGTCTACAGCATCTGCGTGCCCGCCGCGGCCATCGATACCAGGAGACAAGCAGTCCAGATTGTAGCGATGAGTGCTCATTGCTAGTTCCTGTAATTGTTTTTCTCGAGCTTGTCGATGCTTCTTCGTCCGTCGAGTGTACCATAGGTAGAAAATGAGCAAGCTTAAGACAGCAGCCAGTCCTACACCTAAGCCAACACCGAGGCCGGCCTTTTGTGACGTTGTGGAGAGGGGCCCATTCGATTGGGATGCTGATGGCGTGATCTCTCGTGGAGGTACATAATTAGTGATCCAGGTGTTAGATGTTGTGTTAAAGAAGAGGGTCTGAGAGTTAGACGACTGTGTAGCCCTGCGTCGGCGGGCGTTCGGACTAGGAATTGAATAACCTCCCATGACCATCATCACACCTCCTGGAAGCATCGCTGCTCCATGGCCATATATACCGGTATTACTGGCGAGACCAGTTCCTGAAAGCTGCGGTACTGTCCACTTCCAAGAACCCTGGCCTCCGTAACCTTCTCCTATATTGAGGACAGCCAACGTAGGTTCGGCTGCAGTTTTGGTATCTCCGATCCAGCCTCCGAACATGATGAGATGCTGACCATCAGGGGTAAGAACCATGCTGTGTCCAGAGCGAGGTTCGACTTCGACTTCCTGGTCACGGGTACGTAAATCAGAGTTCCCCGAATCTGGTTGCTCGACGCCCACAAACGTCCAACTCTGTTGCGGCAGGGAGAATAGAGCTACCTGGGACATGTTTATAAAGGCAGTACTTGTATGACCGCCTACGAGCACAAAGTTTTGTTGCTGGGTCTGCGTGCCGTCGCTCCTGTTAGAGAAACTAGGTGACAATCCAGTTAGGGTAAAACCAGCCTCTGCGATAGGCGGTCCGCGACTCGAGGATGTACTAAGTTGATACTTTAGAGAATCCGCGGCAGAAGGCTCCAGGGTAACCATGAGATTGGAATAATTCGCAGATGATTGCCAGTCGTTGCTGGCCTGAGCGGAGGGGCACATGCCGCCAAACACGTAGGATCCGGTGCCCATAGCATCGTCGCCCACGACGGCGGAGAAACTGACGCCGCCACTGAGGAAGTTGGCCCCGATGGCGGGGATATGTCTGCCGTCCTGGTCAAAGGAAAGATCTTCTTGTCGCCAGCTGCCATTTCCATTCTGTTCCGAGCGTGCGGGTTCAAAGCTCCAGAGCTGTCCGCCGCTTGCGCCCTTGGAACAGTCCCCTGCATATACAGTCATGTTCCCACCGTTGTCTAGCAATGGAGTGAATGCTATCTTCTTGTCGTCATCGAGGAATGGTAAACTTGAATACAGAGTCGTGTAGGGCACTTTGGTGGCTGCGATCTCGGAAGATGTATCGATTGACCCAAGCTCGAATTGGCCAGACGAGTCAGTTGATGGTCGAAAGACATAAAGAGTCGTGCCATTCTGTAATATTCGAGTCGGATTGTAAGGCATTTGGGCCATTGCCATGGGGAAGACGAGCCCGAGGAGGGAAGCTAGGAGGAGCTGTCCTGACGCGAACGACATCCTGCTGGCAGGAAGCGCATTTAACGGGTGCATGTTGAGATGGCAATCGCCGGATATGGAGTGATGAGGACGGTCAGCCCGAATACTGTGTGGATTGCCCCATGAGCCACGTTGTGGAAGTGGATTTTGCAAGACAACGGTGACACGAAGAGGTGGAGCGAGCAAGGCGTTGCAGAGACTTGGGTCGATGGACAGTAGATAGCAGGCAAGAGAGTATATTGAAGGAGGTATCTTAGGGTAGATCAACGGTTCACGCACAGATGAGATGACATGGGGGAGGCAGGATGGATACAATGGTGTGGGTTTGTGTAAGAGTGAGCGGGTCTGTAAACAGAGGCCTAGCCCAGCCACCCTAAGATGTATTGCTTGCGCAACGCAAGATGGGCGATGGTGGCGGCCCGGACTTGGACATGCAGGAAGAAGAAGAAGAAGAAATTCAAGGCAGAGACCAATGAAGCCGCTGGGATGGCGTCCGCAAGAGATGTCGAGGAATGCATCGGGAGCCGGATGCAAAGTTAGGCGCGGTGGTCAGCCCATTTCCGGCGAAGCATGCCAGAGCGTAAACACGGGTTGCTGGGGCAACTTTCCCCTCCAGCCCTCCCATGACGCCTCCGCCCAGCTTATCAGCGACAAATAATAACCCCGAAGCAAATGAACGGTCTAGAAACGGGAACGCGGCTGTTGGGAGTGGAGAGAAGGAACAGGCGCTTGTGGAGATGGGATCGATTTTGAGGCTTTTGCATCTGCTTGCGAAGAAAGGAAAGGCGGGAGGTTTGTTGTTGGTCGTGGGAAGGGAGAGGGCGAGGCGAGGTTGGAGTAACACAACCAGCCTGCACGAGCAATTGGAGGGGCATTCTTGGCATCACTCTCTGGTCTTCTTCAATATAACAAGTAAATAAAGGTTACACACACTGTTTTGCGCCTTATCACCTTAATCGAGTCTATAATCCGTAGGTATTATGAATAGCAGACAGCTGTACGGAGTATCGTTATCATGAGTATCTCTCACATGTTTTCCCCAACTGTTCAATTTCACGCTACTCCATAATGCTACTCCGTATCTACACATGTAGCATGCACATATCGTACGGACAGGCGGTCCCGGCACGTTGGCTGGAAATGCGGCAACGGGAATCTTGATTGATGTAAATTAAAGTTGAAGCTATGCCGTTGCGGAACTCGTATGGAGAACCTACGTTCATTACATATCGCTGGCTACTTATGTTACTATGTATCCACCCGCTTGCAGAGAAATTATCATACTCTAGTCTCTGCAGCCAGACCTTAGACGAGATGCTACCTTTCACCATTGTGCCGTGATGGCAATTTCATTTTATTTTAGACGGTGCTGAACACCATGCCGCCGTTGGCACAGACTACGCTTCCCGTACTCCAACCTGCTTCTGGGCTGCAAAGCATGGCAACAACCCCAGCGATTTCCTCGCTGTACGCAGCGCGTCCGCCCGTCTTCTCGAGCGGGTGCCAGACCTCCTTGGGATCGATGCCCTCCCTAGGTGTGGCCAGCGGAGTGTGCTGAATGAACGGCCTGTTCTGGTCCACGAACGCCTCGTCCGTACTGGTGTACATGTCCGTCGCGACGGGACCCGGGTTGATGGCGTTGACCGTTGCGCGCTCGGCCAACTCGCGCGCCCAGGTTCGGGTCATGGCTTCGAGGGCTGATTTTGTTCCACCGTATACACTCTGGCTGATGTAGCCCAGGGACGAACTGACGGAGGAGAGATTGACGATTCGGCCCGATCGGTCGTGGGGGAGGTACGGCAGTGCTGCCTGCACGAGGAAGAGTGGTCCCCTGACGTTGATGTTATATTGCCGTGCGAAGTCATCCGCTTTGATCTTTCCCAGGACGTTGTTTCCAGCTACACCGGCGTTGTTGATGATGACGTCGATCTGGAACTTGTTCGTCTTGGGGTGGGTGAAGTGGTTTTTGGCGACCTCGACGATGTGCTCTGGGCCATTCTCGGAGCCCATGCTCGCCTGTACCGGAACCGCCTCAACACCATATTCCGACTTTAGCTCGCTCGCGAGGTCTTCGGTGATCTTGGTGGAGGATTCGGAGGTGTAGTTGAGGACGAGGTTGCAGCCTTGACTGGCGAGCTTGCGGGCGATGGCGGCGCCGATACCTTTAGGAGTTGCGTGAGTCCAGGTCTGCGTCCCGTTCGTGTCGAGCTACCATACCTCTTGATGCGCCAGTGACGATTCCTACTTTGCCGTCCAGAACCCTGTGCCCAGGGCTGCTGCCGAGGTTCGTGGATGCGGTGCGGGCTGGAGCAGGCCTAGACATTGTGAAATTGGTCGAGCGGAGCGATGAATGGAGAAAGAATATATCACTTTGAGGGGATGGATCAGAGCAGGAGGTCGTGGAGAGCAGTAAATGGCGGGGCAGTATTTATGAGGACCACGAGGGGAGCTTGTGGAGTAAACCCCTCGGGCCAAGTAATGCCGGCCAATTCCTCCGCCATCGTGGAGAGAGCACGAGATTATGGAAGAACATTTTGGTGGACCTGTGTTAGTCTTTGCACGCGGTACGATTATTTTCCGTCCTCTCACGATGCATCTTTGTGGTGTTGAGGGGCCACCTGGAGAGGACCAGATGCCAAGCCATAGAGGGGCAGCGCAAAGAACTCGTCACGGTTGAAGAAGAAAATAATTAATGGGCGACAATAATCGAAACAGGCATCTCATCCTACTGGAACGGGATGGAATTGGTTAGTAGAAAAGCAGAAAATAGTCTGGATCCGGATCGATTCGGTGTCCTCATCCATCCCTGGGTCGAGGGTTTTCTTTCCTTGCATGCCAGAACGTGTTCGTGTGTGTGTGAGCATGCTGAATGCTGCTGAGAGGCTTTTGTTTCTGCATTTCAGAAAGTCCGTGGTCGATTACCTGCTGAAACAATGAGATGTTGTCATCGTGCCTATGCATTAAGCCAATTGTCTGATGTTCGACGAAGATCCATGAATATCCCAAGAGGATCGGCCTTTGCCTCTTCGTAGTTGTGGATTCCGACATTTGGACCCTTAAAGAAGACGAGACGATAAGCAGGACACGCACCCGCTGGCCGCAGCCAATAATGGTGCGACACCTCCTCCCCCTCCCGCCTCCAAAACGCAGCCAGGCCGAAGTCGGAATAAAAAAAAGTTACACTTCGTCCTACTTCATATTATTATTGGAGCTAGTTATCGTCTTGAGACGAGAGACGAGGTCTCTAAGCAGGTGCTAAAAAAATTCTCAATAGCACAAGTGTACTCTATGTATACTGCCTGATCTTATGTTGCCGTACGAGAATGAGATTCCGATGGTAGTGTCAGAAGTTTCTGGATGACCATCAGAGCACAGCACAAATTCCCCGTAAGGATCCGTATGGGAGGGGACTCAGTCTGACGCAACGGAGTACGGAACAGCCTATGTACAGGGGAGTGGGGAATGGGGCAAGGTTGGTGGCAGCAGCTCTCGTACAGCTTTCGTGGCAGAGCAATTATGGCGAAGAGGGGGCGAAGAGTCAATGCTGGTGGGCAGAAAAATGGATTGGAGATTGGAGAAGGCGTAACGAGGAGTAACGAGTTGTCAGTGAAGAGGCGTCTAGACGATGAGGATTAGGGTAGAATTGTTGCCATTGTGGACTCATCTTTGGACTCTTTACTGGATTCATTGGACTCATTATTGGATTCATTGGACTGTTGGACTCATAGACTCATCTCATGGGAGGACGTTGGTCGTTGCTATCCCAGGGCCCTGCAGGCGTTGTCCTTGTTAAAGGCGGTGTGTGGATGCGGTTTAGCGCCATCACCCCGCGCGTTGAGCCAACAAAAAAAACCATTCAAAGCGCAAGCACACCACTTTGGCCCTCTGAAGGCTCGGACTGTACTAGTACTACTGGGGAGGACAGAGGGGAAAGCTAAATACTCTTCCTCTTCCTACCTCTTCCTCTTTTTTTTTCTTCCATCCTCCCTCCTCCCTATCCTCTTCCATCTCTTCAAAAAAAAAAACCAATTCCATCCCAAGAAGAGTTCTTCTCTTCTTTTTTCATCACCCATTGAACCCTTAGATACCCCAGTCCCTTCCCCGTTTTCCTCACACATTCACAACCCCGCCAATATGGTCCAGTCATCAGTTCTCGGTTTCCCCCGCATGGGTGCGAACCGTGAGCTCAAGAAGGCCAACGAGGCTTACTGGGCTGACAAGCTGTCTCGCGATGACTTGTTGAAGGAGGCTAAGAGACTCCGTCTCGAGCACTGGAAGATCCAGAAGGATGCCGGTGTCGACGTCATCCCCAGCAACGACTTCGCTTTCTACGACCACATCCTCGACCACATCCAGCTCTTCAACGTAAGTTTACAACCCCATACCGCACCCGTCATTCGTGATCAATCGAGCATCTTCTAATTCTCTATCTCAGGCTGTCCCCGAGCGATACACCAAGCACAACCTCCACAAGCTCGATGAGTACTTCGCTCTCGGCCGTGGCCACCAGAAGGATGGCGTCGACGTTCCCAGCTTGGAGATGGTCAAGTGGTTCGACTCAAACTACCACTACGTCAAGCCTACTCTCCAGGACAACCAGACCTTCAAGCTTGCTGAGGACCCCAAGCCCGTCCGCGAGTTCCTCGAGGCCAAGGAGGCTGGCATCACCACCCGCCCCGTCCTCATCGGTCCCGTCTCCTTCCTCGCCCTCGGAAAGGCCGACCGTGGCCAGTCCGTCGACCCCATCTCTCTCCTTGACAAGCTCGTCCCCGTATACGTTGAGCTCCTCGAGAAGCTGAAGGCTGCTGGTGCCGAGACTGTTCAGATCGATGAGCCCGTCTTGGTCTTCGACCTTCCCTCCAAGGTCAAGGACGCTTTCAAGCCCGCCTACGAGAAGCTCGCAGCTGCCGGCCTCCCCAAGATTGTCCTTGCTACTTACTTCGGAGACATCGTTCACAACTTCGATGTCTTCCCCGCTCTCAAGAACGTCCACGCCATCCACGTTGACCTCGTCCGCAACCCCGAGCAGCTCGAGGCCGTCATTGGCCAGCTTGGCCCCAACCAGGTCCTCTCCGCCGGTGTCGTCGATGGACGTAACATCTGGAAGACCAACTTCAAGCGTGCCATCGAGACCGTTGAGACCGCCATCCAGAAGCTCGGCAAGGACCGTGTCATCGTCGCCACCTCCAGCTCTCTCCTCCACACTCCTCACTCTCTTGACAGCGAGAAGAAGCTCCCTGCTGAGGTCAAGGAGTGGTTCTCCTTCGCCGTCCAGAAGACTGCTGAGGTCGTCGTCATTGCCAAGGCCGTCACTGAGGGCCCCGCTGCCGTCAAGGAGGCTCTTGAGGCCAACGCCCAGGCCATCCACGCCCGTGCTACCTCCGAGCGCACCAACAACAAGGCCGTCAAGGACCGTCAGTCCAGCGTCACTGCTGCTGACCACGAGCGCAAGTCTCCCTTCCCTGAGCGTTACGCCCAGCAGAAGACCCACCTCAAGCTCCCTCTCTTCCCCACCACCACCATCGGTTCCTTCCCCCAGACCAAGGAGATCCGTATCCAGCGTAACAAGTTCACCAAGGGTGAGATCACTGCTGAGGAGTACGAGAAGTTCATCGAGAAGGAGATTGAGGACACCATCAAGATCCAGGATGAGCTCAACCTCGACGTCTACGTCCACGGTGAGCCCGAGCGTAACGACATGGTTCAGTACTTCGGCGAGAGGCTCGACGGATACGTCTTCACCACCAACGGTTGGGTCCAGTCTTACGGATCCCGCTGCGTCCGTCCCCCGATCATCGTCGGTGACATCTCTCGTCCCGCCCCTATGACCGTCAAGGAGTCCAAGTACGCTGCCTCCGTCTCCAGCAAGCCCATGAAGGGTATGCTCACTGGACCCATCACCTGCCTCAGGTGGTCTTTCCCTCGTGACGATGTCCACCAGTCTGTCCAGGCTCAGCAGCTCGCCCTTGCTCTCCGCGACGAGGTCGTTGACCTCGAGGCTGCTGGCATCTTCGTCATCCAGGTCGATGAGCCTGCCCTCCGTGAGGGTCTCCCTCTCCGCTCCGGTACCGAGCGTGAGAAGTACCTCTCTTGGGCCGTCGACTCCTTCAAGCTTGCTTGCGCTGGCGTCCAGGACTCTACCCAGATCCACTCCCACTTCTGCTACTCCGAGTTCCAGGACTTCTTCCACGCCATTGCCGCTCTCGATGCTGATGTCCTCTCCATCGAGAACAGCAAGAGCGACGCCAAGCTCCTCAAGGTCTTCGAGGACAAGGCCTACCCTCGCCACATCGGACCTGGTGTCTACGACATCCACTCCCCTCGTGTTCCCTCCGAGCAGGAGATCAAGGACCGTCTCGCCGAGATGTTGGTTTACCTCAAGCCTGAGCAGCTCTGGGTCAACCCTGACTGCGGTTTGAAGACCCGCCAGTGGAAGGAGACCAAGGCTGCGCTCACCAACTTGGTCAACGCCGCCAAGTTCTACCGCGAGAAGTACTCTTCTTAAGCTCCTCATTCCCATGTGGAGCATGCCTATTGAGGCAAAATTCTAGACATCCTTCATCAGCGTGTCTGGGAAAGCAGCATATCAACAGCTGCGTGTAATGTGTGTAATGTGTTCATGATACCAAAAAGTTCAACCTGCATTTCTGGTCAACGGGCGGGTAGGGGCTTATATGAACGATCTCAACATCGGCGTTCATCCCCAGGAGAGGGATAGTAAGCGTCAGTATTTGAGATCCAACGTGGCGTAATTGGCAATCTTTGGCTTCATGGGTCGGCGTCGAAAAAGTCTCAAAATCAAAAAGACTTAAGTTCTCATTTTAGAGCAGATGCACTTGTTCGCAATCTGCATGATGGAAGTTGGACAAGATTAAACAAGGCTGTCTTGATGCCTGATGCTATATAGTTGATGTCTTTGAGACAGAATTAATAAAGAAGTTCAACACCTTCAACTCTGATCACTCTGATGTAGTCCCTGCTTTTGCTCGTCAACATTACCTACTGAATCACATGTTTAACATTTGAGACCCTGTAGACTCTTTTCTCGCCGCCCTATATGCAGTGCCTCTGTTCCTCATTATCTCATACTCGTTCACAATTGCTCTCCAGGTGACCCCACCACCAACCCCCTGTGCCCCTCAGCCCCTCCAACCCCAAGCTCCCGAGCTCCCGAGCTCTCCGTCCTCTTTATTTATTGCTTGGCCGATTCAACCCCAGACGTCACTGACGACGTCCGACGATCCACGATAGCTATAACTAAATAACATACCTAAGAATGGCCGAAATGGCCTCAAGAATAGCTGCATTAAAATCGCAACTCCCAGAATTAGAAAGCGCATTGCATTCTTTCACTAATTCCTCTTCTAAATTCCGTATCGTCCGCACCGTCAACTCCACTTCAACCCGACCGAAAACGCTCTACGTCCTGGATTCCTCTTTCAACCCGCCATCCATTGCCCACCTTGCGCTCTCTGTTTCTGCTCTTTCAGAGCCCGCACCTTCAGACCCGAAACCTCATCGTTTTCTGCTTCTCTTCAGCACACACAATGCCGACAAAGCTCCAAGTCCAGCTTGCTTCACCCAGCGCCTCGCCCTCATGACACTATTTGCCGAAGACCTATCCCATATCCTTAAGACCAGATCAACCTCCTCAGGCTCCACTACGCCCCCGGAGGACATTTCCATAGACATTGGCCTGACCACCGAGCCCTACTACACCGACAAATCCCTCGCTATCGCGGAATCAGCTCCATCACTCTACTCCACAAACCCCACCCAGGTGCACCTCGTAGGCTACGACACCCTGATCCGCTTCTGCAACCCCAAATACTACGGCTCCGTCTCGCCCCCCTTATCAGCGCTCTCCCCGTTCTTCGACGCCGGCCACAAACTCCGCGTCACGGAGCGTCCCGCCGACTCGCACGACGAATCCTCGAGCGCGTACGGCACGGACGCGGAGCAAGAGGAGTACTTGCAAGGGTTGAAGAGCGGCCGTCTGGAGGCGGAGGGGTTCAAGAGTCAATGGGTCGATCAGATTCAGATGGTGAAGGGGAAGGATGGCGTGGGTATCAGCTCGACGAGGGTGCGGAAGGCGGCGGAGGGGGGGAGGTGGGAGGAGGTGAGGGGGTTGTGTACAGAGGGGGTTGCGGAGTGGGTTAGGGATAGTGGGTTGTATGAGGATGATGCTAGTGGTAAGAAAATGATGGGTTGAGGTTTAGATGTCGCCAACGAAAGGGATTTCACAAGAGATGGGTCGGGGCCATTAGAGTTATTGGAACACCTTCATCGCTTTCTTTTTTTCCGAAATTCGATGAGGTATGTAAGGCAATCTTGCTGGATGGTAGTTGAGTGATGGCTTTGGAAGATCATGTGATGTGTCATTCACCGATGCGTCGAACGACCTGAGGGAAATTGTATAGTTGTTTGGTGCAGAACACTCAATTTGGGGTATTATACTCTCATTGGATTCTTGCTCATGTCCCGGGCGTGAATGCCAATGAGGATGATTGGTCCTTGCCAATATGCGTTGCTCTTGCCCATCGACGCCTGTCCACTTGCAAAACAGACAACAACAATCACTCCAACGACTGTTCACATCGACCGCAACTATTCCTTCCTCTGCTCGATCGTTCTCTTCCATTGTTCAAGCCAGACTTTGTTTTGGTATATTCCTTCGTTTGTTGGGGTTGCCCTTGGAAACATCGCTCAGCAATATACTCTACTTCGATTAAACACCTCGAGCAAACCCCTCCTTTCCACTAATCCCGGCACCAATGACCGAACTCTGATGATCAGGAGATATGGCGACGAAAGCATTGTGTTGTACTGCAGAAGACGAACGATCGGACTCCCCTGTCCTCCCAAATGCTCGGGTACACGAGGCTACTCCTGCTCGACTTCCTCTTCTTCATGATGCTTCGCCATCTGTAGCATCCAACCACACGAGCACGCAATCGGAAGACGTTCACGAGCTGCGTTTCATTTTCAACAACGCCCAAAATGAGGGTGTACATCGCACACCCCCGGCCAACATTCACCGCACGCGATTCGGGCGATCTTCCATTCACAGTCTACCCAGTTTGCACAAGATCAAAAGCGTGCATGCTCTCATCAAACGAAAGCTGTCGAAAGACTTGTCGAAACTAAATCTGGCTGGACCCTCGCAGGGTCGTGCATCGGGAAAGGAGACAGACAAAGCACCGGACACTGTTCTCAGAAAACCTCATGATGGTCCTAACCTGCAGCTCAAGATCACCAAGGAAGATCTACGCAGGAATCTTCTCACTGACAAAGGACGTTCAGAGGGCGGATATGATTCGGATGCCGAAGTGTTGGAGGGCATAGCCAGGAGGATTGGTAGGCCGGTTTCCAAGAGGACGAGCCTCCATAGTATCGATTGGGCATCGTCACCTTCGACGTATGTCCTACTCAGGCAATTCACTAACTTCTGTGCTGACTGCGTTTAGCAAATTACCCACTCCACACTCCCGTCGTAACTCGGATCTCGTTGTCACACCCGGTCAATATCAACTAGCCCCCATTCCACTCTTGAGCAAGACATCGACAAATGCACTTTGGAACCAGTACTGTAGCTCTCCGAATCTCCGAATTCCTGATTCGAGGGATAAAGATCGTAGCCTTCGAAGATCCCACTCATTCAGCTCGATCGAGAGAGCAAGTTCCTCGCAGCTACAAGACCTCCTACCGCGGATGTCGTTCAGAGATTCTGATACCATGCCGTGGTCTGCCGCCACTCTATGGAGTCTCCAGTTGTCTAGTCAAGCACCCCATCTGGATTCCGGTGTTGAGACTACCAAAATCATTGATGACGTTCCTTCTACGCAAAACGATGAACCAATAAAACAAACCATCAGTCCTCCATTGACAATAAAGTCAAACAGCGGACAGTCAGTCATACGTAGTGCAGAGAGTACCGCCTTACCCAATCCTTTGGACTCCAATGATTGCGTCCATCAGCCTGTTGGGTTGAGAGCCAACGTTTGCTTGTCCAATGAAGATGAGAATCCACGTCACTCAGTCCATCTATACAGTATGCGAATCTCTCACCACTTACGTTCAGGTTCCTTGCTATCATGGGAAAAGGCTGCCGACAACTCGACAAGCCCAACCACGACCGGGCCTGATCACAAGACGAATTTACCAGATACCAACCGAGCATCGCTACAAGGTGAACGTTCAAATCATCATCGGCATACTTCTAGCTCTGGATTCGGGAGTGCGCAAGTCCCAAGCAAATGGGGCAAAGTGATATCTCCTGGCCAAGAACCAGAAGACATATCGTCGATATATTCGAGCAGGCCTCACAGTCCTCCAGCCAGCGTCGAGGATTCCACAGCAAATCTCTCAACTCCTGTCACACAATGCGATACGTCCCAGGAAACCACATCGAGCATCCAAGAAGAGAGCAAACGAGGAAGCATTCATGGGAGCACCGAAGCGACACCTCGACCTGCCCAGTTCAGCAGCATTGCAACGCTAAAGGCTGATATTCAGAGTTTTGATAGATTGTCTGTTGATGATCAGCCGGCTCTTGCTCGCAATAACAGCGTAGCCGACACGAAAAGATCAAAGTTCCGCGAAGATTTCAGTCCGTCCCCTCCGCGGAAGAGATCTACAGCAGCGCTCTCTATTCTGAAGATACTCAAGCCGAAGAGTGGGGAGCGCAGCCAAAGTGACACAAATCTCAAGTTGAGATGTGAGGGTCAGGTAGACGGATCTTTTGACCCTGTTGATGACGGAGAAAGAAAAGAGCAGCTGTCTCAATCTGCAATCAGTCTAGAAAAGGAGATGGATGTTTTAAAGCTCAACCCTGACTCTGACCCTGTCTGGGAACACGCTCTCAAAGCTTTCCACGATGAGCGACGGTCCATGTTTCTACCCCAGAACAATCAACTATCCGTTGAAAGGCCTCTCTATCGGAAGAGAAGCTCTAGCGTTTCCCGCCGCCGGTCCATGGCCTCTCCTAGTGTGTCTCCACTGGTAACGCAGGACGACGTGCACGCGCCCATAGAGGGTGGTGGAAGTGAACAAGAGCCAAAGGCAGCAGGACCATTTGATGCGCTACCGGCTGCCCGGAGAAGCGCAGTCGTCAATGTCAATAATAATTACATTGATTCAGATGATGCATTGCGTATTGCCTTCGACAGACAAAAGGACGACGCGGCTACTGTTGGTGCCTGGGGACTTTATCCTAGCCATACTCGTCCCGCTCGTACAGGAAGTGCTGGTCATCAGGACCGAGTGATGACGAGAGATTTTGCGCTTGAAACGGCCATAAAGTTCGCTCAAGGTGATTTAGAGGACGACATTGATCCGACAGCCACTCCAGAAATATCCCAAAATGGCAGTGCAAAAAGGAAAAAGAAGAGGGTTGGCCATGCTCGCATGGCAAAGAGTCATTCCATGACATTCGGGAAGCAGTTCATCAAAAATTACACCAGGATGTTCAGGAGCCAGAGTACAGAGTTCCGACAGCATGGTCACGGCCACCGTAGCTCGATAACCACGGGGGGTATGTTAGAATATCCGGAGCTTGAAGTGTTGCCAGATGTATGGAGAAGAGGAGTATCGGAACACACGCGCCTTCGCCAGCTCAGCAGAATACAGGGAAGTTCCCGAGAAGAACAACCCTTTCTCAGCCCTGAAAACAATGCTCCAGCTGAAGCTGCCACTCAACCGCAAGAGTCCAAGGCAAAACTCAATTCTTTCGAAGGAAGCAACAACGCAATTTTTGATGGTGCCGCCGACTCAGAAGGTGGAAATGATCGAGCCCGTGTGTGGTCTCTTTACTACAAGAACTGCGTTCCAAGATTTCCTCGCCCCAGCCTTGACCATTTCAGCTTGTCGCAACCAGATCTTGGTGAGCTGGCTCGGGCAGAGTCATCACGAACACGACCAGAAACAAATAATGCACAAGAATCGTTCCCATCCAAATTAGACTCCTTGTCCTCAAAGACTCTCCCACCACGGTTCAAGCATTCAAGGCGTGAGAGTCGCATAAGCATCATCAGCCGAGCAAGCATTGTATCAAGCTTCAAGAGCTTGGGACGTGAGACGGAGTACGAAGATGGTCAAGAAGTTATGAGCGTTGTCAGTGTAAGGAAGAGTACATTGGATTTGGTAGACTTTTACCAGGAACAAGAGGCCGTTGCTCGAGAGCGAGTGTTGGATTTGACACGTATGGGAAGCATCACACACAACGGAGGCACTGCGATACATGCCTCCAATAATTGACAACACTCTACGATTCTGGATCATACCCGGGATAATAACGATACTGATCAAGCATAGCTATAATCAGAATGGTACTATGGGTTTAGCAATACATTATCTGAGATGCGCCACAGTATATGGATATCAAGTAGGGAATATACATGACATACATTTCAACTGCTTTACTAGATGCTCTGTAAGTGCTGATAGTAGCAGTGATTCAACCCTCCGAGACTGTCTGAGTTCCAGTACCATGTTCGTGCACAATGCCCTCATGACTTCGTGAAAGGGGGGAATGCTTGCACAATTCTTCCACCACACTTGTTTACTGATTCAGATTAGCGACCAGATATGAACAGGAGCCTTCAGCCTGGGGCAAGCTCTTCACAATCCGTCCCGTAAGCAATCACAATGTCAACATCTTCTAGAATGTACATGCTAAGTCAACAACCAAACATACTTGCTCATTATAAGTTCGCAAGCATCCTCTGCGTAAATTTGATCTTTTCTTCTCAATTTATACCTTAGGTAGCCACAACTGGCCTGGATATGAATTGCTCAGTAGCATTCCGGCTGGCAACGACTTCTCTACGCCTTCCGGATTTCATTCATTACCTCCTACACTATATAATCTCCCATGCTTCTTTCAGTCCGCAAATAGCACTGAAAATAGCTTATAGTTGAGTTCAACTCTCCCGATGAATTAGAGATATCGGTACACGCAGTCTTAAATTTCGTATAGTCGTGGCAATATGTCGAACTTCCAGTCGCGATTTAAGGGGCCTTCTCTTCGCGAAAGCATCCGGGAATCTTCGGTCTCTTCATCTCGCACGCCTCCTGAGGAAGAGTCTGTGACGGAAAGCAAGCCTAACGAAATGTTCCAATCTCTCGCCGATTACTCTCCAGCAGCCACGCCAGAAAACTCTCGGTTCATCTCAGGTTACAATAAACAGAAGGCACCGTTTACTATTCCTCATATTAAAACAGAATCCAAGAATCCCCCCTTTATTGGTCCGCACACGGCGTTTCTGATCTCGGACGGCCCAGATAGAGGTCTATTTTTCCATGTAGCATGTGATATCTCCAAGGATGGTGTTATACACTTGGAGACAATCATACACTGGATCTGGACTAACTATGTACCTTTTAATAAAGTCCTCGCCTTCCAATGGAAAGTGATCGGTCCACCAGCGGCTCCCTATCCGCTGACGAAGGACACCACACCAATATTCGACGGACCTTCAACCATCATCCAGAACTTCGGGGAGTTGTTCTTCGGATGGTTCACGCAAATCCCGCGGATACTGACCCGGGAAGAGATCGCGTATGCACAGAAAGTACTCCCCCGTCTTTGCAAGGAACCATGGTGTTCAGGAGCGCCCGACGAGATCGACGTACCTCTGATCCACAGCCCCGCACGCGAGCGTGAATTCGCATCGTATATGGCTCGTCAGAACCACAGGGCGGATATCTTGCAGCGCGTGATAGGGCTCGACTTCAATGCCCAGACGCATGGGTACGAGTGGGGACAGTCTCGGTTCTGGGAGATGGATATTGATGGAGATGATGAGGATGCACTTGGTTTGTCTGGATTGCCGCACGAGGTGGACAATGGAAGTCACTCTCCACTGCCATCACCTCATCCCCAACAGACCGATACACCCCAAGCGGCAATAGAAAACACCCCCGATGTGTTAACAAGCCCTAGTACGTCTTCTACTAGCAACATAGTAACATTCTACAGTGAAGCACCGCACGAAGAACGCCCCGAAGTCGTCCAACACATCCACCTCCAAACAAACGTCTCAACCTTTTCCCAACACCCAATATCCCCATCGACAAGTCCTACTTCGCCAAACGCACCACCACCGCCCCTGAGCGAAACCTCTCCGGAGGAGCCCGTCGACCCCTTCCCGCGCAGACTATCCCTTCCCCTCCATCTCACCTCATCGCACAGCCTACCGCGACCGCGCCGAGGGTCCGAAGTAGATGCTAGCCCTCGCAGGGAGAGCATGCTCCGCCATTTCACGCTGCCTGGTTCCGACGCTGGGTCGGAAAGGGAAGCCATTGCCCATGTTCAGGGTGGTTCTCAGGTCGGTCGAGTGGGTCGGGTGGATGGAGATGAGGATGTTGTTGGCTCTGAGGACCCGGACGGTCGAGTATCTCCAAAAGACAAGGATGACAGTGCGTGTAAAGATGCGGGTGAGAACAATCAAACGTCGCATACGGACGATGTTGGCACCTCCGAGGATCATGGAGCATCGCAGACAGACGAGAACGACAGCACGGCAGACCGTGGGGACGAGCGTCCAGGACAAGAGGTTGCGAATGGAACGGTCGAGTGCCGGGGAGAGGGGAGCTTCTTCTCACCGCAGAGGAAATCGTGGAGGCGTGTATGATGGATGCTGCTCGCATGTTTAGGGATGAGGATGAGGAGTGTGGAGTATCTCAAAGAGACGACGCTGATACCTCCGGTGGTCAGATAAATGATGCTGTTGGTTTGGAGGATTAGGAGGGTGGAGCGTCGGGGACAGACAAGGATGAAGATCAAGACAGTGGAGTGTCTCAGACGGACGAAGCTATTGCCTCTGAGGATGAGGACAGTCAAGCATCTCAAACGGATGATGCTGTCGGCTCTGAGAACGAAGCCTCCCCAACCGAATCTGCCTGTGCTGAAACCCAGGACGCTGCCATCCTCCAGCAACACGATATAACATAGACTGACACCACACCCACGACAACGTCGGAACATCCGGTCCGACCGAATGAATTGATTTCGGAGTTTTCAGAGACAACGCAAGACACAGCAGTTGCATTAGGGGAAAGCAGGCAATCGATGCATGGGCTCCAGTGGGCTATTCTAAACCATCACATGGAAGCCCACGAGCATCTAGCAACCTATTTCCAATGGGAATTCGAACGCTACCATCGAGAACGATACGGCGCCGGACGACCTGTCGATGCACCTCAACCCAGCGCCATCGTTCCCAGAGTCGATTGGGGCGCTATAGACACTCTCGCTATGTGGCTTACGCTCTATGCCTGTGCTATGTGGCTCCTTCGCTCCTTTTGATGGAAGGTCCACACGGTCCGGATCTTACTGAGAGCGAGCGGGCTTTGTACCATCGGAGGTTCAACATCGTCGCTTATTCTGTTCTCGTCAGTATCTTGGTACTGTGCCGGGAACGGAGGAGATAGATTTGGGCTTCGGTGGACTCACCAGTTGTGGGGTCATATATGGTGTTGTGATGATTAGACGCGATATATTCACTCTCATGCAATGTTGGAAGATATATATTGAATGACCTACTCTCTTTATACTTCTTTGTTCACCGATGAAGATGTCTCTTTGTATATCTTGAAAGGTGTTTTGATTAAAAGGGTTCCTTTGTACAATCAATATCCATTACCGTGACTATCACTCAAACTTCCACACGAAAATTAACAATATCGACTCTTTTGATAGAAACATGACTCTCAAAAATTCAGGTACCTCAACCAGGAGTTATTCACGGGCGATGAACAGCCTTTGATACATGCAGTGAACGACGTTGTGAGCATTCTGGCGCTAGTCTACTTTCGATTTTCCAGGGTCCACTGCGTCATCTGTGGCTGAACGAGACGACCACCGCGAACCTCCGCAGCTTTTCCACTGCCGCCTGTAGATATTGCAATCTCCACGTAAACCAAAGCAGACAGCGCACCGTACGAGCTTCTACCTGCAACACAAAACCTTAGAGTTTATCGCCCCATTTGAGAAAGACATCGTAACCATACACAATCAAAGAAAATGGCATCAACACGCCTCCGCCGCACATTCCACTACCCCTCCGACTCCGAGGACAACGACGCCGTGGAGGCAGGCATGGATTTACAAGGTACTTTCTCCTCCCCCTCTCCTCTCCCCAAGCCCTCCTCAAAAAAAAGCTCCCGTTCAATCCAACCTAACACGCCAACAGACCAAGAAACCCTAATAACAACCCTCTCCGCCCGCGACACCTCCTCCACAAAGCTCTACACGCAGATCCTGCTCCTCCTCCCCCTCGCACCCATCGCACTGTATATACCCCGACTCTTCGGCGTCGCGACAATCATACCTAGCCTCCTCGCTATAGCAAGCCTTCTCGCCTCGGCGTATACGCTGTACTTCCTCCCGCTACCCCCAGCCACCTCCAGCAACACTTCCCCGACAGCGACAGCGGCGAACAAACCGAAGATCTACGGCTCCCACGCCCGCAAAGACGCCACGATCCCCGTCTTCCTCACGGCCCCGCAGTCTAAGGAAGTGCCGTACGTGTCTCCCGATACGGCGGAGTACTTGCGCAGGTACGCGATCCCCGTGAACGCGGCGCTGTGTGCTGCGTGGGCGGTTGCGGAGGCGCTGCTGGGCGGCGGGAGGTCGTGGAGGGAGGGGATGATGATTGGTGGTGGGTATGTTCCGGGGTTTGTGCTGGCGGTTGTGCTGTGGGCGAGGAGGGAGCTGCGGGTCGTGGATATGGGGGAGTTGGAGAGGGTGAGGTACGCTGGGAAGGGGTCGTGAGGAGATGGGGGAAACGTCACGGAGTTGGAAGGTGTATGTAGGAATGATGATACCCCGTTAATAATAGATATATCCACTTTTCAATTTGCCTAGTTCTTTTCTGCTTCCAAATGAGGGTGTGACATTTTGGGGTTCATCGGGCATCTCGGTCATGCCTTAGCTCCCAATGCAAAGATAGAAGGCAAAAGAAGAAGAAACAACGTCCAGAAATGATCGACAAGGGTATCTAACGTAAACTAACGCCATCGCCATGCGTTAAGGCGTAGCTTGAATCTCCAAGCACAGCAAAAAACAGTAAAAACGCTCAGTACCACGTGCCAAAGAGGAGGGGGAATTCCCTATGAAATGGACAAATCTGGAAATCATAAACATTCATGAATTCGAAATAGCGGCAACACAATCGCTGTGCCAAACCCAACAGATCACACCATCATGCTCTTTCGTCGACTGGCCGCTCGCTCGGCGCGGAGACTATGTGTCTTGCTCTCTTTATCCTCCAGTGCGGCAGCCTTCAAGTCACTAGCGCTGCCACTCGCTGGAAGGTCGTTCACCTTTCTGTCTCTTGAAGTTCTGGAGAGGCCGGTAGAGCTGGAAGCTTTGGTCGACGCGCCACTGCCGCTACCCGCTCTCGAGTGCAATGTTGGTAGGCCGTCCTCCTTTCTTTTCAAGATTGACTTTCTCTCTTCACTTGTTGCCGAAGCTGGTACTGAACTGTGCCGTCGAGCATTTCTTGACGCCATTGCAAGGTCGATTCGAGGTCGCGTAGGTGCTGCTCCGTCATTGGGAGACGAGTCGGTGAAGTCGAAAATCGCGAGATTGTCCTTGCTCCGTGCCTTGTCTGTCGAAGAAGACTCCTTCTTGACAGGCTTCTCCTCGACCGAGCGAACACTGGCGGTAGCAGCCGTGGTATTGGTAGCTGTACTGGCTTCTTTTCTCTTGCTTCCCGCCATTAATGCCGATATGGTTTGCGAGGCCGCAGATGGATTTAATGTCGCTGGTTCCGCAATCGTGACGCCCTCTTCTCGTCTCCCTAGTTTTTCTCTGAGAGGGCTACCGATCTCTGCCTCATCATCACCGCCGTTAGCCTTTGTGGGCAGGCCTTTCCATGTCGAGTCGACTTCTTTGTTCTCACGCTTCCCGGTGGCGGATCCAGAGGCGGAAGGAGTCGGATCGGTGCTTGTCCGTCGATTTGACTGTACTGCATCTACCAACTCTTTTCCTGGTCGCCTCATCTTCGCAGCTAGACTCGGCTCTTTATAGCTCACTTGGGGCCGTGCACGTCGCGATGGTCGTGCACCATTGGTCAAATCGCTTGATCCAATGCCTGCTGGGGGCGGTGTATCTTTCGATTCTTGTCGCGATGCGGATGGTTCAGTCACTGGTGGTGAGAAAATGTCTTCTACTGCCGGAGTCTTCGGGGGCAACGCATCAAGGCGTATTTCGGTAATGCCAATGGTCTCAGTAGGCAGCTGCAATGGGGGAAGGGTAGAAATTTCGTTGCGGGTGCTGGCCGACCTCCCTCGTCCCGTTTTCCCAAGCGTTGTAGGCTTCTTGTCCGCCTTTTCTGGGGCTGATGAACGTTGCTTTTTGGGAGAAAGTATAGGATCAGTGTTGACAGGTTCTAGCTGGGTTAGTATCTTGACAAGGGTTTAATGGGTAGATATCCTTACTGCTTCCCAGAGCTGGACGCTCGGGAGATCGTAGCCGGACTTCCTTGCTCTCGTCCTTTGCGCTGTCTTGGGTGTCATTCTTGCGAGTGAACGTGAAAGAATCTGGGGAATTTTCCGGCTTGTCGTTGTCCTCTTGTACGCTGAATTTCCGCTTTGCACCAGTCCTAACTGCCTTTGTCTTTTCTTCTGCTCCCTCAGGTTGGGGTTCGAACAGGGACAGACGACGAATGTGCAGCTTAGGGCCGCTTTCACGTCGCTTTCTCCTCGTCTCAAGATTGATGGATAAGGCCGGGTCTTGCTCTTCAACCTGATCCCCCATATCATTATCGGGCGGAGGCGAAGGATCGAATGCGATAGGGCCCTCATTTTCGATCCTCGAAACGGGTGGTGGTCCAATATCTGGTGACTGGCTGTCTGGTCCTTCTAATATCTGCTGCAATTCCTCCGCACTAGAACGCGTTAGTGAATATCAAATCGCGTTGATGGCCGGTTGCATACTTCATAGTCCTCCTAGGGTAGTGTTTATCCTCGACAATTGTAGGGAGCATCGCATTCTCCACCTCTTGCAAACACAGCCCACTTCTCCATTGTCTTTCCTCCGGGCTTTTACGCGTCGCTGTGGGTGGATTCTTCCATCTCGAATAGTCGGGAGCAGTTTTGAGCTGTCCAAGCTTGGCGACCAGACCTCCAAGTTCCTGAATCTTGGCCTCCAGCCTGTCTTTGACGGAGTCTATGTTTTCGAATGATGGACGAGCTGGCTGCGCTTCGAGTGCATTTTGAAGCTGGAGGACCTGTTCGCGCAATGAGAGATTCTCAGCTAGGAGTCGTGAGCCCTCGTTCTCGAGGGTACGGATTCGAATTGACTGCTGCGAGTTTATTCTAAATTCGTCAGCGACACAGTACAAGACGCACTTCTCTGCAAATAAAACATACTTTGCGAGTTCTCGGTTCTGTCGTAGAAATCTTCGTTTGACTGCGGAGCGGATCGTGTTAGTGGACTTGCTCAAACAACATTATCCGCCACCAACAATGGGCGACTTACTGGCGTCGACGGTATCTAGAGAAGGGCCATTTTGAACGGCGGGTGGCTCATTGAGGCGCGCCATGAGCGCAACGTAGGTATGTCCAGGTAATTATAGATTCGTTGAGGTTTTGGAGTGTTTGGTCGTGAATATCGCGGAGATGCGGCGATCGTTGCTGCTGTGTAGATGCGCGATGAGCCACAACAAACTTGGTTGCTATGGGCCGAAAAAGGAATGGCGCAGAATCGGTAACCACGTGACCAGTCGTCGAGCGCGTTCGACAACCTGCCCCTCCTCTATGTTTATCAGAAAGTACTAGATATACTCCGTATAATATTTACTTTTTCACAATTCGTGTGATATTTACTTTCCTCAATTCGAACGCCATACCCATTGAAAGATGTCGTATTCCGGCCGCCCACTCCCCTCCCATCTGCGAAACCCATCATCTTCTCTCGGTGGTTCACAACGCGATTCTCCCATACTAGCTGCCCGCATCGCAGAGAAGAAGGCCGAGCTCGCAAATCTTAAGGAGCTGCAAGCGCTGAGTGCAGGACTGGCGGACCAGATGCAAACTCTGGCTGATAAACTTGATACCTTATCAGATGGCACAGAAGGTAAGTTATTCCAATCACGTTTGGTCACGATGGGCTGTGCAGCAGACCTTGTGGTTGGAGAAGGTGTATGTTGACGTGTTCATGCCTAGCCGTCGCAGCAGTCCTGTCAAATTGGCACAATGTACTTCGTGCCATTAACATGGCGTCAAGTAAGTTACCATTCGCCCGCACGCCCCGATAATCATTGCGAGCAATTCGTTGAGCAACATGTAGCGAAATTACCAAAGCCCAAGGAAGAAGACGACGGAACCAAGGATAACAGTTCCGGACTGCCACTCCCACAGACCCTTGTTCGCATCCCAACGCAGCATGCCCCCGCGCTCATGTCGCAACCTACATCTGGAAGCGCTCCCGAATGAAGTGCATTATCACACGATATGTCACGTCAATTGGACGAAAAACCACTCAGACGATAATGTGCAGGCTTCAGCAAGATATGTACAACTCGGACCGAGCAGCGCATCTAGAGCGTCTTTGGAGTTACAAGGCATCAGCAGAGCATGCAGGTCAGCCCAAGCAACTTGTGCACGGGATTGGGTAACACAGAAGGTGAAAAGCTGTTCTTGAGATACTCAGGTCAAATGGCACAATTCACAGCCGCAGACAGTGGGGTCAAGATGTGGTCAGGAAACAGAGTCCTGTTCAATGTCAATTCGAGCCATCTCTACAAATAAGGGGGCATCTAGAGGGCCAGTAAGATACTATTATAAATGCCCAATGCTGCAATGCATGAACCGCTGCAGTCGGTCCTGATGTTCCTGGATCAATACGCAGGTAACTAAATGCAAGATACTAGGCCTTTTTCCTGTTGCGCAAACTCCCAAACTCCACGCTCGTCGATCTCATGTCTTAATGGGATTGCTTGTGTTTTAATAGCACCCTATTGTGATTTCGTCAATGTCGTTATGATATCAAGTCCTCTTTCATTTATTCTTTGGCATCTTTTCGTAAGCGTTTGGGCTAGGTTTGCGGTGTGGGCGGCGGCGCGGCTTTGGGGCACCAGATGGTTCTCCATGACCATGGCCGTCCCCGTCATGATTGTGGCCATCCTCGTCATGTTTGTGTGGTCGACGACCTCTTCCTTTTCCACCTGGACGTCCTCCAGCAGGGCGTGCCGTGCTGTTATCGGGCTCGCTATCAGAATCGGAATCGGAAGAGGAATCTGAGGACGACTCGTCGGAAGACTCGCCGACGGCACGTGGCTTGTGGTAGATGCAGCAAACTAGGCAATGTTAGACCGGTTGAGTGTTTTGTGTAGAATTAATCACGAACCTTTTGAGGACTTCTTGCCCATGCCTTCGTTGTCAACTACATCCTCTGCCCATTGAATGTGACGTTGTTCGGTAGGCTCAGCACGCAATCGAAGTGTGACAGTCGGCGCTGATAAGCGTAATACGGGCTGCGACTGGACAGTTGTTGTCTGACTTCCCGAGGGGCGCTGAGCGTTTTGAGTTGCCATCGAGTTTGAGTATGACATAGCGAGCGAGATTCTGCTCAGGAATCACGAACTTGCGGGGGAAAGGCTCGTTCAAGTACGCCTGGGAATCGGCGAGTGGAGATCTGCAGGGGTCGAATACAGAAGCGACAGCGATGAGTCTGGGGTTGTACGGAGGCTATAAGACGTGGCTGCGATTGACGGTGCAGATTTGCAACAGGCGACAAGTGAACTCTGTGTTGCTAATGTACGGCTGTGCTGTTGCGTGCTGATTGATTAAATGTTTGACCCGCCCCTCGGCTGTAGTTTTGAGTACTTGGCCAAAGCGTCATCGCCATCTCACTCCCGGGTCCGACCTGCTGTTTACCAAGTTACTTGTGCTAGCACGCCACCAACCACCTCTGAACTCTATCCTCTCACCACAACCACACCACACGTCTGTTGTGTATCCTGGGCGGAATGAGTCCACGGAAATTTTATCCCCCACAATAGAGTTATGTACGGAGTACCGTCCATTGATCAGGCATAGGATCAGTTTCACAGGCCCGCGCTTAGGATTCTTTTGTGTTTTGCTTGCCGCTACTTTGAATGACATGGATGTACGGAATACTCCGTACTCTGTGCTCCATACAGTTTTGGGATGATCCAGCTGTGTATGAGCTCCACGAAATACTCGGCCTTTCAAGCTCATCATGAATATTATTGCCAATTTAGATGGTAACTACTCCAATCTTACTGAAGGAGTTCTGCATACATGTCCAGTACATATCTGCATGTACAGACATACAACATGGCATTTCTAGCATCTATGATGCCGCTAGCTACTTGCATGGCCAATACTGGTCCAACATTTAGGATTGTAAAGGCAATCATGGGCTTCGGATAGACTCAAAGTATATGTCATGTTCTTTTTTCGACAAATCAACACCAACAGCTATCAGAGGCTCTGAAACCTTTAAATATGAACACAGCCAAATATCATGCGCTCTAGCTCAAGTTTCAGATCAAATAATACCTCGGAATCCCCAAGAGAAATGTGAAACCATTCTATGACGTCCAGGATGGGACTTATCCATCATAGGGAAATCTCCTTACTAATCAAATGAGGCTCAACTAAACATGCAAATCCCATCTGCTTGGCCACCGGTACTACTGAGGTTTACACCAACGTTGAGAAAGGTCTAATTCAAAACTCTATGAGTACACGTGCTTCCGAAGAGATTGATATTACATACAATCCAAACCATATTGCGGACTCGTAGTCCCCGTAAGCTTCTCTATCTTTCTGGTGGAATCGATGAAAGCAGTCCCGATCTGGACTAGCGCTAGGTTTGGGTCGGCTTGTGCGCATGGAAACGACGCGCTTTGCCAGCCAGTACTTCGCATCTCTTGTTCCGCCCTCAACCTCTTCAACTTCGACAACACTGCAAGCTTTTGATCCAGCGAGAAGCTGGCTGTATTGCCTCTCTCTGGAATCAACATCAGCTCCCACCCACAATCTACCTTCATCATCGTCAACCGCTTCGCATCTCCCCCCGCATCTCGTCCGCCGCCGCCTACCCCACCACTCGATTTGCACCTTACCGAAACACAACACCACAAGGCAAAACAGACAAGGCCTTTGCCGATATAGTTGGAATCAAGGATAACGGTTGGATCAGACTCACCTTGGTCAAACTTTGGACTCCTGGGCGTCTAAAATTCCTTGGCGCTGGTAGGTATAGCTTCCGTTGTGGCTCGATTGTCCATTCTGCGGCACTTTGTTTGCATTGCCTCGCGAAGCTTCCATACTTTGACATAGCATACCACAACGTCCGATCAAGGCTACTTATCACGACTAACTGTTCCACAGCCTTTTCTAGAGCTTCTTCTGTGGTACAATCCAATCGCGCAAGGCTATTCAGGAGCCTGAGCTCGCTTTCACCCTCGCGTCATGTCTTTGTCGATCGAAGAGCTCGACGCCACCGTGCGTACCTTCTACGAAGGACGTGGTGAAACGGTATGTTCTTGCTATATTGCATATGACAGTAGACAAGACTCATCTAATCTTTCTGTGTACAGCAAAAACAAGCCCAAGCAACACTCAACCAGGTAGGCCGAATACACCAAGCATACCAAACTCCGCTGACCCCAGGTAGTTCAAGGAGAATCCAGATGCATGGCTTCTGGTGGATAAGATTCTTCAGGAGGCGCAGTATCCACAGACAAAATGTAGGATTTCTCTTTAGGTGATGAAGGACTTTTCGCTAACGCAGCCTAGATCTGGGATTACAGGTACTGGATGGTGTTATAATGACCAGATGGAAGGTGCTCCCGCGCGATCAGTGTCAGGGTATGTTTTGAAACTCTTCTGCCCCCTTCAGCCTGCTGACTACCTTTAGGCATTCGCAACTTTGTTGTAAACTTCATCATTCAGCTATCCAATAACGAAGACGCACGACGGGCCGACCGCACGCTCTTGAACAAGTTGAATCTCGTCCTCGTCTCGGTGTTAAAGCAGGAATGGCCCCATAATTGGCCCACCTTCATCAACGAGATCATCTCCTCCTGTCACAGCAGCCTTGCGATTTGCGAGAATAACATGGCAATTCTGCGGTTATTGTCTGAGGAAGTCTTTGACTATTCGGAGGATCAAATGACGTCTTCGAAACGACGCGAGTTGAAGCAGAGCATGTGCGACGAGTTCACCTCAATTTACCAGCTTTGCTCGGAAGTCCTCCGGACTGCCACTGAAGCCAGCCTCATCAAGGCCACGTTAGAGACACTACTTCGTTTCCTGAACTGGATCCCCCTCGGGTACATTTTCGAGACTCCTCCAAGCGGTGCCAGTCTGATCGAAACTTTAAGGAGCCGATTCCTTGAGGTCCCTGATTTCCGTAACATCACCTTGAAATGTTTGACTGAGATTGCTGGCCTTCACACCGAGCCAGCGTACGACGATAAGCTCGTTCAGATGTTCACTGAGACTTTGACCGCCATCTCCAAGATCATTCCTCTTTCCCTAGATCTCAAGACTACGTACGCCTCTAGCAACAGCCAAGACCAGGAGTTTGTGCAAAACCTTGCACTCTTTCTCTGCAACTTCTTCACTGTGCATCTCAATGTCATCGAGAACCTTATGAACCGGGACTTCCTTACGCATGGCCATTTTTACTTGATCCGCATCAGCCAGATCGACGACCGCGAAATTTTCAAGATTTGTCTCGAATATTGGACAAAGTTGGTTTCCGAGCTCTATGATGAGATGCAGTCCCTTCCAATCACGGACATGAACCCGCTTTTGAACATGGGTCTGGTCTCCACGAATGGCGGTGCAAGGGATCCTGCTGTCCTGGCCAACTACCCCCTTCGCAAGCACAAATACGCCGAAATCCTATCCAATCTTCGAACCGTGATGATCGAGAAGATGGTTCGACCCGAAGAAGTCTTGATTGTGGAGAACGACGAGGGTGAAATCGTCCGAGAATTTGTGAAAGAGAGCGACACCATTCAGCTCTACAAGTCGACCCGCGAGTGCCTGGTTTTCCTGACTCACTTGGATGTTAACGACACTGAGCAGATCATGTCTGAGAAGTTGGCACGACAGGTTGATGGCAGCGAATGGTCATGGGCCAACTGCAATACCCTCTGCTGGGCGATTGGTTCCATCTCTGGTGCCATGAATGAGGAGACCGAAAAGCGCTTCCTGGTCACCGTCATTAAGGATCTCCTTGGCCTCACCGAGATGAAGCGCGGTAAAGACAACAAGGCTGTGGTTGCCAGTAACATCATGTACATTGTTGGTCAATACCCCCGATTCCTCAAAGCGCATTGGAAGTTCCTCAAGACTGTGGTTAATAAGCTTTTCGAATTCATGCATGAGACGCATGAGGGTGTCCAGGATATGGCTTGCGATACATTCATCAAAATTGCCAACAAGTGCAGACGGCATTTCGTCGCTCTCCAGCCTGGCGAGACCGAGCCTTTCATTGATGAGATCGTTCGCACGCTCCGGAAGATTACAGGAGATCTATCTCCGCAGCAGGTTCACACTTTCTACGAGGCCTGTGGTTACATGATCAGCGCGCAGGGCCAAAAGAGTATGCAGGAGCGGTTGATCGCCGATTTGATGGCTCTTCCCAACCAAGCTGTTAGTAATCCCCCTTAATTTTCGTTGACAGAGTTGCTAATGTGGAATACAGTGGGACAACATCATCGCACAAGCCAACCAGAACCCCATCTGTCTTCAGGATGCGGAAGTCATCAAAATTGTCGGAAACATCATGAAAACCAACGTCGCCGCCTGCAGTTCGATTGGATCCTATTTCTATCCACAAATCGGCCGCATCTACTTCGACATGCTTACCATGTACCGCGCCAGCAGCTCTCTCATCGATGAGGCCGTGCAGCGAGAAGGTTTGTTCAAGCCCTCCCCTCTAAGACATGCAGTATTTTAACGATTGCTAGGTAACATTGCGACCAAGATGCCTAAAGTCCGTGGATTACGAACAATCAAAAAGGAGATCCTGAAGCTCATCAATACCTACGTCGAGAAGGCTGATGATAACGAGATGATCCACAACAATCTCGTTCCCAAGCTCCTGGAGGCTGTTCTCATCGACTACAAAAACAATGTTCCTGACGCACGCGAGGCTGAGGTCCTGAATGTTATGACCACGATCATCAACAAATTACATGTACGTTGGAGACCCAATCTGAGCAAACATATGGTTGGCCTCGCTGGGAATTTTTTTGGATGATTTCGCTGACTTTACTACAGAGCTTGATGGAAGACCAGATCATCAACATCATGGACAGTGTGTTCGAGTGCACACTGGACATGATCAACAAGGACTTCTCTGAATACCCTGAACATCGTGTCGAATTCTTCAAGCTTTTGAGAACGATTAACCTCCGCTGCTTCCCTGCTCTTCTGCGATTAGATGCACGATCCTTCAAGTTTGTTATCGACTCATGCATGTGGGCCAGTAAGCACGATAACCGTGAGGTCGAAAGTGCTGGTCTTTCCATGTGTTTCGAGTTGATCTCCAACATGGCCGACCATCCGGACCCCCAGGTCAGCAATACCTTCTTCCAGACCTTCTTCACATCGATATTGCAAGACGTCTTCTTTGTGATTACGGACAGCGACCACAAGGCCGGTTTCAAGTCACAGTCGATTCTTCTGGCGAAGATGTTCTGGCTTGTTGAGACCGACAAGCTGCAGGGGCCAATCTACACCTCCCCAGATATGGCACCTGCCGGCACTTCGAACAAGGAATTCCTACGCAACTTTGTCGGCAATTTATTGGCTACGGCATTCCCGAACCTTCAAACGTAAGTCCCCCATTCCATTTGGGAAAGAAAGGCAAGAACAGACTTGCTAACATTGAACCAGGGCACAAATTAGCACCTTCATCGATGGATTGTTCGCAACCAATTCAGATCTCAACCGTTTCAAGATAATCCTGCGTGATTTCTTGATCTCGCTCAAAGAATTCTCTGGCGACAACGCGGAGCTCTTCGCCGAAGAGCGGGAGCAGGCCGCCAACAAGGCCAAGCAGGAGGAGCGTGAACGAGCGATGAAGGTTGGAGGTCTGTTGAAGCCATCGGAGATGGACGATGATGAGTTGTGACTGGATGAAGAGCTGGAGACGGGTGCTGCGATGCGCACGCCTTGGGACAACCTGGACAAGAGGGGCGAAGAGGTAGAAGAAATTGCCAATTCGGGCACATTCGGGTGACATGTCAGATGAGCCCGGTTGCCATCCAAAGTCATGGATGGATGATCATGGCTAGTCTATCTGGATGGGAACTGTCAATGCCACTATTGGGCATGTCTTGTACGTAGATTTCGACCTTTGACGAGATGATCGGAGGAGGTGGGAACCATTCAGGAAGGCAAGGGTGGTTCGATTGAATCCTTTTTGTGTATTGAAAAGTATAAGGCAGGTATGCAGGCAGCAAGGCAAGGTTAGGTTTCTCAAGGTTAGGAAAGAAGATGATTATATCCTGGACAACAGCTGTAGAAATGACTTCTCCATTCTTGTTCTTCTTTATCCAAGCATCATTGCAAGGTGCGAGGCTCACATGTGACTCGACAGAAAGCTCTAATGTGCAAGACTGCATAATGTAACCGATATGACGAAGTGATGGATTTTCTATATTCAAAGATATATTTGATGACATAAAAGCACACACCCTCGCACACGATGCGTATCCATCCCGACTCCTTCGCCCCAGCTGTTCCATTAGATCGCCCAGATGATGCCGGTGGCTTGCTTATATTCCTCAATTTCACCTACCCGCCTTGCTCGCGTTTTAGTGATGCGGTTGTGGGGGCACCGGGTCTTCTTCACACTAGGCCGACTACATGCGCTACGGTACTCTGTTTTATTTCCGAACTCTCTGTCATCTTCGAGTGTCATAGTTACTTTCTCCGCCATCGGGGTAATGAAGTCACGTTTCGAGCACGCTTTGAACTTGGGAATTATACCGAGGGAATTACTCAATTGGGTACGTAGTTACTACCTCCGGAGGAAAGGTTGATGTCCATAGTTAAGGCAAGCTGGCGCTTCCATGAGCCTGGTCTGGAAGAGGTCCGGAAGCATGCAGGCGGACGAAGCGAAGTGGAAACACTCCTTCCCTTGAACATAGTCAATTTTTCTCTCTTCAAGAAAAAAAAAAATGCTTCCTCGTTCGCTGCATTTTAGTTGCGTTTCGTGCTGTTCCGTTTCTTCTTCTCGATGATCGAGAGTTGCATCGGCCAACGCCGAAAGGCATCAATCGGTAGCAGCATGCAGGTGTAGATCTTACGAGGGAAGAACAGGGTTTCGGATGTTCCAATTGGTTCGAGATCATTTTAGTCATGGGTGGATTTTTAGTTAATGGGGAATTTGGGAGGAGGCTCTGGAACGAATGGCGGGTGATTCGATTATTGGATTGATCATTGCTAGTTCAAGATGGGGAGGGAGTGCATGACTTGTAGGTACAGGACCGGGCGGGACCCTGGATGGCGGTGGGAGTGTCATTGGTGGTTTTCTTGTAGTTTTTTATTCATACAGATGATGTAACGTTATGGTGCAGAGGACAATACTTACCTAGACAGGTTGATGAGGAAAAGAAGAATTACGACTCACGAGTAGCAGAGGAGGGAATATAGCGCTAGGGAATAAGGAAGAGAGAGGAATGATAGTGCTCCGGATGGGGACTAGCGCGGGGCATCCCATTATCCGATTATACGGGACATGGGCGGGGATATTGCCTACAGCGAACGTACTCGTAAGAGAGTCAGGATTTGGTTGGAGAGATGCGTTACATGACATGGGTGGTATGAGACTATGGCATTGAGTGGGGGATTGTTCTGAATTACAAGAGTGTTGAATTATATAGATGTCTATTTCCAATTGTACAGTACAGAAAGACATTCGACACTACTCCGTACTCTGTAATGTATTGTCAGCAGTATAACTCTATGGCCAATTACGAATCAGAGGTAAGTGTGTACTGTTGATCTATACGCGTATTACTACGTGGTCCAGAAGTAGTAGTGCTCTGTGTAAGTACTAAGGGCAAAGCAAGGGTTTCTCTCTCTCTGAGTTTCTCTTCGAGTCCTTCCACAAGTACAAGTAGGTAACTAATACAAGTAGAGGTCCCCGGTTAGTTATCTCGAAGGGGACTAGTACGATGCTTGAATCTCCATTGGACCCAGTGGATTGCGGATACCAAGGCCAAGCTTTCCCGGGCACGTGGGGCCTTTGATTGGTTCCAACAGGACCATCTTTCAACCTCATCTCTTCCGGACGACACTCAACAGCCTACCACGACGACCACTCTCCACTTCAACATACGCCCACATCTCACCAGAAAACTTACCAGCACCAAAAAAACCATCCATTATATCCACCTCACACGCCTTATACACTCTATCTATCATGCACATGCATCGTCTCGTGGCCTCCTCACAATGAACCCCTCTCTCTCGCTTCCCGTCATTCGCCCCTCCCTAGGTTTTTCTGCAATATTCCATCGCGCCTAGCACTCCCATCCCTAACATCCCTAACACTTCCGTCCATTCACATCATCTGATCTCCGAGAGGCCCTTGGATTGGACTGTCCTGTCCTGTACATCTTGGTCGTACAGGCTTGCCCTTCTCTTCTTCTTCATTATCATCATCAATTGACCAGAAGATAGAGGGATCTCGCACGTGGAAGAAGACGGAACGACATCTGCAATATCAAAAGACGTTATATAGTCTTTGGGTATATCAGCAGGTACCTCTTTAGGTAAGTATCTCTAAGTATTACAGTATATCCATTACTACAAGCACCACCACATCCATATAGTTACCCACATCAGCCTCCACTACTTTTACTACTGCTACTACTACTCATGGTCACACTTCCACTTCCAGACCGGGGGCCTGTACAGTGTATGTACATGTATTTACATTACATACCTGTTCCTGATTGTTCCAGCCCTGGCAGTAGCTGCATCATACCCACCCAATTATCCTCTTCCTCTCTTCCTCTCCCTTGCTGTATCCTTCTCTTTCTCTTTCTCTCTCTCTATCTTGTTCATTCATTTCCACTTCCATCATTCCCCCTCCCCCCCACTCTCCCACTTCCCTTTCCAATTTTGCGCATCGCCTTCCTCTCCCAAATTTAGCAGCGCTATTCCCCTCGCTGTGACCTCATTCTCATTCCTCGCCCCCCTCTCTCTTCTTTCCTTTTCCTCTACTTCCGACCGAATTCCTTACGAACCGAACCCGAGGCACCTTACGCACATGCACACGCACGTTGCCGCTCCTGCCACTGCCCTGTTCCTGCACAGTGCCTACACCTGCAACTCGTTCCCCATCCTTTCCCCTCCAGGTCCCCGACAGCCAACAGCCTCATCCTGATTTCACCTTTCCTTTTCTTTCCTTTTTTTCGGTCACTTACCTCACCCTATCGGCGTCTTCCAAATACCACAACCTGTCTACGCTGTTTGTGTATGGGTAACTAACGCCGTCTCCAAGCCGCGCACTCTAGTCCGTGCATCATATGCGCTGAGCTGCTACATTCCTGCAAAAGACCTCCATCTGTCTTTCATTTCTCGTTACCATCAAAATGTATGTCTTACTCTTATGGACTCCCCTAGCCTTCGCACCGTCCCTGTCGTCGCCGTGCTACGGAAGACTGCTTCTTCCACTAGTCTCGCGTCCAAGGAGGACAAGACTGACGCAGCTCGCTTTTCTAGGAAGTTTGGCAAGCACATCCAGAAACGGCAGCTGGAGATTCCCGAATATGCTGCCAGCTTTGTCGACTACAAGGCCCTGAAAAAGGTTTGCTCCTCCATCGCCACCATTACTCTCAATTCCACGATTCGTCTTCATCATCCAGATTTCTAACCTCTCTGCCAGCTTATCAAAAAGCTCAGCGCAACTCCAATCATCCCTGCCCAAGGAGAAATCAGCCATGGCCCGGAACATCTTGATCCTCAGACCTCATTACAAGCCAATAAGGCTTCTTTCTTCTTCCGGGTGGTATGCTTTACTCTTTTATCATAGGTGATCATCACTCATGTGTGAATATCTAATTCGTCATAGGAACGAGAACTTGAGAAGGTCAACAAGTTCTATTTACAGAAAGAAGCAGAGGTATATCCGCACAATCCCGGTCCCATTGTATTCACTGGCAGTAACTTACCATGGCCGTAGCTCCGTCTCCGCCTAACTACATTGCTTGACAAGAAAAAGAACATGCAACAGCACCCACAATCAGTCTCCAAGTCGTCATCGAGATACATTGCGCTCGAGGAGGGCCTAAAGCAGTTTAGCATGGACCTCAACAAGCTCGAGGTGATTGGCCCGGTTGGTAGATCCTGCGACAAGGCTAACCAGTGATAGCAATTTGTCGAGATAAACGCGACTGCGTTCTCCAAAATACTGAAGAAGGTTCGTTGTGAATATCCATATCTATTCGTAGTCTTTACCGCCATGCTAACGCTTCTGTGTAGTGGGACAAGATGTCAAAGGTTAGTCGCTCTTCAATTATCACCCACCCACTGACTCCTGTTCTAATTTGGTCTAGTCACGGGAAAAGCAACTCTACCTCTCAAGAGCTGTCGAGGTCCAACCCTGTTTCAATCGTGATGTGATTAGCAATCTTTCCGACCAAGCCACTCAAGCACTTCTTGATTTCTCGGGCTGGGCCGATGGTGACAAGATGCAAGCCGCGCCTGTGCATGTCGAACAAAGCGAGGCAAGGGTTCTTGAACCCTCCTTCGAGATCAACCTCGAACTAGACAACCAGATTGTCCAGGCCATCAACACTTCAAACATCTCAAAAATCGAAGAGTGTCTCTCGAGGTTATCAAAACTGCAGGATTCTCAAGAGCGCATATCGCGCGCGTTCCTCAGCACGATACAAGAGGGCTCAGAGGCGGCACTCAAGATCCTGCTAGACACCAACCAGGTTGACCTCCGACAGGAAGATGAAATCAACGAACGAAACTGCCTGCACAAAGCAGCCATCTACGGCCGATGCGACATAATCAACCACGGCCTTCAAGCTAATGTCAATGTACACGCAACCGACGTGTATGGCCGCATTCCTCTGCATTACGCTTCCATGCATGGCCACGTCGACATAGTTCAAGAGCTCATCAAGACAGCTCCTGACACTGTCAACTTCCGCGACCAGGACAGCTTCACCCCATTGATCCATGCAATTGTGCATTCACAATTGGATTGCGTCAAGATCTTACTCTCCAATGGCGCCGACATAAGCCGCCTAGGTCCAGGGGAACACATCCCGTTGAATCTTTCCTGCCAGTATGCGTCAATAGATATCGTAGAGCTACTGCTCCAGCGACATGCCGAGATGTTGCCCGACGCCGAAGGGCTGTACCCTCAACATCTTGTCGCTCGTTCCGGAAAAACTCCTGAGATGTTGCTCGTCCTCCAAAAATATGGCGCCAATCTCAATCAGGCAGACAAACTCTACCAATGGACACCAATCTTCCATGCCGCAAGCGAAGGTCACGTCGAGTGCGTGAAAACCCTCCTCCAATGTCAGGTTGACGTCGATGTTGTTGACGAGAAGGGCTTATCTGCACTTTACTATGCCACCTGGGAAGGACATCTCGAGTGCATGAGACTCCTCGCTTCAGTCGGACGTGGTGTCGGATTGACAACTCAAAATCAGGTTTCTCCTCAAATATCAACAGCGACCGCATCAGGTACCATGCCTGGTCCTATGGAACTAGAAGGCGATGCAGAAGGCATTCCCGAATTTATTCTACCACCCCCCATAATACCTTTTAGGAGATACGGTCACAATTTTCTGGACACCAAGACTTTCGTAGTCATCAGTTTCGAAAAGCTCGGAAAGGACGCAATACAATTTTACGATGCCCAAAAGTACCCCGCCTCTAGACTTACGATTTCCTCCAAAAGCTCCGATTTGATACCCAGAAATATAATGCTCCCGATCCAAGACGAGTTCAAAGTCATCTCCTTCCAGATTGAAAACATCGATTCGTTCTCCATAGATTTCGACGTCTTTCCTACATTTGGTTCGAAAATAATTGCCCGCGGAGTCGCGTCCTCCAAGGTTTTCACTCACAAGGCAACTAGTTCCGGCCAATGGCATTTGGAGCTTTTTGACCCCCGATTGCGTGCGATAGGTCGAGTAACCTTCGATTACCAAGTCGTCAAGCCATTCTTGGGTATACCTTTGGAAATCACACATTTCGCCACGTACTGGAAGGCCACCAGCCAGCTAGATTCACAACCTCACGCCCTGATCACCGGGTCAAGCCTATCCGGCGAGTATGTTCGTCTCTTTGTGCAGTTGACCGCGGACGGTATTCCCGTGCTCTATCCGACTTGGAAGATCAACCACCAAGGTCTTGAAGTTCCTGTGAATATTCTCACACATGCCCAATTCACCGCCATTGGAGCGTCCCAGAATAGACCTGGATCTCAATTGGATGCTCTACAAAATGCCACTTCCCATGATATACCGAGCATATTCCTTGCCATGGCATCATCTTTCATTACTCTCAAGGAAGCTCTGGCGCTGTTGCCTGCCCATATACACATCGAGCTCCATGTACTATACCCCTCGCGCGCAGAAGAAGAGACGCTCAAGCTTGGCCCAACACCAGATCTGAATGACTTTGCCGACAGCATCCTGACGGTCGTCTTCGAGCATGCGCGAGATCTAAGAGACAATGGTGCAGGCGAAATCGACGGTACCCTGCGCAGTATTGTCTTCAGCTCTTTCAACCAGGACATCTGCACGGTCATCAACTGGAAGCAACCTAACTGTTTGTAACCCCTTCCACAACGTGAAAGAATGACAACTAACTCGGTTCAGATCCCATCCTTCTATGCAACGAACTCGGCGCTGAAGCTTCAAATTCGGCGCTACAAACTCGTGCAGATGCCATCAGCAGCAGCGGACGTACAACTACGTCCGTCAAGGAGGCTGTGCAGATAGCAAGAGACAACAACTTCATGGGTCTCATATGCAGCTCCCGTCTACTCGTACGTTGTCCAATTGATATCACCAAGAATTGAATGAGGTCTCTAACCCTTGACAGGATCTTGCACCCGCACTCATCGAATCTATCAAAACGGCGGGCCTTGTTCTTGTAACTGACAACTCGGATTCCGATAACAACACCGGCAGTAGTGGTAGCTTAGGGATCGCGAGACCAAGTCGAGAATCGGTTCCCAATGGCGTCGATGGCTTCTTGAGATCAAATGGTGTCTTACGATTCAACGAGACTATTGACATGTAGTTGTTCGGACCTCTTGTCTCATCAACAATGCGTCGATTGGCGTGTGCAAAAATTATAACGGTCACTATTTCATTATCATATTCATTTCCCCTTCAATACCTCTTCTCTATTCATCGAAGAGAAATAGTTGAGGAGAAGTCCATCATGCATCTGGGGAGAGTCTCAAGGTTTGGGCGTGAGTCGAATTGAAAGATTGGGTTTCGGCATGAATATAGACAGACTGGGAATTGAGATGGGTTGGCTTTTTGATTTCTTTCCCATTGTCCTTGGTTTTCACACAGCGATATGAAAAGCTTTTATGAAGGCTTTTGGCTAAGATTACGTTAAGGGTCACTGGCTCTAGGCAGATATGCCGATATGGTGGTGATACTCCGCTAGCTATATACCTAGAAAGTTTGCAAGATATGCAACATGTTAAAGTCCATCTCCGTGGCAATTATCAATCAATTGAGGATCGTTATTGCACGCAAATGAAAGCTGAAATTGAGGAAATGGTCACATGTATGCCTACATGATGTACTAATAACATGTTGATGTCTCTCAGGTGCGGTTGTGTTGTGGTTATCGAAAAGTCACTGCCGAGGCTTGGATGATTCGCTAGACTGCGATTACGTCGTTCCTTCCCTCCATCTGCCCACCGCCTCGCCTCGCACTTGCCTCATGAGAAAACCGCCTAAAAAGTTTTTGGGTCCGTGTCCCTGCCCTCTGAATCTCGCCGCCACCAATTCAACAGTCTCCCCCATATTCCAGACTCCGATGGTCGCTTCGTAGTGCACACTTCCCACAGGCATTTGCTTGCTTTGCCTTTCGCCTCCTACAACAACATCTTCGTATCGTGAGCAATTGACCGCCCGGGAGCAACTTCGAAGAGACGTAATTTATCGGTTCATAACTGCCCACCCTCGAACCGCACCCAGAGTTGGTCGTACGACCTCTCCAGCTGCAGCGCGACATTCCACCAAAATACAAGCGACAGTCTACCAAAATGAGTGCATAGATCCAAAGTGAACAATGTTGAGCCTCACGTTTCTTGCCCCTGCATCCTCGGCGGCAGCACGATGGACATGCCGTGCTTGTCTTCGCCGCCAGACTACCACCGCACGTACACCCACGAGTCGAATATCGCAACAGATACCACGGAACAGCTTCGCTACAAAACGATCTCCCTTCAAGGCACCGGCCTCTAAACCCTTACCAAAAAATGCACAACCAGCGACACCAGCATCGACACCCAAGAGCGGCGGAAGCAAGAAGCGAAGACGCCTCGTGATAGGTGTTGGACTAGGGCTCGTTGCAGGAGGACTTCTGGCAGTCAACGAGGATGCCAAACACGCTGTAACGGCTGTAAGGAGGAGTGCCAGGGTGCTGGACACGCTGGGGAAGAATATCTACGACTACCGCCAGACGCTCAAACGCGATTCCGATCCCGACTACGATAACCTCCTCAAGGAATGCCACCTCCGCTGCGCAAAACGAACACTCAAGACACTCGAGAAGAACGGTTCCATATTCATCAAATTGGGCCAGCATCTGAGTAGCTTGAACTACCTCCTGCCATCCGAATGGTGCGATACGTTCATCCCTCTTCAAGACAAATGCCCTGTCTCGTCATATGATAAGATCGAAGAGATGGTGCGCAATGATACCGGTCACTCCTTGTCTGAATACTTTTCGCAGTTCAATGAGTTGCCAATTGGCGCAGCGTCGCTGGCGCAGGTACACACAGCTGTTGTTCGAGCCACGGGGCAGAAAGTGGCGGTCAAGGTCCAACATCCGGCATTGGACGAGTGGGCCAAACTCGACCTTGCCCTGACACGATTCACTTTCGAGACGTTGCGATACTGGTTCCCAGAGTATGATTTGACATGGCTGAGCGAAGAGATGGAGGTTTCTCTTCCTCAAGAGCTCGATTTTGCTCGTGAGGGACAGAATGCGATTCGCGCCCGTCGATACTTCGAAAACGTTCGCGACGCCCCCGTCATCATCCCCGAGGTTCTTTGGGCGAAGCGAAGGATCCTCGTCATGGAGTATGTGAGCGGGCACCGACCGGATGATCTCGAGTATCTTGATTCTCACAACATCGACCGCGACGAAGTCTCCGCAGCTCTGGCCCGCATCTTCAACGAAATGATCTTCGGCACCAATGCACCTCTCCATTGCGATCCACACGGAGGCAACATCGCTGTGCGCCACAACCCGTCCCGGCCTGGAAAGGGCAACTTCGACATCATCATGTACGACCATGGTCTCTACCGGGACATCCCCATGGACATCCGCCGGAGCTATGCGAAGCTGTGGCTCGCCGTGCTTGATTCTGATGAGCCAAACATGCGCAAGTACGCGTACGAAGTCGCCGGGATCGACAGCGAACTCTTCCCTCTGTTTGCGAGCGCAATCACGGGACGAGACTGGTCTGTTCTAAAGTCGGAGACCGGAGTGGCTACTAAGAGGAGTAAAGAGGAAAAGGAGAACATCACGGATGCGCTGGGCGACGGCATGATTGTACAACTTGTTCAATTGTTGGGCAAGGTCCCTCGCGTGATTCTTCTGATCCTAAAGACCAACGATCTGAGTAAGTCTCCATCTACAACATCATATCTACATATGAAGAATCTTGAAATGCTGACGTTTCGACTCTAGCACGCTCCCTTGACGAGAACCTCCACACGCGACAGGGACCACTCCGTACATTCCTCATTCTTGCCCGGTACGCGTCGCGCACGGTGTATGAGGAGCAGCTCGAGAACCTCAAGGCGTCCGGGATCCTGGGGTTGCGCGGGTTCTGGCAGTTCCTGAGGGCATGGGGACGGCACTTCAGGATCGAAGTCAAGCTTGGAGGGTTCGAGCTTTGGCTCAGGGTCAGGGCAGCATTGGGGATGGGGCCGATTGAGGGATGAATGAATGGACGGACTTGTTGCGGAATTGAAGTCAAAGAGTAGTAGAGTAGACACAGGGGAGAGGTGTCACGTTGTTGATATGTATATGTACATACGTTTGTGTGAAAACGAGTGTGGACGGCAGCGGCGAATCAAAGAATACACTACCACAGAGGGCCCCTTTTCTTCTCATTGTTCTTCTTTTTCTTCGCAATGACTTTCAGCATTGGTATGAATTGAGCGTGCACGACATTATATTCAAGTTGATATTTCACGATCGCTACCTACCTACCTACCTAGTGTGTTAGTATAATAACAGCATTCTAGAGGAAGAACAGGAAGGAGAACATGGATGGATGACTCGGCACTGGCGGATGGATGAGACGGATGGGTTTGCGCGACGCCACACTGCACGTACGTACGCATATGCACGGCAGCGCGCATAGGTAGGGAGGTTAACTGTGGCGGCGCGGAGCGGATGGACAGACAGCCATGGGAGTTTAGCTCGTGGAAGAGTCGAGTCGCCCTAGGTACATATGATATGACGGTCGGAGCTGTGGCTTTGATACTACGTACATACTTACGCAGTGGATACTGGGTTCGAGCAAGCAATCAGGGAGGAAAGATATTGATCGATCGTACATGTAAGTCTAAAAGCGATCCAATGAGCATTGCGAAAAATTGGTCTATGAGTGGACGTTTACTAGAACAGGAGAGTAGAGTTGCCATTTAGAGGAGGGAACCATTGGTGCTGGAAGGGGGTGACGTGATGGGATGATTATGGGGAGGTGTCCATCCGGTACACAGCGAAGACATGAGCTCTCTCTATCTCGGAGGTAGCTTGGCAATGATGTCAAACGAGAGCGAGCGAGAATAGGTACGTGACAGGGGTGCGTTGATGGTACGAGTGCGGTTACGGAGAAAGGCGAGCGTGCGTGTTGCAAGTGTGATGGTGTTAGTTTAGATGCAAATGTTAGTGTTGTTATGAGTTGTTAGAGTTGTTGTATCACAGTATATGTTTTGGTGTACGAGTACTCCGTAGTGAGAGTTTGATATCCTGGAAGAAGAAACAGGTCAAGTGGGGTAGAAACGCCAAGATGAGGGCGAATCATGAAGGAAGGAACGAGGGAGGTCAACAGAGTAGGTACATATGATATCATGTAAGCAGATCCTACAGTACGAGTAAGAGGTAGAGGTATGAATGCGATTGCTATCCAGGAAAGGTAAGAAAAGGGGATAGTAAAAGCTTTGCAAGACGATAGTAGAAGAGTTGATTATCGAAAGATTTGCAAGACATTGCATAAGCTTCGCCTGTGTTCCACTTTGCTCGATTACTCCGTACGCACTTTGCTCAGGAATCCACGATTGTGGCGGAACAACAGTGCTCGTATGCTCCGTACCTAAGTTCCTCGTTCATGTAGGTACCTGCCCATCTACCTATCTTCCCACCCATGCACGAGTACCACCGAGTGTCAAGTACCTAGCCACTGTTTTGGAGAAAAGAGGGCAGAGAAGGCGCGCACGTCCCCCGTCTGAACCGCTCAGCCTCCCTCGCACCCTCCCATCCAACCAACAAACCGACCGTCCCTTCCCCTCCCCTCCACTACTCGTCAGTTCACTACCACTCGGTCAGTTCACTCTACTACCACTACTACTACTTCCAACTACCTACTTACCTACTCACTACCTAGACCTAACCTACATCTCTTGGGACTGACTACACCTCTATCCTCACAACAACGCCTTCATAGGCTACCTGTGGCCTCCCATCTATCCACCCACCTATCCCGCCCGCTCATCCATCCATCCACACTCTCTCTCCCTCTCCCTCTTCCTCTTCCTCTCACTCGTACCTCACCTTCATCGCCGCAACACCCTGCGGTTGGTCCCTCTCCGCGCGCTCTGTGAGCCGCTGCATCCTCCTTCTCCGCCTCTACCTCCTCCTCCTCCTCCTCCTCTTCGCCCTTTCTCCTCTCCGTCTACACTCTCCTCTCCGACTCGACTTCATCTTCAACAGCAACAACACCTCCTCCCACCATGGACGGTGCCGGCCAACCCAACCTGCGGATCACAAGTGCGTACCAGAATCCCCCGACCTTTAATCTCTCAGCCCATGAAACATCGCACTAACAACATCTACAGTCATTGCCGCGGATGGCCTCTACAAGCGTGATGTCTTTCGTACGTTGCCATTTCCTGGCTCCCTCTCCCCAACAATAGCTATTCTGCTCACACTCCTCCCTTCTAGGATTCCCGGACCCTTTCGCCGTCGCTACCATCAATGGCGAGCAGACTCGCACCACGAGCGTCATTAAAAAGACGCTGAACCCTTACTGGAATGAGAGCTTCGACATGTGCGTGAAATCCCCCCCGGCCGCCGCAGACGGTGCATCGTATAAACAATGTGCAGAAGAGGAGCTAACATAGACACACACAGGCGAGTGACGGAAGATAGCGTTCTCGCGGTACAGATCTTTGACCAGAAGAAGTTCAAGAAGAAGGACCAGGGTTTCTTGGGTGTCATCAATGTGCGCATAGGGAGCGTTATTGAACTCGATGCCGGCGGAGATGGTAATCAAACACCCTTCTTTTCGCCCCCGCTGCACCGCAAATGCACAAACACAAACACGCCCTGATCATCACCAAGCTAACTTTCCCCTCTTATAGAAATGCTCACGCGCGACCTTAAAAAGTCAAACGACAACATGGTCGTCCACGGAAAGCTCATTCTCAATCTCTCCACCAATCTGGCCGCACCCATCAACCAACCCGCGAACAACACTGCCAGTCGCCCGCCAGCATCGACCAACCCCTCCGCCAACGGCCTCGCCCCGGGAGGTCCCTCCACCCCTCACCAGTCCTCGCAGAACCTCCACCCAGACGTATTCCCTGGACAGGCACGTCCACAGCCCCCCGCCCAGAACAGTTCCCAACGCCTCAGCCAACCCCCACCTTCCGTGCCCACGAACGCCATGGGGCCACCCCCGCCAAGCGCCTCTGCGCCAAGCGCGTCGACACGCGGATACAGTGCTTTCGAAGACGCACAGGGCCGCTTGCCCGCTGGTTGGGAGCGCAGGGAAGATCATCTAGGCAGGACCTACTACGTTGATCACAACACCCGGCAAACGACCTGGATCAGACCCGGCGCAGGTTTCAATGAGACGGATCAGAGGAATGCTTTGGCCGCGCAGACGCAACAGGAGCGAACCCGGCATCAGAACCGTATGCTGCCCGAGGACCGAACCGGAGCCAATTCGCCCACGTTGTCAGAGCGCCAGCCCTCCCCTCCAGGTCCTTCCTCCAATGCCGTGTCCATGATGGCTACAGGAGCCACCACGGCTGGAACTGGAGAGCTTCCGTCGGGATGGGAGCAGCGACATACTCCGGAGGGACGAGCCTACTTCGTTGACCATAACACTCGCACTACCACCTGGGTCGACCCACGCAGGCAGCAGTATATCCGGATGTATGGTGGACAGGCCACGGGTGGAAACAGCACTATTCAACAGCAACCCGTTTCGCAACTTGGACCTCTTCCATCTGGCTGGGAAATGCGCCTCACGAACACTGCTCGTGTGTACTTCGTAGACCACAACACCAAGACCACTACCTGGGACGACCCGCGATTGCCATCCTCCCTGGACCAGAACGTGCCACAGTACAAGCGTGATTTCCGCCGTAAGCTGATCTACTTCCGATCACAGCCGGCGCTCCGTATTGTCTCTGGACAGTGCCATGTGAAGGTTAGGCGAACGCACATCTTCGAGGACTCGTATCACGAGATCATGAGGCAAAGTGCTGCTGATTTGAAGAAACGGTTAATGATCAAGTTTGACGGTGAAGACGGTCTAGATTATGGTGGTCTTTCTCGGTATGTGTACAACCTTTTCGGTCCTTTCCTGTTGCTATTCGACACAGCGATGCTAATATCTACTACAGTGAATTCTTCTTCTTGCTCTCTCACGAAATGTTCAACCCCTTCTACTGCTTGTTCGAGTACTCCGCCCACGACAACTACACCCTCCAAATCAACCCTCACTCCGGCATCAACCCCGAACATCTCAACTACTTCAAGTTCATTGGTCGCGTGGTCGGATTAGCGATTTTCCACCGTAGATTTTTGGATGCTTTCTTCATTGGAGCGTTCTACAAGATGATTCTCAGGAAGAAGGTCGCTCTCCAAGATATGGAGGGTGTGGATGCCGATTTCCACCGTAACTTGGAGTGGATGCTTAACAACGACATCACGGACGCACTAGAGCTCACCTTCTCGACCGATGACGAGAGGTTCGGCGAGACTGTCAGCATTGAATTGAAGCCTGGAGGCGAGAATATCGAGGTCACGAATGAAAACAAGCAAGAATACGTGGAGTAAGTGGCGCAGTTCTATCATTTATGCAAAAAGCAAGCACTGATCATCACAGCCTCATCACCGAGTGGCGCATTCAGAAGCGAGTGGAGGAGCAGTTCCAGGCGTTCGTGTCTGGGTTCAATGAGCTCATCCCACCGGATCTAGTTAACGTTTTCGACGAGCGTGAGCTCGAGCTCCTCATTGGCGGTATCGCCGATATCGATGTCGAAGACTGGAAGAAGCACACCGATTACCGTGGTTACACCGAGAATGACGAGGTTGTTGTCCACTTCTGGAAGGTGAGTTTGTCATTTTGTTATGTGGTATCGAACCGAAAGGCTGATTCGAGAATTTGCAGTGCATCCGAAGCTGGGACGCCGAACAGAAGTCAAGATTGTTGCAGTTCGCGACGGGTACCTCGCGTATCCCCGTCAACGGATTCAAGGATTTGCAGGGTAGCGACGGACCGCGTAGATTTACGATTGAGAAGGCTGGTGAGCCTAATCAATTGCCCAAGTCGCATACTTGGTATGTTATCTCTCAATTCTGCAAACCCAGCATTAGGATATACATCCACTAACGCTCGGCGTAGTTTCAACCGTCTCGACCTCCCGCCTTACAAGTCTTTCGAGTCTCTCAACCAGAAACTTACCATTGCCGTTGAGGAGACTGTTGGATTCGGACAAGAGTAAAAAGACAAAACAGCAAGATTCCTACGTGGAACTTGAAGAAATCTCATCATTTTTATGTTTGCGAGAATGGAGACGACGAAATTCTGTCATGGAAATGTGCTATGGTATATACGCGGCACGGTGAGAGGCCAGATACGTTCATTGTTTAAGGGGAAGTGATGTTGCTCTCGAGCAGGGAGGACTCTGTCGGCGACGACTTAGAAAGAGATACATTGAAGCTGAGCAAGCAAGCGATCTGGATGACGATGTCTGTGTGGTGGAAAAGGGGGGGAGCGAGTTTCCCATGCATTGTGTACAAACAAAATCTATTTCCCTGCGAGACCCGTGTAGGTGCGATGCGCACGCATGCGAAAGAGAGATGGGTTGGTAGTTCCTCGCCCAGGGAATTTGTTGGTAGTTTGTCTGTCACTGATTTTGCTCGTCTGCTTTTCCCCCTTTCCCTTTTCTTTTCTTCTTAAACAAGGAGCGGGCGTCACACATATACTTTTTTCTCTTCCAAATAAATCTAATTGGATTTTCTCGACTGGTCTGATTTTGCTCGAAGTGACTCTTTTTGGCTTGATATCTTGTCTTTCTATCTGTTCAACTGTCGATAAAGATGGGTTGTTTTCATCCTCCCTTTCACATTTTGCTTCTGTCCAGTTTCCATGCGAACTAATATCTCAACGGCCTCAGTGATCTCCTCGGCAACCCTCAACGACACACTGCTAAAACTAAAAACTCAACCCGTGAAGCCATTCATGTTAGTCGAATCGTCCATGGTATGTACGTCTGTACACTTATCCGCTTCTTTTTCTCATTGACTCTATGTCTGATGGGACGGTACTATAGGGGTTACTGTAGTATGAAGTACCCATCGCCTGTGGCTGGTGTTTGTTACATGGCTAATCTTGGTGGATTTGGGTCAAGTTCGGCTTTTGCTTCATGTGAGCGTGGGTTAGTATTGTATCGTGTTCTGTCGTAATGGCGATGTATGGGCTGTCGTTACTGCTGCTGATGCTGCTTTTTTTGTTTACTGTTGTTGCCTGTGAGTTTTGACGCGATGGAGTGTTTCTGGAGTGATGGATTGATACTGTTGATAGCGCTGGTGGTGGTGGTGGTGGTGGGGACTATATTGATGGACACGGGTGCTCATCTATTCAAGAGACGAAGTTTCCTTGATTACGTCGTTTCTGCGTATTCTTGAGACGGGTCTGGTCATGGTTCAACGAGTTTGGTTTTGTGGCAGATGCTCGTCTGTGGTTTTGATGTTGATGTTGATTTGCGGAGTAGGGTATACTTGACTTAACCTGAGTAACAATTAATATTCGATGGGTGGACATTGTGATATCTTCGCTGGGAGATAGACGGGGACTATAGTCGCGCGTAGATGGTAGATTGTAGCTCGTGAATATACCTGGTGAGCTTCTGATCAACTCTGCCCTTTGCTTCCATTCTCATGTGAATATTGCTGTTGCTGTACCAGTTAGTAGGCCACCGAGGCTGTGAGGATTACGATGATATATTTCATTCTCTCTCTATATCTTATGTGGCTGATCATACAAGCGCATAGTAGTTATGTTAAAGCATAGCATCCGAGGCTGAGTAGAGTGGCTGTCGTGAGCCGAACAAACTGGCTTATGTCGTCCCGCCTCACGGTTTCGTTTCGCAATGTCTCGCACCGCATTATCGAGCGCATGTTTCGCCTAGCACTAAAGAGCTGACCTTACGGTGCCTGCGGTCAAAACAGAGGGCTATGAAGTATAGTTACTCTCCGCATAAAATAGATGATGGTCAATGATGTCCCGTTACTGCTGTATGCCTAAATCAATCAGCATTGCCATAATTGTCATTGTGGTTCGCGCGAGCCTTGTCAACTATCGTCGTTGTTTGTTGTTTCCCAACGCCAAGTAGGCGTCCACCCCGGTCGCGGCATGACTCGGGGGAAACATGGAACACGCCATTCCATTTTTATATCTTTATAGGTAGACAATTAATTACTTGGTACGTTACTCAGAGCAAATGTGTGGAATAGGGAGAGGCACCCAGCTATTTTCTCTCGGCTAGGTATGCCCGCCCGCCCCAGAGCCGAGCCAATAATGCATGGCCGACCCGTGGCTCCGAGATATTGAGTTTTTGGCGCGGGCGAATGGTCAACTGTTGGCTGACTTGCTCTCCTCAATTCATACTGTTGCTGCGGTTGTTACTGCTGTTGCTGCTCCACGTTCCGCTTGTTTGAAATGCTTTCAGGGATGTGCGGTTGTTGGTTATGCTAGATTCCTAGAATGGCTTTATGATACTCCCAAGAGAAACCCCTGTACTCGTACAATACAGTCAATCTACTTTGCCAATGTTTTGCAACCCCTCATTATCGGAGTGGCGATCCGAATTCAACGTTTGGATCCCAGTGGTATCACCAACGGGAGAGACATGTTAAGTTATGGTTATACCACGATACTTGCGTACTCTGGATGAACAGGAAAAGCGTCCAGTAGATTAATCTGGTCCTGTCTCCGTCTCTCCCCAACTTTCAACTCCCCAATTCCAATCCCCCTTCCAGTCCCAGTCCCCGTCTTCCCATGTCCAGGCTGGGCTGGCTGGCTGCTGGATTGTATTGTGGCTTGTGCGTTGAGAGATGTAAGGGGGAAAACTAGGGGAACTATTCTCGTAGCAGCGATCGAACGCCCCATTTGGGGTTAGTCTCACGATAATTGTTATGCTCGACCAATATACAGTGTAGTTAGTTTACTCCCATCCATACAATTTCAATCCAGCACAGGGCAAACGGGATTGAGGAGAGGCGAATGAGGAGAGCAGGAGCCGACGGGAGACGGGCAAAGACCGAGCCACATGAGCAAGGGAATGAATGGAATAGGGAAAGGGTGGTAATGTACTGCACGGAGTAGGTAGGGTTGGTAGGGTAATAACAATAATCAATGGCTGACTCTCTTCGTCGTCTGTTTCGTTTCGTGTTGTGTCGTGTTGTGTTGTTAGGAGAAAGTGTGACCCCCTTCCGCGCCCTTGTTCTACTAATAACTACTTTCTTACTTTACTGACTACTCCTTCTTCCTCTCCTTCTCTCTCTCGTCTCTCCGTCTGTCGTTGAACGTTACTTCCTGCATCTACATTCTTCGTTTCCTCAGGGATAAAAACAATCGACCCATCACTCGCTTTGGGCTCCTTTTCACAATAACAACTTTTTAATCATCGTCAACAATCAAAAAGCATTCTATCCCATCCCATCATCTCATACGATCAATCAATTCAAACACAACCACCAACTACTACCATCATCACCATGCGTTACACCGTCCTCGCCATCGCCGCTCTCAGCAGCCTCGCTGCCGCGCAGACTTCCTCTGCCGCCGCCCCAGCTTCCACCGGAGGCTGCGACGCCCAGAACATTGTCGACGCCTGTAAGGAGGGCATCCAGAAGCAGATCGACAACTGCAAAGGAAACGACTGGATCTGCCTCTGCGACAACTACACCAACCTCGCCACTTGCTACAACAACTGCCCCAAGCTCCCCGAGAAGTTCTCCGTCGACCAACAGGTCAGGAGCTACTGCGACGCTGCCGCTCCGTAAGTTTCCCTCCTATGTAATAACTCTTTGGTTGCGTGCGCGTGTACTGATTCGTGATTACAGTGCTAAGGCCGCTTCTTCGTCCTCTGCCGCTGCCGCTGGAAAGACTGCTCCTCCCAGCTCTGCTGGCTCCTCCACCCCTACCGCTACCAACTCTGATGCTTGGAGCACCGCTACCGGAACCAATGCTGCTCAGTCCGCCACCAACAGCCCTGGTGCTGCCGGTGCCTTGATCGCCCCTGCTGGCGGCGTCATGGCTCTCCTCATGGGTGTTGCTGGTCTCTTGTAAGAAGCTCAAGCTGAAGCCAGGGGGAAAAGGATTGTGTATGTTTTAGGCGCAGAGAGTTGGGGAAGTTTGGAGATACCAAAGCCGAGGGAGGTGGATCATAATAAATGAGGGAGCTGTTTCCCAGGCCTGGGGAACAGGGGGTGTTGATAGGGTTGTCGTTTCTTGTAATTGATATCATCTGAATGGAGCGTTTGTCTGCATTTCATAAACCTTCACACAAAACTTGCCTTTCTTTTCCCTGACTTGATTCGCATTGGTGATGATCCTATGACTTAATTGGATGATTTGTTTTCGCGTATAGGGTCGAGTCGCTTCTCCACAATACTTTGTTTCTCCATTCATCCTACCTGACATGGTCGAGGAATGGCCGATCGACCATGCGCAAGAACAGACAGCACCAGACCTTACCTTCAGGCCACCGAGCTGGCTACCAAGAGCAAGTAGAAGGACCCTGAACCATCCACAATTATTCCCGCTCCAGATCTAGGAAGAGAAAGCGTAGCACGAGTATGGAGTAGTTAGTCAGGGTCCGTCTCTTTTCGGTCCTCCACGGAGCGGAATTAGTTGCACGGCCTGTGTTGAGATCGGATGCTGTGGGGAGATGGATGAATGGGTATGAGTCTTAGTTAGTTCGCTGGTTGGCTGGTTGTCACTGACTGTGAAGAAGACCACGAGAGTGTTACGTGGTGAGTTTGTCGTCGCAGTTAGGTTTGCAGTCACGAGATTTGTTCTGGACAAGGGTTCTGGTTTAGTAGAAGTGGATATTGAGGCTGCGGCGAGGCTCGAGGCTGCGGCGAGGCTCGAGGCTGCGGCGAAGCTTGAGGTCGAGTCGGATGAGAGCCTAGAGGCCAGGTGTGCGGCGCATTCGTTAGGCCGGTACAACCCAGAGATTGCGCTGCGTCGAAGGGGAGGGGCCAGCCAGGTAAGTGTAGGTAAACCGTAAGCCTAAGAGGCGAGACTGATGACTGGGTTTCGGTTTGGTTCATGTGACCATTTGTATGTCTTGTTTGGTCATGTCTTGTTTGGTCATGTCTTGGTGTCTATCTATTTGTTTTCGTACTCGTATCTCAGTCTCGTTTCGTGGTGATGATGCTGACGATCGTGACGCAGTATTTGGCGTTCGTTTTGTTGAGCTTCTATTTATGTATTGCAAAGGACGAGAACATTCGTCCGTATGGTAGGAATTTCGATTTCTAATGCTTTTTTTTTTCCCTTGCACGCTCAAAAGAACTACCGAAAGGGGCGACAAAAGAGAAAAGGCAAGATGTGGGCCTGTGTATTGAGAGAATAGTGGAGTGGCCGAATCGACACCGAGTCTAAGAGTACGGGACGAGTAGGAGAAAGGGTATGGACTATTACGGAGTAGAAAGGCGGTGCCGCGAAAAGTAGGGCGACCTGCTCGTATGCTCGCTCATGCCGGATTGCTCGCATGCCTTTGAGCTACTTTTTGACCGGTGCGCAAGATGCTACCCTCCGCGGTAGACCAGGCGTACCCAAGTGTGACGCTTGGCGGGAAGTCATTGCAACGGATTTGGGGGAAGAGACCACTACGAGAGACCATTACATTCAAAGCGTAGGTACGAGTAGAGTAGACTGCAGACGGACTGAGCCAGGACGTAAGCACCACGCGACAGGCGCACGCTGTGTGCGCGCGCACGGCTGGGGAAGGAATTCGATCAGGTAGCGTGTACGACGGGCTGCATAACGATGTGCAAGGCAGTTGGCCCAGCGAAACGCAGCACAATGAAGCGCATGATGATAATAATGATTATGGAGAAGATGACGGTGATGCTTGTGGTAGTTCTTGCTCAATCAACGCGATCGTACTCTATACTCCGTATCATTCCAACAAACCCAACAGAACCACAGACTTGGTCGCATCATTATTCTTGTTTGGTGTAAGAGGGATTTAAAGAGGACGTTGGAGGGTGGTGTTGAGAAGTGTTGGATTTGCGTACTATCCCGGCTCCCCATTGGGCAGAGATGGGAGTTGGAGGGGGATCGCAGGCGCCCCAACCTCAATGTTGGGGTTCGTTTGATGTGAGATCTTCAATGATGGTGCTCACTCTCATCATGTCATGTATGCATGCGTGCATATCACGGCTCGTGTCGAACTGGCTGCTAGCTGGTCACTGGGGAGCAGGATAAGATACCCCGCAGAGATTGATGATCTCCGTTAGTTGGATATCGATGGTTGGCTGGCTATCAATGATATATGATATGAAGGATGATTATTGCATGCTTTGATCAGATCGAGATACCTCGTATGTAGGGATTCGATTTGGTCTGACTGAGAGCGTTTGTGATGGTTACGTGACCTAGCAAGGGACTGATCATGGTGAGGAAGATGGGAAGCAGAAGTCAATAATCGATATGAAGTTTTCAGGTACTTTGAAGTTTAGATAATTGGCATCAGCTATGGAGTAGTTAGCCAGGGCGATTGACCAAGTGGCTGGAGGCGGGTAGTTTATGTCTTTTTGCGGTCACCTCATAGGTAGATGCTTCTTAGTCTGGAGGAATAGTTAGCTGAAGAGTACGGAGTAGCATAGTAGGGTAGGTCTTGGCTTCCAACAGAGCTCCGCGATGTTTAATTGTTTCCAGCCTTTCTTCCTCTACACTTACAATACTACCTTGTTATCAGGGAGCGGTACTCATACTCGCAGTTGTCAGTACGATGTAGTATTGTGTAGATGTATGTAATAGTCTGATTGTCGATGGTGAATCGTGATGGGAGGTGGAAAGTGGAAAGATGGGGCAAAGACACTAGACGAAACTAGGACAAGCGCTAGTCAGGGATCTTCCGTCCCACCGTCGTCATCTTCTCCGCAGAAAAACCCAGATCCTCTTTCCTTTCACTCTCGGCCAATTCTCTTTCTTGGTGACGGTGACTTGGTCCTCCCACTCCTCTTCCGTCCTCTGAATCTCTTCCCAATGACGCTCATACACTATCGTCTTTCGGACCCAATACGGCGTCCATTGCCCCCCTCCATCGCACGAGGCTCTCGGAACCATGCCACCTCGTTCCATCCGTCGGCTATGACACTCCACTCCCTCCCTCCTTTCGCTTTTCATGATTGCTGATTAGTCTTCCCTCTTTCTCCCTCTCCCTCTCCCGCGTCTGCACGCACCACACAGACACCGACGCGGCAGTATTCTGGGGATCTACTTCGGACCCTGGTACCCAGCACCAGGCAACTGGTCCTTCATCCGGTCGCTGTTTAGCAGGCACTAGTCAGAGCCTGCACTGGTCATATTCTTGCTCCTCCCAGTCAACCCATCAATCTCGAGTCTTCGTCCTCCATCGACCATCTGGCCATTTGACCATCGTACCCACCGATCTGTCTGGATCTTGGATCGCCTTTCCACCAAACACAGTCATCCTTCTTCCACTCGAAAACCTTCCTTACGTCCTCTCGCTGTCGCCTCCACAGTCATCTCCCTGTATCAATATCAATCATCTGCGACTGGCGGAGGATGCCTCGATTCGATCTCTGCGCGAGCTATCGACTACATTCAAGATAGACAGCCTCTGACCTCATCCTTGGTTGGGTAGAGCCATGATCTGTACTAGATCGCCTCACGACAACTGCACAAGATGGCGACCGACGAACTGGTGACCCGTGGACCTGCCGTACTCGCCGTCACCGCTGCCACCCTTGTATGCTGTACGGTTTTCGTCCTCTTCCGTTTGATATCAAGATTTGGGATTGTAAAGAAGCCAGGATGGGACGACTACTTCATGATTCTTGCATGGATATTGGCATTCGGCACATCGTTTAGCATATGTTATGGTACTCGATATGGGCTCGGTCGTCATGAGCATGACATTCCCCGCGACTGGTCTTCACCGATGAAGAAAACTGCCTACGTCTTTTCCGTCCTGTACAACCCGGCCCTCATGGCGACCAAGACCTCGATCCTCACCTTTTATTTAACGCTGTCAAAGACGCACAAGGTATTCCGTTGGGCGACAATTGCTACTATGGTCGTCGTCAATGTCGGTGGACTCGCCCTGACTCTGCTCAACACACTGCAATGCTCACCAGTCTCTGCCGCCTACCTTTCACCCACGCCAGACACCGCATCCTGCACCAGCATTGTCACAATCTATCTGTCTTCTGCGCCTTTGAACATCATCACCGATCTTGCGATCTTGTTTCTACCCATGCCGATTCTTACTAGCATGCGACTACCCAAGAAGCAAAAGACTATTCTCGTTGTTACGTTCGGATTTGGTATCTTTGTGGCTGTGGTTGATGTCGTTCGCATCGCCTATCTACAAAAGGCAGCCAGGGATAATCTCCGCGCTGTCCAGATGCACCAGGCTGAAGACAACACAGATTCGAGAGATGCAAATGATTTTTCCTGGTACGCATCGTTGTCATTCATGTGGAGCGCAATTGAGATCAATGTCGGAATCATGTGTGGTTGCGTTCCGGCGTTGAAGCCATTGGCCTCTCGGTTCCTGCCACACTGGATCCTGGATCATACCATCCGCGACAAGAGCACGACAAACACCAGCGACGACATGGTACTTCATCCCGATATAATCGGCCCCGGATCTGGCTCGCGAGGAAGATCTAACCAGTCCGACCCCTGTCAGCCCCCAGTTTCTCCCCTAACCACACGACCACCTCCCGTCGCAATGCCAGCCCCACAACATGGCCCAGAAGAGCATATAGACATGATGGATTTCTTAACGACGCCTAACTCGAACGAGATGCCACAGCTCCAACAGATGACCACCTTTGCAACCTATAATACAGGTGGGCGCACTCGACGGGGATCGGTGCCATTTTTTGATTTCGTCAATGTTGGCAAAAGAAAGAATATCACACTGAGGACCAATCGTGAATCCATTTTCCCTATACTGATGGTCACCCTCCTCTTCTTCATATGGGGCTTTGCATATGGGCTCCTAGACGCCCTGAACGCCCGCTTTCAACAGATCGCCAATATGAGCCATGGTCAGACGGTAGCCCAGCACTCAGCATACTATGTAGGGTACATTGTGGGTCCTTTGACTTTTGGCCGCTTGGTCTTTCGTTACTGGGGCTTCAAGGCTTGCTACACTGTTGGTCTTCTCATTTATGCTTGCGGTACCCTCGTGTTCTGGCCCTCTGCTGTTCTCACCTCGTTTCCCGCTTTCCTCATATCGAATTTCATCGTTGGACTAGGCCTATCCACACTCGAGATCAGCGCAAATCCTTTCATTGCGCTTTGCGGGCCGCCCGAGTATGCCGAAGTCAGATTGAATCTATCTCAGGGTGTACAGGCCGTTGGTAGCATCCTCTCGCCACTCCTCGCCAAGAAGGTTCTGTTCAAGGCGTCGCCAAACAGTTTGATCGATGTCCAATGGACGTATCTTGGGATTTCCATATTCACCGTCATTCTCGCGATTTGTTATTACTACGTCCCCCTACCCGAAGCTACGGATAAAGAGCTTGAAGATGCATCGGCCAGACTTCCGATACCGCGCGACGCCGAAATATCGCTAGGTACTTCAAAGGTTAAGGTCATCTACATTACGCTAGGAATTGCTATCTTCTCGCAGTTTTGCTACGTTGGAGGCCAGGAATCTGTTTCTACGACTTTTGCAGCTCTCACTCAGCGCGTTGCGCCAGGGTTGGAGACTGTCTCGCACCAAGCCTATGGTCACACCGGCTTTGCAGTAGGTCGCTTCCTCGCAGCATTCTTGAACATATGGATCAAGCCTCGTTACCTCTTACTCTTCTTTTACCTTGGTGCGATCGCATTTGCAGCTGCAGTCATGGCAGGGCATGACATGGTTCCAGCAGCCATGATCGTGCTTTTGATGTTTTTCGAAGGTCCGCTATTTGCATACATCTTTGTTCAGCCCCTTCGTGGTATGGGCAAACATACCAAAGACGCTTCTGCTCTTCTGACGGCAGCAATTGGCGGCGGGGCTATCGTACCCCCAATCATGTACGGGGCCTTGAAAGCCCACAATGCCCAGTATGCGTTCTGTGTTGTGATCGCGTTCTATGCTGCTGGTACTTTATTCCCTGTTTGGCTCAATCTATATTCTATAGCAAGAAAGCTATCGGATCCGGTGAGGGACGAACGAACGCGCAGAGAGAGCGAACTAGAGCAACGGTCTCGGCAAGAATCAATGCCGACAAGCGAGAAGAAGAGAATGTTCTCAGCTATCTTCAAGCGCCTCAGCATCAGTGGCAACAAAGGTGCTCCCCCAGATTCGCCGCCCTGTGAGCATCGAGAACGGTCCAGTTGGACGGAAGCCAGGACGCCGACAAGTCGCCCAACTACTGGAGCCGTTGAGTCTCCATCTAGCTTCCCAACCTACGACGACAGTCCTACCTTTGAGACCATGCCTATATGGCTTGAAGGAGCTCCCAACGGAAGAGCTAATCATCGGACAACATGAGCACGGACGATCTTCAAAATCATTTCCTGATGACGATGTTCTACGATGGCTGAACGAGCTTTTATTTTTATTTTTTAGTGTCTTGCATAACTGAATGGAGTTAAGAACATGGCGTTATAGATTTCATGGGAGATATCCCCAGCCTCGCACAGCGACGCACGCGCTTTCGACATTTTCCTTTTTGTACATCATCATGGGAAACGGACCGAAATTTCGGAATTTTTAATGAGGATCAAGGTACATATGGGAAGGGAGCATCGTGGGTGGACAGGTGCATTTTGAACGATATCCAGACTCACGAGTCTAATTTTCTGAGACTTTTCTCATTGTGTATACTGCCATCAACTACATGTCGATAAATGACGCCCAACAATTGTTTATAATATATCATCTTTGAATCATATCATGCACCTGGAGAGGCGTCGGAAACGTGCACATGCGTGTTATTCGAACACGACTATGAGTACCATGGGGACTAATCGGCAATTTACGGTAATTCAACAAGGCTTGGACGTTTGCCGTTGAGATGATTACTATTGGGGTACTAGAAGTACTCGGTCTTCACGGTATTATTGCTGACCGGGGACAGATATTCCCAGTGCCACAGGCGACAGAGACCTGACTAGAGCTATGCTGGTCAGTAGTCAGATCATTCGCTCGGCTCACAGTGGCCCTATCCTGTAATTGTCATGTACCACAAGCCGAAAGCTTGTTGCATCAGTGAAAGGCTGGCAGTAGTAGCTGAATCTACGCATCTCGGAAGGATTATTATCATTATTTAAGGACGAAAATGTTGGATGTGGTGGTTATGATGTGCCACTGGTTAATGGTGGCGGATGAGGCTACGGCTACGGCAATCAAGGCACATGGAATGAGTGTCGGCTATTCATAACCGTCGACTTTTGTTGGTCGATGGGTGGATAGAAAGCAGTTGGGCGTAGTAGCCGTGACGGTCCCCGCGTTTTCCCCAAATGGAACCTGCCTCGGTTCACGCCTTCTCCACGTTCCTCTACCCGTAACGAATAGATAACTACCAACCAGGTACCTACTTATCTTGTCAATCCTTCCCATTCACACCCACTTCTCCTATCCCCTCCTCTTACTATATCGTACAGGTTCGTCGAAGGCGCTGTTTGCAAACTTCATTCTTATCTGCATCCCCATTCGCGAGTTTTGATCAATTCCATCGAGAAGCCATCCCATCTTACACCGCATTCTCATACTCACAACCGCCACCATGGTCGGCCAAAAGCAACCCGTCTACGTCCTCGGTGTGGGCATGACCAAGTTCATCAAGCCCCGCGGCAAGGTTGACTACCCCGAGCTTGGTTTCGAGGCTGGTGTCAAGGCCATGCTCGATGCGCATATCAACTACGACGAGGTCGACCAAGGCGTCGCATGCTACTGCTATGGCGACTCTACCTGCGGCCAGCGCGTCTTCTACCAATTCGGTATGACTGGCATTCCCGTCTACAATGTCAACAACAACTGCTCTACGGGTTCCACAGGTCTCTACATGGGAAGGAACATGATTGCGCATGGTGCTGCAGACTGCGTGCTTGTTGTCGGCTTCGAAAAGATGTTCCCCGGTAGCTTGCAGACATTCTTCCAGGATAGGGCAAACCCTACCGGAACCAGCAGCTTGATCATGAAGGAAACTAGGGGTATCACCAAGGCCCCAGGTGCAGCACAGATGTTCGGTAATGCAGGACGAGAGCACATGGAGAAGTGAGTGCGACCCTTTGGTCCTCTATTCGCGCATAGGATATTAAACGCTGACATCCATTGAAATAGGTACGGTTCCAAGCTCGAGGACTTTGCTGAGATTGCCCGCGTCAATCATGCCCATTCCAAGAACAACCCATACTCCCAGTTCCAAGATGAGTACACTCTCGAGCAGATCGTGAAGGCGCCCATGATCCATGAGCCCCTCACCAAGCTTCAGTGCTGCCCTACCTCCGACGGATCCGCTGCTGCCGTCCTCGTCTCACAGGCTTTCCTCGACAAGCGACCAGAGCTCAAGTCGCAAGCTATCCTCATCGCCGGACAGTGTCTCGCTACAGACACTCCCAATCTTTTCAACCGCAGCGCAATTGAGTTGATCGGATACTCCATGAGCGAGCTTGCAGCCAAGACCGCTTTGAAGGAGGCCAACACCTCTCCTGATGATGTCAAGGTTTGCGAGTTGCACGACTGCTTCTCTGCAAACGAGATGGTCACAATCGAGGCCCTTGGGTTGGCACCCCGCGGTAAGGCTCACGAGCTCGTCCGAAAGGGTGGCATTACATATGGCGGCAAAGTTGTCATCAACCCCTCTGGAGGTCTCATCTCCAAGGGACACCCGCTCGGTGCCACTGGCCTTGCTCAGTGCGCAGAGCTCGTCTGGCACATGCGTGGATGGGCCAACAACCGTTCCGTCAAGGACACCACCGTCGCTCTTCAGCACAACCTTGGTCTCGGTGGTGCAGTGGTGTGCACCGTCTACAAGAGGGCCGATGGTAAGGCGGCGACAGACCTGTCGGACGCAGAGGTCGGCAAGGCGAACGGTCTCGGATACAACCCTGCCACACAAGCAAAGGGCTTCACCAAGGAGCAGGTCGACTCCGTCAGGTCGCGTACTGCAAGGAGTGAGTGGGCTATCCAAGACACTGAGCAGAAAGTCGAAGCGAGATTTTGAGCGCAATGCTTGGGCGACCTGAAAATGGAAATGCGGGTAGGATTTGCATCATTGGAGTCTTGTAAGAACGAACCAATCTTTTGTATATAGTATTAGTGATGTGAAGCCAGCGAACGTCGATTTATGATACGCTTTACGAATTGTTCCATCTTGAGTAACTATTGAGTATGTGCAAGAGTTAGATGCTGTAAGATTGGAGACTCCGGACTTGACTTGGACCTGGCCGGGTCTGTGCGACATGACAATGTGAATTGCTTGATTTCCGTCTACTGCTTCTGCTAGACTCGCGTTGCGTCCACACTCTTAGTATGCAGTCCTCAATTCTCAATTCCCGAGTCGGTGAATCGCTATATCAGAGTCTCCGACTTTCAATAGTCGCTGCAGATAATATGACAAGTTGGCTGGAGACTTTTATCTCTTTAGCACCCACGCTAGAAGTACCTCCCCATCCTCCGTCCAACGACATGCCCACCCTTTATGGACAATACCACATGCTTCCCAATCACGCTAACACGGAGCTCAGCGGCATGCTTGCATTCCTATTGTAATCAATTTCTGATCCTTCTCTCTGATCTTCGTCGCTTTGCCGCATCAGCGCCCGATAATGTAATACAGCCACCCCGGACCGGATCCCCATATCCATTCTCCGACCTTGCAGATCCGCCATGCAACACTATGCAATGTTTCCGCCCCACGATCATTGATTGGTGTTTTTTGTTTTTGCAATTTTCGATATTCGCCTGCCTAGCAAATATTTCCAAGAGTCATCTCGGTAGGTAGGTTCTTTTTAGGGGCAAGCGGGATGAGATGAGCATGATGGACATCATGAGGGTGTGGAGTGCTGTCCTTGGGAGTCGGTGAATCGGGACTTCGAAGGGTTCGTTACGATGCTCATGAGCTCATGCGCCTGATGTGGAGTGGGTGGGTGCTGATGAGCTGATATTGCAACGCTGGGATCGTTGTCTTCATACTCGGGGTCGTTTCGACTTTCCGGCACACATCATCGCAAGCTTCTGAAGTTCGGATGTACGGATTGACTGGTAGTGACTTCTTGTGCGGCCTGCCTCTGAGGTACACATAACTACCTATATCACATTCAATCACAATCTGAGAAGTTTCTCGGCCTATTGCACACCAGAATGTCACGTTCAACGTATGACGAAGAGGACGAAGTGCCTCCATTCCCGGACACGAATACTATCAACGCAGATAGGGCTCACGAGCTCAACTCGGCGGGGCCCTCAAGACCACACTCTTCGCTGTCCAATTTCAATTCCAATCACCATACCCACTCAGGCATGGACCCGCAGACATACAATGCCCTCACAGCTCCAACTCCACCAGCAGTTCCGTCGACTTCGTGTTCTACACCGACGCGTACGAACTTTGACATCACAGATTCGGCTGTCTCCCTCCAGAAGAAAGGTCGAGAATCACGCGATGTCATCGAAGATTTGCTCCACAGCCTGAGCATGCAGGAGAAGGAGGACTTCGAGAGTAGTCACAGAAGGGCTACCAGCACCTTCTCTTTCGAACCGCTTGACCCAGACGAGTATCCCTTGTCGCGACCTGTCTCCCAATCGCAGCGAACATCGAGATACACATCTCGTACTGTAACTCGCGCACCGACGCCTCCACTACCATCAAAAGATGAAGACAACACCGCGCCAACTCAAGAACAGCCAGCTACGCAATATCCCCCGCCAGCAAAATTGGCACTCATTCTCATATCGCTGTACATCGCCATATTCCTCGTAGCACTCGACCGCACGATCATGGGTCCAGCCATACCCGCCATCACGAACAAGTTCCACAGCATCGACGACATAGGCTGGTATGGTTCTGCCTACATGCTCACGTCCTGCGGCTTCATTCTTCTCTACGGCCGAGTATATACGTTCTTCCCAACCAAGCACGTCTTCCTTTCCTCGATCTTCCTTTTCGAGGCTGGGAGCGCAGTCTGCGGCGCGGCCACTAGTTCACTGATGCTGATCATCGGCCGGGCGATTGCAGGGTTCGGAAGCAGTGGCATATTCACGGGAGCTATTTTGATCATCCTTGAGATTGTGCCGCTGCATAGAAGACCGTTGTTACAGGGTTTGTTCGGTGCCTGCTTTGGCGTTGCATCTGTTGCAGGTCCATTACTCGGAGGTGCATTCACGGGATCCAAAGCGACATGGCGGTGGTGTTTCTTCATGAACTTACCGCTCGGTGCCATCACGATAGCATCCGTTGTATTCCTCTTAAATATCGAAGATAAGAGCAAAGAGAAAAGAAGCGGTACCTGGGCCGATCTTTTCAAGAAGCTAGACCCCCTGGGCACGATTCTCTTCCTACCCAGCATAACAAGTCTCCTCCTCGCGCTCGAATGGGGAGCCACCGAATACGCCTGGAGCGACCCTACCATCATCGCCCTCCTCACCGTATTCGCCGTCCTATTTGTTGCTTTCGTCGCCTGGCAAGCCTACACTCGCAATACCACGGCTACAGTCCCCGCCCGCGTGCTCTTCCAACGAAGTGTCGCCTGCGGCGGACTCTCTCAATTCGCCGTCGGCGCAACCATGCTCACAGTATCAATGTACATTCCCTTATGGTTCCAAGCCATCCAGTCCCTCTCCGCCATGGCATCCGGAATCCGAACGATCCCGCTCGTCCTCTCCGTCGTCGTTGGATCCATCCTCTCGGGCGCTCTCGTCCAACGAATCGGCTACTACACGCCGTTCATGATCATCGGCAGCGTTCTCATGAGTGTGGGCGTAGGTCTCCTCACGACATGGAACATCCCCATCCCCGCACGCATTTGGATCTCATACCAAGTCATACTGGGCCTCGGCGTTGGCTTCACAATGCAGCACCCCAACCTCGCGATTCAGATCGTCCTGCCCAAGCCTGACATTCCCACCGGCACGGCACTTCTCTCTCTCGCACAGACGCTAGGAGGTGCAGTCTTTGTGGCTGTGGGGCAAAACACGTTCATTGATAAGTTTGTGGCGAGGCTGGAGGGGATTCCTGGCGTTGATGCTAGGGCGGCTGTCAAGGGGGGCGCGACGGCGGTTTTGGATGGTGTCCCTAGGAGTGCGAGGGAGATGGTTGTCGATGCGTATAACTATGCGCTGACTAATGGACCATTCTTTGCGTGTTTGATTGTGGCGTGCCTAGCGCTACCTGCGGCATTGGGAATGGAGTGGAGGAGTGTCAAGGAGGGAATGCAGAAACCTGCTGTGCAACAGAGATCGGACGAAGAAGCGAATGATGGCGTAGCTCTGACGAAGGAACGTCTAGACACTGTGAATGAAGGTGCTGGGGAGTCGAGATCTGGGGATGGTGATGGCGTTGGGGAGCTGCTGCAGCCACCGAATAGGGACAAGAGGAAGAGTTGGAGGCAGAGCTACCGAATGGTGGGAGAGTATTCTTGGGTCCTTGTCAAGAGGATGAATCCAGATCTGAGAGAAGAACTTGAGAGGACTTCAAGATGATACATCACGAGGCATACTTAAAGCGACGATCATTACTAGGATTCAGTATCTTCACGCATTTGGCGTTGTTGGGGTCTGATATTTGCATAGCGTTGACTTTTGATTTCATAGTCATTGATGTTACTTTTACGTTGTGGTTCTGCAAGTAAGTGATCGTATCCAACCGTTGATACCAAAGGATGGGACTTCGCCGCTTCAAAGCTTGAGGCCACCATTATGCCCCTTAACCAGGCGTGTCCGCTGCACGTAAGAGCAAATCCATTGGATACCAGTAAGGAGAGTTGCTTTCTGACATGCATTAATTAAGGAACCTTCCTTTACTATTCTACAGCCGAAATATGTGCAGCACAATACATGGTTTCTCGACTTTCTGAACTTTCAGTGGATCATGTTCTGAAGGTTGAACGATGATTGATCCGCTGACAACGGGAAACACTTTCAATGCATGCCTCGTGCGACATTGTCAGGCTGAACCCCCACCAGCAGCTGAATTCATCAATGGAATAAGCATCTAGAAACTTGACGAAATCGTTCGGCTTTCCCCCTCCCCGAACGACGACATGGATCTCAGCATGGTCAGTCCAAATATACCAGAACAATGGTATTGATCAGCGCTGGTTGATATGGGATTTTTGGTCACCACATCACCAACCCAATATAAATTGCAGACTGCATATGGATAAGTATCTACTACACCACCATCAACGCGTGTAATTTGGACGACTACTCGCCCAAACAAATTAAGTGTTGGATGTTGTACAGCGTACAGTCTCAGAGCATTTGACTATGACTTTGTGCTTTGCATCCGAGTGCTGTGCTCCGTGATGCAGTCACCTTTCACATTCTTGTCATCTGAGACGTGACTAGCCCTGAGTAGCACAGGTGCAACTTCCAAGCCCAGGCCGCGGTTGGCAGATTCAGCCGTACGAGGGCCAGAGACCGTGGTTGCCAAAAGCCCACTGAAATTCATCGATTTGGAAACCTCAACATTGTTAGGACGGATGTAGCGGCTTCATCGGGACATATAGCTCGAATCGCAATCGGACTATGAAACTGAGATACGGTAGAGTTTGTTGCAATTGGCAGTGACATGGAGTATCAATCTTGGCCAATCCAAGCCACAAGCTTGGGAGATCTTCGCATTGCTTCCAATCTGACGATTAATTGGCGTAGTTCTACAGACGAATGTGCCATGCCAATCAAGATACGCTGGCCCTGGACCGATAGCGTCAAGCAATTGCTTATAGGGACCTCGATGACAGGCCATGATAAGCAGACGGCGGGTGGCCTCGAGCTCCCACGTTTGTCGCTGCAGTTGGACGCTCGAAGCGAAAGTGTGCAGATTGAGGGATTTCGGGGGGCCTGCATCAGCCATTGCTGCACAATTCTGTGTTGACATCCTCATGCCTTGTGATGCATTGACATTGCGACCTCATAATTCGCACGGTAGTTACTGCGACTTCTGTGAGAACGAGTGGTCAGCCCTAGGCGTTGGCCATATGGTGAGCTACCACTTCACCTAGCGTCATCCCGCCGATCGTTTGCTATCATCTCTTTCTACCTGAGCTTACCCCACTAATTTCTAACTGCTTTTTGCGGTTCCCCACGGCTGCAGTCCGTGATCTTATTCTTAGCACAAACTGCACAAATCGGGCCATTATCTCGTAAATTGACGCAGGCCTGCGTATGAGGCTCGTTATCGTCCTTGCGATCCCGGCGTGGATCTGTTTCGGGAGGAATAACGACGGAGTTGACGTCGCACAAGGGTAACTGTAATTGGAGAGTGAGCATCGGAGGAAGGATTTCATGTCTTACTGTCCTGCATCTACTGGATGTGGCTCGGACGATCAGTCGTAGTCGTGGTACCCATTGCTGGGCTATAGATGAAGACATATATCTTGACCCTGGTCTTTGCAATTGAGATCTTCGCATTTTAATTCAATTCACTTTCTCAAAGACTAGATTTCTTTCAAGAAGATGGCACCTTCGGATCTTCATATGGTCGTCAGCGTTGCTTTTCAGGATGCTGGCGACACAACGCGAGCAATCGCTATGGCCATAGCATTCCGGGATAGTTGCCCACCAGGGCTTGATCTCAAGATAACCTTCCTGTCGTGCGGAAGTCGATTCGAACACCTCATCACAAATGCTGGCTTTCCCATTGCGGCCGCTCAGCCACGAGTAAAAGGTATCAGCGTTGCACACGACCTTGGATGGGACTTCCCCGAATTCTTTGGCTCGAAAGAGATCGCACAAACATTCATTGAAGGGCAGCTCGCAGCACTGCGCGAACTGCAGCCTGATGTCGTGTTTCATGGCATGTGGGCTCCGGCAAGCCTTGCAGCACGCATGCTAGGCATGCGAACTATCAACTTCCTTCCGGTGCCATTGCATCCTGGCAGTTTTGGAAATGGACTGATTAGAGATCTCCCCGACATGATGCCACTCTTCACAAGATTACCTCGACCAGCTCGACAGCGACTCGCATATTGGGCCAGCGGCTTAATGCTGAAGGCCCCAATATTCCACCAGAAGAGACTCGGGGCTGCCGCTGCAGCATGCGGTTGGCCAATCAAAGGTCCTATTTCGCTATTCGACATGAACATGGCTGATCTGAACATCGTCAACGATCACCCCATTTTCCATGCAGACTATGCTCATAGACTTCCGGAGAACATTGTCATTGCGGGTCCGTTGTACGCAAAGAACGAACAAGAGCTTGATGCTGATATCGCGGCACACATGAAGCAGGGGTCGGGCCCCGCCATTCTCGTTGCGATGGGTAGCTCTGGGACGGAAGATTGGATTTTCGAGGCCATCAAAGCATTCAAAATGTCCAAGGACGACGATTGGAATGTCGTGGTGCTCGCATCGCCTTCAATATGTAATGTCGAGGACGCTCGCAAGGTGGCCGCTGGCGATAAACGAATCTTAGTGACAGATCGATTCATTCCGGCACCAGCAGCAAACAAGTTGGCCGATGTTGTTGTGATCCATGGCGGCCAAGGTACCGTACAGACTGCTGTCGCAGCAGGTAAACCAGTTGTCGGTGTCGCGCTGCAGATCGAACAGCAGACCAATCTCGACAACGTCATGAACGCCGGAGCTGGTATCCGAATTCAAAGACAGTTCTGGAAGGCCAAAGCAATCAGGCAAGCAGTAAAGACCATCTTGAATGACCCGAACTACACGGCCAATGCGAGGACATTAGGCGAAACTATCAGGAACATGGATGGAGCGAAGACAGCGGCGGATGCAATGTGGGATTTTGTCTTGCAGAATGAAAAGGTAAAGGCATGATGCGGTGCCCCGTAGCACCATGTGTCAACTTCTAGGAGGAGAGCAATGATTCAATTGTTGCGAGTTTCATTGTGAATTTTCACGACGACAAATCTATCTGTTTTATTTTAGTAATGCCCACAATTCAGGACAATTCGCTTCAGACATCACAAACCATACAAATTATATCTCTCATTCCGTGTCCGATTAATGGTCGAGATTGATATCACGAGCGTGCATGCATATTCTTCATTTTAGTGACCATCAATTGCTTCATGATGAATTTACTGACCTAGAATTGAAATCATACCTACACAGAAAGTACTTCGATGACATATCATCAAGCTGACGCGGGCCGTCCCCACTTAATCCCGGGAAGGCCCTCTTTATCTCCACAACTATCCTAACTTGTCGTCCCAATGCTTTCGCTCGCATGCTTCCGTTGTGATCCGTTTGAGGGTATTTATTGTTCAAGAAACGCGTAAAGAATAATTTTCCCAGATGAGCTGCTGTGCCTGAACATCTGATACAAAAGTAGGCCCTTTTCCCCCTCCAATGATACAATATTAATGACTGTGTCAGGTTTCCTGAGTCGCGCTGGTCTCGGAGCAAATCAACATGGGGTATTTGATTTACAAAGACGTTTGAAAATCCGTCCCTCCGAAGCTCAAGGATCATGGTGTGATATTGCATATTCTAAACTCGATTGTTTCTAGTTCCCGAGCACGCATTCGCCAACAATCGAACAACAACCGAGACCAAAAAAGGCCAGCGAAACCGCCTTTCACATACAAGTACACTAATACACATACACGGATACCTGGACGATCACAATCCCCAGCACCAAAAGAGATGACTGAGCAGAACGTGACATCCCTCTTTGACACGCCGTACGATGCCCTCCCTGACAAAAAGCGGGTCTGGCAGGGTACCCCAGGAAGCCGTGAAGAGGGACTTGGAAAACTCGCGATTCTCACACCTGACGTCGTCGCTAGAGCCGCCGCAGAAATTCGGACCGGGCGGAGGGTTTGCTTAAACTGGGAGCTCACCAAGCTGGAAACGGCGGGCTTCAATCGGAAAGCATGCGAGCACAACATTGTCCCGCTTCTGGAAGGCGTTATCTACGACGACACGTACAATTTCAACCCACAGCAAAGCAGTCAATGGGATGGGCTCAGACATTTTTCGATGCCAAACCCGGCAGAAGGCGGAAAGGAGCGAACTGAGCGTGTCTTTTACGGTGGGACCACCATTGCAGAGATTATGGACAGAAGCAACACTAGAATCGGAATTCACCATTGGGCGAAAGAAGGTATAGCAGGTCGTGGTGTACTCATTGATTATGCGTGGTGGGCCGAGCGGAAGGGTATTCAGTATTCGTCGTTTTCGAAACATGAGGTCAAATTGTCGGAGATCAAGGAGATTGCGAAGGAGTGTAACATTGAGTTTCGGAAAGGTGATATTCTTTTTGTGAGGATCGGCATAACAAGAGAATGGGACACTAAGATGAACGAAGAAGACAAGAAAGCCTACGCAGCGAACCCTACTCCTGAACATGCTGGGTTAGAGGTTACGGAAGATATGATCCGATGGCACTGGGATAGCGGTTTTGCGGCAGTTGCAGGAGACTCGATCGGATGGGAAGTGTACCCTCCTAAGGATGTGAAGCTTTTGTTGCATGAGTATCTTCTTGCAGGCTGGGGTATGCCCATTGGTGAGCTATTCGATCTCGAAAGCCTCTCCAAGGTATGCCAGGAATTGGGCAGGTGGTCATTTTTTGTCAGCTCAACCCCATTCAACATGCCTGGTGGGGTTTCTTCGGCGAGCAATTGCATGGCAATTTTCTAGGAGGGCATTGAGAGTACCATTGGATTACCAACGCTCACTAAGAGTCGTGTGTATGTCCTTGCCCATGATTATGTGCCACGCCCAAGTCTGCGTGTTTTTCTCCCCCTTTACCCTCCTCTTCTTTCAGTTGGGGGAGCAATGGAATTTCTTTCTGGCCTTCTGGCCTCTTCCAGTCCCAGTCCTTGATGGATTGTCTGGAAACTTGCCTCTTATCTATCCACTCAAACAATTCGTCCGTATTTTGACACTTTCTCCAAGCATTGAAGTCTGGAAATGGTTCTGGCTGGTCCTCCATCCATGTCCAAGTCACAATGTTCAAGCTTGGTTGGCATTTCAATGCATTCAGCAGTACACCAATACAATGTGATCGGTGTGCAGCATGCATAGGAGGAATATTTGACATATCTCCCCACTTCTCACGGTAGTAGTAATCGTAGTGCGCAAATCTACGCAGTTCGTCCAGGCAGTGTATCAGGTGCTGGCCGTCCATGACTCCAAAGTATTTGTCTGTCCCATACCCTACGTCCAAATCAGCTCTCTGAGTAAAGTAAACCACGATTGAAAGGGTTGCTAACCAAATTCCTCCGGCACTGACGTTGTATATTCAGGATCCTTCCCAATTCTAACAATATCCTCTTTTGAAAATACAAGCACTGGTGTGTCTGCAATCGCATCCCACGCTGCATCTACCTCGGGGGATGGGTCGGCTTTGTATATTGTGAATGGATCGTTGAATAGACTGGCATTTTGCTTGACATCGGTCATTTTGAACGTGAACTGATCCAGCAAGGGAGCTTCGTGATGTCAACATAAACACAGCAAAGCATGGGGGCTCAATATTACTGTCATAATTCGTCTGTTTGAGGGCCCAATTGGCGCCTTTTCGGCCATTTGCCCATAGTGTCGTTACAAATATTATTGTATTCACGACAAAGAATCCGAAATTGAAGTAGGTCGTAGACCTTGATATGAAAGACTTCTTCAATTGTCGTGGCGCTTCTTCACCGGCCTCTGTATCTGAGTGTGCAACCTTCTCATAGTGAGGACTTCGCGACCCAAACATGATGTGTGCAGAGGGAGCAAGTTGAGATCGAAGGGGATGACATGGTATGAAGTTGTCAATGGAAAACTTTGAGATTGAAATGTCGGCTGTAGGTGTTTGCCTGATGCTATCTTCTTTTGGAAAGCATGCGAGAAGGATTCTTCGACCTTCCCATTGTGACTTGATCGCCTTGGCAACATAGCCATTCTGTCCCGTACATCACCAATCACAACGAACACCCACTTTCTCTGCGATACCTTGCTTTTAAGGCCCTCAATGTATACTACCACCGGAGCCAACAGAAATCACAATAGGGAATTAAGCGCCATCAATGCTTATCTTCAGACTGCAACTAGCCCACGAGCTTGATCATTCCAAGCTTCTAAACCCGCGCATCCGTGGAATTGCCGATGCCAACCCCAACTACGGTTCTTAAAATGCGTGCAGGATTGCAGACAAGGCATGAAATCATTCGCTGATTCGTAGAATACTCACCCGTCTCGGAGGCACCCTCCTCAGAACACCATGTGCCGAGGCGTCCAGAGTTGGGGCTCACCTTTTCTATGACCATTCTAATTCCTGCGCAAAGCTGTATATGGAAGGTCATCAATGGCTATACGAGGGTTGAGTTTCTCCATCCTATACAAGTATGTTCCGAGCTGCAGGATGGTCCGCATCGTCAAATAAGTATATTATCACCAAAGACTACAACGGCAGTTGCCCCGCTCGAGTATTGGTCTAGAAGAAGGGATGGACGCTGATTCTCTGTGTTCGTAGGATAGTCTTATCCTGAAGGATCTTGTGAAGGATGATAGCGTTTGTCGGTGGTGGGTGGTGGCTGTTTCTCGAGAAACACTGGCAAAAAAAAAAGGCAGCTCTAGTCATTCGTATTGATGGCTGCTGCATGTCCATTTGTACCGTGAGTATATAAGGAGCTTCACTGGCCTGGTTAGCATTAGCATCATCAGGTTCACAGTACATCTTCGATTGATACTTTACTTGTCACCATGAAGTTCTCTAGCCTCCTGGTCGCTTCAGTCCTCGGATCCGCAGTCATTGCCGCTCCAGCTGGTGAGTTCTCCGTGACACCAATTTGATGGCCAAGTTCTATGTTGACTTTATGATAGAATATAAGCGTGAGGTTGAAGATGGGAGTTCATCGTATGTGAGATCCAACGGGGAGGCGTTGGGCTTCAAGATCAATAAACGGGAAGCAGAAGGAGCCTCGTATGTGAGAACTGAGGGCGAGGCCCTCGGCTTCAAAATCAACAAACGCGAAGCAGATGGAGCCGCGTACGTGAGAACTGAGGGCGAGGCTCTTGGTTTCAAGATCAACAAACGTGAAGCAGGCGGAGCCTCATACGTGAGAACTGAGGGTGAGGCTCTCGGATTCAAGATCAACAAACGCGATGGAGCATCATATGTGAGAACTGAGGGCGAGGCTCTTGGGTTCAAGATCAACAAACGGGAGGAATAGGCGCAAAGATTTCACAGGGCACTCGCTGGCTAGGATCGGCATTGCCCATTCATCATGACTGATCGAGATCTCTACAGCCGATGATTTGAAGGTGGTAGGACTCGAGATCCTTCCAGCCGACGATCTGAAGCGGGTAGGACCTGGAGGACGTGGGCGTCGGATGGTGGTCGACGCTACCCAAATTGGACGAATGAGGAGGACAAAGGCAAGATTCGGATGTCCGGAATGGAGTCCGAAGAGACTTTGTATGCATGTAATTTCCGGGACGCCTGAATCTAGCTTCTCGACTTCGTTGCCTTTTGCGGACTGTTTGCGGACTTGAATTGTCCCGATATGCTATTCTACTGTGCCAGTGGTCTTCTCTAGTCTGAGGATGGTCTTAGGGTCGTATAGTCGTATATCACACAAAAAGTCCCAGTTTAAGAGCTTAAGCCAATGGTACGTTAGATGTCCTCACGCATCTAGAAGGAGAATAACTTGAAAAGTCTCCATAAAAAAAAGTCAAGAAACCTCCCGAAAAATGGTGGTTCCATATGAAGTTATGTTGTGAGAGTGACAGACGGCCTGATCGGACCGAAGGAAGCTACTTCAATCGCTTGCCAAACGTGGTTGGTAGAAGCGGCACGCGGAAGCCATGCATGAGCCGTGGCGGAGATCATTAAGATACCTCATGGCATACGGTCCGAATAGACAACAATGGTTCACAATAGTAGAGATGATTGGATTAGATGGGAGCTTACGACTGTAGGTGTTCACACTACATTATATACGTCATTTAGACTCAGGGGTTGTTGCAATCTAATCGGCAGCTAAAAGTCCAAAATGATCGCTGCATGCCAGTGGAGAAGCTGCGTACGTTCGGTGGAAATTTCGAGGCTGTCATACTTTGAACTTAATCACGAAAGTGCATTGGAATCCTCAGATATCAGCAAGAATCCCTACTACGGTTATAATATGTCAGTGACTTTGGAGAGCAATGGGCTACACTGATTCCATGATATGGTTTTTTTTTGTACAGAGATGCGATCTAGGACTGGTGTGCGGCTGAATCAGAGTTGCGATGCGATTATCAAATCAGTCTTTGGCCACCATTGGCCACCTGATGTTTGTGTGAATTTTGGTTAGCCTTCATTTTGATTCATTGGACGAAGGCACACCCGTACTCGTGTTGAGATGCACTATGTCCGGCTTCTGGTGTTTTTACTTAGAAATTATACTATCACTAGTCTTAGGTCGAGAGCTAACACGTCAAAAATGTCGCCTTCTCGAAGGATTGCGATCTCCACACAAGAACTATTTCGGACACAGTGCGCCCACTAAAGTACCTGCATTTCGTATTTCGCATTTAGATATGTCTATTAATGACTACAAGGTGAAATGTGACAACACAATAGAAAGAGGTCTGAATCATGCAAACAGCCCATCAAAGCTGGGGGCTTGATAGCAGCCCAAGGCAAGGGAATTCAGCTGCCCGTGTAAGGTCAAACTAGAAGTCGGACGGTCTGTATCTCAGCCGACCTTTACTGCATTTGATAAAGTTTCTTGCTTCGTTGCAACAAAATAGAGCAAACCCAATTGCCGTGGCGGAGCTCTCTAAAGTTGGCGTCGCTTGATAGCCATTATTGGGGGGTTTCCGTTCAAGATCGCTGCTACCATTGCGCCGTCTACTTGCCTACTTAAGTCAGCGACAGACTAAGGTTAAGGTTGTTTCGGACTCCGCACACAATGTGATTCTTTCTGGAAAAAAGAGGTCCTCAAAGTATAATGCTACATAATCTGAAGTAAAGTTCAGAGATGTAGCTGCGAACTGTAATGGAACTTTACAGGGAAAGGTGGGAGACATCCGACGTTTTCTATACACATCCTCCAAAACAACGTATCCAGCGCGAAACGTTCTTTTCCAACGCGTGTGACGGGTTGAAACGCTCATAGCTATAGCAAGGCCCCTATTCCCTTCCAAGTTCCGACCGATCACTTCTGGAGTGCGAAATCCGTTTGATAGGGTTGCGAAACTAACTCAAGTGTCAAAACACGTGGCCGCTGGCCACTAGGTTCGGATAGTTTTACCCTAAGCACCTCTTGACTGTCTGTAGGCTTCGCAATTAACAATTCTACCACGGTTTGCGCAACTGGTAGTCCCGAAAGGACGCGGGTTGAGATCCAGGTACCCTCTTAAGTGTGATGCATCTAAGCCAAATCTGAACTTGACTGTGCTAAGGCATATCTAGTCTCGCAGGTCATGCAAACCTATGCATCGATTACCAGACTCATTGTACTCTTCCATGCCGGATACAGACAGGCTAACGGGATATGTACCGAGCCAGAACGTTATGGATCTACGTGGCAACACACCAAGCCGATCATGGGAAACTCTGGCGCGACAATAACAACGAGCTCCCATTGTTGCTCTCGACTCGAGATGAGGCGCATCGTTAAACGAAGGATCCTGTGGCCGTCTTGCAAGACCAATATGGTGCGGATGATCGTCCGACTGCTGGGCCAAAAGTATATCTACTGAGGACCATACTGTCGGGTTCATGAGAGTCAAGCAAATATCTTTCAAGCAAAGTTCGAGAGCTGCGCGTCAGGGGCAGTATCTTTTTGTGGGTAGACTTTCCGGGTTTCGGCGGTTCGTGATCATTCGACCACACCCTTCCTCCCAGACAATTAGGTAAGGTAATACCGATATCAGGTGATTTGGTTAGTGATAATAGATTACATAGTATACATGTTCATGGCGAACATCTATCGTACATATACATACATGCGCTCGCTAAAGTCAAGCACCTATTACTCGTCTAGTCCAAAGTGAGCCTCGAGCACTGCATTGCCATAGCGATTGGGCAGGGGTCAAATCGCGTTGGGTGTGCAATTTTCGAATCAGCCCGCTCGGGGTTTCCGCTTGCCGATATTCCAACCCCAGTTTCTCAGCGTCTTGACGACCTTTGGCAATACGGCCGCGGTAAGTGGAACTCGAATAAAGATGAATGACTTGTGAATAACGTAGGCCAATGTGAGTTGAGTCCAGATTGCTGTCCAACATATTAGCCAGGGCGTAGTTTACAATGGGGTTGGGTTCCTCAAGTATCATACATGCACCAGACCCTTGATTCTGAGCCTCCGCTGCCTCGAGCTCATCAGTCCAGTCACCCTCGCGGGCAGTGGCTTCAGCAACATCGCCACTGACGGAAGCTTCCTGCCCTCCTTTATTCTTTCCGAAGTTCGGGAACACTATACGGATAACATTCTGCGCTGCTTCTACAACGATGTGCTCGTAGTGTCCAACGGTTTCTGCACCGAGATACCGTACGGCAAGGAAGCAGAAAGGGAAATCCAAAGCCGAAAGGGCGAAGTAGACTCCCAATGCGGTCCATCCATACTCTCGTGAGAGCTTCTTTAGGCGCTGCGATAAGGTGAGGGCTGGCTCGGGACTTCCAAGGTGTGGTGTAGGATTCGGTCTTTGCGAGGGGGTGTGTTTGTTACTGTTAAAGCGAAGGGAGCGGAAGCGACGGAAGAATTGGTTTCGTGTTAGCTGGTGGTGTCTCTGAATGATCAATCTAGAAGAGAGAGCCTCCTTAGAGACCGCCTGCGATGATGTGAAGAAAGTTCGCAAAGCTGCATGGCGTGGGGTAGAGCTCTTTGGATAGAACACGCTTCGGAGGAGCTGCTCCGACAAGGAGCGGGAGGGCCTCATAGCTGAGGTGAAAGCTAATCTGAGCCGATCTCTACGATGATGAGGTTACAGGAGGTGAGAATTGGACGCTGATTGCGAGATGGGCGTGTCTCACGACAGACGTCAGAGATGCGCTCGCGTGTTTGTGCGTGTGAGATCAAGATGATGATACCACGGATAAATTTCTCGACGGAGGCTCCGATCGGCCCGAAACACCTCCGAGCGGACAGCACTTGACACTCAGCTTCATAGCTAACGACCAGAATTCTAACCTCAACTAAAAAGACATAAGTTCAAGATCTATGACAGACATCACGACTATCCCGCCAGCAACTCAAACACAAAAACCTTCGATCGCTCTCATCCAAATTACCACTCCGAAAAATCGCGGACAAGCGGAGAGCAACCTTACCTGGCCGTACTGTGTATGTGCTAAAAGACTCTAGGGTTACCAAACTGGGACGTTGTCGACTGTGATGCACAAGGACCAGCTCCACCTACAAGGACCCCTGCTTCGTAACTCATGTCCCCTGATCGGTAACAAATGCCGTGGCCAGGAACGTGTGAATTGCGCTTTCGTATTCTTCTTTCGTACATGCATGCATCCACTCCCGGAATAGGTTACTTGCTTGCAACTAGAAAGAATGACAACAGAGACAAAAACAAAGAGCGTCGCCATCCAGTCAGGCTCTAGGCAATGTCGCGCACGACTCAGGTCCACTAACTGAATGACCTGAAACCGTAGCGCCCAGAGTGCTGGTAACCTAGGTCTGCTCGCCTCAGTACTTGCTCAATTCCACAGCAACCTGCTGCTGCAAATTGGTGAGGCTGCATGACGATGATAACTAGCACTGGCGTCCTGTCAAGATCTCGTCGGCAACGGCGGTTCTAAGAAACATCGACTGGGTCTACTCGTCCATGCGCTGCTCGTTGTGTCGATGTGCATCACTCCCTGCGATTAACCTTTGCAATTATGCTTAAAGCGAACGGATATTAGTTCCATCGATTGGAATACAACACTTCTGCTCCTGTCTGCGTCATGCAAATATAGGTACCCCAGCGTGAACTGTTGGTAGTAAGTCCTTTCTTTGCAGGGGAGTATATATCACCACGTGGTGCGGTATCGATACAAATACAAACCCTGCTACAGTGCATCAGCCATGAGTTGGCCAAGGGATTTGCAGAAAAGTCTCGAAGTCGACGTTGGCTTCAATTCGCCACAGCACTTGCTCGAAGCGACTCGGACAACAGGTCCGGGCGAATATGCATATATGCAATGCAATCCCCCATCATATTCCCCCCACTCGCATTTCCTTATCAGGAACGGCACAGAGCTCCACCACGACATTTGGCATCAGTTGTCACAAGATGCTTGTTGCTTGATGCCACGGAAGAAGGCTTTTTAACTAGCTGATGACTATACCATGGCGCGGCTTGGTCGCCGTCCTGTCGTTGGTTGGGTATTGTCAGCATGTATTTGCAGCAGGGCCACGGCGATCGCGGCATTGTTGCTTGCTGCCAGGCCAGGCACCTACCTAGGAGCATGCCCAAGATGTCTACAAAAAATGAATGTTAAACTGCGGGGCAAGCTTGGACATGGCACGTCGCCAGTCCCTCCTTGTCCTTCCACTCGCACACTTCACACCCCTGCACTCTATGCGATACATACATGCGTAACGATGGATGTGTACACATCTACACACGAATTGTAGCATGATGGAACAAGAACTGCGAGAGCGTGACAGATAGTGCAGTCCAAAGAGAGGAAAGAACATCAATTACATATTCGGATTGCGAACTGCTCGCCCTGGGGCCGAGCCATTCTAGCCAGTCAACCCAATTCTTGCAATCGTGTCGGCCAAACTCTGGGCTCGCATCCACAGCATTGGGAATCACCTGATGACGCTTGACAATGGTCGACTTGATGCCGCGAGTAATGGCCCACATGCGCATGGAAGTTCCTGGATGGAGGGGCGTTTGATGTCGTGCGGACGCAACCGACTTGCAGCATCCCACAACGTCTGATTAGCCTATTTCGACCCTGACATGGATGCACATGGATGTGCACTTGCGCGAGTGCTACTAGGATCCGTCCTTCCACAGGCGTGAGGTCTGTTTCCTTTGTAGTCCACGCCTCACACTGCTCTACAGTCGACCACCTCCCCAGCTTCCGACGCCACCAGTCGAGTGCCGACACGGCGCTACTCAACCTCACGTCTCCCTGCGGCCTGCGCGACCTTTGTCAACTCGACTTTGGCATCCACTCAAACGTCGGGCGACCCTCTCTCCATCCCTCATCTCGCTCGCCCGCCCCAAGAAGAAGGCCCGCTTTTCGTCGCCCGCGCTGTAGTCTGCATCCGACGCCCGCTTTGTTTGTTATTTGAGCAACACACCAGGCTTGCAGCCCGTCCTGTCGCTCGCGCTCGAGACTTCCGTGCTGGGGCCCTGCGAAGGTTTGCTGCCGCGAAACAAAGTTTTCGGCGTGCCAGCCCTGTTACGACGCCAGTCGCAAACTTTGGCCCATCGGTATCGAGCTGCTGACGAGTGAAGACTCCCCTTATTCAACTACCCAGGCTTATAGTTGCTCTTTCTTTACTCGGCCGCAGTAGCCCCTTGATCGGGTCGCCCTCTCTGTGGTTTGAGCTTGCACCGATTGCACTGGTGCGCTTCATCATCTCCAGTTGCCGTCAGGGCTCCTCTTTGACAAGAACGGCCGCCTGCATACCCACCTTGCCCGGCTGACTCTGGTAATTCTACAATTCGAAGCTCGGCAGCACCGCTGTCCCTGTCTCTCGAGCTAAGGTTTCTGCCTCACTCGGCCGTTGAACGGATGGCCTGCAGCATCGTGTCGCACCCACCCTTCGCTTCAGACCTTGAAAGCGCCCAAAACGGCACTCTCCCGGAGCCAACTGTTTGAGGCTTCAGCTAAGCACCTTGCCCTACGCTGCTGCATGACTTATTACACAGGATCTTCCTGTCTTTTCCACGTGGGTTGATCTCATCTCTGAACTGATTTGTCTACGCCGTCTCCGTATATATTCCCACTCCCGCACGATCCCCACTCGAGCCCAATTGCTGTACTTCACTTTTACGCCTATCTTCACTTCACATTCCTACCTTTTACTTCCTTTCATCGATCACACCTGCCGTATCCTCTGTTCCTTTAGCTGGGTTTATAATCCGTCTGCGTTCGCTCCTTCCCACTCCATTCTCGGCTAGTGGTTTCGTGCAGATTAAGCAATATATTGTTATCTTTTGCCGCAGTTCTTCAGACATGGGTGGTAACGCAGAATATATAGCAGGCCACGGCTACCTCACTCTCAGCCAGGCTGTTCACATTGCACAAAATAGCGAAGGCGGAGTTGACCAACGCCTCGCACAGCATCTGGAACGAAGATTAGCTGAGGTTTGGGCGAAGTTACAAGCTCAACCAAACACATACATCTTTCCACCAGACGAGTTCGCCCTCTTCAACTACTACAAATCACGCTTCGGGGATTCAGAACTAGTCCGCTCGGCGGTAAGGAGGTATTGGGATGCTCCCAAGCCATAATCGGTGTCAACTCTTTGTATGCTCTCCATACATTGTCCACCAAGCTGTTTTGACTAACAATTTTCAGCAAGCGTGGAGTTTTTCAAACCTTTCCTGAGGTAGGTATCAGGCGGACAATTCAAAGGGCCATCACTGATAACTGATAGCGTTTTCAGTCAAAAGCTTCATTAGCGAATATTGTGCAGTAGGGGAAAGTGTTTCTTGGGCGAATGTTTCTTATGATACCTCTTTCCGGCGTTAACAACAAATTCTGTTCGGGCCACTTAACCGTATACCTGCCCTTTACCACCCGAAGCACCTCTGGCGAAGCGGGAGAAAAGCCAGGAGATAGCTTCCGCTTGTCGATATGTTTAGGCACGAACTTGAGTCCCTGGGCTTGCCCCAAGGTACCAAGCTAGGAATTCACGGCGGCACGTTTGGATACCGGATATCCCCTATTATCTTGTCCTTCCTAATACTAATCACGCTCCCACGTTCAGTTTTGGGTGGGTTTCTATCGCAACGACCCGATTTGCTTGCTTCAGGGCCAGTTCTTCAGAACTTCGCGAATAGCACGGCGCCACTACAGTGTCTCCAGGTTTCTCCGCCGATTCTGTCACCATCAAACCCGAGCTGTCAACAGACATTAATGGTGCACACCTTTGCCTGGTCATACGGAAAGCCATTTGTCGGAGACTACACCCCTCCAGACTGCGATTTCAACCGCATAACAATCAACTTCACGGTCACGTCATCTGGGCGGCAGTTTGATAGGCTTGCCTTGATGTTCCTAGACGATACGGAAGTCTGGCGCACCTCGACAGCAGAACCGACCCAGAACGGTATCGTCTGGACGTACACCAAGGATATGAGTGGTTATCTTACTCTATTTAAAGATCCACATAAGCTGATTTTTGACCTGGGCAACCTTGTCGACGACACTTACACTGGATCTTGGAATACAACCATGACGGCGACGTTTTTCACTGCAGATGATGTGGACCCAGCCGATGTGATCATGCCTGTCTCTGCCCGGAAGTCTGCTGAAAACAGCCCGAGCGCCTTCGCACTCCCCGAAGCTAAGGCCCTCAACTCATTGGTCCTGCCGCGCAACGCCCGGAAAGCCGTTTTCTCCATCGCTGCCTGTGGTCAAGCGGCCGAAGAGTTTTGGTGGAGTAATGTGTTATGGTCGGACACGCAGACCTTCGGCAATGACACCACGCTTTATGGGCACTCCCCATGGCGAGAAGTGGAGCTGTACATTGACGGAACGCTTGCTGGTGTATCATGGCCCTTCCCAGTCATCTTCACTGGAGGCATTGTCCCAGGATTTTGGCGGCCTGTTGTTGGAATCGATGCATTCGATTTACGTGAAGACGAAATCGATATTTCTCCTTTTCTACCCATATTATCGGATGGCCAGGAGCATACCTTTGAGATCCGAGTTGCCGGAATCGATAACGACGGGAGCGGGCGCGGATTCTTGACCAATACCGTGGGCTCAAATTGGGTGGTAACTGGAAAATTGTTTCTGTGGCTGGATAGCGAAGATAGCATCACGTCGGGAACGCGACCAACAATCGATTCACCCACTCCTTCACTAAAGCTTCACTCATCCGTGAGCCGAGATGCAAATAGCACCGCGAAATCATTGGAGTATTCTGTATCTGTTTCTCGATATCTTGAGATCAAGTCCACAATCCGAACCTCTACTGGATCGAGGTCCGTCTCTTGGTATCAGAATTTAACGTACTCCAATGATGGCCTGTTCACCAACAAAGGAAATGACCAAATAACGCACCAATCCACATCCGGTATTGACATTGCCTCTGATAGCGGGTATTCAAAACAGTATGTTTATCCGCTATATGTCTATTCAACGTACAGTGAGCTGGCGGGTGGAAATTTCACGATTGACGGGAAGCTTTCCCGTGGCAAAGATCTACAAAGAATTGGTGGATTGGCTTTCCCATCTGAACTGGCAACGTTTGGTCGTCCAATAGATTCGAGATTCGCAGGGACGTCATCAAGTGATCTCCAAAATGGTACCGCAAGTTATCTCGGCGTACCCGCATTGAAGAAGTCATTTGGATCCGGGAAGACGGAACAGCGATATTGGTTGTACGGCGTGAGTGATGTCGATGATATAGAGCAGGGTAAGAGTGGCATTGCAGAGCTGTACCGCCGCCACGTCTTGGCTGCGAATGATTCGCTGCTCTTGGATGAGGAAACCAATAGCGGAAGTGGGGAAACAAAGGTTCAGGGCACAATGGCGCCTCGAAATGGAGATCGACCCATATTCGCAACTGACAGTATTAGGTCGTTGCTTGGAAGGGGTCCAGCATAGTGGGTAGTGTGGGAAACCAGAATAACACAATTGGGCCGGCGGCACCATGGCCTTACTTTTGCCCTCAGATCAGCACCGTGGGCAAATCAATACCGTTCCCTTTGCGAGTATATTCCACATATCCGTTCCCTTTACTCCGTGCGAATGTGGACATGTGTGTGGGTACGGCATGAGCCCCCGAACCAACTACTTGAGCCACATTGTCCTGTCCCTGGAGTTACCATTATGGATGCCGTATCTATACTGAACATGCATGGTGGGCACTGAGTTTGGCCTTGTTCAACAGGGTAGAGAAGCCAGCTACGAAATGCCGCTGTTGTCGGGTTACACGGCGTTGGTAGTCGTTATGCCGGTATTTAAAAGAAGTTTCATGGTTTCAGGGCAAGCGATAGTCTTCGTGCCGCCAGATTGAGAAAGAGTGGCTTTGTAGGCACAGATACAAGGAGTGCCGCTTTGAGTAGGATCATGCCTGTACTGACATCGTCCCACTACAGTGAACACATCATTGACCATGCTGTGGCTCGGTCCAAAGCAGGTAACAGGCTTTCTGAAAGCTCGCTTTTCGTTCCCCGCGCTCGTGCTCACAAATCAAGTGCATCGTCACTGGTTCAAGAGCAAGCATCTAACCACCTTATTCTCCTTTGATAAGATCTTTACCGTCATCCCCCGCAGTAGTGTCACCACCGGCGCGTATTAAAAGTCATGCTATAGCACCGTGAAATTATACCATCCCACGTTCAAGAACTCTAGCTTCCGTTCGTAAAGTATGCAACACCTATCCTATCGTCGCCCCGGAAAGCCCGCCAGCACAACGTAGTGCGGTATACCATGGTTACTCTGCATATGCACCACACCACTGGTGCCGAATTAGGGATCTCCCTCCACACATACTTTAAAGGGTTGAAACAAGTTTTGGTTCTCCATGGCTGTAACTTTTCCAGAATGAGTACTATATGCATCGGGAATATGCGAGACTCGAGCCCGTCTTTGTCCCTCGTGATAGAAAAGCTGACGATTTCTGCATGAGCAGGCATAATTGCGTACAAGGTATATAACTCTTTTATGGACGCGACCAAGAGACGTACCAATTAACATGGGGGGTTGAGTTGCCTTTGTGGCTGATCGAATGTTCTACCCGCATTGCTTTTCGAATCCCCTTGTCCCCGTCTTCAAACTCTTCACATCAGACAACTCGCCGCCCACAGTTGGAAATGATATCCCATCATATCACAGATCCGTACATCGATCATGTGCTTTTCCAGTGAGTGCCAGCTGCTAGAACCCTGTTCTAAACTGTCGGACAGGGATACGCTTGGTACTTCGTTCCGCTCGTGGGATTCAGCGGGGGATGTGTGAGTTTGTGTAACGCAAACGGTCTTGCCAGTTAACATAATGCACCCCTCTTTGTTATCATGGCGTGGTCCTAGCACCCAAGGTCAAAGAAGGAACTGCGACCTGCAGCGGGTCATCATTCGAGTGTCGTGAGTGCCCAATGTTGCCGCACTCATACTATACTTTCAGGATTTACATCTTATGGCACATACCTTCTGATATTATGACCTTTCCTGGTTTGCATCTGATGTAATATGTTGAGTGAGGTCTCATCAAATCTCAATCGGTTTGCATACCAATCAGCTTGACGCTATGGCTTTCTGAGTAGATCGTACTGAACAAGCCTGCAACACCGTAGCGAACAAAAAGCATGCCGCGCCGCATACAATGATTAATGGACTTATCTCGAAGTGGCAAGCGCTTTGCTATGTGGGCTCTCCAGAGGTGCATCTTGAGATCCTGGTGGGCATGGGTGCAACTATGGTACAGGCATTGCCTACATTCGTTTTCCTCCCACCATATGCATGAGCAGGGACCAACCGATTGGTTTGGTAGCCCATGCTGGATTCCCATTGCAGCCTACGAGTACGAGTACGGTGTAGAGATCCTGCCAAATGTCTGACTTCCCTTCTTTTCGCTCATGGAGCCCAAGAATTCCATCCGTACGGCAAGGGGTTGCACGGAAATTGACATTCTTCATCAATGCAATGCCCAAAAGAGGCATTGTTGAATGGCTACGCCATAACCGCCTCACCATCCTTCCGCATCATCGGCGAGGGCGCAATGCACACTAGTACCGAAGTGGTACCCTTTCTGTCGTTGCATTTCCATGACTCGACCAGCGATCTTTGGCCCGTGTTGATCACGCGCAGGCTGGATGTTGCTGGACTGGGTCACTGCGTTAAGAATTGGAGGGCGAGACTACCTTTGGGCAGCCATAGAAAGAGATGCATGCGCTGTGTCACAGAGCTGATGATGTGGAAAAGTGACGGAATCGCCAGCCTGATTGACTTGACTCGCGAATTGGCCGGAGGAGCACTCCGGCTACCCTTTCATCTCCTCAACAACATTTACATCTTCTGAGATACGTCGTCTTGCAAATATTCAGCTCCAGTCCTGGGTTTACGTAAAGAACAACAAGCTGTGCAAGATATACTCGCATGAGGGCTTGTCGCTCGGCTTCCAATGCTCCCCACGTGGTGATTGGACACTTCAACTCTGGGGGAACTTTACAGAACCAGTATTGCGTAGGTGCGTGCTCCGGGCCGTGCCTTAAGATCCTGTACTATTGTATGGTTTATGAGTCGTTCTGGTTGTCCCAAGAGGGAATTCCTGCCCAAGTATAATGCCGGGCGGCCGTTCTTTCTCTTTGCAAACCTTAAAGTGTTTCATGAGCGTCTGCAAGATAATTTGACAGATTGCCAGTCCTTGCCGGCCGCCATTTCGCCTGCATGGGTTGTACGAATACGGACGGTGGGAGGTACTGAAAGCAATTTGGCAGACGGATGCCTTACGAGATGCTTCTCCGGATATAATATCAGTATCGTATTATCAAACACTGTAAAGCTGCACCCGATATAAATAGATCATGCACTTCTCAATTGACGGATTTCCAATTCAACAGACATTGGTGCGCGTTAGTCATGAGTTGTTCTGGTACAGCGCAAGTTGCATGGTCGTCTGGACCTGAACTCTCACACCCAATTCTTAGCCTTAGCGTGTCACTGTCACCAGTGACCACCCAGTGCCACCTTTAAAAAGTAATTACAGTTTGCGCAATCCCAGCCGCCATCGACCCACTTGTGCATGGCTCTCCACGGCGAAAAGGATGACATTGAAAATGGATTAGTTTTTGAGAGAACTGCATTTCTGAGACTGCGCAACCTTTTTTGTCCGCAATAAAATTTTCCGGTGGATCTCTCCCCATCTGACTCCATACTCAGGAGTCAGGAGTGTAATCAATTTGATAAACTTTCGGCGTGTATATGGGAGAATTAGCAGTCGGAGCCATGGCGCCGGCCTTCCGATTACTTCTATTCGTTCCTCGACGTCTCACGCCGAAGCAGTGGATCCTGCCCGTCTGAAAAGAGTTCCATCATTAAGGTTGACCTCGCGCTGATCGGAGTATGATTGAGAAAGATGGAATGACGTCTAGGCTCTTTGTGGGTTTGACAGGAACGTTGGACTCGCGGGCTAGGCATCCCTACTAACCAGCGCTAGGATCCGCTGTTGCTCCCTAGATGAGGTTACTTCTTAATTATCCCTTCTCGTCCCCACCGCCATTGGGATGTCTTTTCAGGAAGCGAGTATGTCTCATTTGGTAAGGTTCAATGGTTACCGCGTACCCGTTCGCCTCGTTGCGAAACGCAATGATTAAACTTTGCGGGACAGGGGAAGATTTCGACCGCTCAGGAACGAACTGTTACTACTTCCCACTCCCTGCAACTTAATTCCTCCTTGTTTACTTTACCATCCAGGAAGCTTGCATTCCTTCACCATTTCATGCGGCACGGGTGGCTTGATCGGTCGGTGTGGAATGACATGCAGATGTGACTACAACAGCATGCAGGTCATGTCGCAGAAGAAGGGCCGAATGAGTTGCAGGATCAACGGGGGAAATTGAGGAGGTTTGACCATGGCGGTATGGTGCAAACGAACGGAACCCCAAACTGTATGTTTGCCTTCCCGCTTGGTCTCGTTGTACTGGTTGTAGTACTCCGTATACGATGTTACATGCTCTTCGCGGGACCTTTCAATTGATACTTGCAAGCGTAGGTTCCCAACGTTCGAGTGAGTCAATGTATCACCATCATGCGTGTCCAAGATGCCGAACGAGCACAAGATGATCAGTTGGTCAATACAATCGACCATTAGTTGGCGAAATATTGAACATTGTTTCAATGCATCCGCGAAAAGATTGTCTTCGCGATATGAACCCCCATACATAAGATATGGTTCATGTACGTTCACATACAAAATTTCGAAAGCGAACGGGCACAAGCCCGTTTTTTTAAAAGCTGCGCAGCTTTGAAATGTCCTTTTAACAAGCGAGCTTCACTATATTTCCGGTAGCATTGTGCGTCATAATGGTCTCCAAGCTATCATATTTATTCACCAAGTTGACTTACTTTTATCTGGAGTCTGACCAATCGCCGGATGATTTCTACATTGAGGATTTTATTATCTTAGTGCCATATCGGCGATTCACTGGACAGGTTCCCGGTGCAAGTATAAGACACTAGAAACATGAATAGCACTCGAGAATGAGGTTGAAGTTGATATTGAGGTTACACACGCGCCAGAGTTCCATGGTACAGGAAGTGTGACTTTAATCGCTTAACACGTGGATCGGTACCGCCCCCACAGTTTGGAACGTGTGAAGAAGAAGGGATTGAAATGTGCTCAGTGCGCATAGCCGAAGAAGACTTTCAATGTCAATTGTTTTCTTTTTGGTAACTGTCAATTGACCTACAATCTCCAACAATCCGGTACCTAATTCTCTTACAGCAGCAGCATAAGCACTTCAATCAGCATCATGCCCTTTGGCAATCAGTTCAACTCTGCGGCTCTCTCGGTATCTTTCGGTGGCGGACTACAACGAAGGATGAACGAACCGGGGATAAGGCATCCGAGGGACGAAGAGGAATTGATTGGGTGGTCGCGTGCCTACGAGTGCCTACGAGTGCCTATGCTCTTCTCTGATTCGCCTTTTTCCCTTCGTAAACTCTCTGCCATGACTTTTCGCTCTACCGCCAACCGCCATAGGAAACACTATCGCCAGATTCCGTATAGTCACGGACTGAGTCAACCTACCGTGCCGCCGCATCAGCCTTCGCACTTTTTGTGTGATTGATGTGCAGCTCGACTTGACATAGCCTCCAAATCTCTTCAACGACACGCCCAACATTTTATTTCGATATCTTTCACTCTAGGCTTATTCCATGAAACCGTCATGAGCCTATCGCCCAAGTCCAAACCCTTTGAATCAGATGACAAGCCTGCTGTGTCTCAAGATGCTACCGGCCAGCAGACTCAGTATTCCGTTGTTAAGTCCGCGGCAAAGTCGGACCAGGGCGCTCTGAACGTCACTTTGGGAGGGGGAATCCGAGCATCCTCCCCAGCCCCATCACTCATTTCTATTGATGATTCCAACAATATACGACTCGGGAGACAACCAGACTACCTGCCTGTACAATATTCCCACCGACATGATTCTCTATCGCCAGCTCCGAGACCACGGACGTTGAAGGGCAGGATCTCTGCCTTCTGGAAGGCAAATAAGGGTCTGGCGCTAGTACTCATCTCACAACTTTTTGGTACCGGAATGAACGTCACCACTCGAATGCTCGAAGTTGAAGGCAACAATGGCAAGGGATATCATCCTTTCCAGGTACGATGTCATTCGTTTAATATTTTCTCGCGGATCTGACAACATATAGATACTTTTCGCTCGAATGAGCATCACCGCTATCTTTGCTACGCTCTTCATGTGGTACAAGAAGACGGAGCATTTCCCATTCGGAATGAGAGAAGTCCGACCTTTGCTTGTCGCGAGAGGTCTTTCTGGGTTCTTTGGCGTTTTTGGAATGTATTGTTAGTATGACTTCACGACATACGGAATGGATTCACTAACTCCGATAGATTCATTGATGTATCTTCCCTTGGCCGATGCTACCGTCATCACCTTCTTAGCCCCATCATTAGCATGTTGGGCATGTTCGTATCTCATCAAAGAACCATTCACTCGCATGGAGCAGATAGCTGCATACATATCTTTGTTCGGAGTTGTGCTGATCGCACGCCCCGTCTCGCTATTCACCTCGTTATCAAACACTCAAGATCCTCCACCTGATAGCGCAAATGCCGATTTACTCCCTGCTCCGACAAATGCAACTTCCCCAATTGCTTCAAATTACGACAGCGTCACGCCTGCTCAGCGTGCAGGAGCTGTTGGCGTTGCGCTTTTGGGGGTCTTCGGCGCTGCAGGTAAGACTGGTGAATCTGTTCCCTACTTCCATGTTCTGACCACCGCAGGTGCTTATACAACCATTCGATGGATCGGAAAGCGAGCGCATCCCCTAATCAGCGTCAACTACTTTTCAATCTGGTGCACGATAGTGTCAGTCGTAATGATGCTTGCGATCCCCGAGGTCGGCTTCCTGCTTCCTTCAGGAGTTAGAGACTGGTGTTTCCTCGTCTTCCTGGGAATCTGCGGCTTCATCATGCAGTTCCTCCTCGCCGCAGGCCTTCAATACGAAAAGTCCAGTCGCGCTACCAACATGGTCTACACGCAGATGCTCTTCGCTTTGACCTTTGATAAACTGGTCTGGGGAACAACGCCGGGGTGGTTGTCTATCATCGGCTCGTCATTGATCTTGGGTTCTGCCATATATGTGGCGATGAACAAACAAGATCCTTCGAAGACGTCTCAAAGGGAGGAACGAGGTAACGGAGAAGAAGAGAGGGGCCTTATGGTTCCTGATAATAACGGAGATGACGATTTTCATGGGGATATTCAGCTGCGGTCTATGAGGTGATTTACTCCTTACTCTACGGAACCATCTTGTCTTTTACGCACTTTACGGAGTTATGACGATTACGGTGCATTTGCATACATAGATCCAAAAGGAAACAATGCATATAGTCCTGTTACGAATATCATATCATTTATATATACTCTTCCACACACCAGAACAAAGGATCCTTACCCCAAACGGCCTAATTATCTCTCTAACATGATCCGCTCCCTCCTGTTTACTTTCTCATCCTTGTAATCACGAGGTCTCGCATACGTATTCAAATGGGAATCAGAATGTTACTATTGAGAAATCATGCCCACATCAAGCAGCGTTCACATCTGAACTTCTTTGGGGGAAGATTCCTTGAACAACCAAAAGGACATGATTATCTTCGTTGAGGGCTCGACTGAGCCCCTAACTACCTGGATATGTTGAAGACAGCTCTGAATTATATGATGAATCAACAACATTGTACTTCAAAGCAACCAAATAAAGGAAGTAGTACACTCTACGGTCACGTACCGATCGGCTAGTGATTTCTGTTCGCACGGTATCCGACGGCATGTGATTCAATCTGTTACAAAGCTACAGGGCAAGCGCAAGTCAATGGTTTTTGGTTGATTATGGCGTTTGTTTCACTTACAGTCATCATTTTTCCATAATTCAGAATATGTGAGCTAGATTTTATGGAGCTCCCGTAGACTAATTTCTCATGTCATTCGAGGATTGTAATGATTTTCCGGGCTGATCATGAGATCAAGAAAGCTTTCGGGAGGACTCACCAGGCCAAAATGTAGAATGGCTTCCACGATTCCGCGACAAAACACAGAATCAATTGTATACATTGCAGTGTTTAACATTTTTCCATGATCACTTTTCATGTTGCTTCGTATTCAGGTCTTCTTTTGTTTTGGGTACCTAATGATTATGTGTAAGGGCATCTACTATCTCTAGAAGCGAAATTATTCCACCTAACATTGCATTTGAGTTCAAGCATGCCCTCTTCTTACATGGTATCAACCCCTTCTGAAGGAATTACAATCCGTCTTTCATACCGTGTGCAGCATCATTATGTTTATTATATAACTTATAGTGACGTGTTGCGATCAACTGCTGGAATGGCAAGGCCTAACGAGCGAAGGTTTTACGTTTTCCAAGAAATCATGGACAGCTTTGACATCGCTCTGTATTTCTCACCAGACATGAATGGAGTCTATCATCGAAGTCTTCATGTAGAAATAAGAGGCTGGTGCAGGAGTGTCACTAAGAAATTGTAAAGGTCGAATTGCATAGACAAGCCGAAAACAAAGCCAAATGTGACTGCAAGGAATTGATTGAAAACAGCAAATTCAACCGCCAGTTTCAACCAATAACTTAGTACAGGGATACAATACAAAGACGAATGCAGTATAGTTGATGCTGAGGGAGATAATTCGGCCCGTAGAATAAAAAAATGACATGGGATAAGGATAGAACTATCAGGAGATCAAAGGCTACTAGTAGAGATTAGGAAAGTGTGATTTCAATGGGAACTGGTGTAGTACTAGAGATATCGATAACTTCGTTGGCCCACCCAGTTATCGGTGCCATTTTCCCAAACCTCACAACACATCCAGCCCAGGGTATGTGCAGATCTCCCGACTGCCTGCCGAAATAAGGCATTTCAGTTGTTCACATTCCGACTTAAGCCTTCTTGGCACCTCAAAGAAGGTCTAATGCCGTTTACAGTGGTCTCAGTCCATCTTTTCTCAATGTACATACATTTAGCCGAACCCATTCAATAGTGGTTTACATGATATCCGCATATTTGAGTCGTGGAGAAACGATTTGAAACCCCTCTTTAAACGATGAACGGAAAAATAGGAATTATATGGGTCCTGCAGAAGGTAAAGTATGTAATGTAACCTTTGAGATCTTTAAAATCTAAGCCCACGCCTGTAATTACTCGATCGGGTTTCACGACGTACAATATCACCAGTATTGAAGGATGAGACTATACGCTTTTGCTAGACTCTTGCTGTTGCAGCTTCTCGCGCAGTATGCGTTTGCTGCGAGCATACGGAGCATCTTCTTGTTCAAAGATGTGATGAAATCGAACACCACAGCGTTGAAAACATCTGGCTTCAATTCAGTCATCATGTTTGGAGTAGGCATTCTCGGTGACGGTGGCATTATGTACTACTCCAACACCCCTGGAAGTAGTGACGTTCTAGTTGCATCCGGAGGTGCCTACGTTGGTGGCGACGCGCTGGCTGCGAAGGTCCGTTCACTGAAAGAAGGAGACACGGGCATCAATCGCATCGAGATCTCAATGAACTCACAACATGTCCGTGATTTGATGTCAAAACCAGGACCGGGCGTCGATACGCCCTTGTATCGAAACTTTGCAGCATTGAAGAAAGCTTGGAGCCTCGATGCTGTGAACAACGACGACGAATCTCTCTACGATGTTGCCAGCACCGTCACTTTCGCAAAGATGCTTGGAAATGCTGGATACAAGTACACCATTGCGCCATACACCAACACAAACTTTTGGCGAAGTGTCACGACACAGTTGAATCAAGGACTGAAGGAGCCCGATCTTCTGATGGACAGAGTTTACCTACAATGCTACGACGGCGGAGCAAACAACAATCCTGCCAGCTGGCAGAGTACCCTTGGGTTGAAGGTTGTGCCTTTGATCTGGGTAACAAATGATTCCAAGCCTGTCTACGGTACAACTGCAGCGCAGGCGCGGACAAAGTTCACGAACTGGAACAAGGCAGGTGCTTTGGCGGGTGGAGGATATTGGAACGATTACGACATTGAGAAGATGGGTCTCTCGTACAAGCAATATGGAGATGTTCTGACTAGCATTTTCCCATGATCAGAGACACTGTTTGTGTAAACATATCAAACGATATTTCTATTGTCCACCATCATCGATATGGCTAGCTCAAATTTTGCCCTTCAATTACCATATTCCAGATTGCGTCTTTATCAAGACCCGAATTTCCTGATTCGCAACATCGTATATTGACTTCTTCTTCTTCTTCATTTGTTAATTCCTTCATGGTTTCAACAAACTGATTTGTTACTAGCCGCCAGCATTTGCGGTAAAATTCGCGGTGCACTTGCTTCCAGGCAAGATCATAGCCATCCATTTCCAATGAATCGGAATTGGAATTAGTCTCTTCCTCGGATTCTGATGACTCGCCAAAATACAGCGACCCAGAGAGACGAATCTCGAGCCTGTCAAACTGCTGCGGTAGAGCACTCAGTACTTCGAGATCATATAATATATCCTCTTCATCGACCCTGCCTGAAAGGAACAAACCCAATACCCACGCATAGTCAGGTTGGAACACAATGTTGATAGGGATTCTTTTTGGAACAACACCTTTGCCCTTCAGCCATCGCAACTTATCGACGATGGCTCCACTATTCTTGAAGTAGAGTCTCAAGTAATCTTTGCAGCATTCAGGATCATATTCAGGATAGTGTCTGCCTTCCAAATAGCACGGCTTATTTGAGTGCTGTAGGCGCCAATTCAGCTGCAGCTTCTTGATGTCCCAAGTTGTCATCCGCCGTAGCGTTTCCACTGTGAGTTCGCCGTCTGTTTTGTACCAATTGCCGCCGTAGCCTGGCGGTACGAGAATGTCTTCCGCAATCGTAAGTCGACCGGCGCGATTGAGCTGCCCGAGGCATTCGTCACGGAATCGATCGCTCAGGTTGATCCAACTCGGCAATCCAGCGTAATAGTGTTGCGTTTCCGCCCCATATAGAATCAGGATTTGTATATTTTCCGCCTTTTGCTCGTGAACGATGCAGGAGTCATTCCACAGATGGTCGTAAATTTGATCTCGCAGTTCGGGCGGCAGATCGAAGAACGTGGCATAGTTCCTAACCTCTGGCACTGATTCGATTGACGTCTCTCCCTCCTCCTGTTTGTCAGTGACTTGCACTGCTTGTCCCGCCCTATTGTTGCTGGAGGTATCCGGTTCTGACTCTGCGTTGCTCACCGCCCGTCGCCCACGTCGTGATAGTTTGAGTTTGTACCATTTCATCTTGGCCAAGAGAGAAGGAGGTCTGGGAATTCGCTCAAGAGCGTAAGGAGTCACATAAAACGAGTCTATATTGGTGGTAAACTTGTGAAATTGTGCTTTGGGTATTCTTTTAAGCACATATCTCCAGCTGAAGTCATAACTACTGCAGTCATGCTTGATGACTCAGACCAAGGCCGGCATGGTCACACAGTTCCCCCACTCTGCACGACTCGCTTCACCCGCTGCCCTGCTCGACACAAGTCCATGCATTTCCCTCCCCAGATATCCCTCCAGATAGCTATTGGTATCCAAGTGATCACATTCTGCGTAGAATTTCTACTCTTGTGGGGGAAAATCTTCCCAGGGGAACTGATCCCAGAGGTAATGATACTCGTTGTAACGCTTTTGCACCGTCTGCCACGTGATACCGACGCAATAGGCAATCTCGCGCAAAGTTTCGTGAGTGTTGAGGCGTACTGCCACGGTAAGGAGACATACGCCAGCAATGGTGCGAGGGAGCTTGCCAACCATTTCCCTAGTATTCTCGATGAACTTGGCAAGTTGGATGGCCACATAGGTGTTGTAGATTGACCATCCTCGCTTCTCGCAGGCCGCCTGGACGACGTCTCGGAGAAACGGGCTGTCCAAAGGATTTAATTCGTCATTCGCGTAGGTTTCCATTATCTGTCTTCAGGAGTTGATTGGGAAGGGTATCGGTGCGGTTTCGTCTCGGTCCTTACTTGAGTTGATGTAGGTTGTATTCGATTCTCGCGGTTGTATTGAGTCGTTGCACTGTTTAATCTTGCTCAGGATTGTTATAGTTAGTGATTATATACTACTATTACTACTGGTAATGAGTGAAAGACATCGATCATTCACTCATTTTCCACGTGTGAAATAGTTTCTAGAAATTGGACACGGTCCAGTAGATGTTTACGCATTCGCTTCCTTAATTCACTTCAGATTTCACTTCATTCACTTCGGAAGTAGGATCCACTACACGGAAAAGAACAAGAGACAGTGGCTGCCTAACAATTGTCGGTGAATTCATCAACACAAATCCAACACCACCAAACATAGGGTGGAGAGCTCTCACAAACGCAAATAAATATGAAGTGTGGAGGATTGATTCGCATGGACCACCTCATATCGTGGAGACAATCACTGCAATGTATGTGGTTCATAACACATGTGTGAGATTTACTTTGTCCATGAATATATGAAGCAAAACCACGTGAGTCATTGTAAAGCACAATTACTGAAGTGATAGTACGAGTAGCGATTCTACTCAGAGAGAACAATATGGGAGCAATGGATGGAGCCTGGCACCCACTGTTTACCATCACTGCAATGACTCGACAAATGGTTTCTCGCGCGTTATACAGCTTGGAACTTGATAACAGTTCAAATATCACTCTGTTTGCGGCCAATACCAAATGCTCTGTCAAGCTCACTGAGCCCATGGCGAAGTTGCATTGTGTCAAAGTAGATCTCAAGTAGTAAAGATGAACTACTAATTATATATGGTATGATCCACATACCAGAAAAACTGCCATTTATATTTTCGGTCATACTTTTGAAGCAAAGCTCAACTCGGCTACTCGGTACTATGAACAAGTCCACTGGGTGTTCCTCTGTGTTCTATAGGATACGGTTGTTGTACGCGATACAGTATACGCCGTATAGACTTTCATGGGTTATTCTCAAAAGAAAAAATCCAGAGAATAAATCAATGACCATAATACCTGTAGTCTACTAGAATAGTACTAGTATTTCTTGTTCGGGATAATAAACATGCTTAGCTCGTTGCCCGTATGTTGGTTAAGACTACATGGTCCATTGTTTCAAGGTGAAGTGCAGCAAGAAGCGAGTCACAGAACATCCTCCTATTCTTTCTATCAATTGCAACTCATACATTCCCTTGTTGGGAAGAGGTATTATCATCTCCATGGCGACTACTATTAGAAAGACCAACTCTCTTCCCGCGAGGCTTCCCATCTCCATCTCACCAAACCGGAGACCGAACGATCCCAAGAAGGATGCAGGGTCCACTTCCAACCCCGCACTCGTCTTCCTCACGAACCTCCCAGCGTTGCGCGATAGGAAACCGTCACAAGCCACTCTTGTCACCTTCGACTTCACTACTCGTAGATCTCGATGCTCCACACCCATGTGTTGCTCTTGTTGGCAGTCGTTGAGAATCGCCCCGCCTGCCGATCACCCTACAAGAAGGGAAAGAGGAGACACACTCACCCACCACCCGAACAGCCCGACAAAGTTAAGGCTAGGGTGTGGTGTCGTGTTACTTGTTGGTAACGTAAGGACCCTTGAATAATAAAAAAAGCCCGAAGCGATGACATAGATGGGCACCTCCGACGTCATCCAATCATGGGCTCCTTGGCCAACGTCGCACGTCGCGGAGAATGCCAACCACGCATCATTACTTATCAGCATCGTCATTGTATCGTCTTTGAACCCCGTCATGTGCAGATCACCCATCGAGCGCGAGCCCAATCTCGTCGTCCGATCGATAGTTCATACATTCCGGCCACCAGTCAGCATCGTGATGGGTAAAATATTCGTAGATGTGCAGGAGTAGGTGATGCAGCGAGATGTGAATTAATTGCGCCGTCTAAAAGTTAGCATCCTTTGTCTCCTAACCAAACAATCATGACCGCATCATGTTTTGTTGATGATATCAACGAGTATCGACCACATGACACAAAGCATGGGAAACGAAATGCCATGATAGCCGTATCCATCCTCGTGTGTCGCACACCAGTATCATTATTCCAACAGAGCATACGAAATAAGCGTTAACCTGCCCCCGTTTCGTATTGCACGAACACGGCACGGTATCTTGTTGGTTTCATCTCGCAGCGAAACTCAATCTCTAGTCCGTTCGTCTCGGCAAATAATAACCGCGTATTTTGCTACCTGTCATGTTCACGTCTTACACCACACGGTAGGAGGAGGTTTATCAGAATAGAGGTCCCCACAACGATGACGGCGGAGGCTTACTCCACAACTGCATGCTTCTGTTCCCGAGTCATTGGAAGGGTGTTGCACTTCTTTCCGACACGGGATAGATGCCCTGATTAGGGTCGGATATAATTCAATATCAGTCAGGTAAGGTAAGGTGATGTGAGGTGAGGTGAAGTAAGGGAGAGTAAGAGATCGGGGGACCCACATCGTGACGTCGATGGCACTCATTGGAACACGCACCGTCGCGCCGCGGGGGTGCGGGTTATGCTTCACTCGCGCGGGAAAAGAAGGGTAATGAGACTGCAAGTAGATGTAGTCTGTTGCGATCTCTGTAGCGCGTGTTGAATCAGCATAGTCCCGAAATATAGTCTGGTGGGTTCATCTAAGAAGAATAACATTCATTTATTATAGATGATGGTTTCGACTTGTCATGATGAGTCGGCTTGTCGATTTCAGAGGGGTTGAAATACCCGCCGCGGAGGATGCTGCTGGATTGGGATTGATGAAGTCATGACTGAAGTGGAATGCCCGTTCGATTGGATGCTATGATTTTCTATCGAAGAAACTACCAAATAGCACAATGAATATGAAGTGCATCTTGATATCGCTTCATACCTCGTAATACTAAATAACAGAGCGATGGAGATAGATAGTAAGGAAAGAACAGCATCGGGACAGATAGTCGCGGATACGGACCAGTGACGACATCCGAAACCCAAGGGCTCGTGTAGTTTGGCTTCCCATAGGAGGAAAAAGTTGTCGCGCGGGGACGGGATCGGCTGTGCGCTTCTCTGAATGGCTGCATGGCACGATGGCACTACCCGTTAGGTACTTGGCTATCAGGACATGCGACAGGAGACTCAGTATCAACATCAGAATCAGAATCAGTTGATTCTCAGTGCGCCTTTCAAGCACAGTCAGTCATTATTACGAGTAGTGCTCCACTTGAACGTCACTTTTCTGTAATGACCTACTAACTGTGCTGTGCTGTTCACCGGGGAGTTCTTTCGCTCTACAGCGAGCGCTACGTTGCGTTGCGCTGCACCACGACGGGTCTTGCTCTGCTAGCCCAGCCCAGCCCTGCCTGCAAGTGCTAGATCTACTCGTGCTGTAATCATCTCTGCCCCCTGTACATACAAGGAGTCTAGATGCAAATCTCAACGGTTTTTGTTGTCCAACCCATCCTCTCGATAATCCCAAACTCGCCGGTGAGAACGAGATCTCGAAATAGAAACACGTCTGCGAACCCACGTATTCGATGCTGGTCACTAGGCTTATTCGTAGACCGATGCGGAAGATACACACGGAGTACATGCACATAAACTATTGGCGCTTGGGTAGATCGAATGGGGAGAAAGTAACGTGTGCTTTACGAGGTAGATCAGCAACAACAATAGCACCTCGTAACATCTACTCGTGTAGTTATCCCAACCACTAGATACAACCCGACAAAACGACGGACGATAGTGCGCGATGAATCTATTCGGATATCGGCACTTTCGAAGAAGATATCAAGAAAGGGGACAATGGCTGGGAATGAGTGGTGATGAGGGAAAGAGTAGCATACTCGTCTAGTTACTTGCAGTTACACTATGCACGTATGACCATCCTCTTTTCCAGTGAGTCAGTCAGACCTTCTTCTGGCGATGTAACTATTATTCTCGGAAAAGTCCTCCAAGGAGATAAACTATCCGATTCAAGTATTTGTCACGGCCTAGCACACTTGTAGCAGATTTACGAGGGATGGAATAGAAAAATCATGATTATCATCTACCTAACTATCCTGACTTCTGCTCACGAAACTAAACCTAACAATCTAAGCTACCAAGAAGAACAGCCCATCCACCGTACGAATGTCGTACCGGATCCTCCTGACCATGCGCCACTGATCCTTCCTTGCTTGCGTTCTTTCTGTAATGATCAGGTCCGTGTGAAATAGTTGTATACTTTGGTGGAAGTGTGCAGGCGTGAAGTCAGTTAAGGCAAAGACGAAGCTTGTTCTGGTTGTACAGGTGTGCGGATAGTGCAATTTAGAGAGGTCTCTGCCCTAGCGGGAAAACATTCTAGGTAGCTAGCTAGCTATCTGTGTGCGCTGACAGGCGCCTGAGGCTGGAAGATCTTGATTGCTGACGGCGCGCGCAAAGGAAGGGGAAAAATTAAGTGGGATGATGGTACGATTACAAAGGTTGTACAACAGCAGGGCAAGACGGTGAGATGAAAATCGATAGAGGGATACATGCAGACATCTACGCAAGAAGGAAAATTCGATCAAAGACAAATTTGAGGGAACCATGGGACCAAATGAATATTTTCCCCCTTATTGGGAGAAGGAAAATGGTATGTCATACAGATATAGAATAATGCATCCAATAATAGGGATGGTTGGGATATAGGTAGACGAAAGAAGACTGAAAACAGGAAAGGAACAGAACACATCGAGAAAAAATGATTTGCCAATAATGTTGGACAAATGGTCCATCTGTAACCAAACCCAAAGACACCGTCTAATAATCCCATGTCGCTTTTTTTTGGGCGTTCGGTCGGAAGACCTTTCGCGTCCCATGTCGTATCGTATCGATTCATCACTCCACCTCGTCGCTTATAACGCTCGAGAGGGAAAACCATTAAAGTACAAAACCCCATGACCAGGGGAAAACATGACAGATAATTAGACATACAGGTAGAGGTAACAAGAAAATTGTGACTAGGTCATGGGGGGCTGTCGCACCCAATGCAACGCCAGGCGGTATCCAGCATCCTGTCCGACCAGCGAGAACGGGATTTTGGCAGTGTAAAAAAATAATAAGGGATGAGAACGCCAGTTCCAGGAATATCTTTAGGAATGACAACGCGCGATGCGACGAGATGCGACGAGATGCGACGAGATGCATCTAGAAAGTTACAAATCGCTGAACAAGGGTGGGAAAAAAGACGATGGTGCAAGGACAAGAACGTTGAGGAACGTTCAAAGCCTCCAATCTCGACCGGTCGCAAGAGATGGCAATATCGCAGGATGCAGATGTGAGTGCGACTCCCCCAGCATCCAGTGCGTTCTGGAATGCACCGGACCAAAATGTTGGGGCGCCTGGAAGGGGGTAACGTCCGCCGACGCCGACGCCCGCCCGACGGGTGGGGGAGAGTCAAGCGTGTGTTGGTTGGTCGGGTTGGTCGGGTAGGTCGGGTAAGGGCCTCCCTCCCCCATTCTTTCCACTCTACTGGTCTCGTGGGTACCTCAGTGGTAATAGTTGCATCTCTCTAAACTCCGTAGCCGGACAAAGTCGACAAGAGGGAAAAAATAGAACAAGGGCATGACAGGACAAGGAATAGTAGCAATAATGTCCATGTCTCTAATCGGAATTTCCACCCCGGCGCCTGTGCTTGCCTGGGAAATCGATCTCAGGATGGACAACTCGCTAGTGACTTGGTTAGCATCGCTGCTGCTTCTTGTGCCTGGGACTCTGTCGATGGACTCTTACCATGTGTCGTGTGAGGGCATCATTGCGCGAAAAGGTCTTCTCCTCGACACACAGTGCGCAACGGACTTTCTGCTTGCGTGCGTTGTGAATCGTGTCTTCGTGCCTCGTCAAATCGTACGGCCGGGAGAATATCGTATTGCAAGGCTTGCCCGTTGTGGGGTTAATGCGCTCGCACTTGTGAGGCCCCGCTTGCGAGTTCCGCTCCAAAAGAGCCGCTGATGTCATGCTCGATCCAATCGTCGAGGCCGTGTTGGTGCTGCGATGTCCCTCGCGCTTGTGCTTCTGCAACTTCTGAGGAGTCTCGAAGCGTAGCGTGCATCCGTGATAGGTACATGTGTATGTGCCCGAATCGGCTGCAGAAGGGCCTGGCTTGTGGAGGAATTGTTGATGTTCGCTAGACTGGCTTGACGGCTCGGGTCCAGCCTCGCTTGCGCTAGACTCCATCGATGTCAAATGCGCCGGGAAATCTGGCGTCGATTCGGTGACAGCAGGCATACTGGTCGTTGAGCGGTACTGTGCTGGTGCTGAAGTGAAAGGCAGACCCTGTAGACTATTTGACATGGTTGTGGGTACGTAAGCAAAAGATGGTTGAGAGGTAGCGGCGGATGTCGTCGAGAAGTTTGATGATGGGAATTGAGGTGCTGCCCAATTCTCTTGTTGCTGAAATGACTGTCCAGTTGTTGTGTCAAATCCGGACTGGGTGGCGGTTCCAAATTGGTTGGCGCGGTTGTATTGGTCGTACTCGGTTGCGCCGCCCTCTGGGAACAATGGTACCTTGGCTTCCTCATCTGGCTCACGGTAGTCCAACATTGCATCCTTTGGTGAGATGGTCTTTGGCTCCGGGTCTGTGTTCGATGCGACGTTGGATTTCATCGCGTAGGCAGCATCGGCCTCGACCTTTTGCTCACGTGCCTCAGCGGCGGTACCCACCCTCATGCGAGGAGAGTTGAAGCTGTTGCTTGTCTGGCGGAAGGGCGAGTTCTGACGGAATGGTGATACACCTCGGCTTGCCGAACTTGAAGGAGATTGGGAGCGGGCGATCTGAGCTGCTGCGAGAGTCTTCTGAACGATGTCGTTGTGGTTTGCGCCCCGATAAGGCGATAGCAACGATGGCTGCTTGGTCTGTGGTAATGACTGCGCATGCGACATCATTGTGGTCGGGTCGTAGAAGTTGTCAATGGCAGCGTCCGTGTAAGTCCTTTCGAACTTTGGCACAGTATGTTGTCTCATGTCTGGTTCATCATCGTAAGTAAGGTACATGTCAAACCACGACTCCACCTTCGTAAGGGTATTCTCACCAGTGGTAGGCATCTTGTATCGATCGTCAAAGTCCTCTCCTTGGGCGGTATGTGGAGTGGCCGGAGAGTCGTGGCCATAGCTCGATACGGAATGTCTTGCTGAATGTCCAAAGCCAGGGACATCCTCATCTGGGTTGTTTTGGTCCATGAGAGCCTGCTTCATTGATAGATGTACTGCCATGGCTGAGTCCATGCCCGTGGTGTTGGGCGCAAAGTTCGTGAAGTTGGAGTTGGAGTTGGAGTTGGAGTTGATGAAGGAGTCTTGTGTAGGAGTGTGTGTTGGAGTTGGTAGATGGTTCGAGAAGGTTCTTGAAGTGTCGTCAGCATTGTTCAGTAATGATAAAGAAGAGTCATGCGCATGTTGCCGAGCTGAAGACGGAGGCGAAGACTCGGGGAGAGCGACATACTGGTAATTGGCTGCAGGTTGTACAGGATGATACTGGGAGCCGTTAGATCCTATCGAAGATGAAGACGACGCGCGTTGATGTGCCTTCACTGATCGTGGAGTCTGTAACGACTGGCTGCTGTTTTGATATGCATTCCAATTGTCCAAGCCAGCGGTGGCACCGGGCATGATGGAAGTCTGGGCGAAGCTGGTAGACAGCTGCTGTGGTGTTGGAGTCGACTGCTGTACCCGGATGGAAGGGCTCGAAAAGGTGAATTCGCCCGTCATGAACGGGTTGGAAGAGTTGTTCGAATCTGCGTCAACGAAGTTCCCAGTGACGAACGACTGTTGCTGCTGTGACTCGAGGTAGTCGTGAAGTAGTTGTTGGTCGTAGAGCTGCTGTGCTGAGAGAGGTTGTTGTAGTTGTTGTGAGATAGTATCGTAGGAGAGTTGAGATGTGGCGGTAGAAGAGAGTGTAGTGGTAGGGGTAGGAGGTGAAGGTAGTGTGGTGGTGGGGTTCTGGTTGTTGTAGTGGTTGTTGTATTGGTGGTGGTGGTGGTGTGGTAGTGGATTGTGCTGACGTCTTTGCGGAAAGGCCAGCATCGTTCTTGGAAGGGGAAGGATAGTGACCCAGGGCGGGTGGCAAGTTGATTTATAGGAAAAGTAGTCGATGGGGGGGATCGGAGAGATAGACCAAAAGTCCTTGTGAACTATGACACTCGGAGTGGAATTGGCCGATTCGATACTGGAGGGTGGGTGTAGGGTAGGGTAGGGTAGGGTAGGTTAGGGTAAGGGTAGAATGGTAGGGTAGGGATGCTTGATGAGGTGATCCCACAATGATGAATGGAATGTAGTGGAATGTGAATGAGGACTACTCCGTACGAGGTAACTCGACTTAGAAATAAAGGAAAGAGAGTATGTAGACTAAGGGCGGAGACTCGGGGCTTAGATGGAGAAAAGAAGTAGTAGAGTGGTAGTTGGTAAGTTGGGATGGTATGCGGGCCGGGAATGATTGCAAATTGCTGAGCGAATGTTTTCGGCCCTAGTGTATTTCAATTCTTGTTCTCTTCCTGTTTTTTTTCTCTCTCTCTCAGTCTTGGTGTGTAATGGGGGGCTTAGGGTTATGGTGGGATGGGATGTGGATGAGTGCGGGTTTTCTAAAGGGAAAGGGTCTCTTTTTTTGAGAAGAGTGTATGTTGCGTCATAGCATGACCGGGGTGGACGATGGTGGATGGCACTAGACGCAGATCGGTACCCTTCTAGAAGCTGGCTAAACAGCAACCCACGCTGTGAAAAACTGCAGGGCTGGACTGGGGGGGTCAGGCTAAGGGTGTGGTGGTCGTGGCCGGGGGTGGTCACCCATTAGGATAGCATTAGACAGGCATCATAACTCCATTACGGAGAGAGTGGTTAGTGGAGGGGGTACGTTTACTAACCACCTGGCACCCAATAACAATCATCCCATCGTAAAGAATGCCAAATCATCTTTACTTTGGTTTCTCTTTCTCCCTTTCTCCGAATAGTTACCTATCGTATTTTTTTGTCCCTGTGAACACTACGTTTATCCGTAACTATTCGTAGAGTACCGGAGCAGTAGGAGAAAGAGAATAAAGGATGGATAATGGATTAGTGAGTTGAGTGATCGAATGATGGCTGTGCACTGCCTCGACGGGAGCACCCTCCAGAACCCACCAGGACGCACCAGGAGTGCAGGACACACCACACCATACCACCCGATTGCGCTACCACATATTACCACTCTACTACTGCTACTACTGCAACTACTGTACAGAGAATATCTCCTGCGCTCACTCTGCACTACCACTACACTCACATCTAGACACCCGAAAATCTCTGTCGCTGATGCGCCCGCTCCCACCCATCCCTGCTCCCTCGGCTGCCATCCGAGCTGTCGCAATCTCGACCTCTTCGACAACATGAGTAACGATTGACAACATTCCAAGAATACTCTTCAATCAAATGTCAGCGTAGCAAACCTACAAGGAAATCTGCGATCGCTTGCAAACTGCTGCGCCATACCCCATATCCAACATCCTCGTCGCAACGTGTTCGCTTGCGACTCTCTTCTTCCCAACTCGGTCGGTCGGTTAGTCATACCATGCCATGCCATGCAATGCCATACAGCTACCACTATTACCACCCATCCCCCGTGATGTCCAAACCGCCCAATCATCGTCAGCAACTGCGCATTCCGCACGTAGAGAAATGCTTGCAGCCGGACCCTGGATTCCACCGCGACCGAGGAACTTTGGTGAGACACGATCTCCACTGGGTGACAGCCTCTCGCGGCTCTAAGACGGACAAACGTCGTACTCTTTCTGGCTGTGCTCTGCGTATTCAAGTACATTCTTGGCGCCCGGTACGCACGAAGTCCGCCGACACGCAAACATGTGTACTCCGCGCGTACCGTTTCGAAGCCGTTGCATTATTGTATAGTACACAGTGTCCACATGACCATTCCGCGTGACCTGAGCGATGCAGCCTCGATTGTTCTCTCGTTCAGTCTGTGATTCATCTCAAAGTCATTATTCGGGGTGGTGACTCCTTTCAGCTGGTTAGGGTGACTCCCCAGCCAGTCTGGACCTCCACGCGCAACACAAGAGCAGCGCAACAAAAGGAGCTACCTATTTCCAAACATAGTTCCACAAAGCCAATAGTCAACAGATCCTAGTAATCCATGTACTCCAAAAGGAGATTTCTTGGTACCTCGTAGGTGGAAAACAAAGCAAGGTGCATCTACCGATAGTCAGGTCCTAGTATCTACCGAAATCGTACGTAAAACGGTCGATCGGACCAACGCGCTGGATGTCAACAACCACTACACCACATCTAGAGGTTTAGATTGAGCTGTGCATTTGACTTGCATGCGTTGTTATTGATCGAATATCCCCCGACGTTCTGCCAGACAATATGAGCTGAGTGCTGGCTGCATGCTGCAGGTCGCGTACAGATTTTTTTCAATGCATCGGTGCCCTCCGACAGGGTATAACACTTGTATGCAGCAAAGTCAAGATGTCGCAGCACTTCGCTACGAGCTTCAAAGTTATGTGACCACTCGACTATTCGCTCGGGACCACGGAGCCTCCGTCGCTGGAAGGCTCCGAGTATGGTATTTTGCATGGAAAAGCAATCTAGAATGCCATGCTGTGAGTTTTTTTGATGGGGAGCTGGTACCGAGACTTCCTAGGGTGACAAGTCCACAAAAACGTGGGTGCGGAGATAGCGCAACCTAAAGAGGCAAGTACATGCTCTCCATTGCATGTCGGCCGATCTCTGGCTTAATTGTTCCAGCAACTTGTACTCATATGATTGGTCGGGAACGACAATTAATGCGTCTTCCGGCTGCCGAGTTATCGCGATTGGCGAGCCACAGGGTCCGTGGCTGTGCCAGCCCTATGCATTGACCAAGTTTTCCTGTCTGTTGGTTTTTCTCCTCCATCACGGCTACTCCGAGGCTCCATCTCCTTCCATCAAACTTGTTACAGCAGCACCACGTCGGACCGATAAAATATTGAATGCGACGAAGATGTTATTGATCTACATTGGCAACAAGCCTCACATAGAATGCCGATACTAGCCACAGGCGCTGAGCCACTCGTCTCCGAACCGAGGCTCTGCTACCAATCCGTTCGCGTCTATTCGGAGGAGGACGAGACATCCTACGACAAGGAAAATGGCATTCTTCGGTATCTACACTCGGCATATCCATTACTCGTTGGCTGTTGCTGTCTCGTGACTTCTCCTCTTGCCAACATTTCTGTTGAACATTCAGCGTGTCGCCTGTGTCACGCCAAGCCAACGGCAGATCGTCGATGACATCATCACCACGAGAAAAATTTCATCCTCGCATCACCACCACCAAAATACTCATGCATCACACATCATATCCCCTCATCAGGATTTGATAATACTTCAGGCTGTGTTTGCGCTGCCTCATACTAGCCCTGATTATTGCAGAATTACTGAGCCTCCTCATCATCGTCAATATTCTACTCGCGATGCTTTGTGAGGGTATCCCTTCTATCATCTCGACATAACTTGGACTTTCCTGTTTTCCCTGATTCCCGAACTGTCGTTGCATATCGATATCGTCACTGCCGATCTTATCCCGAGGATGGGCAAGATCTACCAATTGGTGGAAACGGCCCCGCGCTGCTCTGACCCTTAGACCCTTAAAACCCTTAAACCAGCGGCCGCCATGTGAGTTTCGATGCTAGCGTATCAGCCAAAGTCCACTGGACGGGTAGGTTGTAGGTAGATCCAGGGCCAAGGACAACCGTGAGCATCCAAAACTCACGCAAACCTTGCTTGCCCTGCATCGACTCGATAAAACTTTCATCCGCTTCACATTCCTCGTGTGGTAAAGTAGACCGCTGATCGTAACGCCTCAGGCCTCATTCTGCTGCAACCGGTCGCACGTTACAACGTGGAGCCATAATCTGCTTGCTTGCTTGCATTCCTGAATCCTGTTTGCTTGATTCCCGCTGCACCTTCGTCACAGGTAGCCCGGCATGTTCTATTGAAACTACCTTGTTTTTCTATTAATATTGTATTGCTGTACCGGTAGTGACGCAGCGGGAAACGGGTACTGCCAGCCATCCTCACGTGGAACCTAGCAAGCTTTGCATATGCAGGGCAAGCTGTGGAAAAACGTCCTGCGACCCAGAAAATTCAATATCTACCCAATATCTTGCGAGGCTTGGATGACACAATGCGAACCGAGCATCCGCCCATCCGCAATGTTGGCTATCAGCAGTGTGGGCAGTTCGCCAAGCACAAGCCTCGCGTCAATACTGGAGACAATTAATTAATGATTGCGCACACCAGAGAAATCGCCGTCATATCGTGCGAGATTGCACCGAAGTTATTCGCATGCATTAATTATGTTTAACCAGCTCTGTACACGTAAGGAGCTGTCGGTGATAAGGGTTTGGATGATTCCAAACCAAAAACATCCGCTGTGCCTCGTATGCAGTCGGCCGAGTTTCTTCAAGTGGGAGTGGGAGGGGAAGTGGTGAAGCGGACACTTGAGGCGTGTAGGCATTCTCTCCGCTTGGAATATGGCCCGCCATCCGCCCTCCCGATTGCTTAACAGACCTCGTACATACGAGGAGATCCATCCGCTCCCGAAGGCTACGTTCGGATAATTCAGCCTAGCCCCAGTATCTTTCCGATTTGTCCTTAGCAACCCCATCCAAATATCTCGTCTTACGAGCAGCACACACTCTACCACTCCAACATGCAGTTTATGAATGATCGGGGGACAAATCTGTCCGAAAGTTTACAAATCCAAGTGTACGGCCTTAATCAGTGTGAAATTGTCAGAATCAGGAAGTATCATGCGCGACATTTTTGTTGCGACGACCTCGGGAGGCTCATGCAGAGCTGACAACACACGCAATCTCGCTCGCCGCCTCAATGCTCAGCTTCCTCTCACTACGCACGTAGAATTCAGCAATGAATCTAGCCGCATACTCCGCTCCGTGCTGGTGCGATATCTCCGCTATGGCAATTGTAATCCACAAATCTCACTCACAGCGAATTCCTCCGCTCTGGCTGACAATGCGATCTCGGCAATCTAGAAATGGCCGCACAAGCTCGTATTCAGATCTCGCATGTATCCAAACGAGGCATTCCTCACGAGCTAGCCGTCATCCATCATTTGATCTTGAACAGGCTACCGCATGAGGCATTCCTGCTGTCATCGATATCCAATGCATAATAATAACTTTCGGCCACAACCTAGGCCAGTGACTCTTCGGTTTGAATAGGCAGTCATACTCTGTCACCAGCTTCTTACTCGGAGCGTTCTAACCGCCGGATCGCCGGGTACGCAACGCGTCGTACCCAGCACACTGAAGGAGATCCAAAGAAGCAATGGTCACGATTAGTACGTGCTACGAGTGCTGAACTGGTCGCATCGAAGCTAAATAATTACGAGTATTCCGCTCTTTCATCTCACCTTAGTTTAATAATCGACGTATGCGTATATGCATACGCACACCGGCCATAGCCTCCGGCCAGAGCTATCCGCCCGTCGTGCCATCCAACCCTTTCAGCCCTAAAAGCGACGCTAAACTCGGGGGCGCTCAGCCCTACAAACCCTTTCCATTAGATCCCACACCGAAAAGAAAAATGGCCCCACGTGGTGCTTTAAGTGAATGGTTCCAAACGCACACAATAAGCGTACATTCATCTATTCTGTCCGCCTTTTCTCTAAGCGACCCATCGTGTCGATCGATACGAGTCCCTAGTCTGGAAGTTTTAGGAATCCCCCTTCGCGGCGATAGTATAAGCGTTTGCTCATGCGGAGGAATGAAGCTACTTTAGGATACATGCCTTAGGCAGGGAATCGCCGACTTAGCTTAAGGAGAAATTCAAACCATCTACACTATTCCAATTTCATCAACGACTGGCTTGCGATGCATGTACGTCATGGCGACCACAGCTTCAAGGCCATGGGCCAGGGCATGGAAAAACTTTTCTGCGCCCCTGCCGTAAGCTCTCTGTATTCGTGAGTAGTTCCTCCACGGGAAGGATCGAATCGAGATGCTGTGTGATCAAATTCGTCCTAGAACTCTTTAGCCTCTGTTACGAGGGCTTTACAAACGCATTACCAATGACGTATGGTAGTCTTCTTCCCCTCGCACTCGCGACGGTGATTTGAGATTCCGTGGAGGTAACGGGTTCGGTGTGGCTCATGTACGTACTAATTACTCCTACCGCTGTGGGGGTGTGGCGGTGGGGGAATATTTGACATCGCTGCTTTGAAATCGTCAACTCGTGCGAGCGATCTGTGATGATGGGAATGATTTCTTTGTTGTTACTCTTGCACTGGAATCTCGAACGCCCAACGCACTTTTGACGGTAAGCGACGACAAATACTTAGTCGGATCTTACTTGGGGATATCACGGCTGCAATATCGCACGACGGCCACGTGCTCGGAGATAATTTGGTCGGCGAGCTCTGGATATGCGGTGGACAGAGCTCGCGGGAAGTTCGGCCGGATGGGTCGGTTGGGGATGCTGGGGACCATGCGGAGAGATTGGAGATAGCAGTAGTACAATCATCATCGCCGTGTCCTCGGTGGTGGGTTTGGAGTCGTTTACGAAGAAGAGTTCGCCGATGCGATTGTCATTCTCTAGATTGGATGCGTCAATTTTGGTCTGGTCTCACTTTTGTTGAACAAATGAATGACAAATTAAACGGAACGTCGGCTAGATCAGTAACTTTATGCGTATCACCGAGGTCGAGAACTGTTTGTTGTCGGGCAGAGAAGACGTGGATGAAGCGATGTAGAGTTTCTTTTTCGAAACTGGATATCAAATTCACATGGCCAAGGACAGCGTTGGACATCACCTGACAGATCAATGAACTCACATGAATTAGAAGTAGCTGCCTATGCCTTGTGCGCGCCGAATCAGGTGCAGAGCCCTTACGTCTATAGAATGGAATTATATTGAATGTGGTAACCATTATCGAACTGTCTCTGTTAACTATAGTTCCAAGGTCAATCAAATCCCGCGCAGGATGTTCAGTTACTGTTAGAACATCATTAATTTCGATGTTCTATGGCACTCAAGTCCAGAGTCAAAGAAACGGACATGATGTTATATTTGATGGGATACAGGAGATCTCTTTGAAAGGGTTTCTTCTTGCAGGTCTATGATCCAATTCTGATTCGAGCGAACTAGCGCAAGTATTCCTTCGATGTGTAATGAATCAAGTGCAGAAGAATATTCTGGGCACATTGAAAATATGAAGATGATCATAACCGTTCATCTCCATAGTACTCAACGTAATCCATTCAGCTCTGTCACACATTTACCCCTCCACAGGGTTCTTCCCCTTCCACTCCCTAGCCACCTCCTCAAAAGTGCAGAACTCGACCTCATCCTCCCCCCACCCCTTGAACCACTTCAACATCCTCTCTACCATCCCAATGACATGTGCCATGCCACTCGTATCGGGATGCAGCACGAGCGGGAAGACCATCGTGTCTCCCTCGCCCAACTCGTCTCTCTCCCCGCGGATCCATTCGAACTTGTCTTTCCACATCTGCTCGATGGTGCGCACGTCGACGTAGCCCTGGGAATTGGGTGTGTTGGGGTAGTACTGTAGTGGTGTCATATCTTCCACATACCAGTTTCCTGGTATCTCAACGAGGGTGGATGGAGTTGGTGGTGCGGGTTTGGGTACGGGGTGCATCCAATCTAGGGCGGAGGTAGATGGGACGTAGTCCGGAGCTTTGATGGGTGGAATATTGGGGAGGTAGTATGGACGTGAGTCGTGGTGGGAGAGCGAGGAGTCGTATAGGAAGGAGTGCTTTTCGAGTAGGGCGATGGTAGATTCGCGGAGTTGGTAGAGCGGCGCTCGATAGCCTGTGGGCTTGCGACCGGTAAGTTTTGTGCAGAGTTCGATACAATGGGTTAAGACTTCGACTTCTTGTTCTAAGGTCAGTTGGGGTGCTCCCTGGAGGTCGTTGTCAATTCTACATGCTGATAATGTCATTGTCAGTCACTTGCCTCATGAGCGTATCCGTGTAGACCGATCTCAGCCCCACTGTCCATGATGCCCTTGAACTCCTCTGGAAAGCTTTCTGCAGAATGCATGGGAACGAACCAAGTGACTTTTTCCTGTATACCAATCCTCTTGAACAGTTTCAATAATCTAGGTACGCCAACATGTCCAGCGAAGAACCCAGTACTGTAGTCTGCGAGGTTGTTGTCTGGATGGGCTCCAGTTCCTAACCAGCCTGATACAGCATCAAAGTCGACTGATATTAGTACTTTGATCTTTGGGAGCGACTTAGTAGGGAGGACTAGTGACTGCGGTATTGCCGATGATGAGCCCTCTGTACTTTTCATTTGTGTTTTCGACTCGGTGTTGGCGGTTTTGTGGATCTCCTCCTCACTCCACACAATTCGACCCTCCATCCCCCCATCCACTGAGATGCATTGGCCTGAAATATGTCCTGCAGCTCGATGAGAAGCCAGGAAGGCAGCTGCCCGTGCTACGTCAGTAGGCTTAGCAATCTTTCTCAATGGTACACTATTCACATCAGTATATCGACAGATTGATGTACGGATCAGATGACTAACGTAGCCTGTGCCTCCCTCCACATCTCTTTTGGATCGTCTAGGCGACCCTCTATCAACGGAGTGTCTACCCAGCCTATTCACCATCAGCATTTTTTTTCAGTCGATTGCATGCTCATAAGCTTACCCGGCGCCACAGCATTTATCCTCGCCCTCGAATTCAACCTCACGATCTCATTCTTCACCGTCTTGACGAGCCCATACTGAAGACCAGCCTTGCCACTTGCATACTCCACGTGGCCCGCTTGCCCAAACACGCCTGTTTCGCTTCCAGTAACCACGATGCTCACGTTCTTCAATTCCCGCCCGCTGTCTCGTTGCTGGGCGGAATCGACGGATTGCAAGAAATGCTTGATGGTGAGAAAGGTTCCGCGTACATTGACGGCGTAGGTGCGCTCCCAAAGATCAAGGGGGGTAGACCATATGGGATAAGCGTTAGATTCATCTGTTATTCCCGCATTGGCAGCAAGAACGTTTATGGGTCCGAAGTGGGCAACAGCATCCGAGAAGGACTTGGAGATTGAGCTCTCGTCACTCATGTCGCCTTGCAGTACATATAGATTGGGCTGAGAAGGTAATGCAGAAGGGCGAAGATCGTGAGCAGTTACTTTGCATCCGCTGGCTGCAAGTCATGTCAATGATGTGGTCTGATAATTCATGGTTCCGAGTGCTGTAGTCACGCACCGAGGAGTTCTTCTACTATTGCAGAGCCAATGCCACCGGTTGCTCCTGTAACGAAGGCATGTAGTCCCTCAAGCTCGAGAAACGACATTTTCCAATGGCACGAGTTGATTACAAGTTGAGTGAAAGACAGTGTGGAAAGCTTTTTGAGCAACGTTTCGCAGAGTTGGGGAATAAGTACTGGTGTTAGCTTTGAAGCTACTCGTTATCTCCCCGCACTTGCTCGTAGCAAATCGATGATTAAGAAATTACGAGAACGTAGTCAATTGACTCTCGACGTCGCTAGTTACAGTGCGGTAAATCAGGAACAACACTTGCATAGAATTATCATACTTGTACCATTCATCAAATGCAGGCCTTTATAATACTAAAAAGAATCTATCTCTCGTAGAATGTAGTAGCACCCGTCGCCCGCCGCCTAGCCGTCATCGCTGTCCAATGAATTAGCAGATATAGGAGGGCAGCCGGCGGGGCACCTAGTAGCACCATCGCGCATCCCAGAAACCTACCTCAAGCAGTAAATCCATCGCGAATAGATGCCTTTCTCGTCCTTTCCATGCCCCCGCCACATTTTGGCCTCGGCCCAATTCGTCCATTCCCTTCATTCCATACCCCCATTGTCCAATCAAGGTCGATGGTATAGAGTACGTACATACACACCTCGTCCTATGGGTAGTGGGATGAGGGGAAAGTGCATTGTAGGTACTCCGTACATAGTAGTAAAATTGGAATGACCCCCTTCACGCCTCTCTTCAGAATTACAGCTCTATTCGGCAGAAGACCACGACAGTCTTGCGAGTAGTATCTAACACTTTACGCTGTCCACCGTAGTCAGTTATACATCCTCTCCTCCCTCTTAAGAGAAAGCAATGCACATTCCCACCTATGACCTCCCAACCACACCCACCACCCACTTCAATTCCATCCCCCCCATTCACCCACACCCGCCCGCCCCTTCGCTTAACTCGTTGCGAATTTGCCATTTAGGGCAATTGAGGTCAAAAAGTGTCCATCGCAGCGCCTACGACGCCCTTTTTGCGAACGGAGCTAGTCACGGGGGCGGCCAATGGGAGGTCGCCAAGGGTGAATACGAAGGGTCTCGTGCAGAGGGGCGACCAATGGTAGAGCGGGAGTGCGAGCTACGTGAGCTGGGGGGAGGGCAATGTGTTGGAGGTATTAGTTGGGTGTTCTTTTGGTCTTGGGCTGAGCGATGGGATGGGTGCTAGGCGTGGAGGTATGCGGCTTTTCCTAATCATTTTAATTTTCTTTTCTTTTTCCTCTTCTTTCCTTTCCGTTGTTCTCTGATTAATGATCAAAACCTTCAAGAAGTGCATAGTGTGTGAAGGTCCGTCGGAGAAGTGTGTGCTGGTACGATATTCTTTGGCTGGGTATCTATCTCTCTAATGGTACTCCGTACTCATGATTGAAAATATGAAAAGGAACAAAATGACGAAGAATCTGTGAATCCGAAAGGTACGGCTACCCAACTCAATCTCCTCTCTCCTCTCCAACAATACACCCTCTCGCCTCGTCCCAAAGCGGCCAGAAACCTCGGTTGCCATCTGTGCCACTCCACTGCCAGATCAAACTGGGGTTCTCTCGAAGAGTAACACCGTATTCCTCTCGTAGTTCCGACATTGCTTCGCTGAGCTCCCTTAATCCCTGTATCACCCATCTGATCTCCCTTCCTTCCATTGTGGAAGGCAATAGTTCGCTTTTGATGGCAGATAGGAGAGGTATCAGCCGGGACAGGTTAGGTGGAAGACTGTGTCGCCAGGATGCCTCCGCCCACGTAGTAACCGCCACCCGGTCCGTCAGGAAATGGGAAAGAGCAGGTAGCCATGTCATATTTGAAGATGCCTTGTCCGTGTTATGGCGTGCCGGTCTAGCGAACGCACGAGTGAGGTGAATAGGCCAACAGAGCGACGAGTACCGCAGGAATGGCAGGTCGGCACCGAGCCCTTGCATGTTAGGCGATTGAGGGACACTTGCTGATGGTCCATCGTTGTCGGACGACATGCTCTTGTATCCGCTGTCTCTTGAACTCCCTGTCCGGACGGACTGGTTACTTTGTGTGAGGATGGGCCGGGGTCGAATGTAGGGCTGCAGTCTTTGCAGTGGCCTCTTCGGGACTTCGTTGGTCAAGAATGCTAGACAGCGTGCAGCGAGGTGGCCATGCACTGTGTCCTCATCATGAAGGCTGAATTCGGAATCTTGACAGTGTGGCGACTGCAGAAATTCCTTGACAGATCTGTGGATGAACATTACGCTACTCGGCGTCACTTCAACCAGACCGCAAGTCAGCTGCGGCACAGCATCCGCGAGATCGGATATAACTTTATCTTTGGAGCCAACCATTGTGAGCGCAGTCTGGAAGCCAGGCACACATAGCTGCTTGAACGATAACGCCAACCATCGGAAAATGTCGGCGGCTACTCTCCTGTCCCTATCGTTCTGCCTGGACAGTACCTGTAGGATATTATGATATAGTGGATCTAGACCCTTGAAGTTTTCGATATGGTCTAGTGTCATGCGTCGCTCTTCTGGAGATAGGGACGGTGACTGAAGAAATTTGAGGAATAGACTCGCCCACAAGAACAGACCATCCGCATGCTGGGAGACTTTTGCAATGAGTGATTGTTCCAGGCTAGTACCAAATAATCCTTGATCAGCTAGACGGGTAAGGTTTTCTGTTATGTACGAGTCGATGTCTGCGGCGTTGTGTGCATCCCCCAATGTGATAACGTGAGGTAACCCGGATGCCCATTCTTGATATTCCAATGGTAGGGTGATGGTAGGACGGCTGAAAAGAATAACTCTAGCATCGGATTTGCGACATATCTTTGGTAGTGATTCGAAGAGGAGATTGATATCGCTACACTCATCTACACCGTCGAGGCATATGAAAGTTGGATGTTGTCGTACAAGAAGGGACAATACAGACAGTACGTCGTCTGAAGATGCCTGATCTTGAAAGGACGCAGTTCGAATTAACAATGATAGTGCGTCTAATGTAGGCCGGTCGTTTTGGTGAATGTTTACTAATTGTGTTGCTAGCGCCCGGAAGGCGTCGTTGGGATGTGTACAGTATAGATGGGCAGCATTGAAATGAAAATAGATAGTTGTCGGAGGCTCAGCTCCGATGTTGATATCCTCTGCATCAGTCTTCAAGTCGCTTATTACACGGCCAGAGATGAAAGTTTTGCCAAACCCTGCCTTTGCTACACTGACGTTAATGATTTTAACTCTGCAGAACAAGGATTGGTACATACCTTGAACGAACAGAAGACGACCGAGCCAAGTTTCTGAGAGATGATCCGTAGAATTTGCATTTGTCTCGTTGAACGGGGTGTTCTTCCACCTGCAGTATTCCGGTATATTCAGAAACCAGGAGCCTGACCCGGAATGACTGCTATTGAGACTTTGCTCGTACGTATCCCGGTAAGCACAACAGCTCGACAACCAACCCTTTACTTTGTCCAATCTTCGTACTATAGGGGTGTTAGTGTTGCACGTTCGATTGCAGTGGAGACTTACTGCGACGCGCCATTCTATCAGCCTCCGCCGTAGCGTCACTATTTGTACGCACGTTTGGAAATAAGACGTCGATATATTTTTGGCGATTGCGCGCTGATGCCTCCTCGTCCTGCGCTAGGGTAGCTTCGACCCATCGTCTGTGTCTAACGAGACGTTGCTGGAGGTGTGTAAATCGTGTATCGAGTGGCTTCCAGGCGGCTGAAGCAAAGTCATAGCGATGTCGCAATTTGGCCCCTGCAGAAGGTCAGCGGTGACTTCTTCTTTTCTTTCACACCGTAAACTGACGCCTTCGAGGCGACGACCACGCAATCCGTTGTGCGATGCAGTATTCAAGACTTTTTATAATGCCAGCACTGGCAGGGCCCGCTTCGAGTTGCACGTGCGAGTGGGAGGCACCTTTAATAGGAGAGTGGTACTCAATGGAGACCCCACGAAGTGATTCTTCGTACGTAAGTGAGACATACCTTGGGACCGTGAGAACATGCAATATAATTCCAGGCATAGTCGCACGATATCTGCATATACGTGGGACAGCAAGGTAAGTCGATCGTCTGTGGGCGCATGGGACTGCTGCCACACAGACTTCAGCAGGACATCATATTCAGGTAATGCTCGCGCAATTGATCCGAAAAGCTCGGCAATCTTTTGTACAAGTAATTCGTAGCGGCTGCCTGTCTGTTATTTGTGTCAGAGACTAATTCGAGCATATCCTCGGCATCGTAAGCTGCACAATGTGCTTGATTGAACTGCCTGATGACCTGCGTCACAGGTGTAGCATTGTTGCAACTACCTACTCTGAAGACCAATGCGATGATGCCCCAAAACCAACCAAGCCAATCTGGTCGCACATTGGTGAAAAGATTAACAAGGTCAAAATATGGTTTGAAAGCATGGGCAAATCGTGCGACATGCTTCGTGCAAGTCTTGGAGTTCATTTCATGTTCCCCGGCCGCGTCAATTGTGGTGCGGACATCAACCAACATGGATTCCATATCGGCATAGTGGCGAAAGCTTTTACGATCTTCCTCGAAAAGTGTGCTTTGGATGGCGTCTATGGCCTCGTCGAACAGAGGATCCAAGCTAAAAGTTTTAGTTTACAAATCGTTGGCGGGATACGAGCAAACGGTAGACTAAAACTAACCTCTGATCCGTTACAGCCAATTTATTGATTGTCTGGGGCGACATCTCTTCGAACTGGACAAGCTTGGTCCTAACGGGTGATGCATTGGTTGGCGGGTTGCAGTGTCAATTGCGTGGTCCCTAGAATTCCAGAAACACCATCAATGGGTAAGAAGACTATTCTAAAAGACGAACAATATGCAGAGCATTATCCCGGCCTACGGTGGCTTTGTATGATGAACACGCTGGAAGGGTATAATTATGTCTACTTGGGATGCTTTGAGGAGAGGAGAGGGGATAGTGAGACGCGGGTGGAGGGCAGATAAGCGGAACCAGGTACCTGCAGAAGCAAGTCATGGTGAAATGTAAAACCCACACGCGTCTGAGGGAGAAACAACGTCCAGGCAATGGCGGGTGGGGGGCGTCCACGGCCAAGCCCCCACATTGAACCCGTATTAACCCCATACCCCTAGACGAAGATGAATTCGACTGTACCTGGCTGGCCTGGGTGGGCGTGGGCGAGTGACAGGCTGAGCACACCTTAGTTGATGGCAGGGAATTCAGGCAGTCCGAATGCTTTTGGCCGGGCCCGCCGTATGGGGGTGACCGGGCTCGCGGTACAGTCAACGAAACCACACATCACTAAACAACAGGCCTAATTTGGGTAACGGCATTGTGACGAATTAAAAGTTTCTTGGGTATCTCCTCCAATCAGCGGCTCGTCGCAGGCCAACAATGCTCTATAGTATACAATGAATATTAAAATGTTGGCTACTCAATCGATCCTTGCCGCTCTCACGATATGTGCTGTGGCTCTCCCGACCGCAATGCAAGCAGAGCGCGGACATCCGTGGCGTACTGCAAGCCTTCCAGCAAGGGTACCAGATGCAAAAGGTGATTGTCTGTCGGGTCGTTGATCCAGCCCTCAATGGGAATGGCATTATCTACCTATGGTATTAGCACTAGCACGTACGTGCGGCATCTCCGTGTGGGAGTTCTCACCTTCGTTGAAAGCATAGCTGATGGGACTGTTATCTATGATCATTACCTTGCTCAGGTCCGGTTCAACCTGGCTGAGGTCCTTGATATACGACCCGTTTCGGAACGTGCAGTGCTGCCTGTAGTATCTACCCGAAAAGTACTTTCGTTCCTTCTCAAGCAAATCGATTACCGGGTCGGCGTACTCTTGGACCGCAGCCGTGAAAATAACAAGATTGTACCACTTGCACACCTATAGCCTATTGTCAACTGACTGTCTCAGCTTGCAACATCGTTATTTGCCTACCTTCTTCAAAAACTCGTCCCAATGTGGCCGGAAATGTACATAGTATAAAATAGGAATCTGAGGCCCAACCACTTGACCGTCGGCACCAACAGGCTGTGATAATTTGACTTCAACCATATGGCCCGTCGTGTAGCGCCCCCCCTTAGACATACTGTGGATTAAGGTTTCATCGAGATCAATGATCAACGTTTTCTGGTACGGGCCGACGGCTGAAGCCCCTGCCGTAGAATAAGACGGCTGGCGCCGCGGGACAAGGGGACGCGGGGGCTGAGGAGCTCGTGGGAACTTTGTCAATTGTTTCGCAGATACCGTTGCTGGGCTGGTGGGGGATTTCAATGCCGCAGCCGCCTCAGCCGAGACCTGGCTCGAGCCATTCTTCGATACATTGCTCCGCGAGGCATTCTTTTTCCTACGCTGCCGCACCTCCACCTCCTCAGGTTGGGTGAGCCTAATGTGCATGGTCCTCTGGGCTGGAGCAACCCTATCAGCGCCAGACGCGCTCGATTTGGACCTGGTGTGCCGGGAAGGAGAATCTGTCTCCTCGTCAATCGTCAGTGGACGCTCGCTATCGATTTCCGAGTCCGAGGTCACCGCTGTGGACGTCGAAGCGATCGAAGGCGACCGACGTGGTCTTCTTGTTTTGGATTGTGCTACACTAGATCGTCTGCGATGTGGTCTTTCTTTCTCGTTCGTTTCGGCATACGCTTTCGCAAGCTTATGATCCTTTCTGGATTTTCGTTCTTTCCGCGTAATTGTTCGTGATATCTTGTATACAGGGGACAATACAGAGAAATGGCCCTCCTCATCATGGAAGCATGCGATCACGAACTTTCCAGGGGCAATGACCGTGGCTAACAACGCCTTTACTGTCCCTATGACGGCCTCTGATATGCGTTTCGGGATTAGCCATGTTCGGGACGTTTGCGCCTCGGGAAATGGCTTCTCATTCGACTCGTCCAGGAGTGGCGTCTTCTCATCGAATCCGGAATGGAGCGGTTCCGCATTGGCGTAGGCAGAAGCATTCGCCCTCATGGTGTCCTAATTGTTTATTTATTCTACAAGATCTCCACCCGCATCATTTGAAGGTTATATAGTAGTTCCTGAGTCGTTGCGTTCGGGGTATGTTTGGTTTGGATGCGGCGCGTTCAAAAAGGGCGGATACGGGGGTGGTGGTGTGTTCCCGGTGTAAGACTACTGTGTATGGACTTCGGGGGGCTCTTTCGTTCAGTCCAAGCTGCCAACGTGCGCAAGAGGCCTTTAGAGACAGAAGACAATTGCCAAATGGATGATTGAGGTCGCGACCAGTACAAAGGGCTTTGCTGTGTCACCGGTTTTGAGTCCCTGTGCGAGATTGAACCCCCGGCGAGGAGTATGAGCTGCTGTTGTCGGCCGTGTAACCTGGCAGATGAATGATCAGTCAAAGGTGTCGCAGATTCTGGAAGACAGCGACAGTGAAGACCCTAAGGCCAGCGACAAGCCGAGGGTGCTATGCGCTGAAAGGAAGAAGTGGGTAGGATCGTGGCAGGGGAAGAATGCAGATGTTCAGTAGCAGTGACGCAGCCCCGAAATGAAAGCGCTCATACGCTAAGCGTCCTTCCTCCTACCGAAACCTGAGCTCGGACCTTTTGTTCGCGGAAAATGCCCGATCCTCTTTCATGTGCGATGAGTCTTTAACATCGACCCCACCAAAAATAATAATATCTACCTACACTTCCCACTACACGATACTACAATCCTATCTACAAACCCCCATTTTCACCACATCTTGACATCCTCGGCAGGGACTTGCGCCTGACTCGCATTGGAAGTCCAAAAATAACTGCTGCTTCTGAGCTTCAGCTGTCGTTCACGCCAATTCACCCAGCTTCTCCCCCCACAAACGCCGTGACGACACTATTCACCCATCCGTCTATCCATCCCTGGCGCTGCAACGACCTCTATCCCCTCGAAGCACTACTCCAGAATGTCACAGGGGACGGTGATAGTAGCCCCAGGGCTCTCATCGTTTCTCAAATCTCTGAAGACTACTCCCGTAGAACCTTCGGTTGAGCACTTCATTTCGTATGGCCTGAGCCCCACAGTGATCGCATACATTGAATCCCTGACATTTGAGTTTGTAGTCTCCTCAAGCGACGTCAAATCCGCAACTCCAGACCATGTGCGATCGCAACCACGGCTCTCCTACTCCGCGTCGTGGGCGAATTCAAGGGAAGAGATGCTGCGAAGTTGGTCAAGCGTATCCGTGAAGTGGGGCGGCAATTGACGTCGGCACAACCACGCGAAGTGGTAGTAGGAAACATTGTACGCCGCGTTCTTGGTCTGGTGAGGGAGGTTGTCGACGAGAATATCGACGGCGAAACAAATGCGACGAGTGACCCGGGACACCCTGCACCCGCACAGCATGATTCCCTCCATCGGCCGCTGCTTACATCGTCAATCTCGCAATATAGCCCACTCAAGCATGCCGCGGCAGAACCAATGGATGCCAGCTTCCAATCTGAGGCTACATCAGACTCGGGAGATATTTCAAAGCGACCACCACTTCTCGCTTCTCACACATCATATGCCGCATCCGCTGGTACTGGCCTCACCCAGTCCCTCTTCGGCATCTTCTCACAGCCAGAAACGCCCTCAGCCTCCAACACACCTACCGGGCAGCAATCTCCCATCGGGAAGGGGATGTTGACATCACTCAATCTAGAACGACTAACAGACTTCAGCAAGTCCAATACGAACTTTGATTTGAAGGCAGAAGTTATGGATGGCATCCGAGAGTTGCAAGATGAACTAGAGCAGTCGGATGATTTGATCGCCGCAAATGCATTGGACCACATACATTCGAACGAAATCATCCTCACGCACACAGCCTCGACCAGCGTTCAGAAATTTCTGCTTGCGGCTGCCAGGAAACGTAAATTCACAGTCGTGCATGCTGAAACGTTCCCACATGATCACACAGCCACTCACGGAATCCTGTTGACGGGAAAGAAGAGGGAGAATTCCACCGTAGACGAAGCTGATTGGAAGCCACTAATTGCAGCTGGAATTGAAGTCTACGTTATTCCCGACTCCCACGTCTACGCTATCATGTCTCGTGTCAACAAGGTCATCTTAGCCACACACACGGTCCTGGCCAATGGTGGCCTTGTCGCAGCTGCAGGTGCCCATATGATCGCGAAAGCAGCGAAGAACCATCAGGTCCCTGTAGTTGTTGTTAGCGGTGTCTACAAGCTGAGCCCCGTATATCCGTTCGACTTGGACGAGCTCATTGAATATGGCGATGCCTCGAGTGTGGTTCCCTATGAGGATGGCGATTTTGTCGATAAAGTGGATGTAGAAGCACCTCTTTTCGACTATGTCCCAGCCGATCTGGTTGATCTGTACATCACCAATCTGTAAGATTATTTCCTACTTCTATCTAGGCTAGCACGCTAATCCCTCATCTAGTGGTGGCCATGCCCCGTCATTCCTCTACCGAATTGTCGCAGACCATTACCGGCCTGAAGACATCACTCTCTAGATTTGCATTCGTACTCGGCGCAACCTGCGCGAGCTCGTCTTAACAATTCGTACAAGGCGATAAAATTCAGTACTACCAGCAATTGCCACCTGCCATTTAGAGCCACAATCATGACATATTGTGAAGAGATACGACACTGGATGGTCCCCATATAAAAGGTGCTGCTAAGTCCAGTGTCCGATACTCGTTTCAGAGGACGGTAATAAACCTCATCTCCACGGGCTGGAACGGCACGATCCTCAATCCTCCTTGCCCACGCATTTGTGTTCGGTGAAGAGTCGATAGTAACAGTGTAAAACAATGGTAATCATTATATCAAAGGTCGAGATGTGCCATTAAATGCCGAAGGTGCGAAGGAGATGCAATATACGTGAAGAGGCTCATGCAAGGAATTGATCAAGTTTCCCGCTAAGATATCCAGGTGGGATAGATCAAACTATACCATGTGTAATATTCTTGTTTTCTACACTGAATTTTCTACTTCAAGAGGGCTATAGGAAGAGTGAGAGCAAAAAAGTAACTGACATAATATATTTCAGGTCCTCTTCTCATAGCTCATGACCATGTGCACCGTTTTCATGATCAATTCAGCTTATGCTTGCCATTACAGTTCGTCGTGACCAACTTCGCTCTTGGACGAACGAATACTCAAAACTATCCTCCGGTAACCGACCAACCCCCCATCTGAAACCTCAAGGATAACATGCAAATGTTTGTCAGCTTCGGGATGCGCACCCCGGCCCGGTTTACGGAGGATAGCCTCCTCCGGGATCTTCACTGTAACTTTCGAAGCTTCAGAAACCGGCCTCACCCCACCGCTCACAATCCCTTCTGTCTCTTCTGAGATAGTTAGAATAGCCACGTCTCGTTTGGGCGAGTTATTGTTCGATGACGGCTCAAAGTACTGCCACCATTTGTATGTTAGATTACCCTCGTCTGGATCGCAAGACGAAGATGCGTCCAGCTCCACAAGCTCCCCACTCTTAGCTTCGATACGGATAATGTCCCTAGTATAATCTCCATTTACTACAGCGACTGGGGCGTGTTTTGCAGACGAAAAGTCTGAGCTCTGTGACCACTGCATTCTGGCCGCAAAGTCGGCCTGGAATGCTTCGCGCCAGCGCCACACCGTTACCTGCGAGCCCATATAGATTGTCGGCTTGCCGTTTGCTTCAGAGGACGGCTTGATGATAGAATCTACGCTGTCTGCATAATGGCCCTCTTTCCAATTCACAGGGCCATACCGTCCCCCCCAGCTGCCCCATTCAGGATGCTCAGGATCTGACAGGCCATTGGGAATCATGTACAACAATGAGGGCGTGTCACCCTCCACCAAAAACTCGGTGTCTGGATACTTCGCACCCAATGGCCCTTGACTCTGTATATTCTTCTTGTTCCACACCGCAGATATGGTCTCGTCACTAATAGCGCTTGGGAAGTGGATGTAGTTGTCTCCCGATATTCCTCCCCACGCAGCAACAGCATACTTGTTGAAATGATGCACGCTGGCGATGTAGAACAAAGAGGGGAAGTGTCGTCTGATCCATGGTCCAGAATTGTCCTGATCGGATATAGCATATGCTCGTATCTTTGCAACAAATTCTTTGAGTTCATCGGAAGAACGCGTAGCGTTGACGTGCCATAGAGCTTGAGCAAGGACATTCGCGCCGCCCCATATCGGTATGTATAGCGGTTCGGACGAAGCATCCACAGCCTTCACGAGCAATTCGGAGCCCTCGCTGTCATGACCTTTGCCTACACCGTCCATGCCGTACAGTGCAGGTCCAGACTTGACCAAGGATCGAAGCCGATCAGGGCTATGCCAGCCATCTGCATGCTTCTCGAGGTTCGGAAGTACTTGGGCATATGCGTCGATGATGTCGAGCATCTGATCCGGACGAGTGGTATCGTTGAGCCAGTAGCTAGTTGTTGCAACCAATCCTTGGATGTCGAACTCATGGTTGTAAACCATCAGGCGAACGAACGACTGCGCATCATCTGGCTCATTGGCAATGTCGCTTAGGACAAACAGGCGCCTCGCTTGTTGCTCCTTGACATATGCACATTGATTGCAGAAGCATAGTGATACATAGAAGGCTATCAGAACCCATGCATGGCGAAGTGAGAACATATTAGCCATTGCGTGGAGGATTAGGCTCTACCTCCCTACCATTTGATTACTGTGGAAGGTATTTAACTTGAAAGCCGTGGGAGTGGTGTCGACCAAGTTCCTGAACCGAGTCCTTCAGCAACAAAAACCATACATTTCGCTAGTGGATGAAGCTTCTAACGGATGTATCGGTTTCGCATCAAAGTCCGAGACGGGAAAGTAACCCCCACGTTGACAGGCGCTTGTGGAGTCAGAAATGGTCGGGTGTCGATGATCTTTAGATCTGTAGTGCTTGAGATTTCCATTTTGGGAGTTTATAGCAAATAGCGCGCAACTCCGGTATATTTGACCATGCATCACCAGAAATTGTTGAACAACAAAGAAAGCATCACACGATCCAACTCTTTCGAAGACATCACAGTCGCTCATTCCTCCTCGCTACAGCCAAATCATCACAGAGCTCATTCAAATCATCGCCATGGTGTCCAAGCTAGTACAGACATGTATAGCATCAGTTGTACTGAAGACTACCGCAAACCTGGTGATACAATTGGTCAATCAAAAGGGCGAGACACATTTACCTTCCATCGACACATTCCGCCTCTTTCAATTTGCGCTGTTTGGCCTATTGTCTGCCCCTGTCAATTCATTCTGGCAACAATTGCTGGAGCGCTCTTTTCCGACGCGGAAGACCCCCCAAACCAACGACGCCGATGCGCGTGCGAGCAAGGATACCGGCAAAGCTCTCCCTGGCCCACAATCCCACGCAGACATCGAATGGGTCAATGTCTTCACGAAGCTTGCACTAGACCAATTGATCGGTCTGTTCGTCATGAACACCATATTTCTGAGTTGTATGAATATTGGCAATTGGTACGACCCACCTCTCGTCATACATGATATTCAACAAAAAGTCTTCTCGATTACAAAAGCCGGATGGAAAATCTGGCCCATGGTGGCCTTGACAAACTTCATTTTTGTACCTACGGATATGCGCGTAATTGTAGCTTCGTGTGTAGGATTTGGTTGGAACATGTTTTTGAGCCTGTTCTGAAGAGCGTGATGGTGGCTATGATTCAATAGTTCGATCCCGATTAAAATTGAAAATAGATGAGCAAGTGCCTCAGCAGGTTCGTGCCATAATCTCCGCACCTGTGTCACAAGCTTTGACATTGGCTCAAGTGTTTGATTGTATCTCTGTAATCTCTATAGTACTTTGAAAAAACATGTACCTACTGGCGGTACTCAACACTCCAGCTATGGAATTCGACTATCTTCCCCACAAGGTTTGCCTAAACAGCTACTGTGGGGATGCGGAGTCAGCCCTTCCTATCGAAGGCTTAAAGCCTTTTACTCTGTGTCTAATACGCCGACCGTCGCGATAGTTACTTCTATGTAGATCATTGTCCCAAAGGACGATTTGGAGTGTTTCCTCTTCGGTGGTAGCCCGCTCGTAGATTGGTCACAACTAACACCGGATGTCTGCCGACATTGGAGGATAAGCCTGAGCTATTGCGCGTTTGTAGCAATAGGCGAACATCATGCCTCCGATCCTTGGAGATGAAACCCATCATGGTAGAAGTGCCTCGAGTTGCCAGTAATGGTAATTGACGGCTCATAGCATGCAGCTAACTCTCTCATGGGTAATTGCGTGGGCATGATCGCGAATCCTTCGTGGGGAGTTCACTGTGGCTTATGATTGATATATATTCAGACAAGTATTGAGTGAATTCAAGGTTCACATCCAGCATTTTTGCGTCTCGAATCATCCCGCAAGCACAATGTTGGCCTCATTCAAGACATCGCCTCTGTATGAGGACCTCAACTGGCGCCTAGTGATGATAGGCCTGATATCATCACTGGGTGCTATGGGCTTTGGCTTTGACAACGGGTGGTGGGGAGGTGCTCTCGGCTTGGAACAGTTCAAAAGAAAGTATGGAGCGTACGACCCGAAGCTCGAGAAATGGGCTATACCAGCATACAAGACTTCGGTCGGGACAGGTACAGGATCGGCTGGTATCATCCTCGGTTGTATCATAGCCCCGTTCGCTACATCGATCCTGGGTCGCAAGAAGTCCTTCCTCGTCATGTCGTCCTTAATGATCGTCGGTATCGTCTTGGAGACGAGTGCTATCACCTCGTTCTGGCAGCTTGTCGTCGGCAGAATTCTTGTCTATTCGGGTATCGGACTGGCAACTAATGTCGTTCCCATGTACTTGAGTGAATGCTCTCCTCCACGAGTTAGGGGTAGGTCGTCTTTCAAACGAACGCTTCAGGCCATAACTAACACCATATTCACAGGAGCTTTTCTTGCACTCTACAGTTTCTTCAATTCCTTGGGGGTATTCTTGTCGACTCTAACAGTATATCTATCCCGCAACAGGACAGATCAATGGCAATATTTGTCGGTATACCAATATGATTACATTAATGACAATGCTAACTCTTTCAGAATCGTTATTATGTGCCAATTGTTCGTTCCTCTCGGCTACATCGCGTTGTACGTTTTCTTACCCGAGTCTCCGCGCTACCTCGTCTATCGCGGGAAGTATTCAGAAGCCGAAGAAGTCATGAAAATGCTGTCCAATCGACCCGAAACGATCCGAGAAGAAGTGGAATTGCTCAAATTGCAAGTTGAGGAGCAACGGGAGTATCACAAAGCAACATCGATACTCGATTGTTTCAGAACATCCAACTTGCGTCGAACTATCATCGCCATGGGTAAGCCGTTCATGCAGGGATATATCTTCTGTGTACATCAGGAACTTGTCCCGTTCTATCCAATTATTTTCGATGGATCCGCTGACAGGGAATAATAGGTGTCCAAATTCTACAACAAGCCCAAGGCGTATCATTCATTCAGAACTTCATCGTTGTCTTCATGCAGCAGCTAGGATTCTCTGACTCTCTACGAACGAACGTCCTTGTTACTGGCTGCGGCTTTGCTGTTCACTTCGTCACATTCCTCACATTCGACAAGATGGGTCGAAGGAACTCACTGATCGTTGGCTCGGTTGGTATGGCCGCTATGATGCTTGGTGTAGGCGGCGCGACGTCTTCTGGCAGTGTCAGTTCACTGTCTACATCGATACAAAATGGCTGTGCTGCCATGCTCATCCTATGGTACTCTATCTACGGATTCACTTGGGGACCAGGTAAGGCCAGAATAGCAACAGTCTTAGGATCTTCTCTTACTTACACATTTGATAGGATGTTGGATCGTTGCCGCAGAAGTTGGTACTGGCCAATTGAGGGAACGAACATTGTTCTTAGCCTCTATGGGTAGTTTCGTCACCTCTGTACCGATCAACTTTGTCAATCCATACGTCCAGTCGGCTCTTGGTGGACAAGTCACATTCATCTATGGCGCATTCTCAGTCGTGGCCATTCTTTTTGTCTTCTTTTTCGTACCGGAGACCAAGTATCGATCTTTGGAAGAATTAGATGAGATGTTCCAGGAACGCGTAGCAACCAGGAAGTTCAAGAAACATATCTGTGTCGGGCTAGGCGCAGAGATTACCCACTTAGAAGAGACACACGATGCCGACAACAAGAAAAAAGTAGCAGCTATTGAGCAAGAAGAGAGGATGGATTAAACTAGTGACAATAATGGTCATGATATTTCGTCCAAGATTGACGTTTTCTGATGCGGGTTGTAGCATAGCTTCATGGAGCGAAAGTCAATTGGCTGTAACGCTGGGTGACACTAAACCCCCTTCGCTCTAGCTGGTAATCATCATCACCAAACATACATTTACTTTCCAGACGTGCCAGATCAACCTTCTTCATTAACTATTGCTCTGCATGCCTTTTCTTTTCCTAGCAACAACTAGTATGACCCAAGTGAGCATGCACCATCCGGCGATTGCTTCTATTTCAACCATCTTAGATCCATTCTTTCCTTCATAACTCAATCTCCATCCTACGTGTCACAATGGCCCCGCAATTGACCTCTCTCTACACAACGTCCTTCCTCATTGCGCTCTTCGTCACCCTCCTTGTCGCGGCCTGTCTTCGTGCTATCAACATCCTGCCTGGTCGAACTTGCCACTCTGCCAAAGCACCTCGCAAAGCTGCGCCTGCCACCCGTATTCTAATCGTTCTCGGCTCTGGTGGTCACACACATGAGATGTTTCACCTGCTGCGAGATCTAGACACAAGCAGATACACGCAAAGGACGTACATTGTCAGCGGTGGAGACGCCTTCAGCGCACAAAGGGCTGTAGAGTTTGAACAGACGCTCGAGGATCGAGCCAGCGAGACGCGCAATAAAGCCACTACGGTGAGGAGGAGAGGAACTGAGAGACCGCTCTGCGTTGGAGCAGAACACTTCAATATTGCGACAATTCCGCGAGCCAGAAAGATTCACCAATCCCTTCTAACTACGCCATTCACGTCTCTAGTCACTCTTGTATCGGCTTTCTCGCCCCTGTTCCGCTCAGATCGGCTTCATCCGAACCTACCACCTACAACACCCTATGAAATCGCAGCTCAGGATCTTCCCGATTTGATTATCACGAACGGCCCTGCTACCGGCGTCATCGTTGTACTTGCTGCTCTCATTGCGAAGTTCTTCAATCTGAAAGGATGTAGCAGCAGGAGTAAATGTAGAACAATATACGTGGAAAGCTTTGCTCGCGTGAAGACGTTGAGCTTGAGTGCGAAGCTGCTCGCCGGCGTGGTCGATCGATTCTTGGTACAGTGGGAGGAGCTTGAGGGCGAAGGCGGGTACGTAGGGGGACACGCGGAATACTGGGGGATTCTAGTATAAGGTCGGGAAAGGTATTTGAGGGCATAGCACAGGCGTTCATGGGCTCATAACAATAGATACCCAGGGTCGTTGTCCAAGGTGAAATAATGCGAATGGAAGAGTACAATACAAGAACACCAGTATCTACAATATACTACAAGGTGATGTGCTTATGCGACAATCGTACGTATCCTACATGGGATTTTACCTGCTCAATTGCTGTCCATTTGCTGCCATGTGCTTGCCTAGCGCGTAAAGGAACTTCTTCGACACCTTCGGGGGTTGTGATGCGTCGTACTTTTGCTTCTTTGCTTGGTCAAGCTCCCATTTGATTTGCAGTGGTGTCTTCATTGCCGCAATGCGCACCTGTCTTGCCTCTTCCTCTCTCGCTTTGCCCTCGGCTTTCTTGGCTTTGCGGGCTTGCAACAGTTCTGCATGTTCGGATGATTCCTTCTCTCTCTTATAACGCTCGCTCGTGGATTCGCGGATCTCTTCGACGACCGTCTCGGGGAAGGGGGGCATTACAAGAGAGGGGATCCAGGATGATTGCCCCTCAACCACGTTACGCAGGGTATCACCCTCCCATGCTGTTGGCTTATGCTCTCTAGGTTTGGTGCTGGGCCTTGTTGCTGCGTCCCGGTCCGTCTCGACTGCTGCCACGTCCTCCAAACTTTCAGTTTCTTCAACTACTGCAGCCTTGCCCTTGAATCCGACGGCGTTCTTCAACCTCCCAAAAATACCAGGCGACGACTCGTCTCTCTTCACTTCTTCTGCGACATTATCCAATTTTCCTGCACCAGCTGTGTTGGTTTTCCGCGCTTGGTTCTCCCATGGCCATGGAATGCGGACACGTGTGCCGGCAACGTATCGGTGGTAGGGGACCGCTTCGGTTTCTGGATCGATCTGCTCAGCCTCGGGAATGTCGAATTGCACCTCTCCAGTGAAAGGATTGATGCCCGTGGTGTGCTTTTCTACGTCAACCGCCTCCACAATGCAATCGCTGACCGTCTTGATCGGACGACCGCTCCCATCCTGCACATAATTGTCCAACTTGGCTACGAGGCGAACTTGGTCGTAAGGTAATGCCATAGTCCACTCTCGTTTTGGCGTCTTCTGATTCGTGAGGAAATTGAAAAGACTGCCCTCTGCCCATATCTGTAGTATGTTAGGAGAGAGGTATTGTAGTCTGCTTCTGTGAACCTACCATATTGCTATGCTCAACAGTGACAGAGTTCGTAGACCTGTCCACGTTTCCTACAACCCCGACCTTATTTTTGTCCTTGCCGCTGAGAATTACCACACGATCGCCTTCAACAATGCTGAGATGGTCGCGCATGACGTTGTCCGGTATTCTACCCTTCAGTCGCTTCTGTAGGCTTTCAGATGCACCGAACCAATGGTCTGGGATAGGGGGAAGCCGCATTTCGTCCTGATTCATGGCACCGTAAGTTGAAGCACCTTTGCCAACCGCTCTATTGGGGCGGAGTGGACCGAGATTGAAGTCTTCGCGGGCTCGTCTCCGTGCATCTTTTGCTGACTTCTGTTTGATATTTTTTGTGGACATGGTGCTCAATATGTACGATTTCGTTTCTCGTTTCTCCTCTTTGATGGGAGCCAGACGCTCCCGCTCGAGCTCACGCAGGCGAAGAGCATATTTAATCTGCCTTATGTGCTTGAGCTTTCGGATTGCCTTTGCTGATGACATTTTTATTTTGCCGAGTCCGAGGAATATATAGGCAATGGATGGTTGAGTACTGGATCAGTCGAGTGGGGGGGTTCGTAAAATGGTCGAAATGGGCGAAAATAAAGATCGTGCAGCGGTGAAAGGACCGGGTATACGTTCGCAAGAGAAGCTCAATGCAAAAAATACCCCCCTAGAGATACATGAGCAACCTTGGATAGAATCCAATCGCAAGCGCGCAGGTTTGTACTGAGATTGGTTGTCACGCCTACCTTTCGTGAAATGTCGTCGCCAAAACTTTGCCCGACCTCCGAGCTACCTCTTGGCGAAGGCGGTCAGAATTGGCAGAATTGTGTCGCCAACACAACTCTGGGGGATGCGAATGAATCTACTGACAACAGCTACACTAAATCGACATGGCTCGTATTACACGGCGGCGATTGCGCTGCTTCTATTGCGGTGAATATACCCGCAACGAAAAATCTGGCTTTCCACAATCGTGGTTTTGTAAGCAATGCGAAGCCGTGAATTATCTAGACGAAGTAGGTAAACATTTGCGTATAGCATAAACAACAACAACTGGGAAGTGACACTTTCTAACTCGAGATAGAAGGGAGATATCGCAGACCCTCCTACAGAAACAACTACGAACGCTCCTCCAGCCTCTTACGGACATGCGCGGCCAGCTTCGCCCTCCATCATGCCCGCTGAATCGCCCTTCTGCGACACCTGCCAACGACATCAGATACTTATAAACAAGGCGCTCGCAGACTACATACCTGATGAGAGTGATCCTAGCTACGAACAGCATGTAGCTACTGCCGATAGCTATCGCGCGGAGCTTGAAACCCGATACCCTCAAGTCTGCGACAACTGCATAGGCCGTGTCCATGACCAGATGCGCGCTGCAGGATACGCTGCCAAAGCGGACCACTTCCGGCGTATTCTTGAGACATCAAAGAAGTCCAAGCTGGAGTACTCTACACCGAGACAAATTTGGACTCTCCGGGCGATCTCGTTAGCGAAATGGGTGTATGTGGGAAGCATTGTCACGGGCATCTTTTGGCATCTTCTACAATATTTTGCCATACCCGGGGTGCAAGAAGAAATCTCATGGCACGAATGTCTTCTTCAATTCCGGTCTAATATGAGATATGATCGAGAATGCTTGAGATCAGCAACTATATCGCGTTTGACGATTTGGGCGGTCGTTGGGGATGTCCTCACAATATGGTGGAACCCCAAACTCGCAGAGAAGACAAACAGGAGTGGAGGGCGTATGCGAGGTCTGGTGCTTCTTTGGCTTGTACGAAGCATCATCATTGCACTCCGGACTGCTAGTCTGTTCCAAGTCGATGAACATATGAAGAATGCAACTAATCATCATCTTTTTACGTATGGGCATTTGGGTATTGTTGTGGTACTACTGCTTTCGGTCCTTGTATCTTGGAAAGCTGTTTGGATCGAATATCAGTCTACGAGGTCTTTCATGCAAGACATAACTCCACATCTTCCAAGCGCGCAGGCGGCGCTATCTCACAAGAATAGTCCCATTGGTACCACTTCCGTGCGGCCGAATGCTACAACATATGACACAATGGCACATTCGTTCGCCACTTCTTTGGTTGGACCCGAGGATGATCAACAAATTGACTACCCGCCATCACCCACCATGACCGAAGCGTCAATATCCACTCGTGCCACAGAACAAAGCACGCCATGGCCTCGTCGACGACCAAGCACACACTTGGACGCTGTCGAAGACGAGGATGCCATGGACTGGACGCCCACGACTCGGAGGTTTGGACGTGAGCAGGACATTGAACCGATCGCCTGGTCCCATGCCACCTCCTCGTCAGTACAACCTCGCCAGGAACCACAACCACACTCCATATTCGCCCAACGGGATCCAAATCCATTCTCTCAGCGGGTACCCTCCTTCCCTAAGAACCCAACCAGGGAGAAGCTCGACCCGTGGAAGCCGGGCGTTTGGGCGCCTGCACTTCCCGAAAACAAGAGGAACTTCTTCCAGGACATGATGAAGAAAGGGGAAAGCCCGGAGTCCCAGAGGAAGATCGTAGAGGGCGTTCCAAAGGTTGTGAAGAGAGACGAAGAGCTGTTTCAGAAGCCACAGCTCAAATACGACTATCAGGGTTATGCTGGATATAAGACGACAGGCTTGGAGGACACATTCAATGGGCTCTTTTCGAAGTGAGCGTACGACGCTTTTTTTTGGGTACACGCATGAGAGGGTCGAAGCATACATGGAGTTGTCGGATTCAGATTAGATACCCTTTCTTTAGATTGACGGCATGGTCATTGTTACGGAATGGAGGAGCACGCATCTCGAATGGACTATGTAAAATATGGCAGCTGGACTGCCACGTAAATGAAACCAAATATAAGCATGACTCGGGAAAATAGCACATATGTCAAATGATAGCATAAATCCCATCAAGGTTGGTCGCATATGTGATTTTGGAGCTCGAAATGATCAGATTTTCTATCTAACCTTCATCAAGACTGTCATGAACGTTTTTGTTTTCATGCCGTAGAAGAAATCCCAGATGTAAGACTCCGTTATCCACCATTGTATCCGTAGACTACAACCTCCGTCTTCGCCTCGGGCTCCAATCGGCTCGTCTTTTTCATCCCATTCCCGCGTGGATTTGATTGTCTATGATCGGGGCTTCTCCTTCTTCTCCTTCCACAGAGCGGAGAGACCAACACCGGAAACCTTGACGACCTTGAAACGGACACCGGGAATATCACCCTTGGCCTTGCCCTTGCGACCGAAACCAGCGAGGAGGACCTCGTCGTTCTCATCGACGAAGTTCAAGCAACCGTCATTGGGGACTGCGGATTTTTCGTTAACATTGCCTCTCAATATCTCGATCCTTCGCGATCCGTGGTGTGACACATACCGAAAGCAGTGACCTTCTTTCCGTTCTTGATCAACTGAACCCTGACGCACTTTCGGATAGCAGAGTTGGGCTGCTTGGCCTCAACACCGACCTTCTCGAGGACTATGCCCTTGGCGTGGGAAGAGCCACCGAAGGGAGAGGACTTGTAGGCGGTTCCGAGAAGACGCTTCTTGTAGTGGAGATCGGCCCAACGGCCCTCACGGCGAGTGTTGCGCAGCTTGCGCGCGGCGTTGAGACCTCTTGGCTGTCCCTTACCCATGATGGCTGCGTGTACTGTTAGCAATGAAATTGACAAAAGAAGAGGTACCGTGGGCGTGGAGGAGGTGACGGAGGGCGGACGAATGAATTGACAATCGTGATGTCGATTCTGGGGGCAGAAATGCAGTTGTTTCGGGGTGTGCGTACCGATTTATCGATGGGAAATCCTGGGTGAATGGGTGGTTAGTGGTGGATATCGAGTTCGAAAGTTGAAGTTGAGTTCTCTGCAAATTGAGAGAGTTGTTGTGGGCTTGGCGGCCGGCTAGCCCAAACGAGGTCTGTACAGGCGCTCGGACCATCTCACCCTACCATCTGCACATGCCCAGCATACAACCCAGAGGGGGACGACTCGATATGTGAATTACTCATAAGTAGTAATGATAGGTTCACCTGTATAATTGTACTGTCTGGTGTCTTTCAAACAGTCTTCCCGTAGTAGCTCTTCTTTTCATGGTATAGATGTAAATACTAAGCCTGGCTCGCACTTCTGAATTGATGGATCACGCTCCTCTGGGAGATCTGATCTAATCTGATGCCTCGGGGCCTTCGTCATCTAACACGGATCTAAGAAGTTGATCAATCTCTCTCCCAATCCTCTACACGACAATGTGAACCTTGAACGTGCAAAGGCGACCATGTCTTCCAATCCAATGAACAGAGTATCTACAAACAATCGACTCCCCGCACCGGCACTCTTCGTCGGCCCATCCTCACGCAATGCCTCCACCGCCTCCCTCCAGCCTCCAGGTGCGGACGCCGGCAAGCCGTCGCGAGCTCCACTCACGCGTCAGCGCTCGCTGCTCGCCCCAGACTCAAAACGACCTCTGCCTCCAACAGCCAGCAACTCAATCTACGACGGAGAGCAACTCAGCCTCACCTCCTCTAACCCTTCCGCGCCCTTCATCCGCCGCCAGAAGCAGGCCAATCAGGCCGCCGACGCGGAAGCATCAAGTCGTGCAGAGGCAATATGGGCGGAGATGCAGAACACGCTGGAGGAGGTGGAGCTGAGCGCCATCAAAGGGCCCGGAATGACTGTGTTCGGATCGGAGCACACGCGCGCGCTGGACGACCTCCGACGAGCGCAGATTGACTTGGCCAAGGCATGGGCGCGGTCTGAGGCAGAGGAGTCGGGCCACGGTGTGGAAGACAAGAAGTCTGCGCAAGGTGCAGATGCAGCTGACATGCTCGGCGCGGATAGGGTAGATAAGTCATCCGAGGGCGCATCTGGAAGGAAAGGCGGTGGCATCGGTGGGATGCTGGAGCGAAGCCAGTTGGCGGAGGAATCGGAAAAAGACAAAGAATTGAGTCGGAGGAGGAGAGAGGCAAATGATCGCTATTTCGAACAGGTCAACAAAGGGGTTCTCGAGGTAGTCATGAGATTAGAGGAGGTGGCTCGGGCGATGAAAGGGGTAGAGAAGGAGAGTCAAGAAATCTGGCATGACAGTGAGAGTGTGGACACTATGAGTGTTACCACCACAGAGAATGCGACTTGAAGAATCGTCTGCGAGGACTACGTAGCCTGATGCAGGTTCACACATTTTATTCTGTATCACGGAATTCGACGTTTCCCCCTATGGGTGGAAGACCGCACCTAAACAAAGTGTGTTCGTCAATAAGAAAAAAGATCCGGCGTCGGATCAAGTACACATACACCAAACATCTGGAACGCGGGCAGTTTGATAAATGCTATGCATTGTATCATCAACTATGGGTAAAAGGTCAGGCCTGCATGCTCAAATGAACATATGAAAGCCGACTAGACATTTGCAAAAGATGCTCACTGGATAAGTAGCTCGCTTCAGATATTAATTACAAAGTTTTCCAGGCCCATAGAGCGATAGGTATGGTCACAGATACAATCCCAATATGATAGTTGGGGTAGTTGCATCGAAGCGTGGTCCCATTCCTAGGCGATATTTTTTTCCACATCAATTCTGCCGTAACTCTTACAATAGATATCGGTAGTCAGGGTTCAAGTCACCCAACTCCATTTTCTCATACTCCGTCAGACCAACGTCCCTGACAGACTTGTCTCTACTCCTGTTGGCCCACTTGCACATTATGAAGTAGCTCAAACAGCTAAGTGCTGAGAAGATGACGAAGGCTATGCAAATGGAATAACCCTTAGTGTATCTCGGTGCGTCGGGCTTGAGGAAAGAAAAGACGGCAATGATTCCGCCGATGTTTCCGAAGCCAACCTGCCAGGCGGATCCGACTGCGCGACGGTGGTGGCCACCGAGATTCATGTTGAACCAACAGACAATGACCGGCATAGCAGTGTAGGCGCCCATGGCAACGAGGAACAGAGCAGCGTACTGGACCTCTCGGTTGTTGTGAACACTGATGAGTATGGCGAATCCACTAATGCAGACAAGGATGGGGAAGATGGCGAACAGGAATCGATGCTGGAAGCGGTCGGATAAGTAGGCGATTACCATGGCAAATCCGAACGCCGCCGCCCACGGGGGAACGCTGTGAAGCTGGGTCTGGATGGGGCTGTATCCGTAGCTCTGAAGAATTGATGGCGAGAAGTAGGCGTAGCCATAAGCGGGGACAATGAGACCAAAGTACATCAATCCACCGATAATGACCTTGGGGTCTTTAAAAACACGGAAAACGTCTCGGGTAGTAATGTCACGCTCGGCAGCGGATCGACCCTGATCGAGCTGGAGGCGTGCTTTGACAAACTCTCGCTCGTCTTCTTGGAGCCATTTCACTTCTTCAGGGAAGTTGGGCAGTAGGAAGAAGAAAAAGAAGGAGACAAGGACAGTGAGAAGACCTTCGAGGATGAAGATCCAGCGCCAGCCTCTGTACCCGGGAACTATTTTGTCCATCTTTCCGATAGCACTGGCAAGTAGACCACCGAATGCGCCAGCCAGGGTTGTGCTTGAGAAGAAGAAAGTGTATCGACGTTGAGCTTCGTGGCGTCTGTCATCGTTAGCTGGGTCTCAATGTCACGGGAACAGCCTCCAACTTACCGATACCACATTCCAATCAAGTAGAAGGCACCAGGAAACATGCCCGTCTCGAAAACGCCGAGGAAGAAACGAGTCGCCAGAAGTCCTGCATAGTTTTTGACGAAACCTTGGATCATGGTTACTAGGCCAAATCCGAACATGCAAATAGAAAGCCAGACTCTAGGCTTGAACTTTTTGAGCAAGACATTCGATGGGATTTCGAAAAGAATGTACGGGACGAAGAAGATGACAAGCGCAGTGTTATATCGGTTGTTCTGCAAAAGATGCAACTCTTCGGACATGCCCTGTAGTAATCCGTTAGCACTGCCAACAACAAAGACGCAAGCATACGTACGAAGACATTAGCATTGGCGATATTGACACTAGATCGCTTTGGTCAGACCATGCTCTAAAGAGATTTTTGAAAATCATTAATGTACGGACCGATCCAGAAAAGCAAGTAGGTACATGATACACAGATAGGGTATCACGTGGACGTCGATTTTGTATACCAATCGTCTCTCTGTCGTATGCGCAGGACAGACAACTGCTGGACGATCATCCTGGTAGTCGGCGTCGTAATGTGCAGGGGCTCCGGCTTCGTTCTGGATCTCAGGATCCTGCTCTGATGCATACATATTAGATATGCAAAGCAATTTGCGACTTTCAAACTGACTCACTCTCGTTTGGAGAAAACATGACGCTACGGCCCGAGGACTCAATATGACAGAACTTGATCGTCTTCTTCGAATGTGGCACCAGTTACAAATACAAACAAAACAAGTAGACACAAGACCTCCGTCTGGATTATGGAAGGAAATGAGGAAAGAAGGATGAGAAAAAAATCAGGTCACACAGTAGAGAAAACCTAGGGTTATGATCGACTTTTCGGAACGAGCAGCGGCAAACCGCCGAGGTCGGTCGAACCGCACAGTTACATTCTCCCCCGCATCCCCGACAGATCAGGTTGTAACCACTTGCCTTTATCGTGCAAACTCCTTCGCGCTAGTGCTAGAACTAGGCATGTCATCGTCACATCTCGCTTCCTCATGCTCTGTACGTAGCTTGATGATCGTCACGGGAACAAGCCTGGCCAGGTTCATAGTCTGGGGTAGACGACTGAACACGAGTATTCGTCAAAGCATGGATCGATGAAATGGTTGGTAGATGTGGATGTGGAGGAATCAGGATACATCTGGTGTTGAATCGAACCTCGCATGCACGAAATGTTAGAGTTTCATAGTGGCTTGCATATCGTTGGTTCGGCTCGGCTTCAGCAGCCAAGGTGGAGAAAATATGAAGAAAGGAAACCTTGGTGGCGGATGTGGCTTGCTTCATGTGGCTTTTTTGCTCTTAGTTCCTCAGTCATTAACTATTGGTAGTGAACTCTAAGAATGATCAACGTCCGAGGTAGAGCGTAGACAAGTGAACCTCTCCTCTTCTCATAACTAATGCCGTCAGCAACCGCGGTGATGAGATTGTAGGCTCGAGCAATTGCCGCGACCAGATGCCTTTCATCCGTTTCAAAGTTCTCACAGAATGAATGCAAGCCAGTTAGATAGATACAGGCTGATTCCAATTGAGATGATGATACGTACCGGCAATTCACGCCCCCCAGCACCCAAAGTCCAAGCTGCTGACTCAGGGTGCCAGGGCCCTTCCAAGCCAAATCACCGCCAATCGGAGCGCCACAGCTCCGACAGAAACCCAAGATCAACGTCAACCTTCCTTTGGCATTTTTGCACTTGACATCCTTCCCCACGCCGACGACAACCCTTCTCTCGTGGAACTCAGCACACATGCAGGCCAACTGAGCTGTAATACATCGTGCGCACTTTTCCGCGCATTCCTCCCTGGCGTCTCCATCATCCGTCAGCTGGCCTGCTGACCAGTCATGGTCAACTCAAAGAATGTCTCTTTCAAAGTCGATAAGCAGGCACCGATACAGGGACCTCCACCTCTTCCATATGCCACAGTGATTAACTGCCGTAAGCCGCGCGGGAAGCGGAGTTTAAAGGGCGGGGAAGAGGTGCGCTCGCAGCAGGTTCCGGTTCCAGCAGTACTGCTCAAGGTATCTGGTGGAGAAAGAGAGAGGAAGCGGAAGCGGGTGGCAGATGTGCAAGCTGTGGAAGTTGTTCGGAGACCTGACCAGGAAAGTAGTCATGGTCAAAGTAGTCATGGTTCCCGCGACCAGTCTTCTCCTAGTAGGTCGGTATTTCCGTGGTCGTTCCCAACTCAGAGGCCCCAATTATCAAAACCAACCAAGTTCAGGAGAGGACGAACGCTTTCTAAAAGGATAGATCTCGATTCCTGGTTTACGATTTTGTCATTCTCCGATCCCGCACAACTCCTAGAGATGCGCACCAAGATTGCCTCATGCTATCGCTTCCTGCGGGACAATCCTACTCTATGGAAGCACAGCCGATCCTATTATTACGGAGACAGCCTGCCGAATCCGCCCGCTGAACTCACCGAATTTCAATATGCTCACCTACGGCATGGCCATGGCTGCATGAGCTGCGGTACTCCCTCCACCCGCAAGACCTACTGGGCATTTCTTCGTCGTTGGTGCAAGCCTTGCCTGCAGAAAAAAACTCTGCGGGAGCATGAGGCCGTGGCCTTGTTCAAGGGGATGCACAACGAAGAAATTCCGCACGTTCTGCGAGCTCTGGGGTCTGGTGTCATTGATTCCTGGTGCAATTTCGTGGGGGTCGGGCCAGCTCAGACACACTCCCTTAAGAACATCTATCTGGCGGCTGATGTTCATAAGCTCGTGGCCGACATGGCACAGGGGGCCCGGGAGAACCGCGCAACGTGGCATGCAGAGCTACGTACCTTTCTCATGCAGAAACAGAGAGTCATCGAGGCCCGCCGTGAGTTCGCCAAGAAGATGGAAACCTGGGAGGACAACACGCGTGCATCCAAAGCGTTCAACTACCAGGGAAAGAAGGAGGCCCGGAAGACATATTTCGTTGACAAGGCTTCGAGACTCGACCTTGATCCCCCGACCACCTTGAGAGAGATGGAACAGTGTCCTGCATTCCGCCGCTCAATCGCAATCCCAAAAGAGCCCAACATGACATCGTGGCTAGCATTATTACCCAAACTCGAAAAGGAAGTCGCAGAACTACGGTCGCGACCTCCGCCTCCGCCGCCAGCACCAGCATCCACACCTGTTCCGAGCACACCTGTCTCGAGCATACCTCATCGTGGCGTCTCGACGAGCCTCTCTACACCTGAGCCTACCAGTCATGAGCCTACCAGTCATGAGCCCACTCGTCATGAGCCCACTAGTCATCCATAAATGGCTCATTCTTTGCATGGGATCTCGAAGATATCCACTTTCATCTTTGACTTCCATTACTCTCCTATTTTTATTCAGATAATATTTCCCGAGTAGCTATGGCGTTTTCTCTGCATGGGCTGTTTGGTGTTTCTACATTTGCATTAGGTACATGGGTATTCGGGACTATCACGAGCTGGGCATAATGGGATATCGGTATATGGATATATGCCTAACACATATGATGACGATATTACTGGGAGGAATTATTTTGCAGCCTTTTTCTTCTACGATCAACGATAGATTCTAATTACACGACAACTTTCTTCGACATGATTCTTGCTATAATTGCCATCAAAATAGCAGAATATCACATAATCTTGCAATCTTGACTGTTCACGGAGAGCCCATTATTTGTAGATTGGTGAATGAAGATGTCTAGGGCTAGATGATGGCCCATTACTAATTGACGAATTGGCTGGAAGCGTTAGCCTTTGACGCACTAGGTCAATCGGATGACGTTGACCGCATTTGCTTATTCACATGCCACTTGATTGGCAGCCAGCGAAAAGTTGGGGGAGGGACCGACCCACTGATACGAAGCAACGAACAGGTGGATAATTCATACTACCCTATGCACAGTACACAGAACAGTGGGTGTCAATCTACATACATAGGGCACGAGTACAAGTGAACGTACATTCTCAAATGATGTTTCGACGGATATAAAAAGGCCATGCATATCGATGAGCCTCATTTGCTGTGTATGGCTGGTAGGCTGGTACCTTGCCGATCGAGCGTGGGTGGTTGAAGATGGATGGCCAATCAGAAGGACAGGAGCCAATCAGATTGGTCGGAATAAGCAGGCCCTTCATACGAGGTTTAAGCATGAGCATGTCTTTTTTTTAATGCCGTAACGTGGGAGGAAACATGCCGCTGGACCCTGGAAGTTGGAAGTGGAAGCCTGTTGGTTGGAGAGGCGGAACAAGAAAAAATAACATCTGCCTTCGCAACCGACCTTACTCCGCGGCATCCAAAGGCACGATTGCAAAGCAGACGGCGAAGGCGGCCACAATTTACTGGCTCGTGAAAGCAGAGGGGAATGGATTAGATGAGCATCAGCATTCTAGAAGTCGGTCATAGCACAGGTTTTTTACGAATTGGCGCATCTCCATTGGTCGACACGGCTACCCCAGGACCACAGCGGTACCCACACGTTGCCGTTATGATGGCCATTTCTCGTTCTTTTTCGGCATCGCATCAGCAGCCTACGGGGTAACTAGCAGGAATCAACGAAACTGCTGGAATCTCTCCCTCTCTCCCCGAAGTCTTTACCTCGTTAGTATCGGTTCGACTTCCTGGAACTCTCGCCCTATTAAAGCTGCGGAACCGCTGTTCTCTTATCTTTCTCTCTCCCGTTTCTTCCTCATTTGCCCCCAAAAGCAATCCTCCCCTCCCCCCAGTGTAGATCTATATGAACACACACGTCACCCTCACACCATATCGCACAGCAAAAGACCATCACGAGCCATTGACATCCACCACACCCTATAACTCGTGCGTCGGACCCAGATCAATAGACCGATCTATTCATTCAATCGACCACCTCCGAGCTTAAGATACGAGCTTATCTCACAACACCACAATGGCGTCCGCATCACGATGCTTCACCCGCGCTCTGCGCACCACAGCTCCCACCCTGCGCAGCACCACAACCCGCTCCGCCCGATTCGCCATCCCCCAGCAGACCTTCCGTCAGCAATCTCGCCGCGGCTATGCCTCCCAGCCCGAGCAGGCCGACACCTACGAGGGAAACCCCTCCGCCATGATGTGGGGAGCGGGTGCATTGCTGGTTGGTGCCGCCGGATACGGCCTCTACAACTACAAGCCTGAGCTCTTCGGCAAGGAGGCAAAGGCGAAGGGCATCTTCCAACCCAGGTTCGAGGACTACCAGAAGGTCTATGATGCCGTGGCGAAGAAGCTCGCGGACGAGGATGACTACGACGATGGCAGCTACGGACCCGTCCTGCTGCGTCTGGCATGGCATGCCTCTGGAACGTAAGTATTTCCATCAATTGGATTTCCATGCACACACTGTGCGAATTTTGAATAATGGCATATTGACTTGTATGAATAGCTACGATGCTGCAACTGGCACTGGAGGTTCCAACGGTGCAACCATGAGATTCGCACCCGAGAGCGACCACGGCGCCAACGCTGGTCTCAAGGCCGCGCGTGACTTCCTCGAGCCCATCAAGCGTAAGTGAGCCCTTGTCGTCTGAGAATCTCTCAATTGAAACTCGAAAATATGGCATAACATGACTGACACTCTCCCCATAGAGCAATTCCCCTGGATCACCTACTCCGACCTCTGGATCCTCTCCGGCGTCGCCGCCGTGCAAGAGATGCAGGGTCCCAAGATCCCCTTCCGCCCCGGCCGACAGGACCGCGACGTCTCGTTCTGCACGCCCGACGGCCGCCTCCCCGACGCCTCCAAGGAGCAGAACCACATCCGCGCCATCTTCGGCCGCATGGGCTTCGACGACCGGGAGATGGTCGCCCTGTCCGGCGCCCACGCCCTCGGCCGCTGCCACTCCGACCGCTCTGGCTTCGACGGCCCCTGGACCTTCTCACCTACCACCCTCACTAACGACTACTACAAGCTCTTGCTCGACGAGAAGTGGGCCTGGAAGAAGTGGAACGGCCCCAAGCAGTTCGAGGACGTCAAGACCAAGTCGCTCATGATGTTGCCCACCGACATGGCGCTCATCAAGGACAAGGCTTTCAGGGCCCATGTCGAGCGCTACGCCAAGGACAACGACGCTTTCTTCAAGGAGTTCTCCGATGCCGTGTTGAGGCTCTTCGAGCTCGGCGTGCCGTTCGTCGCCGCCGAGGACCAGAGGTGGACGTTCAAGAGCTCGTTCGATTAAGCGTTGTGCAGTGTGCGTGGGTGTAATGTGCGATGGGGACGTTTGATTAGAGATAGACGAGCATTTTCTCCCGTGGTGGCAAGTGTCTCCGGGGAGGAGAGAACGTAGATACCCGACTAGACCAACTAGATGATCCACTTAGATGCTGCATATATGCATGTATAGATGGAGGAGATGTTTCGTGGCATAGAAGCACTTTTGCGGTCACGTTTTGTGGCGATTTCTATTGTAGTTGTAGTAGTATATGATTATACATTTCAGAACCCGTTTTATGTTATTTGATTACAATAATTGATACAACTAATTCCATGTGATTGTTACAGCTTCTCAAAGCTGTCTATGAAAAGATAAGGCTTCGTATATGTCCATGCACATTGATCAGCCTTATGTCATAAACAGCATACACCGTGTCTTTCTCGAGATCAGCTAGTCATTCAGTATGCTGAGGAACTGCGCATGCTTATGCCTCCACCAGTCCTGATAATCATCAATCTGTTGCTCCAGGTCCGCAGCGTGTGACTCGCCAAGTTCGCTCACTTCGCTCCGTAGATCGTTAACGACCTCACTTGACACTCCTTCCAGAGCACGCAGAGGAACGCTGAATGAGGATGGTCGACTGATGAAGTCTGGTAGGGGCTCCTTGGTCGTAACGCGCCTTTTCGATTTGGCAGAGTCCTGTGAGACGAATAGTGGTTCTTCTCCCTGAGTATCATTTGGCCCTAGGTCGTCAGAGCCCATGTCGAGTAACAGCATGTTTTTCATCTCATCCCGTCCGAGAACCTGGACGCCACATTTCCATATCTCACCGACGATTCTCTCCCATCGCTTCTGCAGCTCTTGCAATCGAGCCTCTGCTTTGGCAGAATGCTCTTCGAAGATCCCTGTCGCTGCCCCGATCCTTACGAGGCCTGTCTCTGTTTTCCCGTCGTGGTTGACGCGTGCTTTGGTGAACGTAACATCACCGAGGGGACGGCTCAGCTCTTCGCGTTCCCGCTGGATCCTGTCTGTGAGTGAAGGCTCAGGCGCGGTTTTTGAGGCCGCAGCGATGGGTTTAGAGTCGGGGATCTTAGTCGCTGTAGCTGTCAAAGCCTGGATGAGACGATCAAAGGTTTCATCGATCTGTACAGTTGCATTCTCGCGAAGCGTGGTCTTATAAGTCTTTGTCGCATCTTCACTGAAACTTAGCGTGGAGGATTTCACTGAAGTGAGAGAATTGGCTCACCTTTGAAGGCAACAACAAGCGGGTGCTTCTCCGAGCCCTTTGCCTGTTCGAATAATTGAGTTACTTTCCCTGGATTCCGCTTGACTACTCTGGCTCTGTCATCCTGTGGCTTCGGTATGTCTACAGTTCTTGTCGCAATGCCCGTGATTGTTTTGCGGGCTCTGGGGTGCTTCGATTGAGTCTTGCCAATGGCTTTGAAGACTGCACCGGCGGAGACGGTCTCCTTCTTGGACCTCTGTTTTGACTTCTGCATCTTGCTCTCCTTAGCAATATGGTGTGCTGGAACTTCGACCGACATTCTGAGATGTGCAGAGGGTGAAGGCGATCACTGGGGTGGAAGTGATGGAGTTGGGGCGACACAAGAAGGAAAGCACGATCGCGTCACACAACCCCTCAACCTCAGACCGAAAGCTAGCCAAACGGGCACATAATGGGACTATAGATAAATCAAAGCCAACACGAGTATAGGAATCCCTGATTGAACGACCTCTATTGTCGTAATGAGCACAAATAGAAGCCGTACATCACGTGTCATTATTCAACCATATCCACGGGTAACGTTTGATTCATTAGACATTTCCATAGCCTTCCTGCTGTGTCATCCCGGGATATATACAGGATTATCGTACATTGCCTACTCAGAGATCCATGCTCTATTTCGAAGGCTCCTCCGGTGTGCTCTCCTCCGGCACAAGAACACCCTTCTCCTCCAACATCTTCGCCAACGAACCGTCCTGGTGCATCGTCATGAGAATGTCGCAGCCACCAATGAACTCCTTATCGACGTAGAGCTGGGGGATCGTGGGCCACTCCGAGTATTCTTTGATACCTGCGATTCCATAGTCAGCACAAGCTCCAAACCGCTCGACGTCCATCCAGAAACTCCGCCACAAACGATCGTCCAGACATGCTCTATAGCTATATAGCATATCCCTGTATCCCCAATTCATATATTCCATAGCTTACCTTGCCTCAAGTCATTGTCTTCCAGCACATTGAAAGCAGTGAACTTCTCCGGATCCACGCCCTGCATGCCCAAGATCTGGATGCTCGCCCTCGAGAACCCGCATTGCGGTGTCTCAGGCGTTCCCTTCATGAACAAGACAACGGGCGCTGAGGCCACGGCCTTGTCGATGGCGGTGCGAGTCGCATCGGAGAGGTGGCGGATTTGTGCGGGCGTGAGTATCCGTGGGGTGACGCGAGCATTGGGGAGGGCACGAGCGGTGTGGGTTGCGGCGCGGAAAGCCTGATCATTTTGGTGAGCTTTTAGTGTTATGCTATGGGGCTGGTGGGAGATGGGATGGTAATTACCGACGAGAAAGCTGTCCTCGAAAACATCGTGAATATGAGGTGGATCTGGGGGAATTGTAGGATGTTTGGTCTCTTCCGAAGGTTTGCCGCAAAATGTTTGTATGAGGTCAACGCCAAGATCGGCATGGTATCACTAATCCCTGTGTCACTCCATTACAGAGCTGGATTATTTTAAACCAATGCTCATTGGTAAACCTATTATTCTCCAAGATGTTTCGACCACATTATTATATCAATTGTAGCATGATGCCATTGCAATGTTGATTCGCTCCTTTGTGAATTCCCGTCCTACGACGAGACAAGCATAATTTTTGTCAACCTATGTCTACGACTACCAATAGGACACTCTCTCGACCATTACCGAATGTTTCTGTACTTCAAATCTACATGTCTCCTTAAGGCGCATATCTAAATCCCTCCACCCCTTCCAAAGCAGGTCGGTGTCCTTCGTCTGCAAGCTTGTTCTGTCGCTTGAAGTACAGTGACATACAGAAGGTCAAGATAATATGCAGTATCTGCATGCTGATCGTCGCCCACATTCCGGGCAGATACATGGGCGCATCCTGGCTTCTGAAAATGGTAGATCCGCAGATACCGCCAGCAGCACCAACACTGATCATTGCTGCTGCAACCACGCCCTTCTTCTCCGGTTTGGCGGTCTGGTTCTGGCCGTACGCAAGGGTACCTGGGATATTCGCTTGAGTGCCCCAAATTGCGAGGTATAAACCAAAGTAGCGGACGCCCGGTGGTCCCGCGTATAGAATGATCAAGAGACCTACGATGGCCATGAGCGCTTGAAAGCACATTACCGGCCAGCGGATCCTCAGCTTGTCGGATAGATACGCCATCCCGAGACTGCAGATGATGGCGAAGACGTATGGCGGCGAGGAGAGCAGCTGTGCCTTTGCATAGTCGAAGCCCATGCCCTGACGTAGAATGATGGGTTTGAAGAAAGCGAGCGAGTACACGCTCGACGCTGAGATAAAGTACTGAATGGAGCTGGGTACGGGTCAGTAGGATTTCATCGTCGCTTGCAAACGCAACTTACTATACTCCAATCTTCCAGTCGAAAAGCATCTTCAGGGACTCCTTCGCGGTGGGGTGCACCACTTCGGTATTCTCTCGCTCTTGCCTGACCCGGGTGATGGCGATGTGCTTCTGTCGAGGAGTCAAGAATGTGACGCGCTCTGGAAACTCGATTAGGAAGAACGGTGACACCAATCCTGCAACGATGGTGACGATGCCCTCGATAATGAAGATCCATCTCCAGCCTGAACGATACATGCCGTCTCCTACTCGGATGAGCGACAAGGCGTACGCAAAGATTGGACCGAAGCCGGATGCGAGTAGAGAAGCCATGTAGAAGATGGACACTCTCCGAGCGGTTTCGAACTGACGATACCACGATCCGATGATGAAGACTGAACCGGGGAACAGACCGGCCTCAAAGACACCAAGAAAGGCTCGTAGAACGGTCAGGGCCTTCCAGTCATTCACAAAGCCCATTCCAAGTACACAGCATCCCCACGCAATGATGAGGAAGCTCAACCACCATCGTGCGCCAATACGTCGGATGACATAGTTGGAGGGCAGTTCGAAGATTGCATAGCCGATGAAAAACACCAGAAGGGCGATGGAGTAACGGGATCCTATGTCCAAGCGAAGGTCCTCCGCTAGGCCAGCAATATATGCCGCAGAGATGTTGGTGCGATCGAGGAGAGAAAGTCCGAAGACAAAGCAGAGCATGGGAAACACCTGAGTCTGTTAGGTCCAACTCATTTCATATATCGCACTCGACATACTCTAAAGTCAATCTTCCATACTAGCTTTCTCTCCTCTTCTGGTGTCCAATCCCTGTTGCTGACTTCCTCATTGATCGAGGTGGCAGGAGAATTGTTTCCAATCTTCTCTTCGTGAGTGGGGAGATCTTTATCTGCCATCTTGGTGCTTTTATCAGAGTTGCAATGAGAGATGCTCTAGGCCTCTATCTCCAGCGAAGACAAGGAATACATATATGTCACTCTATCATAGCCACAATTGGTACCAAGCCCTCGGATAGATGTTCGAGATCCCAAAATGCCCAAATCTCGCCCAATGCCGCTGTTTCCCAGCTTGTTTCCCCGGACGACCCCGCAAACATATTTGGTGATGGCAGGAGGTCGGATAGCGGACTACCGCGCTATTACATGTGCCCAGACGTATGCTGAGAAAATGCTAAGCAATACCAAGCAAGCACTCCGTTAATGTATTTGATTTCATAGGACGATGGATTGATATTGGTTGTGTAGCCGATATCTCCCTGTCGGTTACTTGGTGTTGTAGCCGTGTCTTTGCACGGCCAAGTCAATTGTGGGTTTCTTCCTTTATATAGTGGTGTCTTGTCTGCCTTCATTCAGGTTGCTAGAGATTCATACGGACCGACTCGCTTAACGATGACTCGTTTGTTGATAGAATAGAACCATTCAATCATCATATTATCTACCTTTGGGTGAAGCATTTACAACGCGGTAGTCGTCAGATTAAGAGATCGAATAGATTGCATCGGCTGGGATGGCGGGCATTTTACTAGACTCACTCGTGTCCAAGTAAGGACCTACACGCGAGGACCAGAATAGGAAGTTCACGCTCTCATTCCTCGGTAATTTTCAACATGGCGGATGTGGGTATGCATGTCGAAGGGTTTTGGCGCTGCATACCTCTTTTGTGCATTAGCATTGCCAGCTCACATGGTCACTCTGCCGTTGGGCGTTCATCAGTGATGCGAACAACCAGAGATCGGATAATGGGGGCCAGAAGCAATTTCGAGGAAGAAGATTACTTCCTTCAGTAAAATTATTCCAAAATTCGAGACATGCTTCTAGAGGTTATTTCACGCTCTGTACTATCTAGATGGGGACATGTATATTTCTCGGCACACTCGGCCCTCCACATAGACGCAAACATATATGTATCTATGACCCGCAAGACAGCAAGTAACTTTTCAGTTATTTGCCAATCTCCATTTTCAAAATCAGTGAGAATCAGTATTCTCATGCTAAAGTAGAGTGAGAATTGCATTGGTCGTACATTCTTATTAGTTTTAACTATCCATAGTCTAAGAAAGTAATTCTGGAGTTACTTCCACGACCCAATTACCCAAGGGACAAAATCACACGTCTCGCAAGTGAACATTACAGCAAGACAACAAGCTACAAAGCATCGAGTCTGCTTGAACTTTAAAGGTACAGCGTTTGATCTGCTTCGAACGGATATCACGGCCCGTAGTCGGTGACCTATGCTGTATTCCCATAAGTTAATAGCGATGAGGACATATAAACCACCAACCTGTGGAAAACGGGAAAACTATCACCTACGGCAGTATAGTTTCTGAAGCAGAAAAATTCTGCCTAGATAAGTACATACATACATGTACATGAGGAATAAGTAACGGCACGTCCCTATGTCATCGAAGAAAAGAAGAAAGAGTCTTTTGCTTGACATGTCAACTAAGAAACATGCACTTCTATCGTCAAATGACGTTAGAACACTCCTTCCTAGCTACTCGCCATGTCTCCTTCGCATCATACAATATGCCTCTGACGATGTTTCCATCAATGGGCCAAAGACAAGTAGGTATATTCACAATACTCATGTCCACCCGCACATGTATGAACACAATAGCCCAGACTATGCAAAGGACAATTGAGTCGGTCGGAGCAATGAACCACCACCTCTTTCTTCGTTGCAACTCCTCAATGAAGTACGTAAGTACATACGTAGGTTTAAAATTATATCATACCATTCTTTCAACCCTTCCATCATGCATGTAGCCTAGCCTTACGAGCATTTCGAACATTCTGTTCCCTCTTCGCCACGTAAGATTAGGATCCCCGCATGATCATTCTTGCGGTTCTCAGTATTACTATAATGACGACTGTGGCGGTCATGCTTGTTTAAGATGTAAATGTGAATCAGTCGATCAAATAGATCACTCGTTGTCGGGAGCATCTACGGGCTGACAGGCCGTCGGTAGTCCGGGTGCACTCGCTTACGAGGTACGGGCACGGGGGTGTGCGCATACAAAGTACATTCTTCGTTTTGCATCATGGAATACGAGAAAGACATGACGGATGAACAAAAGAAACCCTGTTGTAAGTGTGAGCAGTATCTAGAACTAGCTGTTGCATCGAAGTTGTGGTGAACGCAGGAATCAAGTGTGGAACCTCGATTCCCAAGTTTCCCATAATGGTCGAATATCAAAATATGTGTGCATGGCATAGGAATTGGTATGGAGTACAGTATACAATAACTACATCTCTCTCCACACAGAGGGACAATGTGCTGCAAAATTGGTGCGTTATGCGTAGGGATACTAATAGTAATAGTTCTCTCATGCGAACTCATGGACACCCATCCACAATTACATCACCTAGCTCCTTGACATTATTCGAGTACTCCGTAGTTAATTTCGAAAAAAAAAAAAAACGTGTAGGCGTCCACACGCTGGGCGAGCTTCAGATCTGCATCGTTGTTGGAGAATTGTACAGTATAATGTGTAGTGGTAGTGGCAGGTGGAGGAGAAGGAGGAGCTCCGCTGCGAACGAGTTCTCCAACGGGCAACGCGCAAGTCAGATTAGGAATATCAATTGGCAATGCCCACCCATTCTGCGTTGCTTATCAGGGCGGGCGGGCGGGGGCGAGCGCGCGCGATATCGGTCGGTAGCCAATTCCGAGCTGGTGGTCCGCCGCTACGGGCGAGGCAAGGGAGTCGTTGCGTTTTACCTGTAAGAGACAGGTATTTTGCCTGTAGTAGCCTGGAGATGCCTACAAAGAGTGTCTGGAATACGTGATTGTGTGTGGGGATGTGGTGATTTGGTGGCGAGATGTTCTGCTGATTTGACAGCTGCTTTTCGGCTGCAGGGCTAGATTGCCATTTTGGAGAGTCCTGTATGCGTATGTATGCGTTTGCACATGGTTCGGTATATGTGAATGGATGAATGGTCTTGGGTTATCTATCAAATGTCTTGACTTGTTACTTGTTCACTTGTTGGTTTTTTTGATTCTGCATTACTGTGGGCGCTACTGCTGTATCTTCGAGTATGATTATGTACCTACAGACGCATAATGTGTTGGTCCTCGGTTGGTTCTTGATGCGCGCAACGCGTGATTGGTCAGCCATCCTCCGTGTTTCGACTTCTTCGTTCATCTGATATCACGGTTATAGATGGAGGAGGACATGATATTACAGTTTGAAATGTTTTTGATTTGGACATAATACTTAGGAGGTGATACGTTGAGTGATCGACCTCATAGAAATACTCTCTTCATATGGATGTAGGCCGTCCGTATAGGTCTGATACGATTTCTTCTCATCAAGAACCGCCCGCCGTGAATGCCAGTCTTGGGGGGTATAACATCGCAATAGCAGCCAGTCTAATGCTTTTGGGTGGTAACAACACAATAACCCAAACGACCCAATGACCATTTTTGTTGAATGAAAGTCGCATGCTGTTCATCATTCTTCTCTCGTCTTCTCTCGATCCTTCACGTTCTTTTCGCTACATCGCCCGTGCGCAAGGCAAAGCTACGTCCGTGCCATTTCTTTTGTCGAGTTGTGCGCATTTTGTGCACATCGCTATCCATCCATGGGTGATCGGCTTCCCCTCACGGAGGATTCGCCTATGCGTATGTGCTGGCACCGCCAGACTCGACCGCCTCGATCTCGGCCTGGGTCCATGCCAATCGCTGGAAGCGCTGGGGGAGCTCGCTGCGGTCGAAGTGGAGACCCTTTCCTGCCTCGACAGGGCCAAGCTGAGAGCCAGGCCTTCCACCGATGGTGGAGTACTGGGAGGATTGGTTCAAAGGACCGTGCTGCTGGGCCTTCTTGCGGTAGGAAGCGAAGGAGTCGGGGAGAGACTGGCTGGGAGAGGCAGGGTGGACGTGAGGGGTGTGGTCAACCTCTGTGAGTAATGTTAGTTTTCGCTTGCCATGGATATAGTTTCGTTCAGAAGGGCGCGCCTACGAGAAGGAATGGCTCGCTTGCCGAGGAAGCGGATCATGGGCTGCCTCTGCTGGAGGAGAACTCGAGTGGCGTTCATTGTGAATGTGGTGTTGTTTGTGGGTGTAGTTGGTTGTGGAGAGAGCTGTCGTTCTTTCTGAGAGAGCGAGTGGTATGCGGTGCGGATTGGCGAATGCAACAACTCGAGAATTGGCGGTTTCGGGTGAACTAAATGTGTCGAAAGCTGCGATGGTACGAATTGAGGTGAGTATCGAGGTTGTCGATAGGTGGATGGGGGGTGGAGAGTGAGTGTGGGTGTGTTGGAAGAAGAAGGATGGGAAGGTGGGAAGAGAAGAGGGAAGATGCGGAGGGGAGACGGGCTAGACATAAAATAATGCCAGAGATGGATGGGAACTCGAAGGATGAGCTCCCACCCACCAAATGCACCACCACCCACCCGTCCGCCCACCCACCACAGGCATTTACTCCTCCCTCTCCACCCTCCGCCCTCTCTCATTCTCTCCCATCCTCCTCCCGCGTACACAGTAAGATGGAAATGGGATAGATCGTGGATCATGGGCACACAATTGTTACAGACGGAGACTAGCGACCGGCTGATTTCCAATCCAAGCAGGACCGACACTCGGAATTGTTCGTCGCCATTCTCGAATTGTTAACTCCATCCAACCATGAAAATTCGCTACGTGGGCGGTACGGGCGGGTTCGGAATCGGTGGGCGCCCTTCAGTCAAGTCACTATTGCATGATTCCTTGTTTTGGTATTACTGTACTGTACTGTGTATTACTACTCGTAGCATTTGAGACAACAACGCGTAGTTCAATGGATGAACGGAATGGAATGGCCCATCTATTGCCATCATTCGCACACACTTGCAGAGTGGGAGTACACTTGCGCCCTCTAGACAATACGCCGCTTCAAGACGGAAGACGCAAGAATGAAGATCATCCCATAGTCGACTGACCATCTTTCTTCCCTCCGCCCTCTCCATTATTCACATCCATTTGTTCCATCCGTCTCCCCACCTCCGAACATGGAGGAGAGGAGGGATTGCATTACCTACTACGGCCATTACCCCAAACATTGTTACCCGTCCTATGAGTATCACTTTCCACCTCCATCCATAGTAGACTATGTGAACCCTTTGGAGTAATTTGCCCCGGGATGCTTCACAGGCAGTCTTCACACCACCTCCAGGCTACGGAGTACTTGCACATGTCCATGTATACTTACTCCAGTTTACCTACTCGTACTCGTACCCTGTCTGCCTTACCCTGCCCTACCCGTAACTCCTCCCCCTCTCCCACCATGAATCACTGCACATCTTCAATTTCGCCATAGGCGGGGCTCATAGGACGGTTCCGCGTGTACAGCGTGTGCATCCGAATCGGCTCCGATGCCTGGACATATTTCTTTCTACTCGTAGATAGATCATCGTATGCAATTGCATACACTTCTTAGTTCTAGGAGTGCTCCGTAGTAACAATAGTAATAATCACAATGATCGTGGTGGATCTCTTCATTCCTCATACCGACTTACACATGCCATCCAATCGCAAACATCCCCCAAATCGCCGCGGACAAGCTTGCCCTCTGCCACCACGCTTGCGCACGCGTCCACCCACGCGTCCCCCACAACCTTGAACCTTCTATGTATGCCCTGGCCCAGGCCGTGCCCGTGTTAGCTCTTACTTCTCGAAAATCTACGGACTAACAACGGCCATAGGGCATACTGCTTGCCACGACCTTCCATCCGTCCATCCATCCGCCATGTACGAGTTGCTGCTCTACGGCCAGGTCCCCCAAACCCGCCATGAGCAAGTCCTGAAGGTCCTCGCGGGCGTTGCCGCCATGCAGCCCCGCCGGATCGTCAAACGTCACATTGTTTACAGGCCGACGCGAGAACCGGAGGAACCAGGCTCGAACCTGCGACGCGGCGGTAGTCAAGCTGTTGCTGTGAAGAACACAGCTCGACCCGGCGGTTCGAAGCCTCTATACTTCACACACCTCGTTCAGCGCCTGCCCGAGAGCTTCGAGCGCGAGAACACCCGATCCACAGAGGACGACCCTGCCGTAGCCAAACAAGATGCCGTTTCGGAATCGCAGTGGTCTCACGAATGGCATGATCTTCCTGATCCGGTAGATAGAGGCGTGCTCGTTCGGCAGACCACCAACAGCGGTGCTATCGAGGGTAATGCCCACGCCTATGCCATTGCTCTGGGTAACAAGTAAGTTGCAATCGCTCGTTGCGCCTCGAACGATACTGACTCCATGCCAGATTCGTGTCCGAGTTCTACATTGAGGGCAATCAATACGTGCTCGGAAATGTCGTCATCTTCCTCCACCGCATCCTTCACGAGCCTGGCGTCCGATCTCTCGAGACCGAGCCAAAGATAGACCTCCCGTCTTTCTCCGCACTCTCACCCCTAGACCCGAGCGGGGCATACATTCTCGAGGCGAAGATTCGCGTACAGGACTTGAACAACCCTGCGCTGCTAGATACGGGAATACAAGAGCTCCAGGGGTTCAAGAAGCACATGAAAGGTTGTGTGGAATTGCATGTGCCAGACCGACTCACGTTGGACACACGTGTAAAATATCAGCCGAGGGGTATCGCCCCACCAAATCATCAAGTCGCTGCCCGATGAAACTCGCATGTGGCTATTTAATATCAGAAAGGCTAGACGCCTACGGACAAACTGATGCCTTTCGTACTTGAAGAGAGTCGCCGGCTCGTAATGATAACCAGGTCAGAGTCGGCCTGCTTGACTTCTATTGATTGGACCCGGAACATAGAAGTAGCTGCTATGTATCGGCACGGTAGAGAATGTTGATGCCGGAAGTACTCTCTACGCAGCACACTTTGGGTAATCGCTGCAGATTCGGTGTTGTCTATCGCACTCAACTCTATGCGACGGTCTACCAATAGCCTATAATGCAGTTGTGGACTGGCAGTACGACCACATCAGAGTAGCTTTCGATCGCCTCGGTCGTCTTGCAAATAGGACCTAATGAGGCCATGGGGGACTGGATAAATGATAAGGCGCATCAAGTGCTGAAGCGCTTCATCTTTATAGGCCCACTTTGGAGAGCTTCCCAGAGAAAGTGTTCATATAGTTTCTAAGTAGTTGTCTTAGGCACCTAGGTACACAGCAGCAATAAGAAATATCTGAGAAGCTTCGAAATTGGTTTTTGGTTTTTGAGAAAACTTGTAGACAGTTACTGATTTCATGTGAGCCTGAGAATATATTCCCATCGATCGTAGATCTTAGCAGGTGCCTGAGTAAACATTTATAGTTAATTCCTATACATGCTGTGCCGCATAATATTGATCAAATTGCAAAGATAAGTCAAACTATACATGTTGACAAGACTCAATAAACGTTATATCTATTCAATGTGGTGAGTGATCATCGTGTCTTGCACGTGCCTACGCGAGTTCGCGTTTTGCGCGATCAGATCCCGTAACTTCCCACTCTGACAACCATCAAAAGGTCATCGACAACGACCACGAGTGTAAATTGATTAGTGAAAAAGGGGCCTATCAATGCAGGCATATTACTACTGATCATTCGAGATGTCTGATCGCCCTGCAATATCAAAGCGGCCAAGCTCAAATGATCGCGGAGTCTCGCCGCCGCCAGCAAAACGCAAACAGCAGTCCACAACGACAAGTGAGTCTTCCTCACGCAGGGATGCTATCGAATGATACTAAAAATCTCTCAAGGCAAGGCAGTTGCCAATTTCTTTACTCCAGCATCCAAGAAAGAACCCGAGAAGATGACATGGCGTATCGTCAACGAAAGTCTTCTCATCGGTCGGTACAATGCTGCTGCACAACTCATACCGAAAGCAGGTAGACGGAAAATAGCAGCATTTGACTTCGTACGTCCTCCTTAGCTGTTGATTGTCACGAGGATTGGGCAGGATGAGTTAGTGCTAAATGCTTCATTTGCGCCGTAGGATTCAACATTGATTACGCCGGCCTCTGGGAAGCGATTCGGCCGAGATGCAACGGATTGGAAATGGTGGCACAGCAGCGTCCCTGGGAAACTACGAAGCTTGCATGACGACGGGTGAGTGACTTCTAGCGAGGTCGAAGATGCCTTCTGCGAGTTGGTTCTACATGGCACGAGCAGTAACGTTAACCCGATTTTGTTGAGGAGATAGGTATCTCGTGGCCGTCGTGAGCAACCAGGGCGGCATAAGTTTGAAGCCCAACCCGAAGACCGTCAAGAGCGACCAGAAACGGCTGGCCGATTTCAAGGGGAAGGTTTCAGCTGTATTCACGCAGCTGGACTTGTCAATCTCCGTGTATGCTGCAACGGCCAGGGATGGGTATCGCAAACCCAGGACGGGGATGTGGCAGGAGTTGCTTGAGGACTACGACCTCGAAGCCGCAGATGCCGTGGATCTAGAGAACTCCTTTTTCGTTGGAGATGCAGGTGGCCGTGAGGCAGTGACGGGAGGCGTGCCAAAAGACCATTCATGTGGCGACAGGTCTGGAAAATCCCACGTCCTGCGATTGTGTTGCATGCATATCAGGAATATTGTTGAGAAAAGAAAACATGTGCTAACTATGTCTTAGAGACTTTGCTGCAAACGTTGGCATTGCTTTTCACACTCCCGAGGAATACTTCTTGCAGGAGAGCGTGAGACCGTTCGTTAGAGAGTTTGATCCAACCGTTTTTCTCGACGAAGTGGCCGCGAAGCCAGAATCTGCGAGTATGTACATGGATCCGCAAGCCACAGGGGGAAGTTCCTACCATTCAGCAACTAACATCTGGATGCTGCAGCCCAAAAGCCATTCGAGAACACCAACCCGGTCGACATTGTGCTGTTTGTCGGCAGTCCGGGTGCAGGAAAGTCGTCTTTCTATTGGAGGCATCTTCAGCCACTGGGATACGGTCGTGTGAATCAAGACATTCTCAAGTCTGTATGTGTTGCCTACAATAGTATCCGGAGCACAGCACGTGCTGTGTCACTCCCCGCCTCTTGAGTAACCGTGTGAAACAGCGCGAGAAGTGCCTACAGGCTGCCACGGCATTCATCCAAGAGGGGACATCTGTAGTCGTAGGCACGTTCATCACATTTCTCTCCAGATGGCATGCAGCCCACCGTCGACTAACAACGTTGACAGACAACACCAATGCAGATCCTGACACGCGGGCGCACTGGACGGCCCTGGCTAAGAAGCTCAACGTACCGATCAGATGCGTCCTCTTCACTGCCTCGCCTAAGCTATGCGAACACAACGATACCGTTCGCGCCTTGAATGTCGGTCCGGAGGTACGTTCCCAACACATTTTGTCGGCCCTTGTCTGCCCAGCATCAGGCTGCATGAGCTCGCTTGCGAATGCTTGCAACGCCAGGACCTTGCGGAGCACGTCCCTGGGCAGCATCATTTGTTGTGGGGAAACCCATGCGGCCTGGACATGGAAGATCCTCGACACCAGATTCAGTGCAGACGGCCCGTCTAGCAAGCCATGATTCAAAGTCATTCTTTCGTGAACGGTCTCCACCAGTTGCTCATCGCAACAGGAAGGCTCCGAACGACCGCCGTCAGAGCGGCATGGCATCAAGACGAACTCCACAAAGTGCGTGCTAACTTTAAGAAATTATAGACTAACCCCGAGTCCCGCCAAATTCTCCCGAAGCTCGCCTTCACGGGCTACGCGTCACGCTACCGCGAACCACAGGACGCGGAGGGATTCCAAGACATCGTTAAGGTTGACTTTCAGGTACGTCGTTTGAACCCTTGCATTTTTAACAAAAACTTTGTTTGATTGCACCTGCGATCGGTGTTATATCCGCAACAAAAACGATGAAACGGCATGACACGACAAAATCGATGCTGACAGCGGGAATATCAATAGTTCGAAGGCAATGACGAGCAGAAGCGTTTGTGGAGCCGTTACTGGCTTTGAACGGCGCCGAACAGGCCACCCGACGGAACACCAGAACGAGGCAAGGCGTTGTGGAGATTGGAAAAAAAACTGGTCAAGGCCGGTTCACTCGACCGACTCATCGGCCATCGACCATCGAGCAGTTGTCGTCGTCTTGATATCCCAACCAGATTAAACATTACCGACCCGCATTTCTTCCAATCTTGTTCACTCATTAGATCTGTTGATCAAATGTTCTAGACAATTGCCGATCACATAGCTACTTTACGCTGTGTTCTCTTCGCTTCCGTGACTTTTCTTTCTCGTTGCCGTGTTTCTGACCTTCGCTAAGGATCTTGCATGCTTCCCGTGTGTATGGTTGCAATCGCCTATTTGGGACGAAGGCAAGAGATGTATGCTCTCGGAGTCTAATCCTCCACGGCCTACCCACCTTCCTAACACTGTAGGGCAATGTTACAATCTACCTCGTACCTACTACCTACACAGTACATCGTACACCATTAAATTCACATTGAAGAATCGAAAACAAACTCTGGAGCTAATGCAATGACGGACATACTGCTTACTGGCTTGATTGTGGGGAGCCCGGTGCGGCAGCGGTAGCAGCATATGGTAAAGGTTGCGACGTGAAACGAACCCGCTTGTTGATATCGATGTCGTTGTGCTCATAGTCGTGATGTAACAAACATGACACCTTCCCCATCAGCCAAGCTCATAATCGCATTTCCTCTGGTGGATGGGGAAAAGCACTTCCTCGGTAGACACAAAGGCATGTGGGATTGCGAGGATGTGTTTGGAAAGCCATTTGTTGTGCAAAATTCGATGCTCCTGAGTTGAGCAATTGGAAAATTACCTTTATAGTTGTTCATTCGCAGGATCTCCCCACGTTTTTTTATTCTTGTTCAATGGAAAAAAGTAATACTGGTGTTGTGCGATTGTGTGTATTTTTGATTCTTTTCACATGGTATTCTTCCATCTTGCCGTAGAGGAATTCTAGAATAGGAATTGCGAATGATTATTTTCTATTTTCTATTTTTCATGTTCATGAGGATAATGTTGAAGTGAATCTATGTATGTATCATACAGACAAAGTCGCAATTATTATTCGATCTAGTAGGTACTCCATCCTAGACGCTGGTATCTCAAGGTTAGCTGGTATGGACGGGCGTGCGTGCATGCGTTACAAGAACACGTGGGAATCGAGTGTGTGTGGGGGAACATATTCAATTCCCACGGTACTAGATACCAATACCAAATACCACGTTCTTTGCAGACAACAATACGAGTAATTGAGAGGGAGTAATTAGTACCATACATACTCATAGAAGGAAGCATGGAAAAGAATGTTCTGGTCGTTGTACGAGTACCATGGGGAAAACCGCCCAGTCAGAAGGCGTGAACGCCGATGGAATGGATGGAATGGGCCTTCTTACTTGCTCCTTTGGTTCTGGTTTGGAATTTGGAATGGTGGTTCAGGGTCGCGTGCGCTTTCGAGAACCGCTGGTTGACATGACGGATGAAGAACCAGAAACCGCACGCCCCGAGTATTCTTGCGGATCGAGCACCCGCTCACTCATGGTTGGGGCGAAGGGGAGGCGAGGTGTGCTATCCGTTGCCATCGACGTCGTTGCCATCACCGTGGCCGTGGCCCGCCGCCGTGACGCGATGGTGTCTGGTAACGGGTAGAAGACTCCAGATTCCAGACTGGCGGTCCCAGGTATGTATGGTACGTAACGGTCCGCATTGTATCATCGCCCTCGTGCTTTTACGCAGCAATTATTCATACGAGTACGAGCAATAACGGAACGATGGGGATGGAAAGGCTCCGCGTTCGATGTTTGGATTACTAGTGAAGAGATATATGACGTCGTTTACGAGGTGCCGTGGCCGTGATGTGGAGGAAATGACAACGAGCGCCACGTAGGTACCTACTGTGTAGGTAGACAAATTGTACCACATGGAGTAGACATGAATAGATATAGAGCCTTGGCTTTGACATCACGAGAAGAGTAATTATGAGAAGAGAGAAGGACAGATGGTGAGGGTTTGATTATCGGGCCGTTGTATCGACAGGTTACGCGGAGGAGACTGCGTGCAACGTACAATTGGTCGAACCGTCTCTATGACATTGTTCGAGGGAAGACGGTGCAAGATAGATAGCTCACTGTGGTTATTTCTTCCCTTTTCGTCCAGCTCTGCCACGTCGAAGACAGAGGCAGGGTCGATTTTGATTGGAGAACAATTGTGCGGTTCCGTGGGGATGAGAATGGGCAATATCGTGGGGGACTCCAGAGTACTGGAGTGTTTGGATATTACAACACAGGAAAATTGTCAAATCCGACCAATTACAATGTGTATGTACGGAGTATTCTGTATGTTCAAATGATCTATCGTTTATACTACCTAGTATGGTAGTTTTCTCTTACCGCATATGCGATGCATGCGCTTTATCAATATGGGGGTAGGAACCGGTAGATTTTTTTGACAACGTGGAGCATGGAGACAGGACTAGACAGAACATGAACCGGGAAACTCGTCACAAGTCCCGGTGTCGTTGCCGGCGCGGCGCCTATGTTGTTGCTTCGCTTGCCTATCCTGCCTGACCCAGCTGCGTGTAATATGTACTTCAACTCAAAAGGTATCTCTACATGGCCACTTGTAATTGGAAGAGAGGGAGGTGTTTGTCGAATAAGCAGCGGAGGATATGCAGCCGTGCCTGGCCTGAGGATATATTATCGACAGGGAATGAGCATGAACATCTTATTATTGATTTCAGTTCTCTTCTGCTCCATCGAATGATGGTTGGATGAGCGCAGAGAGGATGGACATGATTGGTTGGAAAGGATGTCAAGCCCTCCCTCGTCAGCGTCGCATGGCCACGCCTCCGGAGGTAGAAATCCAATATTCAATCGTTGGGAGGCACGAGGGTAGGGCTATGCGAAAATGCATGTTTCTGTACAGAACCATGCAGGTGTCAAGTATGAAATGAACCAGTGATCATCTACGGGGGGGCATGGCATACAGATTGCATTGGCAACCACCAACAGGGCTCGCAAAAGAAAGAGAGAGGGTGTGCGGGTGTACAGGACTACTGTATGTAAGACGGGTGGGGAAAGGGGAAACGGACGGGAGGATGGTGAGTGTGTGTGGTGAATGGGTGCCGCTGTCGTCATGGGCGTTGTGGGCGTCTTTTCGTCATGGGGGGTCATCGATGAAATGGAGGGTTTCGAAATGAGAGAGGTTGGGGAGCAGAATACGAGTTGGGAGAAGTGTGATTGGGAATTCTCTTGAGATAGTCGATGAGATGGCTGATGATTGTGTACGGCACAGTACGGGTACGAGGACCAGTGTGCCGTGCTGGGCGTTGGGCGTGGATGGTGACAGAGCACCGGGAAGAGCTGTAACAACTCGTACTCGTAACTGTACTGTAGTGTTTAGGTGGTGACCACATCTTGGTTGTAGCGAATCGAGGCATCGAAGATCGGCGTCGCATCGGCCGGTCGGCGGTCGATCAATCCCAACGAATCGTTTTCGGGCCTGGCCCTGGATGCTTGGCATGAAGAACTTCAACACAGCAATCACTCACTCCTTGCAAGTATCTACTCGTACTGGTAACTGTAGGGAGTACGAGGAGATGCACAGGAACAGCTTCTAACCGATCATCTCAACGTTCCTCACCCGCTGCCCCGGCCCTCCGTCGCGAACCGCTATGGCTGCTGGGCTTGCATCAGTGCGATCGAGTTTTCAACACTACGGACTTTTCACGAGCAGTTCGTCAAGTCTAGTTGCGCGGAGGATACCTCGACTCGTGGGTAGGATTCCCTCCAATGGCTTGTCTGCCAGGATATTGGTGGTCAATTTTAAAATGATAGATAATATTTCGCCCGTCTGTCGTGCGACCAGCTCGTCACTGAACAAAGATTACTAATTGTGAAGTACCCTCCGGGATCCTTTTCCCCCCTTAGAAAGCAAAGAGGACAGGGCGTTATCCTGCTGGCGCAGTGTCGTTCGTTCGTTCGTTTCTTGTCGGCTCTTGTGGGAAAGGATGGGATGGATGCGCTGGCGGGTTCCCTGGAGGGCCTTACGACATGATTTACCTAGGTACCCGTGCTTGACGTTGGTGAGAATGAGGTGAGGCATGAGGCGTGAGCCGAGGCGTGCATGTTCGATACGAGCACCTGCCAGCGTGTGCCTGACAGGAATCATAGGATGGGTGAAGGCCAGGCCTAGAAAGGATTCCTTTTCCCTAAACTCTCTTCCTCTTCCTCGGCAAGGTGGTTATGGTATCTACCTCGCAGGCCCGAGTTACATACATCTATCCGTTCCAACTCGTACACGGTACTCCGTACACATCCTCGTACAAGTACTCTGTTGTACGAGTAGGTAGAGTAACTGGAAGAGCCAAAAAGAAAAAAGACAGCCCGCCAATCAGCAAACGGGCAACGGCTTGATTCTTCACTCTCGACCCCGTCGCCCTTCTCCGATTGGTCCGCAATGGTGGACGACGGACTCTCCCCTCGGCTCCCCTGCCCTGGCCTGTACCTGGCTTCTCCCAGCCACCACCGGAGTTTCCCTTCGCCGTTTTGTCCATGTGGTAGTTAATTTAGTAACGGACGGTCTTTTTTGGATTGATTCCAAATGTGCGCAAGAGAAGAAAAAAACCAGAGGGCAAAAATTCGGCCCTAGAATTCCCTAGAAGGCCTAAGTGATTTAGTCTGCTCCTATGACCACACCCTCCCAGAGTTCCAAAGCCGTCGTCGCAGAGCGATTCGTGTAGTTAGGCACGGTAGTTAGAGGAGAGAGACGCATAGGTAATACTTTTTGGTCGAAACATACCAAGGGGCAGTAGTCAGGCGTTTCGAAACATATGGATGTCAATGACTCGAATTAAACTCCAGATCATGGTTTTGAAACCGAAACGACGATGAAGGTTACCAGCGCAATGGGACTTGTTTGTTTTTGTTTTGTTTCGACTCCCGCGAAGATCTCGTCGATCATCAATTCCCCTCGTTGGCCTCGAACGTCTCCGTCGCAACAACAAGAATAAGCAAAAGGGGAGGAAACAGCTTCCCGATGCGCCCCGATGGCATGAGAATCCATCGTAGCACTCGGGGCCGTTATGAAGGAAGGCTGCTGTAAGGCCTTCCACGTTAATTATACTGTGTAATAAATCGCACGAATTGGGATTGAGGTCAATGAGTTCCTTCCCTCCATCGTGCATCGCCTGATGCTATGTGGCCAGAAGACAATCAATTGATTGCCTCTCTCTTCCATCTGAGACCGTAACTACCGGTGTACGGAGTAGATGTCTGTGTGGATGTCTACCAAAGTATCGTAGGGTTCGTAGTCTGTAGGGAGGCCACCTGACCTGTCCTCACCTCACTATCAACTTAGTTGCCCGCGAGAGTTGGTAACTCAACCGAGCAATTACCTCTCGCTCTTTCACACAATCCATCGTTTCGTATTTTCTTTTTCATTTCGCACCAATGATATAGAAGGACTTTTGGCATTTGTTGGTAATGGAGATGGATATGAGGGGTAAGTTCGTGGATAGGGTTCACAGGTCACAGTTTCGGGTCATGATTTCGGTTCTCGGCTCGAAATATCATTTCGACTCTTTGCTGTTTCAAACATATGTGGTGAAGGGAAAGTTACCAGAGTTATACTCTCGGATTCAAATTCAAATTTGACTTTGACTCTGACATGTCTTGCATACATGGCCGTTTCAGTGAGTGGGTGCGCTTGAAGAACGGGTACATGAGGATATCTATGGTAAGGACAAATTCAGGCAGATAGGCATCGTTCAATCGACTACGGGATCGAAGGCGAAAGAAAAAGGGTCCAGAACATTTCTCCATTTTTTCTTTTCTTCACTAAAATTCCGTCACTCTTCTTTTTTCTCTGTGTGTCTGGGTACTTAGTGGTGAGATGGGGTGGGAGCGGGGCGTATGGCGTATGGCGTATGGCGTCGTTGGGGGCTTCAGCGGTACGTGGGAGGTGGAATAGGTAGATGTTGGTGGGGGTCAATAGTAACATAGTAACAGTAGTTCTGGTGTTGGTGGTAGTTGGTAGTTTGTAAGGAAGAGCGCCCAGATGGGTTCGCATGAAGAAGAAAAAAATTATAGAGGGTTCGGTGGAGTCACGGGAGGGATTAGAATGTATTGTATCCACTCCCACCAAATATCCAGCCAACCACGACACAGTTGAAGAGGGAATGAAAAAATTGCTACTGGGTATGAAGAAGTGTTGAGTGTGGAAAAGTCCGAAGGTGACTGTCAATAGATCAATCAATTAATCAATTGACAAGACTGACGAGAGAGAAGACATCGCTGTCCATTTTTTTAACTTGTGCTGGGAGAACGGTTGATGGCCTTCCGTATGGTGTATGAAGGATGGTGATTGGTGAAGTGCGGAAGTAGTCTCCGATGGGAGGCCGCGCGTGTACTGTGTACCGTGCAAAGGACTCTCAGTTACTTCTAGTCATGAACATCAAAGTTGGTTGTAGCTAGCTAATTGCAGTAAAGAGGCATCGCATCATCGCGACGGGGGCAGTGTTGATTGTCCCAAGATGTTGTTGGTTTGTTCTGCTTTGGAATAGGCGGTGCGCACAGTTCTCTGTAACAAGATTACGGGTACGAAAAGGGTAGTTGGCGGGAGGGAAGAAAGCAGTAATAGATCTACGATCATCGATGAGATAGCTCGTCAAGGGAGATGCAAGGCGCAAGTTACGAGTTTTCTGATCGTGAAGATAAAGGAGACAAGATGGAGTATGTCTGGTCTGTGTGTCTTCGGAGTTCGTGCGCGCACAACTAGTCACTCGTATGGGCATCAATGATGGAGACTGACTCTGAGCCGGGGGAGGGTTTATCATTGGGCCAAAGCTGCAAAGCATTGCACAATTCAAAAGGCTAAAATAACAAAAGTCTACAATATGGTTCTTGCAGGATGCCATGTGGCCGTCGGGCCGTTTGAGGAGTTGTTGGAGTCGTTGGAGTCGAGGAAGTTATCTTCTCTCAGCTGTGAGAGTGAAGCCGTAGTTTGGTTCCGCAATGATGACACATTGTTGGTTAAGTCGATTCAGTGGGTGGAAGAATCAGGCCGAAGCTGAAGGAGGGTTTGTTTGGTACAGTAAGGCGACGGACACGGTAAAAGATGGTACAGACTTTGATAACTTGGTACCGACAACCAACTATCCAGTAGTCCCGTAAATACCCCATACATACCTCATATTTGACATCAATTGCAACAATGGAGTATAACAAAATGGTACGGTACGGTTGTGTAAGTGGCAGAAATGGTCAACGTGCTGTCAGTTGTGAATCTCTCGGCAGCATTGCAATTGCCATTGCCGTGGTCAATATTACCATTGATGCGATTGATCATAGATGAGATGGAAAAGAGGGATACTGCTCCGCGCTGGTGTGGTGAAGTACAGGACACAGTACTCTGTACAGTTCTCGTTGTCGGCGAATAGATGAACAGATGATTGTAGTAGGTTACGTGGACAGTCATTTTTCCAACGTGCATGCAGGCAAGCAGAGAACGTAGAGTTCTGCCGTCCTGCAGTCAGTTGGAAAAGAACTGCAGCCCATCTGCACGACGGGAACAGTAGTGTAGGCACGGAGTATGGAGTAGATGGTTCCATCAGCATCATCCATACCATCATCATCGTTGGGGGATCTCAGCAGCGCCATGATGATGCTCTTGTCTCTACTGTGTGTTGAAGAAGAGACGGACTGGGGACTAGAGGTAGGGCTAGAAGCAAAGCAGGAAGCGGCCGCCGGTTGGGGCACCTTCCTTCCCACCTCTTCCATTCTCTTGCACCTTCCTTGCACCTGGCAGCTTCCTTGCACCCTGTCTACCTTGTCTACCTTGTCTACCTTGTTTACCTTGCACACAATGCACACTGGCAGCTTCCCTGTCAACGTTTGCCAATTCTCTACTAACGTTACCCTGCACCTTCCCAACCCCCCTGTCCCTTTCCTAGTCTCTTCCCTAGTCGTGACCTACGCAGGCTACGCTTAGTGGCAGTCCTTCCCTCCTTCCCTCCTTCCCCCTTCCCAGCTCTTTCCCTGCTCCTTCCTTCCCTGCCTGCCGTCCCACTGCATTGGCCGCTATAGGTCCATCATCCATACACACTTTCTTATGAACTCCTACTCCTGGTAATCATATACACTTTGACTATGTCTTCAGTTACAGTTGTGAAGATGCACTTCGTCTGCATGGTAAGTTGATAATTAGTAGACAGACACACTACGCCGTACAACCATTCCTATTCAAGTGCGAAAGCATCAAGCCATCTGATCTCAGCCAAAGCGTGCCCCTTCACCATCATATGTATCCCTATCCCTGTGAGTGACTTTTTTGACCCGTTTTGGGACTATATCTTTCTAGGTAAGCCAGGCTTCGGTCCACCGTTCCAACCGTCGTTCCGGGCTGCTGGGCAAAGCAGGCACGCAGGGCAGGGGAAAGGGAAAGGAAAGGAAAGCTTTCGCCCACCACAGCCTACAGTCTACCCTCGTACCTTACCGGTAGTGACTTAACGTGACTTACTCACTTAGCCATGGCCCAGCTGTGCCTTCCCCCCATCCCATCTATCCCCCCCTCCACCCTCCACAAAAAACATACAATACCTGACCTTCGCACACAACAACACATAACTGAACAACACACACCTCTCACACCTCACACCTCACACCTTACACCTCACAACTCATCACTTCCGCCCTCTTTTCCCCTCTCGTCATCGCCAATCGCCAATCATCATCCTCATCTCTCCATTCTTCTTATCTCTCTGTTGTTCAAATACGCGCCCTCGACCGAGTACAGATTGAGAAGGTACCTATTCACGGCTGTACCATAGAAAAGGTACAACCAGCACAAGTACACACAGACATACGGCACTTTGGCCAATCCGGGAAACCCAGCGACTGGTAGGCGGCTTTTCTTTTTTTTTTCCTTGGTACCCACCTATCTTGATTCTTACCCTACCATTTCTACGCCTACACACCTATTCTACACACTCTATGTAACAGTACCTCACCTATTACACACCCATTACCTACCCTCCCGTCTACTACTACTACTACTACTACTACTACTACTACTACTACTACTGTACCATTTTTGTTCATCACCATCCCTCCATTACAATTACTTGTATTCACCGGCCGGTTGTTCGCCTCCGTGTCTGCCCAACCTCCCCGACTTTTCCATCCTATCCCACACTACGCATACTACGCCTACTACGCATAGCCACCCGTGCCAGTTCCAGGCCCATTGTTCGGTGCGACTTCACGTGGCTATCCTAATCGGGTTCCTGTCGCCGACAACCGCTGACTTTTTTCTCCCATCCACTCAGGCACCTTTAGCCACCACTGGCCACCAACTTAGCGAGGCCCCTCTCCCCGGTGCCCCAACCGCACAACCGCTTTGCCGCATAGACACACTCACACTCACACGCACACGCACATTCTGGTGGTCACCACTCATCACTCACTAGAGTCACTACTGAGTAGAGGTTACTACTCATACCTAGTCTCGTACTCTTTTGTGCATTACATATCCCACTCTGCCCTGCTGCTCTTGCTGCACATACCCTCACACACTCACACTCACACTCACACTCACTCACCGTACATCGTGCGCCCGTCACCGCAAAAGCCATCCCATCCCGTCCATCATCAAAACCTACGTGGACCCTCCCTCTCTCTCTGTCGTGGCACCCTCCAAAACCCTCGCCTGCCAGCCTCCACAACCCAGATAGGATTTCTCCACATCACTCCCCTCCAGACCTCCGCATGACAACTCGTCACTGATCGGCTTGAAAACTTGTTCCTGCGAGTGCTGTTGCGGTTGCTGTAGCTGTAGCTTCTGCTATTACTACCCCCGTCCCGCCCTCCGTGAATTGGGTAATGGGACCCCAGCACCCATCGCGAAAAATTCACGTCTCCCCATTCGGGCAACTGTCAGCATGCGCGACATCAAACCTCTGATGCTCCCACAACTCGTTGCTGCACGCAAATCTTCAAAGAGCTCTCTTGATATGGCATACGACCCACACTCCTCCGTCCACTCCAGCGGCGACTCTGGCTTCTACTCAGTATCGGATTGCTCAACTCCCCCAACTCCCAGCTACCCATCGCGTGGCCACCTCAGATATCCAAGCTCAACCTCGTCGCTTTCCTCAAGCCCGCCCACACATGACAGCTCCATGGATGGCCCCAACAGCTCCGGCAAGTTGCCCAAGCTCACCGAGGAACCCATCGAGCGCGAAGACGACTACGTGACAGTGGACCCATATCGTTGCTCCTGTATGTTTAAAAACTATATGGTACCCCGTCCTGCATGTGTATTGACAATATCTATAGGCGATGGCGCCCACTGCTTCCATTCGCGACCACCCACCCGTCGCTCCATATTTGGCCAAGCATACGACTTCGCAGAGGACTACTTCAGCAACGACTCGGAGCCAAACCTCTCCAAGAGGCGACGATCTCTGGAGTCACCCACGCTAAGCATCAGCGACAAATTCGAAAACAAATTCCCCACCATCACGCGCAAGATCAAGGAACGAAAGCGAGCATCGACGCTCGGTGCAAAGTCCTCTCGCAGTGCAACACCCTCCAGGGCTGCCTCGATTCGCGCCGCCTCCACCCGCTCGCCGTCCATTACCAGCTCCATCCACCAGTATCAGGGCATCGACATGACCCAGAGCATGCCCATCCCAACCCCGGCCCGTAGCAGAGACCGCCTGGACGAGACGTTTGCAACCTCTCCCATCGACGTCGCCAAGGCAAATGCCATCGCTTTCGACCCAGAAGAGATCGAGGCTGAAAGATACGCGACCACTCCGCTGCTGCCCCCGATGCTCATCACCGGACGCCTCAATGACCTCCCTACCCAGTCGCCCCTCCAGTCGCCCACGGTTGCTGCCGACGCCTCCACGGCCGCGACGCCAGCTGACAGTCCTCCGCTGCACGCCAACCCGACACCTCCCCTATCGACGAAGCCATCCGTGTCCTCGTTCAAGGCGCGAGCCGCGCACATGGTACCGGCGGCAGACATCCCTCCCTTCATGTTGGCCGATCCCAACGACAAATGGACCGACATCCTAGGCCACGCAAACTTCACCATCGAGCCGGAACCGTACCTCCCCGAGACCTTTGACAAAGCTTCTCTTCGACAGCTGTTCAGCGACTGGGAGCAGGCGCGCCACAACTTCACCAAGCACCAGGTTCGGACGGCAGAGCACCACGGTGTCACCTCCAAGACGTACCTCCTCACGGACCAGAAGTGGGCAGAGATCGACGCTTTGTGGAAGGCCAACAACGATCTAGCCATCTCCCGTGCCACAGCCCTAGGCGAGGAGCCAGAGCCGACGTCTCCCATGGAACCTGCCCCGCTCTCCAAGATGCCCTCCCTAAACGATCCAAAGGGCGAGGGCAAGTTCCCCAAGCTTGGCGACGAAGACATTGTCGGCCCCATGGTCCAGATCGCCGCGCAGATCCAGAAGACTCCCCCCCGCAAACGTGCTTTCTTCAAATTCTTTAGCGACTTGAAGTTTCCTGCCTCTTTCCTCAGTCGGTCATCGGCTGGTGTGCGCAGCCGATAGATCTCGACGTAGCGCAAGTGCCAGCGAGCATCGTCTTTGTCCGCGAGCCATTCCCCTACCTTGTCGATATTTTGTGCGATTATCGTTTTCTTGATTGTTATCTTTCTGCTCGTTACCCAGTTGCTCCATTCACGAGGTACGACTTGTATGACATGATATCACTTTGTAGGCTCTCGACCTTTTTTTTTTTCATTGTCGAAGCCACGACCGCTCCTTATCACGAATTTCCTTGTGTTCACCAAAAGACATTACTTAGACACGGCTGTATATATTTTGTCTACGGCATTTGCAGATGTACATAAACACTTCACTGTGTTTCGACGCGCATCTTAGCACCATTATTGTTTATTCAGGCGTTTTCATCCCCCTTGCTATTACCAGGGTTGGATGCGTAAGCGGTTATTCCACGCACGCAAAAAGAAAGAGTTTCGGCATTGTTCACGCAAGCGTTGCGCGCATTGTTCCCCATCGCCAACCGCAGTCGCCCCGAAGTCGCTTTGTTGACTTTTCGGATCCCCTTTGTTGTTTGATGTTTAGTGCTTAACTTTTATTTGTCGGAGAGTCTGCGGAGGGTGTTGGCAGAGAAGAGGTGGCAGTACGCGACCTGATTGTTGCGTATCGGCGGCTAGGCCTTTCACCATGCATACAAACAAACACACCTGTCCCTTGGCAGGCATGGTTTTGAAAGGCAAGCGCAGTCGTGGGTTCAGTGGTGATCCAAAACTGAAAGAGAACCCTCAGGGGTTGGATTGAAACAACAAAAGAAAAAGAAGAAAGAAAGAAAGAAAGGAACGCGAGCTAGGATTCATACAATAACCCACACCGCTGGATGGATGGATGGGAAAGCTCCCATGGCTCTGGTACCAGAGCGGTACCAGTCGCCAACCGCCAGAGCCAGCATCCACCTCCACCAATAGCTTATATTTTCCCTAGCTTCTGAAACAAATATTAAACAATCTTCAAAACCAAAAACTTGCTTCTTTCTTCTTGTCTCCTTGCTCGATATCTATGATGCATACGCCCACCTATGCACTCATGCGCATCTGCAGCACTACTTTGCTGGCATGCGCATGTAGTAGTGCAAGGCTGATCTATGTCACGGCAGGCTGGCGAGAAGCGACATTGGCATGTGATTAATTGGCATAACCAACGTCACAACATCATTGTTACCAAAAACTAAACTCCCCAGCAATTCCCAAAAGCAGAAGAGCGCAAACCCCAGCATCTCTCTCCTCCCGACGTCACCACACCCACCCTACCGCAAAGCAGAAACCACAGAAATCGGTGAAACCAGCCTCCCCATCCTTCCGCACCCTCAAACAAAAAAGAAACTAAATCAGGAGAGCAGAGCAAAAGGCACTTCGCTATTATTGTGAGACATTGCTCATTAACGCACCCCGGCAACTAATCAAACGAACTTTTCCCCTTCCCTGTCCCTCTTCCTCCCTGATATCTCTCTCGCTTTCCCCGCAAGCGAGGGTATCACGACATATCTTGACGAGTGTACTTGTGCTTGGACTACGGAGTACATGGTAGCAACCCCAACCCTCTCTTTTTTCAAGATAGGTTGGCTGTGACCTTCCCACTGCCCACTCTTCACGGGGGAGGACTCACTCTTGTTTGCCTCATCATAGATAGCATATGAATCCCGAAACCCTCAAGTAGCGGTATGTCAAGTGAAGAATAGCGAGCCCCCCGGTAGGTTTGCCATCGTCATCGGCAGCGGCAGTGGGCCGTCGTACAGAAGAGGTGACCAGTCGTGACAGATAGACTGGACAGGCCTTATATGGTAGATTCAAGCGAAGCGAGTGTGTACACACTGTGCCGTGTATCTAGTGTGCCGTCGTGCCTTGATACGCACTGGTTGTGCGGAGATGGGGAGGCGCGGGGAGTGCGTGCTTGCTTGCGTGGCTCAAGGGAATTTGTCATATGGCACTTCTGCCTCTTTTTTCTGTTCATGGTATGTTTATTTCGGAAAGTATACCCATGGTGTTAGAGACATTTTCTGTATCTGTATTCCGTTTATACGAACTATACGTACGCAAATGCATACGGACGGACTCACAGATGATAGGATTGGATGAAGAGGGGGATATCATAATTTGATTATGGATTTTCTTCTTTTCTAGGGATAGAATTACCTGTTGTGAAATCAGTCTACGGGGCACAGCACTTTCAAGTCCTGCATCTGGAGGGGGATTCTAGAAGAAAAAGCCACTTCGAACACACGCATACACTCCACTACTACTCTGCCGGTCCCTGGGCGTTGGAGTCGGCAATATGATGGGCTGAGACATTTCAGAAGACGCAGGCAGGTATAGTAAATTGGCTGGGTTCGAATGTCTCGTTTGTCGGTCACGCTGCACTGTGGGACAGGCGGTGGGCGGTGGGGGGTTGGGATTTATCGTCGTCGTCGTCGTTTTGACTGCGGCGGGCTGCATGCATGTCTTGCTCATTTGCGTGAGTTTGGCGTCGTTGGGCGGTGCGCACGAGGTGTGTGTGGGCGCCTGTGTGGTGTATGTGTGGTGGTCTTGTCAAAAAGTCAAGTCGAGACAAGTCTTCGGCGAATCCTGCCCACTGCCACCACCAAGTCATGTATGGACATGTATGTGTATGTACATGTGCATACAAGCGTAGTATCCCATATCGGTAGATTGTTTTATTCTCGTAGGGATGCATGATGGGGGAGAATGGTGGCTGACTGGGACGTTAATCCGAACGTTCGTTTATTTCCCTTTCGAGGTGGTGGAGCAATTCTCGTCTATGTCGCTAGAGTATGTATGTTGCTTGTTATGTGCATCATGTCCTGTCAACCGTGTGGCTGCCAATACCGAATGTGACAGGGATCGACCGCGCATTTTCGAACCGGGCAATTTTCTTTCTTTGGTCTCGGGACGGAGATCTCATCTTGCGTCAAGAGAATACGTCCGACCGGTCGATCAGATTGGCGAGGTTCTTCCAAGCTGGTCTCTTCGCCCGTTTCCCCGTCCATATTGGTCTTCGTACATACACACATCTACCATCACCTCACCCAAAAAAGACCAAAGGCATATGCGATTAATACATATACCGTACGTCTTTGCAGGAGGAGTGAGAATGGTCAGCAGAGAAAAATTCCTTTTTCCTCCACCTCACACATTGCACCAGTACGATAACACACACACTGAACGGCCCTCAAGCATCCATCGAAAAGGTGTGGTCGCAGCGGTGGTGCCTCGTGCAAAGCCCAATTCTCGCATCTCCTCCCGATCGATGGCAGATGGTGGGCAAGCAAGCCCACACCCCATCTGCATTCAGCTTTCTCTTCCCGCATGTCTGCTCTGCCTGTATCCTGCCCACACGGCATGCAACCAGACATTCCGGCATACCCGGTTTTCTAGACGCATATGCATCTTTTCATTTTCCTCGCGATCGCCCGCCCGCCCGCCTGTCCCCATGAGTTCGAAATGTTCGTCATAAACTTGACACACGCCTCACAGGGCCCCCCTAACCCTCCTTCCCCCAGACTCCTGATGCCCTATATTGTATATGCATACGGATCATATTTTTCTTCATCTTCTGCGTTCGAGATTCTCGCGCGGAAGACATGTGCAACCACACCGCCCAGGCAGCCCATCAAGGTCTGCCAGTCCACAAAACCGGCCAGGGTGAGGGTTCATTGTTTCAGCCATGCGGTGTACGACATTGTATGCTGCAGTCCCCTCTTTTCCCTCTCGCTCTCCTCTCATCTACTGCCCAGTCTTTCCCGCCGCAGTGCCCGTGTGTACTCCTGTCAGGCTCTCATAGGGTAGGTGATTGTCGACATGGGGGGGAACATGTAGGTTTCCGGGTCACCGGGTGACGATGTAGTGGTGTCCATGTATGATTGTCTTACACGGCAGTAGCAGCAGTAGCAGCGGCAGCGAGTGGCACACCCTTCCCCTCCCAGGACAGGGATGATGTTCAGATGATCAAGCGGAATTCGGGGAAAGTGGATGCGGGACGAGACGCAGCTCGACTCTGTGCAGACATATCAAAGGACGCTGTTGCTGCAGACTTTCGGACTACGGTGGGTTGAGTGGGTTTGTCTCCCCCCAGCGGGTGTAATCGAGGTGCGTCCGGTGTATATGGGGAGCATGTGAGCGCTTCTCCTCCTTGTCCGGGGTAAAGGGGCGGAGTATGCAGTGGTGTGTGTGTTGCGTATACATAGTGCACAGGATGCATGGAGTGATGTGGGAGCGAGCATTTGTTGAGAAACTGCTCAGTGGTGGTGGTTGAGAGCTTTGGTGGGCAGTACGGAGCACTCCGTAGATGAGCAAAGCTTCACGGTTTGTTGCCAGTTCCCGTGAGCAAGCTTGCGCAAATGTACATTAAGATATTATTAATGGTCTATCCTTAGAATAGAAATAGATGTCGACGATCAGATGAACTGGAAAATAGTCTCCGCTGCGTCCCCTCGCTCAATGAGTTGGCTGGCTTCGCCGTCCATCCACCCATCGATGTAGCATTCCCCGACAAACTTCCACTCCTCCCCAGACTCAGCTTTCCTCACTACATACAGCATCTGTCCGCCCCAGAGTGCAACCACTGAGTCCCCTTCCTTCACCGCCGTGGGACCAAGAGCTAGCTTCCCGCGTTCTGTAACGAACATGGACCTATAGGCTGTGTACTTCCATACTGCTTCCCGCGCGGCATTGCCGTCACCAACCGACTTAACCAGATCCCCAAGCCCAGCAATCTCGTTCAGTATGTCGGGTCCAAGTCGGTCGGCGTCGATGGTGTTCAGGAATGCGGCGAAGTGTAGAACATACTTGTTGTCTGTACTAAAATCGAAATGCCCATCGGCGTCCCGCGCTGCAGTCAAGGTCTGGCAGAGCGTCTGCAATGAAATTCCTTTGGCGTGCTCTAGACACCATTCTAAGAGGCTCGTTAGACTGAGTAGAGCGTTCTCCATGCTAACAGGCTTTTGTCCGTCCTCAATCTCTGTGACCTTGTCCAAGATACTGCCTTTGAGTGAAACATGAGACTTTGGAGACATAGAGTCAGGGAGCAAGGCCAAATCGAGATCTCTGCCCTTTCCTGCGTTGTGTCTATGTTCTTCTCTGATGCCGATAAGAGAAAATCTTGCTGTTTTCACAGTCCAGTCCGGTATCCAAGATGGCAAGTTGACTTCATTGTCGTGGCTATCGAAGTCGGGGTCGGTGTGAACCGTGTAGCTCAAGAGGTTCAAGTTTTGTTGTTGTTTGATCATCTTTAAAGCAACTTGCGTATACACTTCAGCAACGGAGAGGGCGCAATCAGGCTGAAGGAAAACTTCCTCTTCCACATCGCCCGTCTTTGTTGGAAGCCCAAGGAGGCCGTAGACTTTATCTTGCTCCTTTGTCGCGTCGAATCCTCTTGCGACATCAAGTAGATCTAAGAATGAGGGCCGGAACTCTCCTCTTAGTGTGTCCATCGAAAGATGATGCATGAGCCAGGCATTCTGCATCCCACGTCTCTCTAGTCGTACCAGAAGGTAGTAGTCTGCGTAGAACGCTTCGAGTGCATACCTAATGACGTTCCAATCGATCATTGCCTTGCCCCAGAGGAAAGAAGCCTTACTGGCATTGGTGATCTCTTGAAGAACCCAGATCCGAGTCCACCAGACATTGTTAAAAAGCGTCTCGACTGGAAGCCACCGATCATCCTCGGGGGACGGTATTTCTTCTGAGTATGGCACCTTGCGCACACTGTTGCGCCTGTGGTTTGAAGTATAGGAAAGTGGTTTATCGACTTGCGTATTTGCTACGGCGCAGATGGTATCGAAGGCCTTGTGCGCTTCGTTCCGGTCGTCCTCTCCCAACCAGACAATCACCCTACAAGCTTTTTGATATACATGATGCATCATTCGCAACTGTTTGCTCTTTTCCACCATATCCTCTTGGTTGAGACAGAGTGCATCCACCCACATAACCCGCTCCTTATTCCTATAACGAAGTCTTTGAAGAGCATCGTACAAATTCCGCTGAATAAACTTGGTATGGCCATTTACAGTGATTTTGGCTACTCCGCCGCGGAGGTGCCAGACGTAGCTCAATGCTTCGTACTCGGGAACAGGACTAGAAACGTCTAACCGTGCGGGCTCGAGTGTGCAGACGATGCGTTTGTTCCATCGACTCGAGTGGATCCGCAATAGGCGGATAGAGTTGGTATATGGAAGCATTTTGTATAGTGGCGATCGATGAGGGACTAAACATGCAATACATGTCTTGAAAAAAGAATTTATAAGTGCGAGTCTTGCGGCGAAAAGACCTATGTGAACGCATTTTTCTTGATATGACTCGATCGTGACTGTCATCGTGTTTGTTTGTCACGTCGATTCCCCAGGTTTCGCTGCCTCAGTGGGACTTTGATTCACCAAACGTTGAGCAGGCTGTGTCGATATGATGGACGAACGCAAATGATGAGTGAAGAGACCTATGCAGTGAATGCATGATTTGTGTATTGTTTGTTGATAAAGGTCGCCCCTCGAAGTCGTCCGTACTGTGACATAGAAGGCTTGTCTCTGTGTGAGCCGCAAGTCTGGGATAGTCCTTTTGACATGTTGTTTGCTCTGTGTCAAGGGGCGAAGGAGGGGCATTTTCCACATACATGTGTGCCACACACCGAGGTGGTACAAGAGTGAGGCTCATTGGACTAGGCTGAAAGTATTCGGCTGTGGGAGGATGTTGCGCAGATGACTACCGCCGAGGCGGAGCCTCAGCCTTCTCGCATATCTCTCTACATCTCCATCTCCATCTCCATTTCGGCAAAGAGTAGGTTATGGTCGGACTTGAACATTGAAGAAAAAAGAAAAAAATTGAAGGCGATGGTGAATTAGCAGAGTCCGGTCATCGGTCTGGATCTAAAGATCATTGAATATCATGAACGGTGGACTGATCGGGTGTTGATGACTCGTAGCAATGGCCTCCTGGGCCAGCAAAGCCCAGAAAGGACTCGTTTCGCAATGTGATGCCGCCACGATCTCGAATTTGCGAGGAGTTTGAATATTGATGCTTGAAATGGGAAGTCATAGCCTCTGTACAAATAATCTATGACAATATGTACGGATTCTTTGCCGAACAATACCCGTGCAGTGAATGGCCAAGAGGCGGAAAGACACCCGTGCTGCAGTCGCCCTCCTCTTCCCATACACACGGTACATCGGATAGAGCCTAGTGCGGTGGTGTCAAAGGGGCTTCTTGTACAGTAATCTGCGGAGGGCGAGTAATAGTTGAGCCTCCTCGAGTAGATTGCCCCAAAATGCCTCCAGGTCGAAAGGCTTATTTCTGCTTCGATCTCGTGATGGCCTCACGCCCAAGGGCTGGGCAGGTCTACCGGTTACTGGAATGCGCATGGCTCTGCGCCACGTGGAAAAGGCATGGAATTGCAAGTCCCGAAGTTGTGCCAGGCAATTCCCAAAACATCTCGACATGATGATGGAGGTCGATTCGCAGCGCTGGACTGTCCCCAAAGCGGATAAGACCCGAGTCCTCCACCCAATAGACAATTCTGGGCCCTCACCCGACACACACTACTCCAGACTTTCCTCCGCATTGTTGGTGAAGATCTATCCGGAGAACCGCCGAATGAAGAATTTCTACGATGCACCTTGTCCCCCATGGGGTCGTATAACCACCAGCATCACAAGGGTTCGAGACATCACAGGAATACAAGAAGAAGCCTCTGGACGTGCCTTTGAGATCGACATCGCTTGCTTCACCATCACGACAATCAGAGCTACTCAGCTCCATACAACCTCATCGACATTACCACCATGACTTCTCGCCAAGAAAAGACGGAGATTGTGGAGACAAACGAACATGTCCCTGTTGACCTGAACTCTGACTCTGCCGCTCAACTTGGTCATCTTGCCAACGCCGAAGATCACGAGACTGGCAAGCTTGCTTCCTTCAAGAAGTATCCTTGGGCGTGTCTTTGGTCTCTGTATGCGGTCTGGCTCGTCTTGCTCGTCTCTTTTGAAAATCAAGCCGCCGGTGTTGTCATCAGTATCCCTGAATTCCGAAAGGATTTCGGACATCCTCTCCCAGATGGCTCGGGTTATGTGATTGAGGCGAATTGGCAGAGTGCCTTCCAAGGTGCTCCCGTTGCTTCGTGAGTGTTCTATCTGGTCTTGATGATTTTCGCCACAGGCTAATGCTCGTTCAGCGCTATCGTTGGTGCTCTTGGTTGCGGTCAGCTCGCAGATTGGATCGGTCGCCGCATGGTTGTTTTGGGCTGCCTGGTTGTATCATTTGCTGCGATCACTATGGAATTCGTCTCTACCTCCAATGAGCTCTTCTTTGGCGGCAAGTTCCTTAACGGATTTGCAACCGGTGCCCTTGCATCTCTCACCGTCAGTAAGTAACGTCCTATTGACGTTATCTGCCCAGTGTGTATTCTAATTGTGATATAGCCTACATTGGAGAAATTGCTCCGTTAGCCCTTCGAGGTCTGTTGACCTGCTTGTCTGCTTTGGCATACACTTTTGGTAAGGCTCCTTGAGCATAGATCTTGTCTTAACTTAGTTGGCGATGCTAACCAAATGTTCAATAGGCCCCCTAACAGTCGCTCTCATTATCAACTCCATCGGAACGTATCCTAACCGATGGGCATACCGATCCGTGTTCTGCGCTCAGTACGGTTTTGCTGCCATCGCCGCCCTCATCTGGCCCTTCATGCCTGAGTTAGTGCATCAACACGTGTCACGAGAAGTCAATGACTGACAAATATCAGATCGCCATGGTGGTTGGCCTCCAAGGAGCGACACGACGATGCTCTCAAGGCCTTGAACAAGCTTGGACACAAGGGCGCTGAAGGCCAGAAGAAACTTGCTCTCATCAACGTGACACTCCAGGAAGTGCGAAAGGAGACGGAGGACACAACATATCTCGAATGCTTCCGCAAGTCCAACCTCCGCCGTACCATTATTTCTATCGCCCCGCTCTCGATCCAGGCCCTTTCTGGTATTGCATTCGCCGCCTCTTACTCGACCTACTACATGCAGCTCGCTGGATTCTCGACCGAGATGAGCTTCAAGCTCCAGATCGTGCAGCAAGTTATCTCCCTGCTCGGAAACGTCATGTCCTGGTAAGATCCCCCGACCCATTCCCCTATTTGTATATGCTTACAGAGATGACTCAGGTATCTTGTCGATCGCGTCGGACGACGAAACCTAACCTTCTACGGCCTCCTCATCCTTACCGTCATCCTCTTCCTCATGGCCGGCCTCGCAACCCTCGAGACCGTCGGCGGCAACAAGGGCGCCGTGTCCATGATCCTCCTCTACTGCTGGTGGTACAATGTGACAATCGGCGCGACCGCCTACACGATCCTGTGCGAGGTCTCCACGTCGAGGCTGCGCGTCAAGACCATCTCGATCGGTATCGCCTGCCAGAGCATGCTCAACATGATGTGGTCCTTCGTCCTCCCCTACCTGTTCAACCCCGACAAGCTCAACCTCGGCGGTCGCCTCGGCTTCATCTTCGGCGGTTTGGCCGTCATCTGCTTGGTCTACCTTTGGTTCTACCAGCCCGAGACCGCAGGACGCTCTTTCGAGGTTAGTACCATTCCGTTCCAGATACTGTTGAAGGAGAAAATGCTAATTCGTGATAACAGGAGTTGGATGAGATGTTCATCAAGCGCGTCCCTGCCAGGAAGTTCAAGGGATACCGAACGGACGCCCAGGCTATGGGCGAGGCCGTCAAGGAGAAGGAGGGCACTTTCTAATCTGCTCTCAAAGAGGGGAATGATATAGATGAGAAGTAATATTGAAGAATGTAGGACCAGTTCTTATGCTGGCACTATATATTGTATACAAGACATGTAATGCCGAATGAGGAGAATATGATGAATTCATTAATCATCAGAGATGGAGAATAGAGCCATCGCTTTTCAAATTATTTGCTGCTCGAATGATGTTCAATATGTGATCATGATATTTGTCCTGCAAGCCATTCGCCTCGAACTTAAATTATGGCCAATATCTGGAGTTCTCACTCTTATCTCGCCATCAGATAAACAAACAGAGATCTGATTTGGGGCTAGCATGTTGCACGGAAGCTATTGATATATTGTGGGGCAAAAAGAGAATCTGGGGAGAGGGATCATCGTTAATCCCCAGGTCCCACTTCCCGACCCAACAGCGAATGGCTGGCCATCGACCATCGTAACGCTTACCTGTGTCGAACTGGTACTCCGTACTTCAGTGGACGATGAGTTACTGCGTTATTTGCCGATTCCGCATGCACCTAAGCTTGTAGTTCGCACATACACCAAAACGCGGAGGGTAGTGATAAAGAAACCAATATGATGGGCCCCCTCCATCAGTGGACTACATTCGGAGGGAATGAAATCAATAGGGCAAATCACGAAGCGTTAATGTGAAAGAATAATATCAATGTCATTAGTGCATAATCGCGAGTAGGGCTCAACGACTGTTTCCCTCCCTCCAGAATCCCTCCGTAACCATAAGAATATATATGTGCGGGGACATTGAGTCCGATGATATCTCAACCAAGCAAATAAGAACCCAGATAGCCAACCTCGCGTGATGCCAATGCTCCCACTCACCAACGCCATGTGAAAGAGATACGGGCGAGCCCAAATGAATAAAAAGACAGTGCAAACGATAAGAAATAGTCAGGGCTCTAGAGATAGGAGTTGGCACCAGACCAAAGAACCATTTAGAGTACCCAAAAGAAATATAGTATCAATAATTTCATGCGGAGCTTGACGTGGAGGCAGTCGAGTCATTGCTGCTTGACCTGCTCAACTCCTCGCCATCGGCACCTTGTCGCTCCAGTTCCTCAGCAATCTCCTCGTACCATTTTCCGTGTGCTTTTCGGTCCACTTCACTAACCCTTCCAAGCTGCTCGACAATGTCGCCGACTTGCCCGACAAATTCTGGGAGACCGGTAGTAGCGAGGCTCTCAGTAGCGGTGCTGGCTGCCTTGACTCGCTCACCCGAGCTGCTTGCAGAGACACGGTTGAAGATGTGAGTTTTCAGGCGCTGGAACAGGACTTTCATGACAGGGTCGGTCAGCTTGCCTGATTCAGCCTGGGTAAGTAGGCGATTGATAGTCGACGAAAGCTGCGCGCGGGTGGATGGTGGCATGGGATGTGAGGATTCCAAAAGCGAAAGAATCTTGGAGGGCGTAGCCGGGTCCTTCAAGTAGCCATCCTTTAGCGACTCTAGTACACGGTTGGCCTCATGCTTCCATTGTGAGCGAACATCTCGCTTCAGGAGATTCTTGGCTGTCAAAAGAATTCCGCCGATCGTGGTGATGCGAAGGGCGTCTGCTCGAATGCGCGAGATGCGGGTACGATCGAGCTCCAGTGTCTCTGGAAGTTCAGAGTCCCTCAGTGCAGTTGTCGCAATGGCGAGATCAACCAAGCCACGCGCGTAAATCTTCTGGGGCGTAGGGCGGTTCACCGGATTGGGGTCGTTCCATGGATCGCGGCGGTCAGCTTCCGTGTGCATGTTGACAGCAGCACTACGCCACCACCGTCGTGTTCGCTTCAGCGTTATTCTTCCGGCCTCCAGGTCTTCCGAAAACATACGCTGCTCATAACCAGCAGCTTCTTTCATCAGAGTTGGCGCAGCACTCAACAGCAAAAAGTTGGAGTAGTCGAGAGAGAGAAGATCAATGACGTGAAGAAGTTTGAACAGCTTCTCAATCATTTCCGGAACAGTTCCATCCTCTCTCAGTTCTGTTGCAAGCGCGTTCACCTCAGCGTCGCGGAACGGGGCGCAGAGCTTGGGAAGAATACTGGCGATGAAGTTGAAGAACTTCTCATATGAGAAAATGCCCTGTGAGCATTGTCTGTTAATTAGATCCGGATCCAGAGTCTCACTGATAAGAGTGTGCATTGAGTTGCCGGGCTTCAACAGGCGTAGCAGTTTCGCCCTGATATTATCAGCCATAGCAACCGTCCACAATGCACCCTCCCCAGTCTCGAAGCCTCGGCACATTGCATCACAAAGCTCACGGTTAAGAGCATCCCTCAAGTCGGCGGTTGGCGAGGCATCGACTCGATATTCTTTATCGATAGAGAGTTCGTGCACGAGGACGCGGTTGGTTGGAACTACGGTAAAGACTTTTGATAGCGAGTTCGCCTGGTGACCGTTGTGCGAGTTATTGGACTCGGATAGTTCAGACACGGCTGCATTTTGCGCTCTTGCACTCTCTTCGGAAATTGGTGTGTCTGAAGACGCTGAATCAATGGCAACGCGAGGACGAGCAATTTCGCCGGCGGGCTTCTTCTTCGGTCGAGACCTGCGGCTCTCTCGAATAGCTTTTCGTATCAAAGCCAGAGCTCTGTCTGGCCCTGCGAGCTTTTTGATCTTACTGAGAAGGATAGCTTGGTTATCTCTGATACCGTTCCTGTATTCGTTGGCTACCTCGTCTACGGTATCGTCCTTGACGCTTTGCCAGATGGCGTCGAGACTGACGAAGGAAGCAATCATTGTTTCGATGAGAGTTGTCGAATCTCTGGCTTTCCAGTCATTGAAAGCAGTCATGAAAGCGCCATGAGCCAGGGAGACGGTCTCCAACCAGGTCGGAGAGGGGGTGAAGCGGTTGGAAGGTGCCAACTTGGAGAGGGCGGATTCAAATGAGATTATGAGGTCTTTGGCCTTGGTGATGAGGTCCTGCTCTTGGTCGCCATCCCGACTCAACACATGAGCTGGGTGACCCAGAATGAGGTATGTGGAGAGGAAGGTCCGTACAGCTGACTTAGTAGAGGTCGCATCTCCTTCCGATAGCAAGCCGAAATGTGACATTATCTTCTCGGTTACGGTGAGCACCTTGTCCTCTGCAAGGAGCGCAGTGATGTCTTCAAAGCTGGTCGCATGCACCTTGTCGATGGATAGACCCAAGTCCAACCAGCCATCCACTAGCTTCCTTCGTGTTCGTGTTCGCCATGCATGTTGGATCCTTTCGGCAGCGGCATCAGTGGTTAGGACAGGCTTTGGAATAGCTTTCTTGGATTCGTTCGTCGGTGAGCTTGCGGTCCTAGGCCGGCGCATGTTGCGCTTGTATTCAAGTCTCCTCTTCTCTGCTTCAGCGAGCCGTTCCTCCATTTCCAATCTGTACCTCCGCTCTTCAGCGGCCTTACGCTCCTTCATGTCTTCTGCAACCTTCTTTGCGCGGCGAACCTCTTCGGCGCATGCTGCAGCGACCTGTGCAAGGTGTCGCTCACGAGCTTGTTGGGCAGCCAAGACCCTCTCTTCGCTGTTGGAGTTGCGGGGTGTTGCTTTGGCCAGCGCAGCCCGCAAACGGACCTGTTCGGCATGTGCGGCTCGGTCTGCGAGTCTTGCTTTGCGTGATTCGAGAATAGATGCGCGGCGGAGGTGCTGAGCGACGTGGTGGTTCTGACACGTGCTGCGAAAGGAGCGGTTGGAGGTATGCGAATGGGTAGAGGAGATGGAGTTGCGACGCGACGAGGCCGCAGACGATTTCCGGCGATTGTTCGAGGAGCGGTAGAACCGAGCAGCAATCCGCGGAGGAGGCGCAAACGTCCCGCCGCTTTGTTCGGCATCATCGGGGAGGGGGAACATGTCGGGTTCCTCTGGTATTTCGTCGCTTACGGTCAGCTCTGAAGCGATCAACGGAGCGTCCGAGTCTGAAAATGAGTGGTCCATGGTGACGACACCTGGGGGAGAAGATGTCTTGTATAGTATGCGTCGAGTGTCGTTAAGGGGGAATCGCCGCGCGAGTGTGTCGAATAAGTGTAGGATGACGAAGGAGGAGGGAGGGGGAAGTCGAGGTCATAAAGTTGGTGAAACGAAGCACGGTAAGCAAGCGGGTCAGTTCGTGTTTGGTAGTAAATCAATACGAAATGAGAGGAAGCGAGAAGAAGGGCCAGGAATAGAAAGGAGCACGATGGTCGAGAAGTGAAGCCTAGAGAAGGGGAGGGCTGTGATGGGGGTAGCAAAGCGAGTGCTGCTGTTAGGTGGCTGGGAGAGTAGAGCAGTAGTGAGTGTGTGATTTGGATTGTCAATGATGATGATAGATAGGGTAGTCATCCCTCGTACCAAGGAAGATGAGATTTGAGGATGGAATGAGGATAGCGCCGGCCGCTGGTTGCGCCATCCGCCATCCGCCTGCCCTCGTCTCCCTGCCTGCCTTATCATTGGATCGTGCACTGGATCAGATGGAAGCGACTGGAACGTCGATCACGTAAACCTTTCTCGACCTCATCCTCAGCCTTACAACATACACATATCAAACATCGTATGCAGTATACAGTACAATGACAATAGTAAGTACGGTCGTACAAATCTGCAGCCTCTAGTCTACGTGGAAACATATGATAGAACCATTCGCCCCTTGGTTCGCAACTCGTATCTAACTGGACCGATCAAGTCTGTCCGCATCCGGAAGATTGCCTGCTTTCATAGGCAAATCACGTCGTCGAGGACACCATTCAAAGGATCACATAATTACTTGTATGGTCGATATGGTGTCTGCAGCGAGAGGTCAGCAAATAGTACCAATCCACGTAGGTACGCATACTCCGTCTCCCTCCGATTGCTGATTGGATCATTCACCACTTTGAACAATATCCCCCCTTTGAATTATACCTCGAGCTTCACCAAGGGGAACGCGCCTGGTTCGTACGGAAAAGCAGTTGTGTAAAGGACATATTTCGCAACTGCGATGTCATCTTAGATGCTGCTGAGTGATCGAGATGTTGATGCCCAATCGCCCAATTGCCCAATGTAAACGTCCAACAACTCCGCGAGCAAAAACATTACTTTACATCAAATGCTCAACAATTGCAAGGCAACCCATCCCTTCCTTTTCCCCGGTTGATAATAGCCAAAAGTTTACATATACTTAATTCTCTCCAATGTCTAAGCAGTACTATTATCAAGTTCTATTGGGGAGCTCACGGGCTATCTCTTCAACAGTAGAATACGCACAGTGATCAGATTTATCGCCGAGAGTAAAAGGCTGAATGTAGAAACATTGAAGAATCATCGCAATATATTGTCAATTTGCTAGTATAGGGGTAATGCGTACTGGTGAAGACTTCTTAGCCCCAAACATGAGAAGAGTGGACACAAGCTTCACGTAGCCTTGTTTACGAATTGCAAAACACCAATGATGCTCATTGCTTAAATCATACCCATGTGTCTACACAGTTCTTCTTTTGGTCTGATGAAACGCCAATTCTTATCGTCGGGGATCCTGGAAATAATACCATATAAACCTTAAAGAACCAGAAAAGGATTTTGATCCAGCAAAAGATCTCCAAAACTGCTACATTATGAACTATCTACATCTTCCATATTATACAAGAACACTAATTACCCCACAAACCCTATTCTATCTTCAATCATTACGGGCTCAGGTGGGCAGTCACACCCTTTATCGTGTCTTTGCTGGGTCCCCCACGACCATTCACGATACAGCATAATGGTTGATCGACCAAGCAAGAAATATATCTACTGCTCTTTTCTCGAGATCGTTCGTATTTATGCAAAAGCAAAAATTCCACATCTCGTTTACGAAGAGCAATTGCACCCCATCTCAGAGATCACCTCAGCAGTACCTCGACCCCTCGCACGAACATTTCAAAGACGAAATGATATGTCTTTATCATTGATCAATAACTTAGTTAGCCAACTTACACATTCGCAAACTGTTTCTTAGAACACGACTTAGACAACTTCACAAATAATGCTGACTGACTAAATATCTCACATGCCAACCATCTATACCAGAAGCATAATTATCTAAAGCCGTTGCACGTCGTATCGTGAGGCTTTGAATCAGTCCAGATTGCATGCATCGAAGTCAGTACCATCATCATCTTTCATGTACAGCACAATTAAGGTACACTACCATAGAGTATCGTACCCCAATCTATTGTTCAGATCACACAAAAAGCCGTCAAAATCCTCGGCTGTCCGTCCACGATCTGCAAGAGCACATTGGACGAGTACGGTTTATCGTTATCTCGCAAGCCATGCATGTGACACCTAAGAATACTCATCTTCACATGTTCAGTTTCCGCGTCTGCGTTCTGTCTTAGAGGTTCAACAGAAGAGGGGTAGGAGGAGATAAAGCATATGGCGTTATGAAAAGAAGGCATAGAAAGTGTGTAGAGGGTATAGTAATCGTAAAGGGTGTATCTTGAAATTAAGTTGAGTTGGCGTCTGCAAGGTCCCGAAATCTATGAGTATGGAGAAAGTCATTGGATGATACCATGTAGAGCTCTCCGTGTCGGTCAATGTATCTGCGGGATTTTTGTTGATGTAGTTGGATGTGTTTGGTCAGGTGGCTGTCTTATTTGCATGGTGTTTCGTTGTTGATCGGTCGGTCATGTCTTGTCTCTTCTCGTCTCGATTTGAATTGTCTGCATACTTGGTCGGCTGGGCGTTGGTGAATGTTGGCATGAGGTCAGTTATGTTGAGATGCAGGTTAAGCAAGATGCTGCGACCCCTCATGACATTCGATGCGGGTGAACGCATGTAGAAGGTTCACATGGTCTTCGAGGTGGATGGACGAACGAACGAACAAGCGTCGACATCGAGAGCGATGGAGGCAGATGACCACCACTTTAAACTTTCGTTTTAGGCGAGAGGTGTGGAATGACGAACGTGGAGGTTCTTGTATCACGACAAATCATCTTCACTATGGGATATGTCAAATATATTGATTGCGAATTGAAGATAGGCATACCGTGTGCATGATAGACGAAGACGTTGAATCGACTGAGTCCGACTAAACTACTTCAATAATGTCCTCCAGAGCTCAAACCCATCCTTGCATGGAAGTTTCGACACGGCTCACATACCCCGCGCAAGAAAGGGAAATGCATGTCGTGCACATAAGCTATGTCAATCATGTTGATCAACACCGACGATCATTTCTCCCGACATCCATTCGTTTACAAGGAACAACCCTCGTCTTACGTTCGACGCAAACGGCTCCGATCATTGCTACACTCGTTCAAATAAAACCCAATGAATGAGTTACCTTACTCGTACAATGAATCACATCTAGACTCTGATCTACGTGCGAACGAATCATAAAGTAATTTAGATCTGACATTGACATGAGTTACGACGACAAGCGATGAATGCATCCAGATCCGAACATGTCAGCTCTTAGGCGATTGGGCGAGTTTCTATTTAATCCGGACATTTGTACTGTACATGCAAGTATACGTATGACTACACACCCTTATAGGTGATTTATGTACGCCCGCATGCTTATAGTCACTGCAATACACGTACGCACGATAATTCGAACGGCGAGCTATCCACGAAAACGGGGAAGGAATCCCCATGGCGCATGCGTGCGTGCTCGCTCGGTATGTTAACACCATAGGGAAAGATTTCAATGCAGCCGATCGGGGAAATCTAATGCATGTTTGTGCGGGAACGATGGACAAACAGTACGATACAGGACATGTACATGAATGATACGGCATCATGACGACAGTGGTGGAGCGCACAATTGCGATGCGGTACTGCACTGCACAACACTGCAACTGCACAGAACAGAGTCGTACAGTTTGAACCACTGATGGTCGTCGCCCTTGCGCGACTGCATGGTAACGCAAGTACCCAATCACATCGCATTTTATTCATGCTGTACAAGTCGGTTAGGATTACATAGACGGCTTGCTTACCTGCCTGCAATTTTTCTAGCACGAGGTGAGTGACGTTTGGCTAGAACTAGATTACCAGAGAATGTCATGTTGCTCGCGACTTTCGTTGGTGGAAGAGATCCCGAGGCAAATGTGTTAGTCTTGATGTTGTAAGCACAGAAGAGCAGTTTTCTGTGCCAGTTCTCTAGTTGCGCCATTCGGAGAGCAGAATCAGTAATGAACGAATGGAAGGTGGTCCGAATGGAAAGAATCCTTCGACGAGTGAGGATTATTTGCCGCATCGGCTCGGCGCAAAGAGTTGAGAAACTTGGAATAAGCAATTACTACGGTAAGATTTGATGTGAGGACTCGATGTTCTAGACGCAAGGAAGAAGAAAACTCTTCAACATTAAGTTACCTAGGCGAAGGATGGATGCATAGAGTGGTGTAGTCTTCGCTATGTTGATTCTACAGTAGTAGCATGGTAAATGGAGATGCTGTGGAGAACCGGATGGGTATCGATAGCGATAAGTGGACAGATAGAGCAGATAAGTGGATAAGGCAGGAAATCTCTGTCGCATGGGGGCAGGCCGCATGAGGGAGTAGTTCTGATTCCTCGATCTGGTGGGTTTACAGGATAGCCGTTAAGGCCTCGGATTGCTGAGGCAAAATGGCCAATTGGTAAAAGTGTTGATGGCCAGTCCAGTGACTCCAGCCCAGTAGTCCAGCCCAACGTGTATCCATCGTGCCATCCCAAGTGTCTTGCCATACTGACCAGTCGGGGCTCGGGGGCCATCAATCGAGGTCCACATTTCATTTCCACTGCATGCTCACCACTTCACACATATACCTGCGTACTCTGTACTTAACTGCAGCTTTACGAGAGGCGAGGCAAGGCAAGGCAGTCTATGACGAGAGCCCGTTTAATCGGTAGAAACATGCAGGACGAAGCATGGTCGGTAATAGTAGGTATGCACACAGACTGAACAGGCTGAGACCGCCGCCAGACCCTATCCTACCCTACGGAGGTACACATTTTGGATACTGTTGCTCTAGGTGAATGATGCTACGTAGAACGATAACCGGTCGTTCCAGCGCAGCGCCGCGAGCGTTAGAAACACATTCTGATACTTAGACATGTCCGAATGATGCGCGCCATGCATGCGACAGAGTGGCGCGACGACCACTGCGAGTTTTGAACGGACATGTGTTGCCCCAGCGAAAAGGCAAATACATTTGTGCAAGCGCTCTCATGCGAGTATGTATTTCATTTCGTATGCCGTTACCGGCGACGGGTGACGTGACAGCTCGAGGCCAGCCAGGGCAGCCAGGGCAGCCAGTGAGTAGGTGTCGAGCTGTACTCTCCGTGCTGTGTAGGCATCCAAGGCCGGTGAGGTATGTACGAGTACCTACCTAAGAGTGTGCCTACCTAAGTGATGTGTGCTGGCGAATTTGCACGTGTCTGGACGCCGGGAGCTGGAGGAAGAACCGCGCCGTCGCGGTCCACCACGTTTACGACCAGCCCCAGTTGTCCCGTATTAAGCCCGAGGACGACGAATCGGCACCGCGCAAGGTGTGATGAGGCGCAGCATGTTTGTAAGAATGAAGATTCGAATCAAGTCGAAGAAATTCATTTGATGGGATGGGCTGGGCCACTGAGTCGCAAAGTTCCCTCGCCGCTGATTCGATCTCACCATTCATGTTTTTCTTTTCTCTTTCTCTTCCATTCTTTGCCTGTCCCTGTCCCTGTCCCTGTCCCTGGGCCTGTCTCATCCTTGCGACTTAAGTTGAGTTCGCACAGCTCCGGCGGCATGGCGGGATGAGGCGCGCTAAGGCAACGGGGACCTGAAGATCCACGGGGGATCCGGGGCTGCCATTCGCCATGTTCTGCTGCTGGGTATGCAGCCGCTGCTTTTTTTTCCTTCTCGTCTCACTTCCCATGCCCTGTCCCGGCCTGTCCTGGCCTATCCTGGCCGGGGTTACGGGTTGGGATCAAGGTTTTGAAACAGGCACACAACTGTCCAACAGGAACAGGAACAGGAATTGAACAGCAGACACACAGACACACATGCGCACAGCTCAGGTCAGATCAGCTCCTGGATTTAGCCATTGAGCAAAATTAGTCGAAATGCTGATGTGCGTCGCTTGAAGGAAGATTGGACAAATGCAGTCACTATTAGATGGCACCATGACAAACTCCCCCAAAGAGGAGAGACTGAGAGAGATGACCTGCCCGTATCGACCGAGCATGATGACGATCACATCGAACAATGATTTGAAAGAGATGAGTCGCATCGGTCGCCTCAGTTGCCCGCAGCGCATAAGAGATTTTGAAAGGGTCTTGTTCGTCGGGTGAAGGACGGCAGATGGGTTGAACAAAGACATGGCACAAAGGCAGCTCTGGATGACGGAAAAGATGAGATAAAGCGAAAAAGAAAGAAACCAGTGACAATCGATGACGAGCCAGAGTAGGCAGTCGTCCAGGTCCACCACCACGAGTCCACGACCACGCGTCCAGGGTACCATAGAAAGTGTTGAATGTCAGGTCCCACAGAAAGCCTTAGTGTGTAGGATGCGTGGACGGTGGAAGGCGGCACATCCTCTGGAGGAGGGAGGAGAGGGGGGGTCGCAGGTGCTGGTTCCGTTGCTTTGCCTTCTACCAGCTGGGCTTGGGTTGGGCCGGGATGCTGCTGTTACTGTTGCTTGATGCTGCTGTACTGTGGATTGTGTGGTCTCTGGTGTCTGGTTGTGTGTGTGTTGTGCTTGTTGGACGGCGTCGTCGTACCTGAGCGGTGGCCCCAGCGACGTGGACTGGAGTCATACCAGATGGGGTTAGAGACTAGCTGCTTTTAGTCCCTGTCGGCCAACCACGCTAGCCCCCCCTTGGAGCTACTCTAGCTACCATTCTTTTCTCCCGAGAACCAAACTCTGCTCTTCCCCTTCCCCTTCGTTTCTCCTTCTCCACTCTCTGGCTTCTCCGGCTTTTTCTCTTTCTCTCCTACTTCCCACTCTTTATATAAGTACAAACGTTCGCTGCCTCCTTGCCCTGTTCATTCTTTACAGGCTTGAAGTCTTGCATTCGTCCACTTTCTTTCAACAAACCCCACATTCCTTCGAGATCTAGTCATCTCCCACAGTCATATCCTGACACCACCAGTCTCTACGGCGCATCACGCATAACCGTCAGTCAATCAATCGACAACAGCTTCACGCTTCAATCATCAGTTTTACCTTTGAGTCGCTAGCCGATTCATCGTCATTCCCTGTGGACCTCCAGAATATCAAATATCGACAAAAGTAAAAATCCACCGCTTCTACAGCAAACCAAATCAAACCAAAAATCAATCAAAATGAAGACTTGCACCGCTCTCTCTGCTCTTCTCTTCGGCTCCATCGCCGCCGCCATCCCTCTTCGCCAGCGCGACTTGGTCACCAAGACCGAGGTCGTCGTTGAGACAATCGTCGTCTACACCACTGTCTACGACGAGGCACCCGTCCCCGAGGCTACCTCCACTCCTGGCCTCTTCTTCGAGAAGCCACACTCAACTGAGGCCGTTCCCTCTTCCACCTCTGTCTACGTTGCTCCCTCCTCCTCTGCTGCTCCTCCACCTCCTGCTCCCAAGGTCGAGGAACCCAGCTCCGTCTACACTCCTCCTCCTGCTCCCACCACCACTGAGGCTCCCCCTGCTCCCAAGGTCGAGGCTCCTACCTCTGTCTACACTCCCCCTCCTGCTGCCCCCTCCAGCGCTGCTCCCGTCTCCTCTGCCGCCCCTGAGAAGCCCGTCGCTCCCATCAAGGCACCCACTGGCAACTCTCACTCTGGAGACATCACCATCTACGACAACACTGGTGCCGCTGGCGCTTGCGGCAAGCCCTTGACCGACGGTGACATGATCGTCGCTCTTGCAAAGGGCGCTTGGGGCGAGTCCACCTACGATGTCATGACTGGCGAGTCCACCAACCCCTGGTGCGGAAAGACCATCACTGTTGAGTACAACGGCAACTCCATCCAGGCCCAGATCATGGACATGTGCCCTGGCTGCTCCGGCGAGTACGACATTGATCTTTCCGTTGCCGCCTGGAAGGCTCTCACCGGCTCCGACGAGAAGACCAGGTACCAGGCCACCTGGTACGAGTCGTAAGCGCTAAGCGCTCATCGATCAATCTCTCGTAAAAGACTCTTTCAAACCAGCCTTTTGCGCAGCTACAATATACCCAAAGATTTCTCATCGAACTATCGCTAGCGCAGGCAGGTCAGCGCTTTGCACGAATTGTCACGAACTTTTTGTCACCATCAAAGCGGATCAATATCCACTGGGGTCTCCGAATCAATATGGAATCAACTCATTCAGGCGTCTTCACGTTGCACACCTGGGCGGGAATCTGACTGTTTATTGATTGTCATTTCGCTTTTTTATCTTCTTGTCACTCCTTCAAGAACATCTTGTCGTCGTTTGACTTTACTTCTTCTTCAACACAATGTAAATCACATTTAGGGTAAACTGTTATCTTGGTAGATACAGGGAATTAACTTTGGATACCTTGGAAATGTTTTCACGTCTTGGGGGAGTTTTTCTGGAGGGTCGGACGGAACGCAGTCCAAGGTGCAATTCGGTCTGACTGGGTTGCGCACTTGGAATGAAACATCTTAACCTCTTTAAATTCTAAATATATACCCCATTTCATGAAGAACTCGGAAATCAAAATCACTGTTTTGTCTTTGCAACTCACACATTCTCTTGCCTTTACCTGTGATGTCGTTGAAGTCTAGACGTGTCGTTGAAGTCCAAACAAGAAACCCGCTGATCATCACTCAAACCTGCGCCCCGTTTCACCTCAAATCCCAGCCAGCATCATCCCTATCATCATCATCCATCCTTCCCTCTCCTCGACTCCGCTCCCGCTCCCTTGCTTCCTCTCGGAGATTTTTATTTCCCACCCCGCAATATTATGCGATCCGCATATCGCCCGTCGCGTGTAATCCGTAGATAGTCATAAGATAAGACTAGCGGGCAAGTAAGGAAGAATAAGAGCAGTACATACACACTAATGCTCCGCCTCCGCCTCCGCCTCCGCCTCGACCTCCGACATGGTTTGTCTGGTCTCTCTCTGCTTGCGATTTGGGGGTTTCGCCCCGGATTTTGCGCGCGTGTGTTTCGGGGCTGATTGTGTTTGACGGATTGGGTGGATATAGGGCATGTTTTTCGTTGTTTGACGATTTTTGGAGGGTTGTGATATTGCATGGGCTTGGATGGGTTTGTCTGGTTTGGGCAGCGGGTTGAGCGAGAACGGGTCGAAGAACGAGAATGATGACGGTATCCCCATAAGTAGAGTATTCGACAAATGAACTACTGCTGCTGCAAATAACACTACACAATTTAACGTACCAAGGACAACTAGGATGCAGACGGGGACAGCCAGTAGGATATCTTGGTCTCTGAAATAGAATATCTTGATGCTACAGAAGTTGATATCCAAGAGTGGGTCAAAGTATGTGTCAGCGCCGCATTCAGTCAACATACACAGAACTACTTTTGCATTCTATGTTTAGTTGCTGTATCGTATTCTGCAATAGGAAATTGCCGATTAAACTCTACTTCACGTTTTCTGACGTTCCTCACAAACTGCATTGTGGTATGACTGGACAAAGAAATGACGGGTACTTCACCTTCACGTGTGAGCATTATACCTTTGTTCAATTGCTTAAAGGGTTGCGTAAAGAAAGTAATTATAGTACAGGCAGCTTCAATCACTCACAAGTGTACAGAATCGGGTTTGCGGCTCACTGATTCATTGTCTTCACCACGGGTCGGTGGCCAGTGATGGAAGGAGGCCATCGCAGAATCGAAATTGAGATGCTCATTGTGAAGGCAGAATCTAAATTGGGAGGAGACGATTTCTGGCCCCATAGACATCGATTATCTTAGTACTAAAGCTCACCCTCCTCCCACATTCTGTCGTAATTCATCTTAAACAGCTAAACTATCAAACCCTCCAAGAATTCCAAAAATGTTTTGTAGTGGTGTAAATCCAGTAAAGAATGGAGCCGCGATTCTAAGAAAATCAACTCCAAGAAAATCCTTTAGGTATTTATTTTACAGCGCTGTCGTATGCATTTCACTAATCTTCATCTTAGGGTCCAGCCTTTCGGAGGCTTTTGCACCGTCGAAGTTGGTGAAGATAAAACGCCATTTCATATCCACAAATCCATGCTGAAGGATCACTCCGAGTACTTCAAATGAGCATTGTCTGGGACATGGGAAGAGGCCAAAACAGGTGTTGTGACTCTTGCGGATGTGGAGAAGCTACCATGTAAGTCCCGTCATACTATTTGGCGCATGGTTGTTGCTAATTGTTTATTCCATAGTCCACATTTTCGTTCAATGGCTTTACTCGAGTGAAATTGAAGATTATTCACCAGAACACATCATGGAAGAACTCGATTTTAAAGTCATAAATGATAACCGAGATAACGACAAAGCCATGAACAAGTGGGAGGTTCTTTTGCTAAAGTGCAGCGTCCTCGCAGACCGCTTCATGGCATTTGAATTCGTCCAAGCAGCCGAAGGCGGATTTATTGACTTCATTCTGAAAAACGACAGAACACCTTGCCACGAGGCTATTGTGTATGCCTACGACAATCTACCTCAAGAAGGCCGATTGGTGCAATTCATCGTTGAGCGCGAGTGTCAGGACGGGAAAATCCCTGAGAATACGCCCGAGAAACAAAAGCTCTACTCAGAACTTCCGCATGAGTTCTTGGTACAGGTAATGATAAGGTATTCCAGAAATGTTCGGATCATGGAAAGAGAGTGCCGCGGCGATATAACTTATAAGTACTCCTACCATAGGAAGAAAGAAGACAGATTCCACCAAAGGCAGGTGAACGGCATAGGCTCGGAAACTCCGAGCGATGGCTCAAACCCCGTGGGTCGCTCCAGCCCCGTGGGTCGCTCCAGCCCCGTGGGTCGCTCCAGCCCCGTGAGTCGTTTCAGCTTTGGGTTGACATGAATTCCAAGTGTCCTGCATCATATCGAAAAGGTAGTCGTTGGAAGGACTTGAGAACAAATCCTCGCCAGAGGCACGTCACTTTGTATCTAGGTTTCTTTCGAAACAAATATTAATTTCAAGTATACAATGCCTTCCATGTAGTCATTTCAGTTCTTGTGACTCTCGTTTATGGTAAAGGTTGCTTTTCATTTTTGAATAACTCGTGACGAAGGGTGATAATGCTAACTAGCAAACATGTTAGGAACCACATGACTGACTGGAGAGACGAGAGACATGAACCTCAACGAATTTCTCTAGACGGTAACGCTCATCCCCCGAACCAATAGTATGGACGGCGAGATCCGTAATGAGGTCAAGCATCTGTTTGTGTCGCGACTTCCTCTTTCGTTGGAGGGATTTGCTGCGATCGCCTCCCTGCCATCACCGCTTCCTGGCAACCAGCGACAATCTCTTCTCTCTCCTCTTTTCCCCCACCTGCGTTGGCCTTTTCTCTAATTCAGACCTGTCTTACTTGTGCTCGGGTTGACCGTCTTGATATGAGCAGGCACCATGGATACCTTCTATGACGATGACTTTCCTCGCGGCAAGCGTTTCATGTATGTCTTTCAAGCACACGTCCATCTGACATCCTAACTCACCACACCTAGCACGCTTGCTCTAGAAGAAACATGCGTTGTCGAAGTTGGAGAAAAGAAGACTCGATTCTATATCCACAAGTCGCTGCTCATTGAAAACTCCGAATTCTTCAAGAAAGCGCTCTCTGGGCCATGGGAAGAGGCGCGAACCGGCGTTGTAAGCCTTGCAGACGTGGAAGAAGCTACCTGTAAGTTCTAACAAGTAAGCGTTGTAAGACATTGATCTGACGTTGTTTAATTAAGTCAGAGTGTTCGTGTCGTGGCTATACACGATGGATATTCCGTCTAGCGCAGAGGGCTGGGAAGACATATCGGGCCCCATCCACTCCGATAAAGTCGAGAAGGCCAACCGTCCCTTTCTTTTCCATCCCGAAATACTCCAACTGTACATGTTGAAAGCGTACATTCTGGGAGACCGCTTAGTGGCACCAGAATTCAAGACATCGATGAACAATACCTTTATAGAATGGCTCGCTATGGGGTTGGAGGATGGCAGTCCGCACCCAGATTCACTTTCCCCAGATACGATCATCTTTGCGTACGCAAACCTGCCAGGGACATGCAAACTTAAAGAATTTATGGTGCATTGGCACATTGAGTCTTGCAGCGGCATCGAACATGATTGCATTGGCGATGTCGATATCAGAGCGTACGATCGATCTAAACTTCCTAGGGAATTTTTGATTGATGTCATGATCAAGCAATCCGAGATCATTTCCGCCGTTAAGCGAACTCCAAACAAGGCCGAAGAGGTAGTCTTCTTCTTTTACGGTCCTTACTGCGAAGAAATATAAGGACATGGAATCCTTCTTGTACATGGGTTGAGAGGTGCTTGTAGAAGCATGTGCTTGGAGATTTCTAAACATCGATACAATCTTACCAACAAAGACTTGCTGTACTTGAGCCGTCATGCTCCATTGTATCCAGTGACAATCTGTAATCCTTATGAAGCATTGCCGTAGATAGGCTTCCTGTTTGATGGGCAAAAGCAATGTTGGGATGATCAGGTGGTACAACTAACCTTGCACGCTAAACTAATCTAAGTATTGAGCTTCAGCATCCCACTTCAACAACCACCCCCACACTCTCGTATCCTGCCAATACATCCCACATAACATACCTCGTGCCCCTCATTCTCTTCTCTTTATTTACTTTAATTGCCCCTCTCCCACCATGACCACGCCCAATACCGTCCTAATCGACGTCCGCACGCCGGCAGAGTTCTCGACCGGAGCTTTGTCGAACATTTCCTCAGAAGCCATCAACATCGAGTATCAATTGATCGATACTTTGCCTGAAGTCCTCGCGCAACGAGGCATCGATATACAGAAGTCAGACGATATTACGCTGTACTGCCGGTCCGGAAGAAGGTCGAATATTGCACTCCAGGTGTTGAAAGAGTTGGGATATCAGAACGTGAGGGACATTGGAGGATTAGAAGAGGCGAGGGCAGTGCTCAAGAGAGAGGAAGCTTTACGGGGATTGGATAAGGGTGACGTCGTTGGGGTGGAGGTCGCATTAAGGCCGAAAGATGATGGAAAGAAAGATTCGAGGGAGAAGAGCTTTGGAGCTTTGCTGGCTGGACTGAAGGACTTGGATTGACGGATCACATCAATAGTGGAATGATTATGAAGATAAACGAGTGGAAGTTGAAGCTATCAAGAGAAGAGGTATCTAAATATGCATATGCTAAATGCCGGATAAACGAATGGATTGACATTGCGGACCATGTCTTGCGTTCACTACATGGATTGGATCCCTGACCTTCGAGTCACTGCTTAAGCCGAGGAAGTAGGCAGATCAGTTGGGGCGGCGCCGGTCGGTGCAGCACCGGAGGGGAAGCTACCAGAAGGAGGAGGGCCACCACCCATACCCTCACCAGCATCAGAGTTGACAACACCGCCATTCTCGGTCCAGTAGGCGGCGGCGCTGATGTTGTAGGCAGCCGTGGAGTCCATACCGAACGCGATCCAGCCGAAAACACCACACGAGACATCCTCACCGAGGAGCACATACTCAACGACGGGATCGTAGCCATCGGCTTCACCCGAGAAAATTGTGTCGTCTGCATTGGTTGTCAATTCCTGGGTGTTGCTGGCGTAAATATCAGTCTCCTCGACCAAAGAGATGAGGTCCTGGTCGAAAAATGTCTGGCCGACATGGGTAATTGAGCCCCCGGAAATGGTGTTGTTGGGCAAGGTCGTGGCGTTCAAGTGTGACATGACGTGGATGTGAGTTGCACGACCAGTGTAGTGCCCTGGGAAGAGAGTGTTGAAGGTCACAACACCGCTATCATCGGACAGCTGCACACCTCGCATGAAGGTCTTGTCCAAGTTCGACGTGTCGTTGGTGTTGCCATTGCCATTTGCGTTGACGCCGGAGTAAACACCCGTGCTGTTGCAGTGCCAGATCTCGAGGTACGCCTTAGGGACAGGCTCGCAGGTGTTGGTATCGATGATCTGAATGTCCAATGTCAATGGGACACCTTCCTGGTTCTCGTGGATGTCCTGACGAATGAGTTCTCCGGAAACCCAGTACGGTCCTTGCGTGGTCTCAGGGGTCAAGACGCAAGAGTTGTTACCAGCGAAGAGGATGGCCGGGTCGGTGTCGGGGTGGACATTTGTCAAGTTGCTCTTATGGTTCTTGTTAAGAACTTCCTCTGCGTCGCGAGCGTGGAGATAAGGCTTTTCTGGAATGTTGTTAGTGACTATGCCATCGACGTTCAACCCTCGATACTTGCCTTGGCTTATGGATCGCTTCTTACGAAGGCCATCGACCATGGCACTGCGGCGAGCATGCATGGCCGCATCGTTGCCACGTGCTTTCAGCTTTTCAGCGCAGTGGGCGAGAGATCGCTTGTGAGTCTTGAAGTAGGCATTGCGCTCAGCAATCTCTTGTGCATGTTCTGCTGCACTCTCTCCGGGATGAGCAATAGCCTCCTGAGCAACGAGGATGGCGCCGAGAAGAGCGGGCAGAGCAGAGAACTTCATGATGCTGATTCGAAAGCGGGATTGTTTTGGCGAGTAGGAACGACTGGAATGTTTTTATAAAGAGCGATGGACTGAGGTTGGTGATGATTTTCAAGACCGTCTCCCTCCCTCTATATAATCCCCAGTTTGACGCCCTCAACAACATGTCGATCCATTGCCGTCCAGTCGTCACAAGCGTACGCAAGATGCCCCTCGAAACAATCTACCACGCAGTCAACCCGTGAATAGCCCACATGAACAAGCAGCATAGACAGCATGCGCCATGATGGTTGAACTGCCTCCATCAAGACTCCACCCCGTTTCGTTTCATGGATGGACTAGCCATGAGCCAATCACAGAGCCATAGTTACAAAGTCTAGCTGTCAGTGTCAAAGAAATTTCCCGGGCCAACCCTTGAGATTCGTGCAATGCAGATGGGATTCGAGAGAAACGCATGACGCGGCCGCGACATGGCGTACGCGGCCTATCATGAAGGCTTGACGCTCACGGCCCGCGATTTCCCTTTCGGGAAAGGCCACCGACCTCACAACCACAAAACACCCCAACCACGAGCATTCAAATTACATGTTACCGCCAACATGATCTGGATCGTGAAGCTTTTTGTGAATGCCAAGGCGACGGAACCCAGCCTTGCAGTCTAAATCCTCGGAGGATTGCGTATCTGCCAAGAGATATCCAGCTGTATCAAGCTCTTCTCCACTGAGCTTGCCATCAATTAGTGCTGCTGAGCCGCATGTTCGGAACAATCAGAAGCATCGTGGAGGCTTGGCTGCAGTTGAATCTTTTCGGTAGATTCCGTTCATACAGTCGTCGTGACGACGATAGGGGTAGCTTGTGACGTTGGGAGGGTGCTACTTACGTGGACATAATGAGGCACGGCAGATTGGACGGGAGAAATGGCAATGCAGGATCGTCACATTGATGACAATCACGTTAATGATATTGGAAGAGATAGTTGTTGATTCAGCGTGCATGATGCTTTCTGGGTAGCCGTTCTACCCGTCACTGTAGCCATTGCTTCAAAGGGCAGCAGCAGGAGATACAACTTTGCGAATGGAGTGGTCCATTGAGGTTTCCTTCATTACAACTTATCTTCAATGTAAGATTATATTTGAATTTTAACCATGTGTTGACCAAGGTCACGAAGCAACAACGTTTGGCAACATCACTGGAGAAACATGTAACGACATGTACTTCACAACCACCCATAGAAGAGCCGCGGAGCATCCATCGCACCTGCTTACATTCCGGCAACACTGCTGCAAGTCATCAAGCACGTCACATCTGCAATCAAGTACAGCCCAGAAAGGAAATCTCGAGCCATGGCGATGAATTGGATCGAACGTGCAACGTTGCCAACCGCACACGAGTAGTCACTTCGCCATGCATCAACATCTATCCACTGATCGTCGGCATCCCTCCTTCTCCCCGTGGAACAAACACCACCTCCTACCACTATAATCCAACGCAGCTCAGCCAACACCCAAAAGAGTCCTCCCTCGTGCCCCTGACCGATCCCAAATTCCAAATCCCCCAACGCCTTACCTCCCCGAGAACCACCTACATGCACCTCACCGATCCCCAACTCCCCCAGGCAAACGGCCTCTGCACCACCCCAGAAAATGTAATAATACACACACCTACGGAGTACATATGTAAACAATCCAACGCCCTGCGTTACGGGCATGCAGGCGTGTAGACGTGCATGCGTGCGTGAGATAACGGTCTTCCCAGAAAACACACGCATAGCGCCATAACCGCCGCAAAAAAAGATGAAGAGAATCCTCCAACCCCTCAATGCTGTCTACGCTGCGCTCACCGATCAAGGGATCGAGGGATCAATCACCTCACCTCACACCTCTCACCCCGTCCGTACGCACACAAACACGATCGCCCCACACGCACGATCTTCGAAGAGTCGTACAAAACCGTTTTCCCCATCCATCAAACGGTAAATACAGAAAAAGACATTCGCCTCATCGCCTCATCCCCTCGCGCCATGCCATGCCATCCTCACCCCCTTCTCCGCGTAGGGAGAGGGCGACACAGCGACGTCCACGAATGGGGGAAAAACCACCCTATTCCCTCACCGATCACGCATACCCTCGGCCTTAGACACCCTCGAAACATCGCTCTGAGGAAAAACAGGCATTTACCTCGCTCGCGAGCAGCAGCCCACACCCTGCGTTTTTCCTTCTTCCCCTCCTTCCCCCCCGTCCTTGTCGTTATGGTGGTTTTGTCTTGTTTTTGCTCTTTTAAGTGCACAGAAGGTGTGTGGTTTCGATCGGGGGCCGGCCAGGGTAGGAGAACGGTGTGGGAAAGGGTTAAAGGGTAAAGGGGGGTTCAGCCCTATGCGTTTGACCGGTAGGGGGGTGTCGATAGATTGATTGCCTGAAGGAGGGGATGGAGGGGTCTGGACTCTGGGCTGGTGATGGATGCTGGGATGTCTGGTTTTTGTTCTGGCAATTGCGTGGTGAGGTTTTTCTCCGTTCCGTCTCTAAGGAGGGATAGAGATAGCAAGAATGATACGGTGATAGGTAGTTTGACTGACTGGCTGGGGATTGAGCATCGATCGTATGATTGTAGAATGACTCGACTCGACTCGCCAGGCTGTGAAAATGTCTAATTGGCAGTGCTCTTCTTAGGTGCGCGCCATGGAAATGTTAGAGTTTGACAATGGAGCGAAGACACGTGTGCAGCGAGTTGTGAATGTAGTGTGGATGGAAAGTTCGAAGAGCTTGGTTGTGTTTCTATCATGCATGCAAGTAATATCGTACGATTTCACTCCCTTCCCTCCTCCCATTCTGTTCCTTCCCTTCCCTTCCCTTCCCATTCAATTCAATAATGATATCTCCGCCCAGCTCCAAAATAAAAAACAAGATACATGTATCCAGGCAATTTCAGGCCTTCGGAAGTGTGTGGCGAAACATGAATAAAAGAAGAGAGGTATACAAAGCAGCCCATTCGTACGTCATCCCATCGTCGTCCCATCATCGTCATGAGTTCCCCCTGTCCCGCCGGTTGGAACCCCAAAAATATGAAAAACCCTCGCAATGCAAAAATCGAGTAAATAGATGTGAAGGAAGTATATGAAACTCCACCTCTGTGGTGGAGATTACGTATGAGGAGAGACAAAAATAAACGCCGTCTTTTGGTATCCTAATCCTGCATGGGGAGCAAAGAAAAGACTAAAGGGATATACTAGAAGGAAGATTCGAAATAATAAAATCTGACAGCTGATGACTGCCGGTGGTGACTTTCCAACCAAGGCGCCAACCCTAAGACCTGATTATGTGTTGAGAGAAAAGGCTCCGGCGCCAGGGAAATGACTAATAGCTGATATTTGGTATCGTGATCGAAAGGTTGCGACTCTGTTTTTGTACATGAAGACTCCGTGGAGTATGCGATACGGGCAGTTTGGACATGTGTGCAGCGAATTGTTCCTCATGGACTAAATCGAAAATTGCGCCTCAAGTAGTCGTACATGTAGAAAAGGGTAGATTACGTTATTGAGCAGTCGGGGTGTTGGAGTCTGATGAGGCTTCGGGAGGTGGGATCTTCTTGACAGTCCCATTGCTACCGCTTCGGGAGGACCTTTGTCGCTCAGCGAGGAACACTTTTCGGTCGTGGCTGCGGGCAAGCTCGCCATTGCTGATCGATCCGCTGCGTGTAGATGAATTCGTCTTCCTCTTGCCCATGACAAGAAAGTCGTCATCGCCCGAATCTTCATCGTCGCCGCTCTCCAGAGCATGATCGCCATCGTAGCCAGAGGTGTCGTCACGTAAGGAAAAGTGGTGTTTGATTGAGTCTTCTGAAGTCTCCGGAGCGACGTGATAGGCGCCCATTTGCATCTGCAAACACTCATCTGGGGCCACTGATGAATTGGCCGAGGCTACCGATGGAATCGATGGGTTGGATGTAGACTGGGAGATGGAGGCAAAGTGATCTTCTGATGAGCTCGACGTCAAAGCGACTGCCTGAGAGGTCGTGGAAAATCCGCCAGGGCTGGTCTCTGTTGAGCCTGGGTTTTGGTTGAGGTAGTCTTCTACTTTCTGTCGCTGGAAGAATACTTCATCGTCTGGACTGGGTGGACACTCGGACTGCGTAGCGATGGAAACAGGGCGCGATGCATTCTTGGACCGCGGGCGCTCCCGTGCCTCTTCAACTCTCTGTCGTACAAGCTCGTCCTTGGCACGGTTGAAGCGTTCACTAGATGCGCCACGGTCAAGTTGAGGCTTGTTGAAGGAAAGGAAGTCGGTCGGTCCAACCTCCATCTGATGATGCGCGGCGTACATTCGACTGTGATACGAGGCAGCGGATGAAACGGATGATTGGCGCGAAGCTGCTCGCTCGGTCGGATCCGGAGACCGCAAGTCGGAGATGCTTGGCGAGGTGCCCCGCGCAAGACCAGGGGACATCTCTCTCAGGAGATCAGATTGGTCAACATGGCCAGCAGCAAGTGTGTTGCTTATCGCGAGACTGGGGCCTGCATGGGCATCCTCTTCAGGATTGACCAACCTATCGATCGATTTGGCCCGGCTATGGAGGTGGTTGGGTTTGAGAAGGCTTTCTCGGCTCCTCACACTGTTGACAAACCGGCGAGGTGCTCCGCCAAAAATGCCTCCTAGGTGAGTGCCCCCCGGACTTTCCAATGCAGTAGGGGTCCCAGGTAATGCTGGTGGTATTATTGGGGAAGCTGGTCGGCCTGATCGCAATCTGTCTCCTATAATTGTGCGCCCCGACGCAGTAGTATTCGACGTTGCCGAGTTTGCTCGCTCAGGCAGCGGCCTGAATGCGGTTGCCAGTGTAAGCGGTTGCGCTGTGCCTTCCAAACTATGAGCTGGCGATCCTGTTCTGGAGCCAGATGACTCAAAAAACTTCTTACGCTCTGCCACCTCTGGGCTGGCGGTCACGCTCTGAGAAAGCGGATGATCGGGCTCTCGAGAACGATTGAGGGCCTCGAAAATGGACTGACCCATGGCTAAGCTGGGTCGTCGGCCTTCTTGGCTGATGGTGCTGCTGGAGGAATTCGCAGTCAGTGGATGGTTTGGGTCGGGATTGGTAGCATTGCTCTGTGCGCGCCGCCTGGAACCCCCGCGCCTTCCCATCCCAAACATGGTGTCGATGGTCTTGCGAACACCTGAGCGGACTCGGTCAATGAGAGTAATAGGGACGACGGCCTGCTCGACATCGTCTTTGGTGACGCGAATCCTGTTCTGGGCCGAACGGTTGGGATCCGTCTCTTCAACCCATGAGTGGAAATCATCGAGACCTTGCAACAGCCAGGGATGCCGTTTGATCTCAGGGATTGTGATCCTCTTTCGTGGGTCCTTGATGAGTAACCTCTTGAGCAAGTCCCGGAGGAGCTCGCCCACGTCCTCATGCTCTAGATCGTGCGGGGCCCTCTTGCTCGTGGTCATGGAGTGATACATCCGTCCATGGGAGTTTGGCCTGGAGCCCGATTGCTCCGTGACAGCCTTCAGGCGTTGATCAGGAATGTAGACGTCGGTGTCCGTTATCAACTTCATGAGGTGAAATGTGTTGTGGTCGTGGAACGGAACCCTCCCATAGATGAGACAGTACAGTGTGACACCGAGTGCCCATACATCGATCGCAGGTCCAACCGGTGGTGGAGCATCGTCGGCATCAAGATCGGTCCGGCACAGCTCCGGCGCGTAGAATGCAGGAGTACCCACAGTCTTGGCTAGCTCGATGGCCTCATCGTAGTCGTGAGCATCGGATTCTGACTGATCACCAGTAGTCTCTCCGGAACTGCCGCGCCCCAGATATGACACTCCGAAATCGGAAATTTTGATTCGATGTTCTTTCGTCTGGAGGAGGTTTGCTGGTTTGATGTCTCTGTGGATGACGCTTTGGAAGTGCAGATACTCGAGGCCAAGTACCGTATCTCTGAAGGCCTCGCGCGCAGCTTGGATTGTCATGAGCGGCACATAGCGGAAGTGCTCGGGAACTTCCTCGTCGTCATCGGTGTGGTGGGACGAGCTGCTTTCTGCGAGGCTTGGCGCCCTTCCCCGGGTTGGCTGAGTGTCGTAACCGCCATACATGGTACCATCGAGCAGACCGAGTTCGAGGTCCGGTTGACGAGAGTTGGCAAGGGGTGTGGGTGAGCGGTATGCAGTTTCCATATTGGTGTCGGGCAAGTTGTCGCGACTCGCGGCTCTGTCGTCGATTGAACGCTGGTCACGACTGCTCTCCGACGCATCATCGTCCGAATCTCCTCCATGCTCGAAGCTCCACCCGCCAAAGTCAGTTCCTTGTGAACGGCGTAGGTGTTGTTCTCTCGCCCGTCGACGTATTTTGCGCTCGAGCTTTTGGCGAGCGTGGTGGAGTATCCTGTTATCCTCCATATCCGCACTGTCATTATCAAAGATGCCTTGAGAGTGACGTTGGAAGCGGCGCCACTCAACACGTGCTATCTCTTTCTCGCCGAGGGTCCGCCATTTCACCTCGCCAAGCTCCACGTGCTCCAACACAATGTATACCTTTTTGCGTGAGGGGTCGTCAATGACCTCGAGTAAGCTTACAATGTTGGGATGGCGAGCCTTCTTTAGAATAGCGATCTCCTTTTTGATCTTGTCTTCGTGGCTCGTGTTCTTGCCTAATCGCCGTCGTTTGGAGTAACGGTCAACAATTTTGATGGCAACGAACTCGCCAGTAGCGAGGTTCCTTCCCAACTTGACCTTGCCGTGCACGCCACGACCAAGCTCATCAATGACCTCGTAATTGTTGATGATTTTCCTTCCGGAAACGGGATCGACATCGACATCGGCCGTGTGGGTCTCCTTAGGTGCCTGTCTGTGAGTGTGGTGCAGGTAGGGGCTGGAGTAATGGCCATCATCTGGCTGTCCGCTGCCGTGATGGAAGGGAGGAGTTGTCGGGCTGAAGAGACCGGGGCTGCTCGCAGGTGAATTTCCCACGGTCCGCGAGCCAGACTCCATGAGGTCACGATGGTACTCGAGTGCGATGCCGAATGTGGAGATGTGGGCGGCAGAATGGGAAGAGGAGTGGGCAGGGTGAGTGCTGCGTGTGCGTGGGAGATGCGGAGGGTGAACTGTATAGTGTTGTTGGTTTTGTAGAGCGGCATAGGACTGATTGGGGTAGTGGGGTCCATCTCTCTGATGCTGTCTCGGCAGAGGTGCAAAAGATGCTATTGGGTCAACGGAATGAGCACGTATTGTCGCTACGCTGGCTGTGGAAGTGCTGGAAAGGTCCCTCTGGACGCCTGGCCGTCCAACTGTGTCAGCGTTGATACGCAGCGAGGACGAAGAGGGAGATGCGGTCCGGGTCCTGGTCCTGGTCTTATTTACTGAGGTGGAGGACGCATTGTTGCTCGTGGTGGGGGAGGGATTGGTCGATGTGGGAGTGGACGCAGAGAATTTGGAGCCACTGTACATGCGCAATGGTTGCGGCGAGAAGTAGCTGGGCTCATCATTGAGGTGCTGGAGCTCTGGCGGAATAGCAGGGACCGTGTCGGCCGTGGAAGGCACCTCTGAACGTGGTGTGTTGTCTGATTCATCGCCTGCCTTTGACGGAGGGAAATCGGCAACACCTGCTGCTCCAGGGCTCTCGCTAGCGGGTCTGGTGTTATCTGGACGGGGGAATTGTGCCTGATCCAGATTCATGTAGCACACGGCTGACGCCGGTGAACTTTGTCGCGGATGTGGTTCGACATGTGGATCGGAGGGCGCTGTCACGTATGTTCCTGGGTCACCCATGACGCCCATCAACTCAGCGTCCGGTAGATTCGGATTCATTCAAACGACAGCCGCTCGTTCGCAGCAACGACCGCGAGCTTATTTAATCGATCCGTACAACCATATCCACGCTGGAGGAGGGGTTCGAGGGTTGTTGAATCAGCGTATGGGTAGCTGCAGCGCTATTGTCATGCTGGGGTGGGTTATCGCAGTGGTATAGCGGGGGATCGATGACGGCGAAGATAGCGAAGATAGCGAGGACGGGAACGTGAGCGTAAACGTGGGCGTGAAGGTGGGCGTGAATGTGAATGTGAATGAAGATTTGTCTGCGATGACGACGGCGAAGACGAGAAACGAAGGCGAAGACGAAGAATGGAAGGATTCGAGGTGAATCGTCAAGGCCGAGTTGTAAGGTGGAAAGGTGGATCAATGGCTCAGAAGAAGAGTGTCTTGAAGGTTAAGAGGTAGGTAGGAGAGTGTTTGAGGGAGAGGATGGAAGAGGAGGGGGACTATCAAAGTTTAGTTGAGTATGGAGGTGGAGGGAGAGTAGTGGTTGTATCTAAGTGGTGGTGGTGGTGGTAGGCGTAGTTGGCGTAGTAGTGGTGGTGGTGGTGGTGGTGGTGGTGGGCGAGGGTGGATGTGATTGAATTAATTGATTGGGACCGCCAACGGGGAATGGACATGGATATGGACATGGACATGGACATGGACTTGAGCGAGCGACGAAGACTTCTGAGAGGAACAGATCAGCGGCCGAACGTCTAACTCGTCTAATTCCTGACGGCACCGAAAAGACAGAGGAACAGAACAGAACAGGACAGGACAGGAAGAGAGTATTAGACGGAGTCACAGAGAGATCAGAGAGGGAGGGGAGGGATGGGAGGAGGAGGGATGGAGGCGCACACACACACACACACACATCCACCTATCCACCCACCCACTCCACCATCCGTCCCATACTGTGTGGGCATAGGCATAGCAGACCCACCTACTATTTTCCAGTAGTAGACAGTAGGCGGAAAGATAACAGAATAGTAACTTAACTAGACGATACGCTTTAATCTTCTGTACAAGTATACCTGACCACGACCTAGGTATGTACTGGTATTGTAATAAAGTTTACGAGGGATACTTAACCAATTTGTACGGGGCTTGTTGCGGGCTCGGTACAGAGCGGGTGGAGTAGAGTAATACCGCAATGGGAATGGGAGGATGGATCGAGTTCTGGTCCGATGATGGTTATGGTGATGGTCACACACTCACCACCGTGGTTGATGCTCATACACTGCACACCCATCCTGTCTTAAAATACCCTACTGTGAATTACGATACAGTATGTACTCCGTACACTTGACATTTACTCCGTAGAAACATACCCACGTAATCCTACCTATGTTAGGCAGCTAGAAAAAATCCTCAGATTGATAGGAGCCTAAATCCATCCAGGTATCATCATCATCAATATCGCTATTAGTTTATCTGATTGTTACAGTATTCTATGATACGCGTATGGTATGGAAGAGGAGAGGAGCTAAATGGAAGGGAAAGGAAGGGAAGACCGCCCGCCCGCCAATGCAGCCAGTGACCAACAAAACCCCCCAGTGGCGACCCCAGGCTTGCAGCCCGCACAGCAGCCCCTACAGTGACCAGTCCCGTCTATGTACTCGTACACTTTCAACAGTCCATAAACCAACGACCACGAACTCCTGCAGCAGCCCCGTATGTCTGCACTCCGTACTCACTTCCGCACAGCAGCATGTACTGTATGTACTGTAAATGATGAAGTCATTTATCATCTACGGAATTGGACAGCAGGAGATTAAAGATCGTTGGCCATGCGATGCGAGGTGCGAGGCGAATCAGTTGGTTGGGACCGGCCAAGGAGACCAAAGGGCCGAAGAGACACAGCAACGGGATGGACGGGGGACGGGGTCTGCAGAACAAAGAAGAGACGGCGGGGCCCCAGCAAGAAACAGAGGCGTCCCAACAATTCAACAGTATCTCTGCAGCAATTACAAGTACTACCAGCTATTGTGGTAGTACTCCGTACTCCCCTAACTACTGTACACATAGTAATTAGTAGTGGAGAAAGTTATCATTATTGAGATGCAGACAAGCAAATTTGCGGAGCGGCCATGATGCTGATAAGGGCAAAAGAGTGACACACGCATACCGGCAAAGGCATAGCCAGAGGCACACGACAACAGGGCCACCGACACACAGACACACAAAACCACACAATCTAGATACTCAACGTCTCAACAGAGTAGCTGGACACAAGCCTCACTGCACAATGTTGAGAGACGGGTCATCTTTGGGGGGTGCCTTTGGGGAAAGACGGGTTTCCATCCCGGTATGCAGAGAGATGATGTCTGCTTTTTTTTTCTTTCCTGTCTGCAGCGCAGTGCGTGCAGTGCAGGCCATCGTACATGTATCCTGCAGCTGCAGTAGTGAACGGACGCAAACTATTTATTTATTGTCAAAAGGAGATGAGTAGACGTGCAGTAAGGAGACACTGTACTCCGTACATACATCATCGCCGTCCATCATCATTATGGTTTTTATTATTACAATTCGTTGGGTAGATGAATAATGGATTCGTAGTTGGACAAGCGGTTGCTTTCTCCGTGGAGGCAGTTCCGTATGTTGATTTGAATGCAAAGATTCCGGTTGTCATTACATACTGTGTACGGAACGTTGTAGACGGTAATAGACAGTTTAATTTCATTATTGCATACCAATGTCCAACTCCTTATGGAGCCTTGGCCATGTCTATCCTGCCATATCTCCATTCTCGCCTTCTTCCAGATACTATATACTAACTCTACTCTCTTCCTCTTTCTCTCCTATGCACTGACTTCATACATACGAGTAGAGCGGATAGTAATTAGATGGTAGTGGAGTAGAGTGAATGTGCAAGATGAAGATACACAGTAATGGCGTCCCCATGCCATCCATCCATGTAGGTGATTGCAGCTCATCAAAGGACCAGGGGGGCCATCCATGCCGCTAGATCTGATAGAGGTTAGATCACTCGATGGGTTTTCTCCACCTCTTTCGATACTATTGGCTCATGTGTCTGCGCTCGGGCCAACCGTGGAATCACCATCCTATCACCGATGAGCTCAACAAGCTGCAGCGGCGCGCACTCTCTACACTCTAACTACGAGTACGCTCTACTCCTCCGTATACTCTCTCCAGTCTCCAATACACTACGCGATCATCATCACCTTCCTTCACACCACCTTGACCACCCTTGATACCCTTGACACCCAACACCATTCCATCGTTCGTCTCTCCTGAACTGAACTACACTGAACTAATCGGGAACTGAAACTACACACCTACACATCTTCAGATGGGCGCACATGATGGATGGCCCATCCGAGCTGACTTCACTAACTTCATGACACCCTCGAATGAACTACACCACTCAGCTACAGAACATGCACTCACCACTCATCCATCAATCAACATTACTAAATACTGATCGTCCTATCCGAGTCCGGATCACACCCATGATGATATTCATGCGCTAGGTTCTCTACAGCATTCTAGCTACTACAAATCGAGTAGACATTCATTCATACAATCAAGGAACCCTCTTCGAATATGAACAATACCGTCCGTCCAGAACTGCTATCCGCCCGCAGATGCATAGCCATGCAGCTGCCTCGTTTCTTTCCTCCCATCACCGATCCAGTCCAACAGGGCCACAGGCATCATAGATTGATTGTCTGTACGCTGGCGGTCCTGGTCCCAGTCCCGGGCCCGGTTACGAGTATGGTAACGAGAGTCAGAAGAGAAAGAGGAGGAGGAGGAATTACATGGCTGCCGCGTTGAGCGCCTTGATAAACCTCTCACCTAGCTCTCGTCGCTATCGTTTGGGCCCAGCACGATGGATGCTGCATATCATACTTCCTAAACCGCCCCAACGCACCGCCCGACTCGGATGTTGCCATCCCGCACCTGTGCTGTGCCATCATATCATCATCATCTTCTCGTAACAAACCTACTTCGTACCTCCATGATCCATCTCGTATCCCAAGCCCTGCCTCGCCTAACTCTCCAAACCATTCATCTATCCAACCACATCCTACATCCTCCTGCACCAAGCTCGTTTTTTGCTGCCTCTTCCATCACCCTGCACATGTCGCAAAGCAGGTCCAGCCGCAGTTCCCCAGATTTTCCCTCCTCATCTCCATATTCTCTCGTCCACTGAGGAGCAAGGCATACCAGCCAACCAACTAACCCTTGACAAGCTGCACTTCGCTGCGGTGCGCAACTCTCTTCAAACTCATCCCGTGCTTTGCGACCTGTCCTCATACCCAACACCCACAGGATCAGGATTAGACACACTTCACCAAGCCTTCCTGCTTCATCCGCGAGTTCCGGCTGCGAACAAGCAAGCAATACCCTCTAACCGCCAAGCACTCCCATCGTCATGGCGGGGGAGTCTGCGAGGGATGCGATCCAGCAGCCAACCTTTGGGCGAACAAAGGGTCTCCACGGGTCAAATCCACCCTGATGAAACGAAAACCCATTCATCCAAAGCAGCTGTGGATCGGATCCACCACTGAAATCTGCAAGCTCCCTATCGCGGATCAAAGTAGCATGGTGTGGCGGGTTGTTATCATCATTATCATTATCATTATTACAGGCAAAACGAACGGTACAGTATCGTACATGGTCGGCGTAATATTGCGTTCGAACCAACAATTAATCATCGCCTAGACTACTCGCAAAGCCAGGTTAATTACTGTAAGGGAGTACGGAGGACTCAGGCCATAATTAATTATTCTCACGATAGCAAGGTCAAGCAAGCGGAGACAAGCGGGGCAGACCATCCAAAAGCGAATTGCGCGCGGCGGCTGGCTGATCGAATGCGACTTCGCTTCCAATAGAGCTAGCAGGGCACTCAGCAAGCCTAGCCGAGGGACGGGAGTGCGTACTTGTTGTGTGTACGGTGCAATGTGCATACAATACTCTTGCACCTGGGAATTGAGATTGTGCGTGCCCTCATCAACACCCATACGGAAGACGCCCCTGTTATCGTGCACTGCCTATTTGGGCCACTCGCACTTTTCCGGGGAGCGCAGTGCATACGACATTCTGACGTAGATTGCTTGTGACAGGTCGTCGATCCATACGGAGCAGACACCTCGACGCTCTCTGTAATCCGTACCACACCCATGCCGACTTTTCTGTCGTATCACACGATTGCAGATTCTTACTATCTAGTACAGCAGCACAGCTCAGTTCCACACCTCGCGCCGGCAAAAAGAAGGGGGAAGCGGATGGATGGATGGGCTGGGTGGTAAGGGGAGGGGTCCAGCTGGCCAGACCAAAACTCAACACCTAGCAATCTGTCCTCCGACAGCATCGTGAAATACCGCATTGGGCGATAGTGTGTGGTTTGTACGGCTGACAGAGCTCCGCGACGCATGCAAGTTCCCGCCGGCGTGTGGCCCCGCGCTGGATTTGCAATGGTCAGTCACAGTGCGTCGTCTGTGTTCGTGTACGCTGTTTGTGCATGGTTCGGCGAGTTCGAGTTTGACTCAACACCGCCAGAATTTCATCGTGGACTACCCTTCTGGGCCTGGTGAGAAAGGACTACAGGTGCCCCGTGATGTGAGTGAGCACGCAACCTTCGGATAGTGGGGCGCCTAGAACATACGGAACTTGGGGGAACACGGAGAAGACGCGGATTTCGTTGATTCACTCCTCAACACCCTTCGCTAAGAAAATTTCAATCATCGTGAATTACCCAGTTGGGCCTAGTGGGGTTGGCCACTTCATCAGCACGCACGGCATCGTGGCTCCTAGACTGCTTGTCCCCCTACGCCGGGAATAGGCCAGACTGATTTTTCAGTCTCCAGGCCATCACAATTGTGCATTGACTCTGTGTGACCCCTAAAGACTTACAACAGCTTGTGTTCTACCTTCCGGTGTCATTTACTGCCTATTAGATTTGATATATTAGCTATACTCAGGCTCTACTCGGGACAATGAATGAATGAATGATTGAGTAGGTAGATAGGCAGTACTCCGTACAGAGAATGTAGTACATGTATGTATGTATGTATGTACGTACATACATGGTGGCAAAGCATAGGCTTTAATTCGGCTATCACAATAGAGGCAGGCAGAGACAATGCAATTCGGTAATTAGAAAACTCCCATACGATAGGATTCATCGTCGTGCAGCAAGAAAACCCTTGCGTTGTCGTGCGTCTAGGAGTTCTTGTCACTGCGTCCGTGTGTCATTCTGGCCGCGGTCCAGCCAGCGAAAGCCTCGTCTCCATCACTCTATCTGTTCCTCCCTCTTGCATCGTTCAATAGCGAACGTCCACCACCAACAACGCCGCCGCCGCCGCCATCATCACAGCCAACCCATCGACTCTACTCTACTGAGTCTACCCTACTCTATTCTGCGGCCCTTTGACCTCGCCCGTTCGTGCCCTCGTCGCCCGACGCTTATCCGCCGTTGCCCGTCGCGCACCGCAAGCCTCGATCGAATTGATTGCCAATGCATCGACATCCCGCGAGGGACCCCATCAAGGCCACGCAACCCCATCGCCAATCCAACTCCCACTCCGCATCGTCACTGGACCCTCATCGCTATCGTGACTTGGCGCTAGGCATCTTTGCACTTGTGCTCGCATTCCGCATCGTCAATGCATTAACACTTAGGACCTTTTTCCAGCCAGACGAGTTCTTCCAATCTCTCGAGCCAGCATGGCAGCTTGTCTTTGGCCGAGAGAGTAATGCCTGGATCACATGGGTAAATCCGAATCCTACTCTCCCTTCCTGCCCGTACCTGTTTCTGCAAAATAATTCACAATTCATCCACGCATCCACATCCACGTCTATCTAACTCCACTTCCCGTACCCACGTCCACGTCTGCATTTGCATTTGTATTGTCCCCGCAAGCCCATCCCCTTTCCAAGTCCCTGTCCATGTCCATGTTCATGTCTCACAATAATGACTGTAGGAATGGAGAAACCAATTGCGGTCCTCCCTACACCCTGACATATTCGCCGCTGTCTATCTGGTGGCGGCAAAGCTATCACAGTTATGCGGCTTGAACCTCCCTAGTCAGGCCGAACTATACATCGCGGCGCCGAAGGTTACCCAAGCTGTGTTTGCAGCGCTGCTTGATTTCCATACCTGGAAGCTTGCAGAGCAGACGTATGGTCGAGCAAGTCGCACCGCATATGCTACTGTACGTTCCTGTGCCCATGCTCCCATTCGTCAATGACATTCTTTTCCCACTTCATGTGTCCCCCCAAGAAAAAAAAGCATCATCCCCACCCTTTCTCATGCAAAAGGTTTTCTAATGATTGAGTCTGAGTAACTATAGCTCGCACTATCTTTATGCAGCCCGTGGCAATGGTTCTGTTCTACCCGCACATTGTCGAATTGCCTCGAAACGACCTTGACGTCCATTGCCGTCTGCCATTGGCCCTGGCAATGGCTCCATCCACGTCCTACTGCAGAGCGTTCGCAGAATGCAGTCCAGAGTAACATCGGTTCCCTGTTACGGTAAGTCAAAGCATGAAAAATATTATTTGTGCATTGCACGATGATATTATGACGATGGATCTGGATCTGGATCTCATCTAATGCGTTTTGGCTCCCTGACCCCGTCGTCCTAATTTCTGGTGAAGACAGTGCTAAGTAGTGCATCGTGCAGGCTCCGTTGTTCATTGCTACTCGCGGCGAGCGCGTGCATACTGCGGCCAACCAACGCTCTGATCTGGCTTCCCGTATCTGTCCCAACGCTGTGGCAGGCCTCATCGCGGCAGCGGTATGTGTTGGTCCGCGAAATTTTCTTCTGCGGGTAGGCAATCCTTTCCCACTTCCGCTGGCGAGAGATGGAGAAAAAAAAAAGAGATAGAACTGGGGCATCGGTATATGCAATCCTGTCTCTTGCCATGCGGGAGGACGGGTCTTCCCCCAATTGCCGTTAAGGCTAATCGAATCCAACGTTGTGTGTTTAGATCTGTTGTCGTTGCATGTTCGACACTGTCCGATAGGCTCTACTACGAGGCCTGGACCTTTCCGCCGCTACGGTTCCTGTACTTCAACATTGCTCAGTCGCTCGCGGTCTTCTATGGCAAGAATAGACCCGACTACTACCTGACCGAAGGCTTACCGCTTCTGCTCACGACGGCGCTACCCTTCGCCCTCGTGGGGACATGGAAGGCTCTACGTGGACAGATCAGCTCAGATGAGGAGCAGACGCACACCGACGGACGACATGCTCTGGTGTCAAGCACTCCGGAAACGGAACAACATGCTTCGACCTCACCGACCAAGAGCGATTCGTCTTCTCCTGCGGCTGTTGTCAAACCATCCACGGCCACGACATCTTCTCCCAAGAGACCCATTCTCCAAGTCCTGGCCTACACCTCCGTGACTCTGACACTCACCCTCAGCCTGATCTCCCACAAAGAAGTCCGCTTCCTGTACCCCATCCTCCCCTTCCTCCACGTCCTGGCCGCAGAGCCTCTGACCAACTTCTTCCTCTCCTCTGCTTCGTCCGCCACCACCACCTCCCCATCCCCTCTCCTCACCCCGTCTCTCCCCCGTAAACTCCTCCTCCTGACCCTCCTAACCGCAAACCTCTCCCTCTCATACTACACATCGCAAGTCCACCAACGCGGCGTCATCTCCGTCCTCACCTACCTCCGCACCTCCCACGAACACGCCCTCTCCCCCTCCCCCTCCCCCTCCCCCCAATCCCCATCAACGTCTCCAACAACAAGCGTAGCCTTCCTAACCCCCTGCCACTCCACCCCCTGGCGCTCGCACCTCATCCACGCCTCCCTGACCGCCTGGGCCCTGACCTGCGAACCCCCTCTCTCCATCCCGCCCGGCCCCCTCCGCTCCGCCTACCTCGACGAAGCCGACGTCTTCTACGCCGACCCCGCCGCCTGGCTCCGCGACAACATGCAGCACGTGTCGCGCGTACGGGCGCGGCGCGGGTCCTCGCGCACGGCGGGCCACTGGGTGGGCGTCGAGGATGCGGCGAGAAGGGGGGAGGGGACGAGGGAGTGGCCGAGCCGTCTTGTCTTCTTTGGGGGGTTGGAGGGGGTGTTGAGGGGGTTCATTGAAGGGAATGGCATGGAGGATGAGGGGGAGGAGGTGGAGGGAGGGAGGAAGGGGGCCGGGAGGTATGGCGAGTGTTGGAGGGGGTTTAATAGTCATTGGCATGATGATTGGAGGCGGGTGGGGGATGTTGTGGTTTGGTGTTTGGATGGGGGGGTTAGGAGGTAGTCTTGTAGGTTGGTTGTTTTTCCTTCTTCTGAGAGGAATTGTTGTGTGGATAGAAGGAAGGAAGGAAGGAAGGAAGGAAGGAAGGAAGGAAGGAAGGATGTAATGGTGTTGTGGGATATATGTATCGTACATGGAAGATGATGTGCATCAATGAATGTGTGTGCATGTATCTATGTGATGTGTTGGTGGATCATCAAGCATATATAACTGAAAAAGGTTCCGAGATTCTAGTATGTATGATATCTAATCTGATCTATCTCAATCATCACCTGGACGTCTCAATGGGGTGTTCGAATTGACGTATATAATATAACAGCCTCTTACTGTCCGAAGGGTTGGCTTCGTGGAATTGATCTTGGATTTGTGGCAGTGAAGATACTCTTATCTCTAGACTGTGCATCTCTTGATTGTATATCGAACGAGAAGTAGCAGAAATTCGCAGAAATGCCTACCCCCGACTAAGGGATCACTTCGAGAAAGAGATAAAGAAGAAAGAAAGATAAACAGGTCGTCTCTACAAAATGACCTTTGATGCAACGCTAAATAACCACGCAGCATCTTGCCAGCCCCCGGGCTCCTCGTTCGAACGCTGCAACTTTGCAATGTCTTCCTCGTCTGACTTCCCTCCGTCGGCCGTCGACCTCACTGCTGCGGCGGCGATGATGGCCTCGCGTTCGAGCTTTCGTCTCTTGGCTTCTACTTCGCGTCTAAGTTGGAGTTCCTCTTTGGTCATGTTCTCAGGGCGGAAAGTGTCTTGCTCGACGTAATCGTCATCGTCGTCTTCTTCGTCCGATTCCTCGCCATCCTCGTCGACGCTGAACAGTGTCCACCCGATAAGCCTGTCCATCCAGCTGCCCAGCCCGAAACCCCGTTCCCTAGCCAGTCTCGCGATTTCCTCCTCGTCACCGTCGCTCTCCACCTCGTCCACGAAATCCGGCTCCACCATGCCGTCCTCCAACTCCCTCTCCATCTCCAGACTATGCCGAGCACTAGGCGTCCTCGCACCACCAACGCCGACAGGTGCAGACATCATCAGATCGACCCTGCTCCCCCTCCTGCTATTCCTCGCGCTAGGAACCCTACTCCCAACCCGACTCCCAACCCTACTCTGCAGCCTGCTCCCAGCCCTCGAACCCACCAACCTCGGCGTGAAGAACCCATGCTCATCCCCCGCGCCGCCCCCGATGAAATGCTCCCCAGAGAGCAGCGCAATATGCCTCGGATCATGACTAGGATGCTCCTCGTACTCGTCCGTCTGACCAACGAGGCTCGTCGAGCTCTCCCTCCTCACAAGCCAGCTCTGCCCTTTGCTCTCGCGCGTCTCGCCCGCGATCGCGAGCCCCGCGCGGTGGATCCACTCCTCGTGCGACTCGCTCGTGTGGTGCTTCGTCGGGGTCATGGGCACGCGGAGGGGGTAGATCGGCGCGGTGCCCTTCCGTCGATGGTGGGTGGTGCTTCGTCGCACGGCTCCGCCCTCCAGGTACATGTCGTCGGCGGCGAAACTGACGCCTGCTGTGCCTGCTGTGCCTGGGCGTGTCCCTGGCGGGGGGATCATCGCGCTCGTGCTCTTGGCTTTCGGGATGTCGCCCACTTCCCGGACGGAGTAGTCGCCCGCTGGGTTGGTAGCACCGGCATGGGCGAAGTAGCCGTCGTAGGCGTACGGTCTGGAGTGGCCGTGGTGGTTCGCGCGGCGGGGACCCCGCGAATTGCTGCGGGACTGGGAGAGGGAGAGGATTCCGGGGGTGGTCGGGGCCGACTTCTGCGCTATGTAGGATGTGAGGGGCGTGGAGACGGCGTGGTGGGAGTCCTCGCCCGAGGGGGACGGAGGCTGCGAGGCGTCGAGAGGGTATTTGGAGCTCAGTGGGGCGAGGGAGAGGTTGTGGAGGTTGGGGTAGGATCGTCGGGTCGAGGAGCGCGGCGTCTGTGGTTGCGGTTGCGGTTGTGGCTGTGATTGCGTGTCCATTGCTCTATGATGGCGAGAATTGGGTTGTTTCGGAGGAGATTGTTTGGATCGTGATTATTGGTATTGGGATGGGTTGGACGGGATATCGGGTGGCGTATTATTTGTTATGGGGGTTGAGGGGGGAATGCGGTTGAGAACAAAGGAATTCTTTGATGGTTGGAGAAGACTGATGGCGGACACAGAGGTGGCGTGTTATATTAGATGAGGGGAGGAGGGAAGAGAAGGGGGAAGAAGGATGTGGAGTGATATTAAGGAGGAGTAATGAGTAGGTGATGGAGTGAGTGAGTGAGTGAGTGAGTGAGTGAGTGAGGAGGATATAGGACAGGAGGAAGTTGGCGAGTGTGGTTGGTTGGCCCTCGGCATCTCCAGACAGGCAGAGGACGATGCGGTTTACGGGGGATCCCGCTAACGACGAGGTGGAATGCGGGATTGGTTGCAGATCATCTCTTTCACGTGCTAAAGGATTCCCACTCGTGATCACCATTCTGCTCCCCCAACAATAAACGTCAGATCATTCTCGTCGAAGTTTTCTACCAAGCTATACCTAAGCTGCGTGGCTGCTTAACAAAATGCATCGTATATCACTCCACCGAGACTTGGATTCCCGGATGAAGAAGGCGGCGATGGCGATGATGTAATGCTGCTATTCTCCCAACAGATATCTATGCATTTTTTCATCAAGGTATCCTGATGTTGAATTCGAGTGCAGTTTGGAATTATTGCATTATTATCGTGAGGTGTTTACTGCAATAAAATAATTGAAGTGGGCAAGATGCGTTCGTTCTAGGGCGACCGATCCACGGGACAAGTTGCCCTTTCTGAACATCCAAAACCCATCGGTTGAGAAGCCAGGAAGAACGTGTAGTCGGAACACGAGAATAAGTATGCGCAGAGATGGGGATTCTAGGTCTCTCTCCCTGTAAAGGCGATGCATACTGGTGTGTCGCATCGAGGTCTAGCCCATCACCAAGACCATCATCCCCCATCGCGCATGGAACTCACACTTGGCTTTGGCGGCGGTGGTTTGTTAAGCAAAAGCAAAGAAGCAAGTCGCAGATTTTGATTCACATACACAGTAGAAATTGCAAGTCTAGGCTAGGTTTTACTAAGCACTGCTAGGAGGTATGTACTGTACTTGCTTGTAGGAGAGAATGGCTCCTAGAGAGCACACCATACGAGGCGGGACGGAGGGGGGATCCCCAAGACAGGCCAGTCGAAGCCCACGGCGATCGGTCCACGGCGGCTTACAGTGCAGGTGCAGAAGTGGTAGATTTATCCCCTATGTTGCAAGTCTATGGAAGTGAATGGTGAGAGGTTGCGGTACTGGTGACTGGTGTGGCGTTAGGGTGAATCCATGGGCTCCCCGCAGATCGAGAGGTCCAAGTAGATCAAGAGTCAAGGTTTGAGAACCATAATAAAGGAATGATAAGTGGGAACAGTTACAGTCCAAGGGGAGGGGACGGTGACGGTGACGGTGACGGTGACGTTGAAGAGAGCCTTTCCCTTCCCTTTCCCTTCCACCTTTTCTCTTCGCGACGGTCGTCGGCCTTTTCCCTGGCCGGTTCGGCCGCTTTTCGACCACCAACCAACGACACCCTCTTTAGACACTGACACTACACACACATGCAAAAAATAATAGTAATTATGATAGTTAATGATGATCACTAATGCTAAAGAATTATAAATTCACTACGACGGATACTATGGGTGCTGCTTTGTACGAGATACATCGGTTCAACATACTGTCAAGGAGGCATGGCGCAACCTGCACTCTGTGTATTCTCTGCATATACGGAGTGTACATGCAGGATTGTAGATATATCTTTCCTTTGCTGGTAGGACATGAACATATTCAGTCGATAATAGATTATAATTACGAGAATTGACTACTTTACTGTAACCTAACTACTCTACGGACATTGTCTCGGGGTTTGATCCTGTTCCCTTATTCCTGTTCCTATTCTACCATCCTGTTCCTCCCTGCTGGTACTCGTACCAGTAACCATGATACCATTACCATTACCATCCATCCATCCATCCATCCATTCATCTCCATCTCCATCTCCGGCCTTCTCTCTCTAACTCCGCTTCTTACAGTGCTTGGACTTGGAATACCTTCCCCATTCTGATCCTTCCACTCCGTACATGGGTAGCATAGGTAGGTTGTGCTTCTTGTGTGCGTGTAATTTGTGCTTGTGCTCGTCCTCGTGCTTGTTCATACTGTGCTCGTGCTTTGTCTTCGTCTTGTGTATTTCCCAATAAATCTAGGGAGGTTGAATGTGGTTATTGACTGACTCTGATGTATGTGTATGTATTAGTTATTCTGCCTACTTAGCTACCAAGTCGTTCCCCCGTCGCTGCTCTCGTGCCACACTTCCGCCCTGTTTTGTCCCCCCCCCTCGCCCTCTCCGTCTCCCTCTCCGTTGCCTATTGTTCCGCTTCCTTTTCTTCCTCTTCCTTCCTCCCCTCTCACAAAATTACTCTTCACCATCGCCGTCTCCCCTCTTACCTACGCTACCATGTTCCGTACACTAACCTAACCTCACTCCACCACACTACACTACGACTACGACTACGACTACGACTACGGATACACTACACAAACCACCAACCCTTTCACCACGACAATCAAACATTTATCCCCATCTCCCCTCCCGCCCACTCACACGACTCACTTACTCTCTTACTCTCTTACTCTCTTACTCCCTACTCTACTCATACCCTGTCCACCTTTCTTTCTTTCTTTCTTTCTTTCTTTCTTTCTTTCTTTCTTTCTTTCTCTTTCTTCCTCTCCCGCCCACTCTCATATTTCACTTATTAAACAAACCCACGAGCCACATCCCCCTTCTCCCCCATTCTCCACAGCAAACACGTCCGCACCCTTCATCTACCTGTCACCTCCACCTCCACCACAACCACAACCACAACCACCGCACTGGCACCGCGTCCATCATAACCGTCATCATCATCGCCTAGCCAACTCACACACCACTTGTCGCGTCAGTCACCGCATAGAGCACCTCGCTCCCGACAATCCATTTGCTCATACCTCGTGCGACGGACTATTCGCCCGCTCGGGCTCGCTCTCACCATCATCCCGCTCACTTCCACAACTCACACGCACCCCCGGACAACCATGGACCTCTACATCCAGTCCCACTGTGACCTTAAACAATGCGTCCTTTAAGCATTCGCTGACCGCGAAGTAAGTTTGGACCCTCTTCTATTTATGCGATCCTATCCTTTCTTTTCTTTTCTTTTCTTTTCCATATCAACTCGCCGTGTCCTACAATCCCCCTCCGCAACAATCAACCCATGACCCTGTCCTGTCCTGTCCTGTTCAGTCACCTCAATCCTTCTCGCTTGTCTCTCCTGCACCATTCACATACATGCCCCGGTTTTCCTTCATTGGTCCCCCGTCATGCGTCAGGGTCCTACCGAGCAAAGACATTCACCTCCTCGCGATGCCACCATGTTCTACTCGTTGTACAATCCCCCGTGCCATCTCCAAACATTAACATGGCTTCAAGGCTCTGCTCCGCCTGCCGGTTCTCCCTCTCATCGCAAACTACCTCTACGACAATCAACACATCTTCGTCATAACCATTCCGCCACCACAAAGCTCCATCGGTTACCTCCAATTCCGGCCTCCATCCTCCTCCGCCTATCCATCTGCTTGTCTACCATCATCGCATACTTCCGCTTGAACCCTCAATCTGCCAATTTGCCTTCCTATTGGAGATTCACCGTTCAAGCTTTACTGGATATCGAATCAGCTTATTTCCGGCTCCTCCCTCTCACTCGATCATTGAAAAGTCTATACATCATGTCCATCACGAACGGCGTTTCCGAGCCTGCGCATGGCGCACATCAGCTCTCAAGAAACAGCACCCTCATGGAGAGATTAGAAGACATGAGAAAGTATATTATGTCACTCGGCCTGACTGATTCGAGTGGACACCAACTCACCGAGCATGTTGCGCACACGGTACATGAGGATGTTCCGAGTGATGACGAGCCATCCACAGAAGGTTAGTTTGAATGCTTGTATTCATGCCGCAATGTTACTTGCACCCGATGGAGCGAAGAGGGCTTTTTTATTTCCCTCGCTACGATGTCGATGTAGAGAGAATGTCGTCAAATGCCTTGAGCTAGTGGTTGTTCTGTCAGGCAAGACTGACTAATTCATGCAGATGCTGGTCGGACTTCAGTCATCCCATTTGATCCGAAGATTCCCGCTCGACTCCAGCCAACCCTCCCACCAATCAACTTTGGAGCAGTTGTCAAGAACAACATATACCGGAGTGGATATCCGAGTGCTGAGAATTTTGGTTTCTTGAAGAGCTTGAAACTGAAAACAATATTGTTAGCAATTGGTCGTATTCTTGCACGCGTAACACCAGCTAATATGACGAAAGAACTCTTGTGCCCGAGCCAATTCCTGAAGGCTATCGCACTTTTATGACTAGCCATGGAATTCAGCATTTCCACGTGCACATTCCTGCCAACAAGGGCAAAGTCCGAATCGCCGCATGCGAGATGACGAGGGCGTTAGAAATCGTCCTCGATCGCTCCAACCACCCGCTCCTGATTCATTGCAATAAAGGCAAGGTAAGCAAACGAAAATGACTCCACGTCGGAGCATTACCATCGATCGCCGGCATTTGACACTGACGATCATGCAGCATCGAACTGGCTGTGTCGTAGGGTGTTTCAGAAGAGTCGAGGGTAAGTTATCGCCTCATCTCAATTCTCCGACACCGCTCACAAATGTCTAGGCGAAGAGTTCGGACCCATCTTTGACGAGTACCACACATACGCCAATCCGAAGGCGAGGTTACTCGATGAGGCATTTATCGAGCTCTTTGACGAGCACACCGTCATGTGGATGGCGAGGCGGTACAATTGGGTGCAGCCCGTTGCCGCGGAGCCGTTGCCACCATCACCACCGTCACCAGTGCCCACCCTCAGCGTCGCAAAACCGAGGGCTTGAGTACCGTGTAATACGAAGCATGAATACATTTCACCTGTTTGGAGAAGGCGTTTATCGGATCGGATCGGACCGGATTGAATCGAATCGAATCAACTGGGTAGAGAGTTGTGGGAGCGTCACACCCCACCTTGCATTTATTTGGCGTACAAGAGTACCGTTCAGCGGCCTCAAAAGGGAAATACTAAGTCATCGGCGTTTCGAAGCAGAACATTGCTTCAATCTCGTTCCAACAAGCAAGCCATGCAAGAGATCGAGAAGAAGAAAATTCCGACTCTTATCTCTCAACATCGAGAGCATATTCCCCAGGCACGCTTTTGCATAGCATCATTGTTTCATTGGGCTGGACCGCAAAAAGGGCGCGCTTCCTTTTGTATTTTCCTTAGTGTATTTCTGCCTGCTTTTGGCACATGTAGCACATGTATTTTTGCATTCCCTGGCGGACGGTGTTAGTCTATCATATGTACTCAATGTACGCATACCCTCGTGCACAATAATGCAAAAAAAGAGGGAGAGAAACATCTGAACTCGCTGCATCGTCCACTTGTCCACTGAGTTCCTATCTGTGTTGAATCATGAGAGCAATCAAGAGATATATACATTCTCGTTCCAATACATTTGCTATTCCAATGCAATACTCAATTCTATCTCAAGGTTCTATTGCTTCGTCAACTTCGTACACCTAGCCAGTCAAGTCAGTTAAACGACCAACTAGTCCGTCCCCACATCCATCCACCAAAAGAAGCCAAACCCCCATGTCCACCCGCTAAGACCAGATAGTTGATTAACCACCTAACTAAACGTCTAAGCGAACCCTTTTTTTTTCATCTAGAAACCCATCAAACTTTTCCCTTGCCCCCCACCATCCCTGTCTCTCTATCACATCCACCACCCACATCCCTTTTTCCACTGTTTCTTTTTAATTCACATCTATATAATTCAAATAAGTTGAGATTCATACATCAACCAATCAAAAAACATCAGCATCGGTGGTTTAGTGGTAAAATTAGCCGTTGCCAAGCAGATCCCTTCAATCTTCAGCTTCAAGGAGTTCGTAGAACGACAACAGGTTTCATAGCAAGGTTCGGCTAGCCCCGGGTTCGATTCCCGGCCGATGCACTCGTTTGTTTCTTTTTTGCTGGTTTTTTTTGGTCCTGGGGGTGGTGGTGGAGAGGGAGAGAAAGGGGACGGGGGTGGAGATGTGGTGGGGACGGGTGGTTATTCTTTTTGGATGAGTAGGAAGGATAGATTAGATAGACATGTAATTAACTTGAGAAGAGAGAGAGGTTATCAATTGAATGAAATTCAGGAATGATGGGATGATTGATGTCTGTGGTTGTGGTAATGCCGCCGTCTAGGAATGATACTTACCTAAGGACTACTACTAACTTCTCAATGATATATATATAAATACCTTTTCACCTTTATGTATGTACCGTTTCAAAAACGCACGTATATGCGTGGATGGAAGAGCCTGCTTGTTCAGTATCATATGTGTATGTTAATAGTAACTAACGACCAAGTAGCAAATCTCTCTCCATCACCCATGATCATCCACCACCCCTCTTCAACCGAGGGAAAGAAGAAAAGAGGAGATAAACGAATGGAAGGTAAGGTAGTCTAACCAGTATTACTTAGATTGAAACATGTTGAAAGTTAACATGAATAGACAAGACAGGACACACGATTAGAATAGTGGATTGGGAAGGGAAGGAAAAGGTGGTATATACAGTAGGATGTATGGAATCAGCATGTCTTTCTCGGGTTTTCGTCTCTCTAGGACAGACATTGTCTATGGAAGAGTAGGCGATGATGATTGTGGAGTTGATGGTGTTGATGAGGGGGAAGTAGGGGAGACATTGTGCGTGCAGATAGATAGAAACACGTAAATGCACGCTACCGATCGAATAAGATAGACTGTCGGTAAGCAGATATTGATGTATTGGAGAAGTATCAATTCGTAGTAATAGAAAGACGTACAAAGGGTTGGCACGTCGGACTGGCCCTCTGCAAGTACTTTGTACTTAATATTGTATTCGCTAAGTCTCCAGACTCTTTACTGGTTACAGTGTACCCTTGACTAGATAGATACTCTAAGTATAGAAGATGCATGAAGCTAGCAGGCGGCCAGCGCGATGGTCAACCCTCTGTACAGCTACCTACATGATTCGATACTCTCATTCACTGGATTTCGATGCAATCTCATCGTAACGAACGAGTACTTGTTGTCGTATGAGTGCACTTTTTGCAGCTGTACTTGCAGAAGAAGAATTTATATAAGTATCTATGGACAATTTTGTTTCAATGTTACTTTTATATGAGAAATAGATAATCTGTGATCATGTGGTATGGGGTAAAACCAGCCATTGCGGAGGAACTAGCTGCATATCAGATAGATACAGATGAATCTGCCTCGCAGACAGACGGACTACCTTCCCATATGCTCTTCCTCCCTCCCCTACTCTCAACCCCTCGTATTTCCAGAAATCAACTATACACACACTTTTTACAAGTGTGAAGGGGAGGAAAGCGGAGGCACGTCTGGGAACCAGCCGATGTGCCATCTATCTTTCTGTCGTACTGTGCTGCAGTTCAATCTCGCGATGGCCTCGGAAAGATGACTACAGATGACGTATGTCTCTATGGAGCTGAAGATATGTGTATGATTGCGTGGTATAATGTGTGAGAAAGATGGATTGAGGCTGTGTCGGAAGTAGAATTAAGCAAGTTGATTTGTGACCATCAACTACGCTCTTCTGCTCCATGCGCACAAACTTCGTTTCTTTTTCCCTTTCCACAAAATATGCCTTACCGAATTAGCGGTCTTGGATCGGGTACGCCACGAGGGCGTATCCAGTCAAGATCAAAAGAAGAGGTGTATTCGTCAAATGACTAGCGTCGCCTAACTGGTGTTCGGAATAGGAAAGGAGTGGGAAGGGAGCGTATTCGCTTGTTCGGCTGTCTCCCGTGCGCTTCGCTGTCATCCTTCGCGATGTTCTGCTCTTTTCGGATTCTTCGCGATGCGGTTTTGCACTTTTCCGGGACGCGCGTTTTGGAGTCATGACGGGTTGGGGTGGGTCTTAAGGTTAGGTGTTCTATGGGATTTACTGGTTCGAGGGGAGATTTGTTGTTATTGTCGTCGTCGTCTTGGGTGTATATAAAGGGATGTTCTTGGTCAATTGTCATGAAGAAGAGTTATCGGATGCATGAATCTTTGATATATCGGGACTACAGAGCTGCTCCACGTATACTCGTAACGTTTAGTCTTACAAGACAACTTCCTTGAATCCAATTCTCAATAACGATCCTCACACGATGGCCCGTGATTCGATCTACCTCTATTCCCCAAGCACAGCACTTGCTGGGGTGGTCGCGGCCATCTACTTCATCCCGATGGTCGTCCTGACCTGGCAAACATTTTTCAAATATCGGTCGTGGTTCTTCCTCTGCGTGCAGATCGCTGCCGTGCTAGAGGTTGCAGGTTATATCGCCAGAGTCGTGTCGACGAAAAAGCAGTCGGATGTCGTATGTGTCAAAGCCATTCCCCTTCCACCGAGACCTTGTCGCTGACAGGCATGACATTGAAGCCGGCGTATGCAGTTTCTAGCTCCCTCATCGTCATTGCGCCTGTCTTTGTCGCCGCTGGCAACTACCTCCTCATCGGACGCCTGATTCGCGCAGTCCTGCCGACCTCCCGACATCGCATATTCCTGATCCCAGCACGCTTCATCACGCGCACCTTCGTCATCCTCGATATCCTAGCCTTCAACGTCCAGGTCTCCGGCACCAGTCTGGCCTCGTCTGTGAACTGGGTGGGGGACCTCGCGGAGACTGGAACGAACATAATAATCGGCGGACTCGCGTTGCAGGTTGCCACATTCTGCTGGTTTCTGTGTATCGCGATTCGGTTCTGGTGGTGTGCGAGGAGGGAGATTGCAGATGATGCACCCGCGGGATGGATCAAAGTGATGCAGGCTATATGGATCTCGAGCAGTCTGGTCCTCGTAAGTTGTCCGCCTTGATTTGATAGTCTTTTCCTGTCAGCTAATTGACTGCCCAGCTCCGCTCCGTCTATCGTCTCATCGAGTTCGGATTAGGCATCGAAGGATACCCATTCACGCACGAGTGGATCTTCTACGTCTTCGAGGCGCTACCGATGCTGCCAGCCATCGCGGTATTCTGCTTCGTGCACCCTGCGAAGTACCTTGGGAACAACGGACACATTGGCAAAGGTACGAGGCTCGACGAAAGCCAGACGGAACTGCGTCAGGATATGTCTCGGTCGAAGGCGTGAAGCAGTCATGGGGATGAAGCCCATGGTAGAGGTGATGATCGTTCAGTAGATGTTGGAGCGGGTTTCCTGTCTCTAAATTGTCAGATTGTGTGGTTCGGTTATCAAATATAGAAGGAGGTTGTACCTACCTGCCCAAACTGGCAGCTCCGATGATCCTGTGACCTCCGTCTTCCAAGCGAATGTCGTTGTTATGCTATTAATATGCCGCCGGCTATCTCAATGATATTCTATAGCCCTAGCACATCGTCCGTGGGCTAAACCATCCAGACGACGCGCTAGGTGGTGATTGTCTAATGAAAGCTAAAAGTAAAATCCATCATCCCCATCCTAACCCTTGATATGTTAAACGAGTGTCTTGGTTCGAATCTTCATTCGTATGTGTAATCCAACTCTCTCGACTGGCCGAGAAATCTCACAAAGGGATATCTCGATACTTCTCTAGGCCATTCCACATGCGTCCTGAGGCTCGATGGCACATTCTTGTAGATGCACTCGATCCATCCCAAGACCTTCGTTGGCGCATCGATTCCTTGAAACCCTACTCTTTCGAGCACCAGGATCGGGGTTAGGGTGGCCTGGATTGCGATGAAATGGGCGAGGAGAATCTGTGCAACATTGTTGTTTGGATCAATGAATGATTGGAATTCGTCGTGCGTCCACCTGGACGGGGCGTTGTATAGCAGCACGAAGGTGGTATAAGCCTCCACGGGGTTGCCATAAGCGGCATCGACAGTCTTGACCAGTATCTCCCAGAACGATCTCTCCCACTCGGTCATGTTGAGAAGCTCAACGGTCTGCAGCGACATATGCGCAGAGTCCAGGTCGTCATGGTTAACGACACCAAGCTGAGTCATACCAAGACGGTTTCTCATCGTTTGGAGATGTCCATCCTCCCGGAAAGCCTGATCCGGTTAGCGTCAGAAGGTCGGTCAGGTCACCAAGCAAAATGCAATAAAGAGCTATAGCAATACTGACTTCAAGCACGGAAGGGATGCCACGTACATGAAAGGCTGAATCAACGTCTCTTAACGCGTCGTCTCCTGCTATCAGATTGCAGCCCCTGACCATGGTGAGGAATTCGAACAACCCATCTTGGAGATGGCTTGATTGGAACGCTAGTGCCAGTGCTGCGCCCATTCGTGCATCGCGTTCGTGCATCGTCTTTGGAGGAACGGAAAGCGCCTCGTTCAAGGACTTGACCGCCATTATTCGGTGCTGGATCGCTTCTTCTGCCACGCCAGCATTGGAGACAGCATCGAGGTGTGATGCCGCAAGCGCGAGGATGGAGTGGATTAGATATTCGTACTACGGAATCAGATCGCATTCGCATAATAGAGATTTAATCATGGGAATCGAGAGACATACATTGTGGGCAAAGCTAGGGATTACCGTGATCCAAATCTTGTCAGCACCGACAGGTAGATGAGGATATGCGGTGATGAGGAAATGATGGAAAAGTCTCATATCAGACATGGTCTATGCGTTGGAAATCAGTCTCTATTGTGTGATCAAGTACAGATATTGGCTTTCTCACGAATGATCCAGGCATCGATCTCAGATGTACCACCTCTTGTGGACTTGGGGAGAGCATGCCTCGACTCCCACTCTGAATGATATTCGCAGGGTATTCGCAGTGCAAACCCGCCTTGATGCAGTGGTTGCAATCTGGTCTGGAATTGATTGGTTAGCCTGAAGAGACGTGCGATACGTAGGAATGTCTATATCTGGTCACATGCCTGCATTCATTGCACTTGATTCTTCTTCTTTTACAGTTAAAGCATCCGCGGCGACTCTTGGTATGCCCTTTACGGGGAATGGGCTTTCGAGGTGCAGGAGGAGCACTCTCACAAGTCGAAGTTCCTTCTGGAGAATCGCTGGAGGAAGTTGAGCGGCGACCCATGCTATGCGTAGGCAACAGTAAGGATGGGAGTGGTGGTGGGGACATCAGGAGTCAAGAACCGTCGTAACGGGCGAACGGCCATCCATGTGGCGATATATACACAAGAACGGAAATGTGGGATACGGTGCTTTACAAGGGCAAGGGATTTGGGGGCTTGAACCAGGGACGTGGAAGTCTTGTGTCCGTGTAAGTGCGTCTGCGTCTGCGTGGGTTTGTGTGTGAGTGCGTGTGTGTGTGAGCGTGTGTGTGTGTTGTGTTGTGTATAGTTGCAGGGTCTGGATGTTCCAGTATGATGGGATGGGATGGAAAAGTGTCAAGGGGGGGGGGGGTGGTGGGAAGTAAGTAGGCGGTAGGTGGTAGGTGGTTAGGTGGTTAGGTTGATGAGTTAAAGGGTACAATCCACCCCCAAGCGACCAATAACCCCCTCCAACACTCAACATAACCTCCACCCAATTGGCACCCATCATCCCGCCCTAATAATCCCTTCCCCCCTACCCTTTCCCCTTCCTTACCCTTCACTACCCTGCCCTTATCCCATCCCCATCCCATCCCATGCTCCCCTTCACCATTTTCTCCCATATAGGACAGCACTCCAAGAATTGCAGCTGAGTCACATCACTTATTCGTATTTCCCGGCCGTGACGAATAAAGTCATCCCGTCGCTGCACAAATCTCTAATCCATCCACCAACTCTAGACGACCCTACTCTAGTTCCTGACCAAGAGTCGCAATGGAGTTCACCGGTGACCACTGACAATCCTCACGATGATGGCTGTGCGAACAATGTACAAGACCCGTACGTCAACCTGCATCAGCCTGAAGGTGTGCCTCGCACAAAACCAAATGGCTGATTACTTTTCCATTGTACGCGGTCAACTCTATTTGGACAGATGTCTGCTTGTATTCGCAAATAGCATCTTCGTACGGTACATCCACCCATCTGGATGCAAGACAGAAGAACTATTCTTGCACTCTCCACTCCCTCCTTCTCTCTCTTTCCCTTCCTTCTTCCAGTTGGACCCAACATGCGACGGCACACAGAGTTTCACGATGCGCCATTCTCTTCCAGCCTCAACAATCGCGGCCCCAACGGTACACACCCCGCGCGCTGTGAACTATTTTGGGCGTGCGGATAGGGTTAAGCATCTAGGCTAGTAGGATAGCAAAATGGACGATGGGCCGCGGTAGAGCTCTGGGGGCAATGATCATCCGTCCACCAAAGGGCGCATTGGTTGCCATAACGTCATGCTCTCTGCGATCCGTCCATTTAGCTGTCACCGCAAGCACTACTGTTTTCAATAATACACCCAGCTGAAAGAAGGAGCTCTTTCGAGATGCACAGTCTTGTCACAGTGAGTCCGGGGGAACAATTTACCTGAAAAGCCATTGGCGTTATTACAGGAATGCCCAGGCGGCGCCAAACCGCTATAGGCGTTGATGGCTTGCATACTGTGAAGCTCGACTCCACTGCCGGGCATAGCAACCCCTCCATACCACACGTGCTTCCGTGTCGGTGGGAGTCCTGTTACTATACTTGGAAACGATACGAGCTTTCCTTCAACCTCACACGCGATCTCACCAGGTTACCTCACGGCATGGTATCTTCCCGACCACCGTCATCTGGTTCAACGAGGCTTCGGAGCCTATCAGGATCGCCAGTTCGACGACGGGACAACACACAAAAGTTGACCTATCCACCGAAGATCGCTCTACTACTCCAGATATCACATCTCGGGGCAGGCTCGGTAAGTCTTTTGGAAGGTCATTTGGCAAGTGTCTTGGAGTCTGGAGCTGGGGTGAGGCCCTTGGATGGATCTGCTTCGCTGTCTCGATACTGAAGTCTGTAACCATGCTTTCCACCGTCATAGGCGTCGTGAAGACGAAATGAGTTTTCGCGTATTAGGCAGTCACCTCAAAACGCAAACCATTACTGAGGCGCCAGCATTTCCAACGTCATTTAACGGCTCGCGAGTGTGACACAACGTCGGAGCCCAGTACCGTAGACGGTCTCCACGGGGGTAGACACACAGTTCATACCCCTGTGGAATTCTACAGTCATCTAGAAGGGGAGCTGTCCCGCTGCCCGAATGCGCCAAAGTACGAGGCTTTCGAGGGGCGGGTTGGCCGAGATCTTGGAATGTTCTTCATGGTGAGAAACAGCAACCAGCATTTGCAGTTTCGAGGTCGCCGAGGTACTTGAACCCTTCTCTATTTTTGACCCGGTTTTCTGCAAGAGCGTGTTGGAATGAGGTCTTTGGTGCATATTGTCACACACTTTGACCCCACCGAAAGTCACAACTCGTTCGGTGCCGCCCCGGGTGCCCGGCCATTTCTTATATTTAACCCTGCGGCTGAAGTCCATTCTTAGAGGACGATCGCTGGGCTCCTGTCAGTCTAGAATCTCGGCCCGCGACACTGGCTAGTATTGCCAATGGCGATAAGTTCGGTGGAAGGTATTGCCGTAGAGACGCACCTTAATCCCGTTGCTTGCATGCTTCTAAACGAGAAGCACGGAGTTGGACTTGCATTGGCCTTTGTACGAGGAGACACGTGGGAGATACTTCGCAAGGCGAGATACGATGCTGACAGCGGGCTGAGACCGCTGGTGCCGCCTGCATGGGCGGAATCCTGCCGATAGGAGTGGAGGGCTCGCGAGTGATATATCTTTGGATTATCAACATCACGAACATTGTCAACTTTGACCTCCTGGTCTACAAAGCTTTATTCATCCTACTAACACCTAATTCCGTGATGATGTTCGCTGACTTGGACGATCAAAACCCCTTACAGCTTCCGATGGACATGTACGGTAACATCGCACAGATTTATTCTACAGCCAGTCTCGTTCGACCCCGCAATATAACATCCCTGATCGGGCAGGAGGTCTATCCGGCTGCACCTCCAATGTGACGTCGTTTATCTGCTATCCACTGTCGTACGTAGTACTTCCAAATGGCGAGGTACAATGTTCATCTCGCTGTCGTGACTTTTTTCATCTACTCAATGGGCTTCCCCGCTCAAGAACAAACAGTTTACTATTGGGGATCACCAGCGCATTGAGCACTCAAAATTGTGTGACAAAAACGGCGAAAACTCTCCCAAATCGAAGACTGGATTTTAAGCACCGTCAGCACAACCATGATGCCCAGGATCAAGCTCTGCCTGGGTCTTTTGATATTCTCACGCCCAGTTCTAGGGGCTACACCCGTGTCACGAGCATCCAAAGATGTGTTGGAATGGGTCAACCCACTAATCGGCAGTAACAGCGGAGGTAATGTTTTCGCCGGAGCAACGCTTCCCTACGGCATGGCAAAGGCCGTAGCGGACGTAGACGGAGAAAACACAGGAGGCTTTTCCACGGATGGCAGCAACATCACGGGTTTCTCCGCGCTACATGATTCTGGGACTGGAGGTAACCCCAGTCTTGGGAATTTCCCAATCTTCCCTCAAATCTGCACTGGCGATGATATCAACGACTGCCTGTACCCAATTGGCAAACGCAAGCTCCCATATCGAAATGATTCCATCAAAGCTGAACCAGGCTACTTTGGCGTCACGTTGAAAAATGGAATCAAAGCCGATATGACCGTTTCAGAACATGCTGCTCTGTTCCGGTTCGACTATTCTGGCGCAACTTCCGACAATCAGTCAACAATCCAACCATTGATTCAATTGGACCTTACCGATCTTTGGCAAAGTCGGCAAAATGCCTCGCTAACTGTAGAGGGAAACAGCGAAAGTGGAAGAATCAAAGGCAACGGCACCTTCCTTCCGAGCTTCGGCGCTGGGTCGTACAAGGCCTTCTTCTGTCTGGATGTGGCGGGCGGCAAAGTGAAAGACTCGGGAGTATGGGTCAATGATCGTGCAGGCACCGAGCCCAAAGAGCTGTATGTCACAAGAGGCTTCAATCTGTTTTATCTCGAAGCTGGAGGGTTCATCCGGTTTCAAGAAACGACCACCATCACCGCACGCATGGGTCTCAGCTTTGTTAGCACTGATCAGGCATGCCGAAATGCTGAAAAGGAAATTCCTGGGCCGGATTTCGACTTCGACGGCTTGGTCACAGCAGCGAAAGATGCATGGCGTAAGAAGTTCACTCCAATCTCCATCGAGACTGGTGGTGTCAATGATACCCTGCTGACTAGCTTCTGGAGTGCCATCTACCGCACCATGATCTCGCCCCAAGATTACACGGGCGAGAACCCTCATTGGAAGAGCGAGGAGCCGTATTTTGACTCCTTTTACTGTATTTGGGATATGTGGCGTGTTCAACTACCTTTCTTAACGATATTGGATCCCGTATCGCAAAGCAAGTTTGTACGAAGCTTACTCGACACCTACAAACACCGCGGATGGCTGCCAGACTGTATGATGAGCACGTGTAAAGGCTGGACCCAAGGAGGCTCAGATGCCGATAATGTCATTGCAGACGCATATGTCAAGAATTTAACTGGCATTGATTGGGAGCTTGCATATGAAGCTATGGTAAATGATGCCGAGAACGAACCTCTTGAATGGAGTATAGAAGGCAGAGGAAATCTGGCCAGTTGGAAGAAGCTACACTACGTACCTTACCTCGACTTTGACCCAGTCGGCTTTGGTACAAACTCACGCAGTATCTCGCGTACATTGGAATATTCTTACAATGACTTCGGGTTAGCAACCGTTGCTAAAGGATTAGGGAAGGACACCTACGAGAAATACATTTCGCGCGCTAGCAACTGGCAGAATCTCTTCAAAGAGGACCAGAAATCGATCATCAATGGCACTGACACAGGTTTCACGGGCTTCTTCCAGCCGAAGTACCAGAACGGTACATGGGGATATCAAGACCCAATCGCTTGCAGTCCTTTGGCCGGGTGGTGCTCACTGACTTCAAATCCATCTGAGACGTTTGAGTCAAGCGCGTGGGAGTATATGTTCTTCGTCCCTCACGATATTGGGAAAGTAATTGAATTGCTTGGAGACCCGGAGACATTCATCCGCCGACTGGACTGGTTCCACACATCTGGTGTGGCAGACATCGGGAATGAACCAGTCTTCTTGACAGTATACATGCCACACTATGCCGGTCGCCCTGGCTTGTCCGCCAAACGTGCGCACTCTTGTTAGTATCATAGAGAACCTCTATAGCAAGGTCGAGACGCTAATCGCATGTTCATAGATATCCCCTCCCGCTTCAACGCCTCAACAAACGGACTTCCAGGGAACGACGACTCAGGTGCCATGGCTTCCTTCACCATATTCGCCAACATTGGTCTCTTTCCCAACCCTGGCCAGAACGTCTACTTCATTATCCCGCCCTTTTTCGAATCCATTAGCGTCACAAGTCCCCTCTCAAACAATACTGCCACCATCCGCAACATCAACTTCGACAAAGAGTATAAGAATATATACATCCAGAATGCTACGCTGAATGGGGAACCGTTTACGAAGAATTGGATAGGGCATGAATTCTTCACCGAGGGCTGGACGTTGGAATTGACGCTCGGCGATGAGGAGAGTGATTGGGGTACTAGGAAGCAAGATCTGCCTCCAAGTTTGTCCGATAAGTTGGCTTCGGAGAGTGGAGCGAGTGAACTGAGTTGGTGAAGGGTTTTCAATTGTGATGTAGCTAAATCTATCTGAAACGCTTACAGGTATCTCAATAAAGGGTCTAATAATACAAATCTGAAAATAGGCAGGCGAGAAGATAGTGATCAAGTTGTGATTCATGTCAAGACTGGTCCCATCACAGCCTTCGTATTGACTCAAACATGCCTACGATTCCCAATCATAATCGGGAAGATTATACTTATCCTCGCTGAATGAACTTGCGAAGAATTTACCGCCCCATTTCAAGACGCCGCTCCAGGTGACCCAAGCAATAATAGTATTCCTGAGCCACAGCCCCCAGGCAGTTTGTGGGGCCATCATTTCTCGAACACCCGGGGGACTCTTCTGCATATCATCAAGCAGCGGCTTCATCCGCTCTTCGTACCGCTGCAGTGCCATTCCGAGGTCATCTTTGTGCTGGCAAACCGCTCCCGCTAACATGTACGCGCCTGCCAGAGCGAGACTCGTCCCCGTCCCCGTAAAACTCGACCCATAGCCTGCATCACCAACGGCGACGAATCGCCCTTTAGATAATCGAGGTAATTTGACTTGGACGAATTCCGAAGCATAGAAATCCTCTGCCTCCATCATTCCTTTGAGAATCTCATCGGTCTTCCAGCCTGCGCCCTGGAAGTGCTGGTATACGTGTCGCTTCAGCGCCTCGTCCCCTTGTTTGGACGCCTGGCGGAAAGGTGTCGAGAAATCAGGTCCATTCTGGGGATTGATCGCCATAAGCAGACCTTGAGTCGTTTTTCCGGACGGACGGGGTCCAATTGCGAGGAAGCGACCTCCCGGTGTGTTGAAGGATTCTCCCAACCTCCCACCGTTCAGAAGATCCCCGTCGATAGTGAAGTAAGCGCCCCAGGAGTTCATGGGGGTGATGTGATCGCGAACTCCGCATTCGAAACCTAACGCTCGAGTCCGGGAGGTTGCGCCGTCACAGGCGACGATGAGATCGAATGTGGAGACTGGTAGAAGCCCATTCGCGAACTCGACGGTAACGGGTCCGTTGTTGTTCTGTTGTATAGAAGCGACTTGTTCGCCGAAGACATATTTGATTCTCTCGTTACTCCTGGTCATTTCGTACAAGATGTTCGATAGTTCGCCGCGATAAATTTCGTATTCAGAAACGAGAGTCTGTTCGTTTGGATCTCCGCTCGGTGTCATGGTCCCAAAAGGTTTTCCACTCGCATCAACCCAGCTGAATCCATCGATCGGTGCTAAGCGAGCTTTGACGGCGGCTTCCATTCCTTTCATCTTTCGCATCACGGTGACGCCAACATTTCGTATGTCGATGTTCTGCCCGTTCTGACGTAGTGATGGGAATCTTTCGATGATGGTGACATTTGCTCCGGCTTTTGCAAGCCAGTATGCTGTTGTGGGACCTGCTATGGAAGCGCCCACGACCAGGACGTTTAATCTTGACATTGTATTGGATGAAAGCTGATCAGTGATCGGATGGTAAAAAGGTAGAACTTGAGAAAGCTTGGAATGGCTTAATCGACTTAAGCTCACTTATGTATGTACTAACGAGTGATTTACTTGTCGGTTAGCTTCCTCAACTATCATGTAGGCAAGAACATCATAAGACGATGATGCATGATAGCAGAATCGACCATGCCTCTTTTATGGGATATATGAGTCATGAGGAATGTAGTGCTGCCTGGAAAGTAGATCCATCCTCTCAGATTCGGGTCTGTATAAGAGCCCGCAGATGTCAAAGATATCCACTAACCTCAACATTGCACGCCTTGATCTAAACTTGAACATACTCGGAGTTTTGAAAACCCCGGGCGGGGCCGACCTCCAGTCACGTGCGTCATCACAGTACCATTCGAACGGGCGATAGTGGTATCCGAAACCATCATACCTCCATGTCCAGCATTTGACCTATTGTCACTCCCAAGACTTTCTCGCGCCTGGGCAATCGTCGTCTGTCGGGATGGTGGACACCGAGCAAGTTCCCACCCATGTGGCCAATGCTCGTGTGGCGCCCATGAAGCCACAGCGCGTTCTGGCATGCATCCTATGCCAGCAACGCAAGGTCAAATGCGATAGAAAATTCCCATGCAGCAACTGTACCAGGGCGGGAACCCAGTGCGTTCCCGGGCATGCTGTCACAACTCGGCAGCGGCGTCGGCGATTTCCTGAACGAGACCTTCTTGATCGGATTCGGCGATACGAAGATTTGTTACGGAAGAACAATATACCATTTGAGCCTCTCCATGGGAATTCTACTGACATTGCGACGCCGGAGACAGCTGATACAAGCCAGCATCCGTCGCCTCTTGAAAACACAGGAAGTTCTGAATACAGTCCCAGAGATGAATCTGGAGACAATGGCCCACCCAAAGCGGGATTCATGTTAGAAATCCTATGACTACAATGTTTGGAAGAAACAGTGCTGATGGCCACTCAGAAATATCTGGAATGCATGGAGTCAATCGGGCTCTCCAGATGGGAGCGACGACAACGATGACGAAGATCACGACAGCGACTCCTCGCAAGTCAGAGTTCGCCATGCCACCGTTAAAAAAGCATTAGAGCATATGTTCGAGAAGGGTGACGACCATCTCCTTTTCGGCGCGCGTGCGTCTCTTAATGATCTCTCTGCTTTGCACCCCCCACAGGTCCAGATCTTCAGATTTTGGCAGATCTATCTGGATAACGTCAATCCGCTTCTAAAAGTTACGCATACTCCCACTCTACAGCCACGCATCATCAATGCGATCGGAAACTTGGGTAGTATAGAACCCGCTCTGGAAGCATTGATGTTCAGTATATATTGCGTTGCACTAATCAGTATAACCGAAGCCGAGTGCCGCACTTCTTTTGGGTCTGAACGAGGCCACCTTCTGGCCAATTATTCGTTCGGCTGCCAACAGGCACTGCTCAAAAGCGGTATATTACGTACCACTGAGCGTGAGTGCCTGACGGCTTTCTATATCTATCTGGTATTCTTTTCGTCTCTGAAATTGAGAAACTGCACGCTAAAAACATTAGATTTCTATCAAAGCAGAATCAGAGCCTCGTGCGCTTTCCACGATGCTTGGTGTTGCGGTTCGTCTTGCACAGCATATGAGGATGCACAGTGAATCCGCCAACGCAAAGTACCCTGCTCTTGAAGCAGAGATGCGCCGCCGACTGTGGTGGTCACTGGCAGCTTTTGATGCCCGTGTATCCGAGCAATCGGATTTCAAGGGCGGCATTATGTGTCCAGGCTGGGACTGCAGCATTCCGTCTAACGTGAATGACTTCGACCTACGGCCCGAGATGAAAGTGGCTCCCGCAAGCCAAGAGAAGATCACCGAAGCCACTTTTGCTGTCGTGCGTAGTGAACTTGCCGATTTCGTTCGCAACTGCTCTTATTACCTCGATTTCATCAATCCGCTTCTAAAGCCGGTCGCCCATGTATCCGCTAAGAGTGGTGATCTATCAACGCTTACAAAGTCAATCGAGGAGAAGTATCTCACGCACTGTGACGAGCGCAATCCGCTTCACTTCATGATCATCTGGGTTACAAGGAGCTACTTGGCCAAGCACACCCTCTTCGAGCAATACCAAAAGCAGTGGAGGTCAGACATGGTAGTGACTGAAGAGCAACGAGATGTTGCATTATGTCACGCTTTAGACATGTTTGTGGCCGATACGAACCTTATCAGCTCACCACTCGTCTCAGGCTATTACCAATATGTTGCTACACTATTTCCATTCCCAGCATACCTACATGTCGTCCAAGACTTGAGACGGCGAGCTCACGGAAAACATGCCCAGCGTGCCTGGGACACCATGAGTAAAAACTACGAGGTCCGTTGCATGACCGGATGGTGGGACCCGGTCGACAATCCCATGACCAAGATAGTGCACAAGGCCGTCGTCCAAGCCTGGTCTGCCTATGAGAAACTGGCCCAGGAATCGGGTAGAGAGGTGTCGCCACCATTTTTTGTCACCTCGATGCAAACCAAGTCGATGCAGATGAACCCTGCTCTTCAAACCAGGGAAGCACCGCAAGATGCAAATTTCTTACCTTTTCAGAGCGCTGATGTCCCCACTGATATGGATCTGGACCTTGGAGGTAATAACGCACAATTCAATTTCGACTTCTTAGATCCGATGCAACAACCAATTGGGGGGTTTCAGTCTACAACTAACTCCTCTGCGGTGGACCTTGATTTGAAACAGTTGGACTTTACAGGTCTGGGCTGGAATTCAGTGCGCGCTCCTAGATGGTAGATCCGGTCACACGTGTCAGGTTCCCTACGGGAAGCAAATACAGACATAATTGAAAGATGACGATCATGTACATATAGATACCTCGAATCTCTTCTTAGCAACGTCGAGTAAATAAAACACTCCAATCAATTGTTTCGAAGTAAAAAGTCTATGCTGTTTCTAAATAAATGGACTCTATTGGTCCGCATTGAGAACCGAGCAAATGATCCAAAAAGAAATATTCACATCGCCATCCGTGGACATTCGTATGTTACCGCGGGTTGCTCTAACCTTTTGACAGTCTGTCGAATTCGTTCAGTGTCGTGTCGCCAAACATGCAGTAGACCTGTTGTTTTCAAAGATACATAGAGTCCACACATATAAATGTCTCTGGGGATAGTTAGCTTTTCTAGCTCATTTCGCCTCTACATAAGACGAATTTCAGTGCAATTACTCACTGTGATATGAGCTTGATGGCTCATTTTGGGGGCGACCCACGCCGTGTCGCCGGCGTTGTTGAGAAAGCTGGCATTGATGCTGCCCAGGGCGAATTTGGACTGATGAATGTGATTGTCTGAAATTGCAGATTTGCTCCAACGTTTTGTGACTGCTGTGACTGGGAGGTTTGTGACTGTGGCGAGCTTGCGGCTTGAGAACCGGATTGAGAGCCTCCTTGCGCTGGTGATGATGAACTCATATTGTAAGGGAATGATCGATGTGTAGATGATGGTGATTGTGAGGATTATGATGGTGATGGTGGTGATCGAACGTTTTCAACAACAGCTTGTTGACCGTCTAATATATCAACCAGTGCACATACATTTACATATCCATAGCTGGTCATAGCTGTGTTCCTCAACTCATTGTTGTTTATATTCGCGGCAGGTAACGCCAGATAAACTCCGAAGGCCCCTTGATCTGGACGCCTTTATTCGAGTCAAAAGATATGACTTTCGCCTGCGCCAGATTGATTCGAGACAGACTAGATCGTTTCGTGTTGCACAGTGGAATCTTTCCGATCCCATCCTGAGGAGGAGGTTTTTCGGGAAATAGGGCTGCATACATTGTTGGGGCTTGTGCGTAAACCACCATGAGGCTTGGTCCACAGTTTAGTTCTTCGACAAGACTCATGATCCGATGTTGGAATACGTATCCGAGTACACTTAGTTTCTCTTCATTTGTTAACCTGAGCTGTTATTGGCTGGAGCATCGAGTCATGCAAGTTGGGTGATCCTCAGGCCGCCAGCATAGCCCTCGATCTGCCACAAACCTGACTCCAGTATGAATACTCATCAATTCCTGAAGGCAACTCGGCATGTGGGGTCTCTGGATGTCTATTGAAACCAGTTTTCGATATACAACTTATCCATGTTAGATCTGTCTTGCGCCTTTCAATTGAACGACATCTCACCTGAGTTTGTACGGACTTGATTCTGTGATGTAATCACACGCGAACGACCGTGAACATTTAACTTGGAGAACACAACAGTCTCAACACAACATTATCCGTTTGTTCCCATAGCTAAGTTGTTTTTCAAAGCAAAATCTCCTAGATCGCTTGGGTAGAGGGCAAAGTAACTCGCTTAGCCGAAATGGTGGCCCAAATGTTGCGTAGTGTCGACCCCAACTTCGAGGTGCGACAGATATGTCGAGTCTACGATACCTCGGCTGATCTTCAACAACGCCTAACTATACTTAGCTTTGTTAAAGTCCGACACTTGGGTGAGTGTACTACGTCTTCCATTGGGGCCGTGGACCCGGCGATTTTGGGGTTTAGGGCCAAGATAGAGAGCGGCCTCTCTTCAGTCAGTCCGGGTCTGTCAGTTGGTCTGTAAGCGAACTCTCGGATTTAATTTTAGAAGAGATAAACTGAATTGAAAAGTTGATGGCTATGAACGATTCTGACGATATGTCTGTATGATACGTATGGTAAGCCTTCCGTAGGTCACTGTGATACGGAGAAAGTGAAACGACATACTCATGATTCATTGCTGTACTTGAGCATCATGTCTTGCGCAATTGTTTTATCGCCTTCAAGATCTATTTTTGACGTCCAACAGACAGTTGTTGGGGCTGCGCAACGTTGCAAATCATTTGAAAATCTTCTAACGAACATTCTTAAGAAGCCCACCGATTGCCGGTAGGGTACACAAACTCCACGTCTTCAGAGATAATGCCTTACCCAGCGTGGAGTGGTGATACAATTTTTGCCGAACGGTCTTGCAGTGGTTCCTCGCGTGCCCCATGTTCGGAAAGCTTAATGATCCAGATTTCCATTTTTAGTCGCGAATGTGCTATATGCGATGGCCCCCACAAGATCGGACAATCACAACACATTTTCGCTTCAACGCGCAACGTCTTCGATTAACCGGGAATGCATCACTTGTCATACCCAAGACGTTACTTGGCCTCTGCGGGCCGGCCAATTGGCCAACAATTCACTCGGTTGAGGCTGGGTTTGTGTGAGTATGAGCATAGTCAGCCAATGATAAAATGTGCTCATAGATATTCACAGATCTTTTCTTCTCGATTTTAAAGTTTAACCCCTTCTATGCTTGTGATAGATCCTACTTAGCCTTGCTCGTTAGTTTCAATGATATCACATACCTATTGCACTCTGCTGCGCGGATTGTTATTAGTGCACCGGCTTGGGCTATTGATAGAACTGCATCAGAGCTGGTTACGTCGACACAGCGTGGAGTAACGTAAGTCGCTACAAGTCACATCACAAGCAGCATCATTCATTTTCCAATCTAAGATTCAAGAAACATCTTTTCTGTTTATAAGCCAACCTGGCGCCATGACATCACCGTTCTGTTGCAAGATGGGTCCCGAAAAGTCCATGTTTGTTCCAGATTTTGCTGAACAGGATGCGCATTGCTCACACAGCGATCGGGAAATCATACCCGAACATCCGGGGCTTTCTGTGGCGAAGCAACACAACAAATCTAGGATTTTGATTTTATCCTAAAGACATGATTAGGCACTCTGGTGCATTTACATTTCTGGGGTGTTGATGGGGGGTGCTTCGCTTGAAGCTTCAGCCACCTGTTCAACATTGTGAGAGATAAAGCTCGCACCCCTGCCAGACTGGTAGACGAATTGCCCGGGCAAACGCTACATCTCTTTAGCGAATGAACCTTTTGGGGCGTCCCCCTGGAATGTTGCAGAATCGATGAGCTTAGTAGCATTATCTCAATAGGAAGTTGCATCGATTGACATCTCGATATAGCAAGCCTAGGTCGCGAGATCACCCAGGAAGCCTCTTGCACAGGCTTCGATTCTTGTATGTTGCACTCGACATGTTTCAAGTTTCTGGAGTAGTAGGCAGATTACTCGACCTCCCTCGTAGATGTAGCCAATGAACTGTGGAGCGAGTTGCGAGTTACGTTGCTACAGTCGATAGGCTCTTGTGCCTTGTTTAGTTCATTCGAACTATGCTATCTTCTCGATGACTAACGATTGCAGCGGAAGTAATAGTGGAACATTTATGCCTGGGTAACAGGCGGTAGCAGTACATGTGGAGATTGACTATCGTTGACAACACTTCATGTTAATAGCATTATTGTCTAAATTATGTTATACATTATGTTATACATTTTGAACACTCGGCAAATTTTGATTTGGGAATATCGTCTTTGATTCCCTGGACTCAGTGTCGCGAGATGTTATATCTGCGGGACATATGAGGTCAGGTAGGGGAAGTATGTCTCTGCCAAACATTGCCGCTATGATTTTGATGTGTTTCACCTTCGTCGTCATCTGCCATCCATAATATGGAAGAGTAGAACCCTGTTTTGTGACCAGGCAGAATTGTGCGCTGTGAGCACGTACTTGGGACTTTTCTCGAGTGACATTACTACCTAAGGTGCAATTAAGAGTTCTTTCAAAGTGTATCGATATAGAGCGGGTTAGCTATCATTCTCAATCGAGACCTTGCTGTTGGTGGGCAGGCGCTTAAATGGCTGTGGCTATGTACTTGTTTCTGATGAGGAGACCTCGAACGTACGTAGAGGTTGCCTACCTGCCAAACATGATTGAATGCATACTGTTGTATCGGTGCACTTATACACATGCATATAGTTCCTTGATGTAGATGTAAGATACTGTTTCGTCACGAGCGCGCTCAAGTTTCGATTTGGCATTGGGAAAAGTCATAGGGGAATCATTTGGTGCACAAGATCACTGTGCTTCCGAGCCCTGTTCCTTAGCATGTAACCACGAAACAGTTGCATGCATGCGCCAATATTTCACGAGGATTTAGGGGTAACAAAGCTGCCTGTGATGACATTGATATAGAGGACCATGCGTTCGTACATATGTAAGAGAGCAGATTCATCTCAAAGTTCTTTCGAGAGATGAATTTTTATTACGCAAACTAGACCTATCATCTTTCCGATTCCTTCAATACATCACACTATCCCTTCCTTCCTGAAGCAATCCGACGTAGAGAAACCTTCCACTGCGTCTACACAATTAGCATCATTGCGGAGACATTATTCGTACATTTGATCCAGATAAGTTTCACGTGGTTCACCACCCACATGAAAGTTAAGTTATTAACGTAGAAATAGTCAATCGAGATTGCGTACTTCATACTACACTCAGTATACGTGTGGGTGCAGGAAGGAAAGAGAATTTATCCAATTGGAGGTTAAGCAAGGCATAAATGTAAAGTGTGCAAGAGTGCTCAAGAGAATTGGCAGAGAGGCAACCACCTGCTGTTCTAAACATCTATTAAATCCAGATTAAGCTGTGGAGTCCACCACTCAAGAGGATGTTGCAGAAGAAAAGATGGCATGAATATGTAATACGCACGTACGTCTTCGTATAGGTCTGTCGCAAGACAACTTCAAGGGTGTCTGATCTCTCCCTATTACTTACTGCAATATGTTTTGAGATGCTTCGCAAAGTTGATGGAAGCTGCACTTCATCATACAAACGTGCTTTCCTACAGTAGATGCAAACGCCTCATCTTGGGCATTTTAGAAACTCCCTATCACCGGTATCCTCCACTATGATAATATCACTTTACTTCCAAGATTATTCTAAAATCAAGTTGCCAAACAGTGTGGGAAGAATAAAGTTTCCAGCGGATTGTTAGCTATCGACATTTTGGCCGCTATTTGGCAACCCTTTGGAAAACCGAACAAGCTGTCTGCTCTTAGATTCTCGAAACAGTGTCAATCTCTACGAACTGAACTTGACTAACCTTTGCATTATATAAGCACTCGTACGACAATTCCAACGGTAGAGTTGGAGAATAGGAAAGTGACAAAAACAGTATAGGTAGCTATTCGTTCTAGACCTCTTATTTGGTTTGTGGGACTCTGTCATTGGCATGAATGCTTATTGAATTTGTGCACATGTAATTTGTGTCTAATGAAGTCAAGTAGGTTTTCTGTAAACTTGGCTGATCAACTGACAGCGACCTGAAGTTCCTTTGAGAGGACTAGTCTTTGAACAGAGCTTCAGATGCCTCATGGCATGTCTGCCATGTATTTCTAAGCGCCTGTCCAACTCTATTCGCAGAACGTGTAGTAATTGTCTAGTAACCAGATGTAGTTATACACACAAAATAAAACTCGCGGATATGTAATGGTCTATGGTACTGTCGCCTATAGATGCATATCTGAGGGAGTTTAGTTGGTGATTGATTGATATTGAATAGCTTCCATGCAGGAGTTTATGGTGATGCATTGTAGCAAAGATATCCCTAGAGATGATGCGCTGCGTACCCGTGGTAACCCTTGACAGGGGAATGGTCCATATTCTGTCAAAAGACTTATTTCCTGCGGGTGAAGAAGCCGCCTCGGATGCAAATATAGGGCCAGTTCGGAGGTTCACATGAGCCACGATTACTCTCAAGCCATAGAAGTTGGGCCTGTTCACACCACACAAAATGCTTCAAGAATCCGTTAACTGAATATACCAAGTCGCGCATATGAAAGGCCCAGTTTCCTGTATGAATCAAGATACCCTTTTCAATGGCGGCTTGACAGCCAATGCAACAGATCCCGTTCTCAACCCGACCAGGAAGGCTATAGCTGGGCAATGCACAGCAGACCATGAAAGCAAGAATGGGTTGCATCTGGAGATATCTCATCATCATATTGGTGGGCTCTTCTCCGCCATTTTGCTTGCGATAAGCTTCACGGGCAGACTGTATCGAAAGGACTTTTGGTCTACCCACGCGCCGGCGCTCTTCCATGCCATAAATTCCGGGCAGAAGCTTGAGTTGTGTAATTTGAGATAATGCATGTCTCGAAAGTTTAAGATATCTTATAGCCTTTGCTGCAGTTGCTACACGCAGTTCTGGGGCGTGTTTGCGCACGCAAAATGAGCAACACCGGATGCACGTAGGAAGGTGTATGAGATCACCGTACTCGTGTCCACAGATGGAGCATTTCTGTGATGAAAGGAGCTGGTAAAATGCCGATAAGGTCGGGCATGGATCTAATTCTGTTCGCAGCATCGCACAAAAAGCATCTCGGGCATGTGTCGTCACAACGCGATACTCGTAAAGCGCGTAGAGGATGTGCCGTGCACGTGTATTTACCTGGCGGAATCGGAATATTGATGACATGTCTGAATGTAGACATATTTCATGTATGAGCTCGAGGGGAAGTTTATCGAGGTCTCCTAGGGTAGTAGCCGGATTGTGGTTGGGCGATGAATTCGTTATGTCGATGTCAACATGAGTCCGATCTGGGAAACAAATGACTGCGAGATCATAGTCTTCTCTGTGGTATGCACTTGCCCGGACGATGGCACTGGAGTCCTCAGGCGAAATTGTATATGGCTCCTCGGAATGATATCCTGGAATTGGACGACCTTGCTTTGTAGGAGGCGTTGGAGTAGTCATAGATCACACGCTGAATTAGTGCAAGGGAATGATAGGGCTTTGGCTTTGCTTATCTGGAAATCGGACTTTGAGGTGTTGGGATGTGTGCTGTGAATACGTCACGTCGCGAAACTGGCAAGACGATGTCACATGACGTGTCAGCAAACTCCAACTGTTGACTCTCAATCAATCATTACTTGATTATACATGCCATCTGTTGAAACCAAGCAATCGACACAGTATATCGCATTACCTTTCTACTTTTTTGTCGGATGAATTCTCCTCCACAGCTAATTGCGACAACTGCACGTCACTACAGCCTCTCAATATCTTATATAGGGAAGCGACATTGGAAAATCTGCGGCAGAATGTGGCCATCCCTTAAGATAATCCATACTTTGGTACCTTACTATTCATCTTCGCCTCCCTCCCCCGAGAAAAGTAAGGCTCACTGAAACAACAACCCGTCAACGAGACCACGAGTGGCATCCCTTGATAGCAAGGAAACTTGCTTCAAACCACTCGAAACTCCCGAAAACGTATTTTGTGGACTGATTTACGTAGCAGTGCATTGCAGCGCATATGTGAGGTACCCGAATGTACAGCGTGGCACAGCGTATCGATAGCGCACATGTCGTGGACTCGTGGTATCGAAGGGATGGAATTGTGTAGCGTGCGTGGTAGTAACCAACCAAACGTCCGACACCCTTTCCATACTGACTATAATCTAAAATGCTTCTACGTCGTTGTCTAGGATGATACTCCGTACAATTCATTTGGTGGAAAGTCGGATCACCTATCAATGGAATTCTATACTTTGTATTCCGTACTGCGTACACACGCGAGCTGGGTTGGGTGGGCATGTCAGCCCCCTTTGCCAACGTTGCACAAAGGAGCACCGTTAGGCAACGGGATCGCGTGCGCTGGCGTTCAGCTCAGATCCGATCAGAAGTCAGAGGCAAAAGTCGCTAACGGCAAGAAAGGGCCGACCGATTTAACAAATCGTGCAATCTCATTTTCTAATGTCATGGTTGAAGGAAACTTCGGAGATTTAAAAGTGACGTGGGGAGATGAGCATCTCGTTCCTGCGAAGCGAGTGTCGAGAGACCTTTGCGTTTTCGCCTAAGCTCCGAGCCGTCGTGGCTGGGTTGCGGGCCGTCTATCTCGTTATCGTGCCCCTCGTTGCCACATAGAAGCGTCGGGTAAGAAGATGCAAGAGGTCCTTTCGTGATGACGGGGGCACAGTGAAGATCGAGGGATCTTTTAAGAAGCTTTATTACCAACAACCTGGATGAAAGCATACAAATCGAACTAACAAAGTTTGCGTAGCAGTAGAGCCTCATCCCATAGACCCAGTACCCAGATCCCGCGTGATAAATTATGTGGCTCAGGGAAAAATTTCCCAGGGAAATTGAAAGGCCAGATGAAATTTCCCCACCCTGGTAGGTTTACCTCCCAGCCTCCAGGAGAGGATTCAGGAACGAAGAAAATTCCACACCCCCTTGTAGCAGCAGCGCTTCCTACTGTTCTCCCGGCCGACCAATCCACCTCGGCGATCCTACGATGAGGATGAGAGAACAGGACCCATGACTCTTGCGCGGGTAAAAATTACATATGGGCGAATGGCGGACAAGGATTGGCGTTGGTGTTGACATTGGCACGTTGGGCAGGTGATCTCATCGTCATCTTTGTAATTACACCGACCAATAATTGCGACTGCTCTGTTGTTGAAGTCTGTAACTGAGGCTGACCTGTGGTGACAGAAAAGGGAAAGGATCGTCAGGCACAGCGACTACCTATAATCAGCGCTGTATCGCCCAGCCGGATAAATATCTTGCACAGGGTGAAAGAGTTCGAAAAGAGAAACACCGTGGGCGAAAGGAGTGGTATAGACACCCTGGTGAGTATCACATCGGGAAACTGTGTAGCGATATAGATTGCCGCAGTGCATATGATCATACACTTTCGGCTGGAGGTTATATAGAGTGGAAGTGAACACGAGCATTGGAAGTTACTATTGTTAGTATAAGCACCAGCATGTTTTAGCATAGCACAAGACTAGCTCGAGACGAAATTGTAAAATGATGAAGTGTTTTTTTTGGCACTATGGAATGATGCTGATGATTGAACTCCGCCGCCATGCCTGATGGTGTTGCTTCCAAAACCCAAACGACACGAACCAGCAGACCCCAAAAACAAAGAAAATCAAAAGGAGCTGACTGCAGCTACAGAAGGATAAATGGTCCATAAATCGAAGAAGTATAATCATGACACATGGGCATGAAGCCCGAGTAGAATCTAACGCTTGCATGGAGAGAAAAGACGGAATGTATTTGTCAGGTAGGGTACAAACAGCTACAAGCCGGTCCACGTCCTGCCTCCCTGACAACAATCCGCCCTTCCCTCGTGAACAAACACCAACTCCCTCTGTTCCTGGCCTGAGGAAGACAGAAAACAGCGTGGACCCGGCTGAGAAGGAGGTCAAAAAGTGACCTTAAACAAGAAGTTCCTGCATGGAGCGAACCTATTCAAGCACGCTCACACAAGGTTTGTACAAAGAATAACCTGCCCTCGAATCAACTACTCAAGCGATAAGCTTAGAAGAAGAAGAATCGCTTGCGGTAGCTGCCGTAGCTACCGCTGGGAGCGGGGGTAGCAACGGGGTAACCGGAGGGAGACTGGGTCTCCTCAACGGGCAGAGCAGTGCTGGAGGGAACCTCAGAGCCAACCTCAGAGGGGAAGAGGAAGGTGGTCTCAGGCTCTGAAGGAATGCTAGTCACACCGGGGACGGTGGGGTAAGGCTTGGTGACGGTCAAGAAGCCAGACGAGCCACTGTGGCTAGGAGCGGGGTGGGTGCCATTTCCGATTGGGTAAGGGGCGGAAGGAGTGGCAGAGGGGAATCCAGACGAGACGATAGGAGTCGACTCCTCAGGAGAAGCAGTCGTGGCTGGGGTCTCGCTAGGGGTCTCACCAGCAGTGACATAGACGGTCTCCTGGGCAGTGACGGTGACGGTAACAGGGGGGAGGCACTCGCCCTCACCAGCACCAGTTGGGACACCGGAGCCCTCAGCCTCGACGACAGTGTTGGTCGGGGTTCCGTAACCACCGCCGTTGTTGTTGCCGCTCTCAGAGGGAGTGGGGTAAACGGTGACGTACTTGGTGGTGGTAGAAGTAGTCTTAATGGTGGTGGTGCTTGTGGGGGTCTCCTGCTCAGGCTTGCCAGTGGTCTGGGGAACCTCCTCAGCAACGGCAGTCTTGGTGATGTAGATGGTCGAGTAGATAGTCTCAGTGGAAGTGCTGGTGATCTCGGTGGTGACGGGGTGCTTGTTGCCACCAGTTCCGACAGTGTAGACGAGAGTCTCGGTGATGACGTGGGGAACCTCGCTGACCGGGGTAGTGACAGCCTCGACAGTGGTGCCGTACTCACCACCCTCAGCAGGGATGGCTGAGGATGAAGGGGCCTCAGGCGCGGCGGTGGTGAGGGGGCAGACAGTGGTGCCGACGGGGACAACGCTGGTGATCAACGAAGTGGAGGCGGCTGGGCAGTCAGAGACCGAGGAAGCGCAAGCGGTGACTGTGAAGATCTGAGTGGAGTAGATGATCGAGGTAACAACATCAGTCAAGCTTGGGACAGCGCCCGTGCCAGTAGGGACTGGGGGATAGACAGTGCCAGTTCCAGAGAAAGTGGGGAATGAAGACTCTCCGCTGACTGGGTTAGCAGTCGACTCAGGAACCACGGGAGTGACAGCAGTGCCGGTTGGGTAACCGGGGTAGGTGGCACCGGTTCCTGGGAAAGTGGGCAGAGAGGAAGACTCGAGTGGGTTGGCAGTCGAAGACTCAGGAACCACAGGAGTGACAGCGGTGCCGGTGGGGACACCGGGGTAGGTGACGCCTGGCAAGGTGGAGGACTCAGGGACCACGGAAGTGGCGCTGGTGGTTGCCTCAGGAGTCTCGAGAGAGGCAGTGGTGCTTGGGAGCTCTACAGGAGTCTCAGAGGGAGTCTCGACGGGAGTCTCGGAGGGGGTCTCAGGAGAAGCAGTGGTGCTTGGGACCTCAACGGGAGTCTCGGTGTTGTAGGTAGGGAAGCCCGGTGCGCTGCTGGAGGAAGCGCCCTCCTCAGGAGAAGCAGTGGTGCTCGGGGCCTCAACAGGAGTCTCAGTGTTGTAGGTAGGGAATCCTGGGGCACTGGAAGAGGCACCCTCCTCAGGAGAAGCAGTAGTGCTTGGCTGCTCGACTGGGACGGAGGTGACGGGAGGCTGGACTGGAGCAGAGCTGCTGGAGACGGCCTGGACAGAAGAGCTGGAGGCACCACCAACTGGGTACTCGCCGTAGCCCTGACGCTTAGCATGGCGGGCATCGGCAGCAGCGAGGGCAGCGAGGAATGCGACGGTAAGCTTCATTTTGAAATGGTTGTTCCTTGCTCTTTTCTTAAGTGATAGATTGCTAAGGCTTCAAATGTTCCTGGTAGGATTGAGATGGAGTGCTTTGTCGGGATTTGCCGGATATTGATGTTGCGAAGAAACGAACCAGGCAGAAATCAATTCTGCAAAACGTGAACAGTGGTCTGAAGGAGTGACTGGGGTTGGTGAAGGAAAGTCGGTGTCTACTAAGAGACAATGAGCGAATGTGTTAATGAAAGTAAAGCCTTGCGGTGAGGAGCAAAAAACCACTGGAAGGGCACGAAGAGTGGTATAAGAACGAGAGCAGAGTGATTGCAGGAAGCCCCGCCAAGCAAACATCTGAACGCACGACCATGGTGCCCTGGCCGACGTTAATTTCGATGACGGGGGATAGACAGGGACAAGGACCAGTCGACGTCGACGCCCTGATGGATATGTGCTGGGGTTAGGATTTGCCGGGGGTTTACCGGGATGTAGCGTAGACTGTGTAGTACGCGCCCAGCGAGTGAGCGGCCTGGGCTTGTGTGCTGTCGGGTTGGTGCCGCTGAGCAGCGCAGAACAACTCCCCTGAGTGTTTACTGCATGCTGAAGGTGTGCCCAGTCGGTCCTGAATGGCCCAAAAGGATGCTTTTGCAACCGCTGAGAGGTCGACGAGGTTCATCATGCTCAGCGCAATCGGTGCTGTACCGTTACTGCAATCCTCCTATCGCGGTGGGTACATGTCCTCCGCCAGATGCAATCGATAATCAGGTTGATCGCTGCAATCTAGTCCGTTCGTATTTCCCCATGTCCCTTACTCTTTCTTCTTCGACGCCCGTCGCCTTCAGAGAATGAACCAATTCCTCGGCAAGCAGGTGGGCAACCGTCCCAAATTGCGTTTCACGCCGCTTGGCCAGAATAGAACACGGCCCAGAGGCGGCCATGTGCAGATCTTCCCTGCCAACGGTGCTAAAATGGATAGAACAATCTGAACAGCCAATTGCGAATGTGTTCCTGACAGCAGCACATTCAGCGTGGTGCCTGAATGCATCTGCGTCTGCGTCTGCATCGTAGGCTGACGGGAGACAAACAATGACGCTGGCTCAGAACGTAGCCGCACTGTGCAACCCCGATGATAATGAGACCATCCATCTCATGTTGCGGCTACGCTCGTGTTCACATATTGACGATTAGGCCGAATGCTCATGAATGAGAGAGATGGGGGTGTGGCTGGAGGGTGAAACAGTGTGAGCGAGATCAGTTGTGCAAGTAACTGCAAGCTTCCATGACCCGACCAAACCGAATCCGTCCAGGTGAGACGGATGGCCTCCCTCCTCTCCTCCACCCGAGCCCCTTTGCTCCCTTTTACAATCTGCACCTCTTCACTCCATTCGCCTTCGTCCCCAGCTTCGCGACACTAATCCCCGAGCTTCTTATTACTTGCACACAGTAGTTGGACCAGCTACCCTGCTCATCATGTCCAGCTTCGCGACACTAATCCCCGAGCTTCTTATTACTTGCACACAGTAGTTGGACCAGCTACCCTGCTCATCATGTCCAGCTTCGCCGAAATTGACATCATCTATCTCCAGTGCAATTTGCTTCGACGCTGCGCATGAATAATCCACACCATTAGCGCGACACTTCTCACGAAACATGAACAGCGATCTATCAACGTTAGAGCTGTCGAACCCATACCTACAATAGGTATAAGACAAAGCAAATATTTGATGCATAACGAGCAAGCGAGAGCCGAACAGTCGCGGTTCACGATATGTAATCCTCCCTAGAATTGTTGCTTAGTCCCCGCGCCGCTCCCGCCTATCGTCGCATCAATCATTAAGCTAAAGGGAGCTGCGGATAGTTTAAATCGAACTCGCAGCTGCCCAGTGCTTTCACCTTTGACAGCCTTGCGCCGAATCAGTGACAGTACAACATAATAATGGGAACATATGTCTCAGCCAACATGAACAGGCGTATTTCCAAACCTTGGGGCCCACTGCCACGCCTCGGGCAACTTCAGTGTTGTTCCATTCCATGAACAGTGCGCAATGTAGCTGTTCTACTCATTTACTAGAACGTGAGTTTAGATAAATCCTTAAACTCTTATTAGAGTAGCCCAGTGAATGGTAAAGCAGACGGTTCTGGCCATCTTATGATTTTTCTCCACCCGCAAATGTTAGCAAAAGCCTAGAAGCCGTGTCTCCCTATCCTTGCAACTATCTCCGAGCGCGGGAGATTGACAGCTCACGTTGAATCTAGTTCCGTCCTCAAGAAATTTACGATACGTCGGCAACCTCTCCCGCGCAATTCATCAGACGTTAGCTCGTTGTGCCGTGTCGTCTTATGAGGCGCACCACGCTACAACCGGGGGCGACTTTCCTGAGATGAGATTGTTCACCACATCAATCTCCGCGAAATACAGCGGTTGCTAATTGAGATTTCTCAACTTATTCTGGGCGGCCTTTAATTGCATTGTACAAACGCAATGATTCCTTTTTTTTTCTCAGAATGTGCTAAATGTGAGCTATTACGCTCATTGTAAAATTGCTTTGCTGCAGTCAGATTATGTTGGATCGCGGATGTCGCCCGTGCTAACTTTGGACTTTTAATATATTATCGCGCGCTATATTCGACCATAATCTCCCTGTATGACTATTGCAAGCTCTTATTCCCTTCGCAAAAATGGTGTGCCTATATCTGAAGATATGCTGCCCATAATACCGCGACATGAGCGCTACATCACGATGTCGGTGGATCATAGTGTTCTGACCACCATTCTATATTTACACAATCACTAGAACTCTTTACTATATTCGTTTCATGCCATGACGTTACAAAGCTTCTGGGTATACAAGCGAAAACCCCTAGAGTGTGTAGTATGGCGATCAAACAGCATCGTCTACCCAAGGCCATTGACTCCTTAGATATGTGCAGCCAGTCAGGCACTATCCCGCGACGGGGGAAACCACGTCATTGTCTCTTCGCTACCTTTCGCATAGCATTCTCCAGCCAAGCACTATCCTCTCATCTTCTTCTCCGGCAATGGCGCTCCTCGGGTCCTGTAACTCAGACTTCATCGGCTTCTCCAAACGGCTGCTCCCGCATTTCGGGACCCTTTGAAACAGGTACATGCCTTCTATGCAGTGCGCTTGACAAATAGACAGCCTTCATTAACACCGCGATCCAGAGAACCACGTGGATCAGTGATTTCGACGGTTCTACTTATGTACACAGTCCTCGTTTGTTTTTTCGCTTCCAGAAAATGGTCGCTCAAAAAGGGTTCCCTTGTCTGAGGTTGATAGACCCATTGCTACTGATATCCCTGTTGAATACCCCACCGTGTGTACTTGATTCGTGGGGATGGTTGATATATATGACGTCTGGTTTGTTTCCATCATATCGAGAGACTGTATTTACTAGGTAGGTAGCGAGGTATATGATTCGTATACTGTTACCGGACTGTTAAAATCGTAACCAGGCTTCCAACCATAACCTTGGCTTAGGTACGGAACAAGTATTGGTTCGAGATGAAAGCTCTATATAGAGGACCATAACACGCACCCTTTGAAACCCACAATTTACCCCATCTGTGTACGTGTGAGATCGAAACGAATACACAATGGTCTTTGCATCCCTAGAACCGCCTCTTGTCATGCCAATCAAGCGATGTATGATCGTACCTTGACCTTAGCAGGCATCGACAACAAATGATCGTCAGTTCATCAGTCATGGTCCACGCTTCATCGAGAATGACCTGTTTGAATATCATGCATTTTCCCCCTCATAGTCCTCAAAATCAATTTGTAGCCTCTTCGCTCGAGCCGTTTCCTCGTTCGTATCCATCTTGCGAACACTACTTCGTCGTGTCACCGCAGGCTGTGCCAGATGAGGGTGACATTTGCGGTAATGCTTCAAGCGGGCATCCTGTCTCCTGTACACTTTTCCACAGCCAGCTTCACAGATAAACTCCGGAATACTGTGATGACTCCTAATATGTCTTGCCCTGCTACCACGTGTGTAACCTTTTGTAAAAGTCGTAGTACAACCAGCCACTCCACAAACCAGAGGGCTGTCATTGATTTGCAAATCTTGCACTCGGTCATTCGTGGCATTTTTGTCACTGTGTTCTTTTGCGAGTGGATGCTGAGTCTGGATGTGAAGCAGATTGTTTCCCTTTGGGTCAGCTCCAGAGAATATGGATGTAGAACCATCGACTTCATATTTCATTGGACTGTTGGCGATTCTTGGTTTGGGGGCATGCTTGTTCCTGATATGAGCCTTTCTATCTCCATGTTTCCAAGACCCAGTGAATGTTGCCGTGCAATCATCAATGCCACAAGCAAGTGGATGACCAATTGCAATTTCCCCTGGGCTCATTAGAAAACTATCCAACAGTTCTTTGTTGTAACTATGGTAGTCTTCGTAATGGAGCAGCTTGTCGTCGTCCGTGTGAGACTTCGAAAACATTATGTCACAGCCATCAACGCCACAGACAGACCTCATTGAAGGTTCTTCCTCGGCGGTGGTACTGTAGCCCTCATGCGCCATTCCTGATGCCCGAGAAGTTGCGTCTAGATGATTGCTGATGATCGAAAATGCTGCATTGTCAATTGTACTTCGCCCCGCAGTACTTTCTGATATTTGCTGGAATGAAATCTGCTCCTTTTCTATGCTTTGTGGCTCATCGTCATAGTGGATAGGTAGTGACTGGAGAGCGAGGGATCTCAAATGACCAATTACATGGTCTATAAGAAGGTCTGTGGTAGATCTTTGCGCACCACAAATTGGACAGACTACGAATAAGGCCTCGGGTTGATGTCTATTTGTCTCAGCCAGTATTCGGCTTTGCCGGCTATTCAGTGACCGTTGGTGATCTCTCTTGACGTGCAATTCGTAGTCTTCCTGTGTCTCAAAGGATAGCGGACCATGAGACAAATGGCTACATTTCCAACGCTGGGCATGATATTGCATATGCTTGAGCCACTCGCTGCTGCTGCTGAACAGCTGCAGTGGTTTATCGCAAGGTTCGAAAAGGCATACGTATGCGTCAAGATCGTCTCTGACATGAGTTCTGAGTGCATAAGTAACTGGCTCGCTCTTCCATCTAGAGGCTATGACTTACCGCCATCTGGATTCATTCTCAATATCCGCTCGAGTAAGTGCATGAAAGCAGTAAGGGCATTGGATTTCTGGAGCTCCACCATTCAATTCACACCACAACTTTTCTAGGTCGGCAGCAAGCTTTTTTGTCGTCTCTGGGGTTCCAAAGGACGAAGTTTCCAGTTCATTCATGCCCATATACTGTCGACGGCATTGTTCTTCCAATCTTTTGAAACGACGCAAAACCTTCGTTTTGGGGGGACAAGGAAAACGTAACGCCTCGTGCCTGTCAAAACCTACTGTACTCGGCCGGCTGATTGTAGAAAACGCAGAGGCCTTGTTGTAAGCATCCAATTGGAGTGTTGGCGCTGTCAAAACCGCAGATCTGGATTCAGGGGGCGGAGGCCGGGCGACGACGAAATCGAAAACCTTATTGCCATCGTTTTCTTGTGGGTTGATCGCTTTATTGTTTCCATGGCGCATTCTGTGGTATAAAATCCTTTTCCTCCGAAGCACCATTGTTTCGGCGAGGCGACTAACAAGTCCCTCACTGGCCCCTGTGTGGCAGATATCGCGTACCCGATGGTAAAATGACGTCCTGAGTCCTTTCTCTTCATCTTCACTCATCACTTTGATCGAAGCAAATACTCTTAAATCCTGAGATTCCTTCGTTGCTCGAAGGATGGTATTCATTACTCGATACAGCAAGCTTATCTCGTCCGCGATCTTATTGGTAAACGTATCATATGATACTTTACGTTCGTTGCTAGCTAGCTGGGGCAGATTTAGGAGCATAGAGTGATCTATTGGAACAGTTAATAGCTTGTCAACTTTTAGCAGGAACATGGATGTTGTACTTACAATCCCGTAGTTGGTCATCTAATAAGGATAAGAGACCCATTACGACTTCTTTTACCCTAGGTGTCTCTCGCAAAGCATGGTCCAAAGATGCTCGGCCTGTTACAGAAACCTTCAAGGTAGATGCCCAGAGAGAGAACCGCGAGAGCTGATCCTCTAACAGCGATGAGACCTGTGGGTCTATGGCGAGTAGATCAAAGCAAGCCTGGAAAGATGATGAACAGTGGTTGGCAGCATCTGCCACCGAGAGCAGTTCTTGATCTGCACCTCTGCTCATCGTCGTGCAGATGTGTTTATGAGGATACTATGTACTGGTCTGTAAATTGTCAGAGTAGTGATGACAGTATCCTAGAGGGGATCCCTGTCATGTTGTTTTATAATCGTTGTCTTATTGGTGAAACGTACAAAACACGCGGGGTAGAGTCTCAGCCGCATAGCTTCCACCACGACGACTGCCTTGTGCTGCATCTTGTCCCCTTGCCAAATGGATGCATCATCAATCGCGATGAAGATACACATCGAACGAGAATGAGATGGAGTTTTCAGCTACGAGAGCACGTGAAAGAAAAGTCCCAGCCAACGATCCAGCGACAGGACTCGTAAAGCAAACGACAGCAACGCTTCAAGAAATCGCACAGTACCTGACGACACAAAAGACGCATCGCGAGGTTCGCGCTTTTGGCTATCATCTATTAGCTTACTGTCATATTGTCATCGACTATGCCCAACAACTTGAAGCTGCCCCTGAGAATACTCTAGCACATACCATTCTGCAATTTTACGAATCTTTGGTCACAACTACTGTCGACTGGAGTTCGCTAGGGCTTGAGAACTCCAATTGCTATCCCCGAATACAAGCTCTTCACAGATGGTGGGGAAGGACACCTCAGGATTTACATGAATGGCCAAAATACATCAATGTCGAGGCCCGTATCGACACAAGTGCATTCTTGAAATCTCTGGACGAGTGGGAGACTGTTATCAAGAATAAATCTCTGGATTACAATTCATCTACAAAGTATGGACAGCGGAACAAGATTTCGAAAAGCTTTGTTCTTGAAATACCTAAAGCAGCGACATCCCTGTTTCAGACTTTGTCGACTACGGTCAATGCGACATGTAAATGCCATAAATCGAAAGATTTCAATGCACGCATTGGCCTCAGCACTCACCGAAAGTCATTGTCCGATGATGGGCCCGACTTTGATATGTTTTGGAGTTTCGGCAATGTGGAACAGTCAAAACTAGAAAAATGGCTAGAAGCACATGTTCAAGTGTCCGAATTACCAGTATATTCCCCTAAGACACATGAACCTACTGTGCGATTTCAATTGCCTTCGGTCAAAACATCAGCGCACATTGAAAGATGCCCAAGCAATTACAAGCGTACAAAAACCATATGTGCGCCGATGAGCATTCGCAATAAAGCCACCTCAAAATGTCTAGAAATGACGTTGGAAGAAGATTCATTGCTTTGGAAATTCCCTCCTACCAAAAGACGCAAGAACTTTGACCGGTTCGATGACCGAAAACCCGCTGTCACCCTTCGAGATATCATCGCAAATAATACCGAATCTTTGAGCAGAAAAAGTATCGGGATAATATCGATTCTGATCAGCTACTCTGTGTTGCACTTCAGCGATACTCCTTGGTTACAGCAGAATTGGGACTCTCGAGATGTTTTGTTCTTCTATACGTCTTCGAAAGCTGTGCCAATCAAGCCTTATCTTCAGGTGCGGCTTACGGAAAACCCGTCCAATGGCTCTTCCCATTCATCCGACACAGACATAATCATTGAAGATAACTTTGACGATGATTTGACGTCGCATCCATTTCCAATCGCCGTTTCATTGGCCATTGTGCTCCTAGAGCTATATTTAGGGAAACCTTTCCCAACGTTGACGCATCAATATGACGCGGAGTGGCGGGATGAAGGGATGCTGAATAATTGGATGACAGCTGCCTCTTTGTTCGATAACTATGAGGCCGGAAATCAGGATAAGGTATCAGAGAATCCAGGATTCCATCATGCAATCAAGCAGTGCTTGAATCAGGCATTTTGGTTAGACGATACTGGTAAACGATATACTGACACGAAGTTGAGGGAAATGATTTACCGTCACATAATACTGCCATTAGAGGAAGAGTTCAGTAAAGCTTTTGCCTATGTCAAAGTGGAGGAACTTGATGCATATGCATGGGACGTGGATCTCAAGTACGGACATGAGATATCGGACTCTCACATATGCAGTAATATTGTTCATTGTATATGTAAAGCTCAGAATACGGCATCGGCTTGCTTGATGTCTTGTCGAAATGACTTTGGGGAAATTCGACTCGAAATGGGGGCAAGAAGAACTGTCATTCCCGGCCAGATAAAATCTAGTAAGGTCAGCCATTCAGGTGGGGTATTCCATGACGATACGACGCCAGATGAGGGTTGTACAGAATTGCAGTAAGTAAACCCTCCAGTCCGGTACTTGGAGGAAGGAATCTCACCATGTCTTCAGATGTACGGGATATGCAGCTTGGAAGAACGAATTTGAGAATGTGTATTTCGAGTTTATAACAAGGCCGATGAGCAAATCCTTTGTTCCACCACCTGTCAAGATTGCTATCCTAGACACGGGCGCAGATCGGTACCATCCTAAATTACGAACCGGCAACATACAGGACTGTCGAAATTTTGTACCAGGCCAAGATATCAACGATATTTCGGATAATTCAGGTCACGGAACACATATTACCGGTATTTTCATCGACTATGTACAACATGCGGAAATATATATGGCGAAGATCTCAGGCGACGACAAACTTGACCCACGAGTCATTGCCCAGGTAACTCCCATAGAAAGTCAAATTTTCAACGCGCTTCATGGCCCTGACCGACGTATAGGCAATCAAATATGCTGTGGACGAATGGGAAGTTGATGTCATATCGATGTCTCTGGGCTTCTCCATGCGAGTGGATGGATATGAAGACCTTGAATGTGCAATCAAGTATGCGGACGACTCAGCTCTCATATTCGCTGCTGCCTCAAACGGAGGTGGTAACACTACACGAGACTATCCTGCACGAGACAAGCATGCCTTCTGCATTCATTCAACTAATGCTTATGGCAACCGATCAGACTTCAGTCCAACAGCTCTGGAGAACGCATGCAACTTTGCGACCATCGGAGAGGCGGTCCGTTCAGCTTGGCCAGAAAGTCTATATACTCATACAGGGAAAATGTGGGACAGAACATTCGAGCTCCATAAGTCAGGGACTTCATTCGCTACTCCAATAGCAGCCAGTATAGTAGCCTTCATACTGCTATTTGCTAAGTTGCATCTCCAGGACGACGATGTGGAAAGCCTTAAAAGGCATTCAACGATGGAGTCGATTCTTCTTGAGATAAGTGCGCCGAAACGAGGTGTTAAGAAGCGCGACGAATATGATTATCTCCATTTGAGTCGACATCCTCATAATTTCTTCTCATTGAACGAGGATGTAGAATCGATCAAAAGCAGGATTCGGGCAATAATTCGGTCCTCCGGGTGATATAATTATATGCAGTGGGTGTAATTTATACAGTAAACGACTATTATGCAGTCATCCTAAAATTCAATCTGCAAAGTCTGGAGTAATTTGACCTGTATGAGATACAAAGCCATTTCAGTTCATCAAGATCAACGATGGATTCAATCATTTCTTATCTACAAAGACCAAGTCCTTACAGCATCTGTAACCATATTTCTCTCCATCCGAGCCATTTATCTCGGGATCCACGTCGTTGCTCCATTTCACTCTCCCCAGAGCACGGTCGTCTTTGTTCAAGCCAACCGCATTGCACAGCCCGTTGTTACCTTCATGTGCAATGTACTTAAGATCGAGAGTCATCGCTGCCAAAGTAGTGTCGCGAATTATTTTTGCCTCTCCAGCAAGCTTCAAAACGGCTGCCAGGATAATACCAGCAATAGTGAGCGTGGAGTTCATAGCCAACCAGATGTACAATCTCCCTCTATTCACTCTTGCCTGAATGACTGGCTCCAAAGGCGTGATGGACACAGTTTCTGTAGCGTTTTGCGTGGGCATTGCAGACCAAGTTGCGTGATACGCAGTCGTCAGCATTCCAGAAACATAGTTGTCGATACTGTTGTTCTTCTGCCACCCAGGAGTTAGGTCCATGTACGTTATCATCCTCGTCACATCTGACATTATGTCCAAGACGGGCAAAATGGCATTGTCGGGGCTGAGGACCGGGTCCAGGTCTGCAGGACCATCAATAGGAACAGCCATGCTCATCTTGTTCGAAAAACCCACGCGTTTTATATTGACGCGGCGATTCGGATACGCGCCTGCTTTCATGTTCACCTCGGCGAGCATGTAGCATCTTTTCGCCATCCACTTTTTGTTGAAATAGATATTGACGGAAGCTTGGCTGACGCTCGGCAACTCCCCAAGAATATCACCGTAACTTGAGCATGGTGTATCAATAGTCGGGATACTTCCGTCTTTGAGTGGCTTGCCTACGTTTACTTCCCCTACGAATATGGAGATGTTTCGTTTCCCTTCGAAGGTCTCTGATTCATGAGCTTTGTATGACTCAATAGCTTGGCCGGCGTTCCATTTGGTTTCAGTGAAAAATCCAAGGGTGCCAACACCAGCAAACTGACCAGGATTGGGGTTATTGTCGAGCATGCTTGAATTGTCGAGGTTCCATATATCAACGCCCTCTGGTGCATCAAGCCACTGTATCCCTGTAACCTTGAAGTACGGCAACATTATGTTGCATATGCCACTGTCGTTCAAAGGGGGGGAGGAATCGTAGATGTATCTTTTGAGTGGGACTTGGGACTTATTCAACGCGATAAAAGCGTAATCGGGGTCTTGTGAGACCATTAGGCTGGCTTTCAAAATAGCAGGTGTTACTATATGTGGATAAATAAATCCGCCGCGGTCAGGATGTTGTCTGTCGTAAATCGGGAATTTGAAAGACTGGCCTGGCTCAGGTGAGACACGTGTCGAGGGAATCCAATTCAAAGAAGAATTAGCCAGCGGAGCAGCAAAAGACGGTGGCCATAGTAACAATGTCATGATGGCAGCGAAGCAAGTCCAGTGAAAATTGTGGCGTGAATCCAGGCGAGGAACAATAGGTACTTTCAGATTCGCGAGTCGACAGAGCTCTGCAATGGTAAGACCGCTTTTCTCCAGAAGAATGTAGATAAGTCTCCAGACGAGCAAGGCTGCGCTGCAACTTGCAAGAAGGCGCATCAGAACCAGTGCAACTGAGATGAAGCCGTTCACCTCGGTCTGGTACAGTCCAAATCCTTGTGCTCGGTCACCAAGGCTAGGGGGTGATCCAGTCCCAAAATCTTGACCATCTATCGCATACAGCATAAGTATGACGAATCCGATACAACATGCTAGATGTAGAGGATACCAGAACCATGCTTTGAAAATATTCAAGAAGCCTGTATCATCTTCTCGTTTGTGGCATCTGGCTTGGTGAATGAGAGATTGGTCTTGCGATTCGCTCTCAGAAGCAGCCATGCTGCCAGGTCTAGGTCGCTATTATCGGACGATTGAGTAATTAGTCGGTCTGTTTGCAGTAATTTGGGCGATTTGTTTTGTGAAACTGTCGGACATTCCGTTTGTCTATCGTAGGAAAAGTAAGGACTTGGAAGCAGAGACATATTCAACAAGCTGTGAATCTGCGAATTCTTTCAAGGCCATGGCAGGCGTTGCGAGGCTGTGCTGCCTGCATGGAGATGATTACAATTCGCTTTAGTGGGGCGAAGCATCGCCGGGGCGTTTTTGTTCTCACCTCAGCGCGTAACTAATACTTGGAGTTGATTCTTCGAGAAACAGAGCCTCCAATACCGTAGAATCGCGGACTATGATAGAATCGACTATCACGGTGTCTTGAGTGTCATATAAACTGTGCGCTAAGTGAAATGAATCATCATAATAGTGACTTCAATCTGAAGATTGATCAAAATGAAAATGTCTCCCTGGTCGCTTCATCAATGTGGCCAGGGCTTGTTTCAGATCAGTCAGTCCACTTGGCAGCAAATTCCATGGATTCTGCAGCCTTACGATTGCTATAACGTACTGCTCGATATGCAGACATGACAGATATAGAATAAGGATCGGGCGGATCTATTGACGAGCTGACGCCTTTGCTGTGCTGTCTCATGTGTGGCGTATAAATTGTCATTAGACATTATGCTTCTGTGTTTCTACATACCATCATCCCCGACCATCATTTCACAGCCTTAGCGCCAGAAGAAGGTCTCAGGATTGATTGAATTTGTAAGCCATGATCACTTAACTATCTCAAGGTAGAGACTCGTAATAGATCGAAGTCAAGGAAAAGATGTAGTATGACTACGTTTACATTAGTTCCTCAAGAATAAAGCCATAAAATAGTTGGCAATAGCATATCGGTTTTTTAAGTGTTGCAATGCAACTTCTCGCTTAAGAAGATCACCAAAGCCTGGCACCGTTGGTATTTTGATTTCTCGATCGACAAAGCAGTTGGATCGCGTGAAACACTTCACAGACGATACAGTACGACTGATCCCGACTAAATTAGAGATCAGCGAAATGGTACCTCTTTATCACTCAATGAGGAGCTTCTAGCCCATAGACCTCATTTGAGATATTGACCCCAACGGGATAGGTTCAGCTTTGGTCAAGATGTCCGAGGCACAGAGATATATGTCTGCGCTCGAATGAGCCGTATTCTTACGAACGATAAGGAGAATTCAATCTTCATCGATTAAGTATAGAAGTGGCGAACGCAATTCTTGTGATACCTTTTTGGAATCATTCTACGTCTACTCGCTGGTTCGACTGTCCAGTGCTCTGACAACATGTACAACGAATACAACGTTTACACCCAGTCAGATCGAGGTAGGTTGATCATATCGTTTTCCTATGAAAGGTGTATATCTTCAAATACACACAAAGCATGGCTACCTTGGCTTGATGGTACCAGGCGTTCTATGGTCATAGCTAAACCTTCATTTACTCCGTATAACGAAACATGCTTAAGGTCGGAGTTTCTGTAGCATAGAGAGGCATGAGATCGCCGGAAGAATGAAGATCGTTCTGCTTGTCTGGCCATTGCATTTGTCAGCACCAGTAACCTCCCACATTTTGATGCGATCGCGTTCAGTGAGAGTACAGTGAAAATGCGAATATCTATCGTAATTACAACATGGTTTAATAAAGTGAGGAGAAGTCATCGAAAGGAAGACGGAATGCTCGCTTATCGGAAAACGAAGCATGGGCAGTGGTGGTTATCCGGCAAAACGAGGTGACGGACCAGTAGTGTAGTTTTCCCCTCAATTTTGTCTGGCCGAACGCGGCCAGATAGGAATGACTAACAGACGCGGTTGAAGCCAACTGCCAAAGCATTTAAGAGTAGAATCCGCTTGCTGAAACTGGCACTGATGGAAATCCATGCCTGGCAAGCAAACTAAACATTGATCAATTACCTCTCGCACGATCGCTTTTCGGGACTTGGCCCCGTGATCTAGACCGCTGCACTACTGTCGAGATTCGAGATGTCCACGACAGCCACCCAGCTGCATCCCGCTGAAGTGGAGCTGACACCCATCCCTACATCCCCGTACACGACCAGATCCAGCATCAATGCAGACTCATTCGGACACTCCGTGTTCCCAGAAGAGCCACATTCGCCAGACCTGGTCAACGAAACTGCATCGGACGATGCTCCTTTTAGCACCGACGCGATCCCAGATGGCGGCTACGGTTGGATGGTCGTCTTTTGCGCTTCAGCAATAACCTTTTGGATAGGTAGCACGATAAACTGTTGGGGCATTTTGCAGACAGCGCTACTCAATTCCACGCTATCGCATGTGTCCACCTCCACTGTCTCTTTTATCGGGTCCTTGAACCTTGCATGCGGCGTGGCTTTTGGACTTCTTTCGACCCGGCTGACTCGATGGCTAGGCACAAGGTTCACCACGATGGTGGGGATAGTCCTCATGGGTGTGGGGATGATCGCTGCCGGGTTCTGCACTGGCAACGTCGCTGGATTGTTCCTTTGTGTTGGGGTGGTGGCTGGAATTGGTATCAACATTACCTATACCGTGTGCAATGTCATACCGTTGCAGTATTTCAGTGGTAGACTTGGCCTGGCGAATGGACTCATCAAACTGGGCGGAGGCATAGGAGCAACCGTGATGGCCATCGCACTCGAAGCCCTGGTCCGCCGCGTAGGAATCGAATGGACGTTTCGAATCCAAGGATTCTTGACCATCGCAACAGGTCTACCTGCTGCGTGGTTCCTGAAAGAGCGAGTACTCATTCGAAATGCTCCCTTCATCGAGCTCTCTATGTTCCGGAACCTCGCCTTCACAGCAATGTTCCTCTCTGGCGCTATTGGAACGGCTTCGCTCTTCGTCGCACCGTTTTACCTACCTTTGTTTGCGCAATCACTGGGTCTCTCGTCCACTATCGGTGCCGCCTTGGTGGCTGCATTCAACGCCTGCAACGCCATCGGACGATTTGCCGGAGGCCCTCTTTGTGACAAGATTGGCCCTACGAACACCTTCGTCATCATGATGTCGCTAAATGCAGTTAGCATGTTAGCCATATGGCCTGTTTCGAGCACACTGGGACCACTAGCTCTCTTCTCCGTTCTGAATGGCGTTGCTAATGGTTCATACTTTACCGTCTTCCCCACTGTGGTGGCGACTATCTTCGGTCCTGGAAGAGCGGCTGTGGCCATGAGCCTGTCGACTACCGGATGGACCCTAGGGTATCTGATGGGCGCCCCCATCGCCGGGTTTCTGCTCCAAGCCGGCGGAGGGGAACAGAGTGCGCCACGTGGGGACATTGGCGTATACCGTCCGGCTATTTTCTATGCTGGGGGAATCGCTTTCCTTTCGAGTCTATTCGCTCTTGTCGCTCGGGTCTATCTGGTCAAAACTGTTCAGAAGAGGAAAGTGTGATCAACGGTATACTTTTACGTACAGTCACTGCAGTTCAAAGGCCTACAGCTGGTAGGGATACACGGACGAAGATATTTGTTGGAGGGCATGGTCAGGCCTCCAGGAACGTAATCGGATCCAAACTCTGGACAAGGTGGCTGAATGTAGCGTGGGGACTGCTGTCTTCGCGCCGTTACAGCCAAACAATAGAATCATCGCAGTAATTCCAAAGGCCTTTGTTCACACTTAGTACTGGTTCATGACCTAGAAGTTCTGTGGCTTGAGGGCTCCAAAAGGTACTGTCCTACTGGCCCTTTGATACACACTATCGCGGTATGTCCTGCCTTGAAACATAATCTTGTAGAATCCCACATTGGGCCAGCGTATCAGAAGATCTGATCATCAATGCCATGATCGTTTTGATCTTCTTGATAAAACACTGATCAACCTTGTGAGAATATCATGCTGTAAGCAGAATTCAGGAAACATATAAATGACGGCATAGACACGAAATATCGTATCACGACGAGGTCTGAGCGTGCCGCTGAGGACAAGGCCCTCTATTGTACATTGGGAGGGTAAAGGCGAGATTCACTAAACACTCGTACGCTAAGAAGCAGAGATGGGGAAATGCCATGAAGCACTGTTGAACTCAATTGTAATAATATGTGCTATTTGTTACTTGCAAAAACATCTGAGAATGACTTCAACAGGTTAAGATGATGTTTGGTGAAAAAATTAGTCTTTTAGGAACGAGCTCTTTGGGCGATCAAGGGACTTGACGCCAGTGCAAAAGTCACAGACGCAAAATGGATTACGTCCTCCTGCTCCAACGAATTTGTAATTGATTAGAGACGATTGATGAAACATGCAACAACCGAAGAGCTTGTGCAAGATCGCTACAGTAAGTTCGTTCCCTAGAACAGAATCAAGATCAGCCTGTCACCAGTGTAAGCAATGGACATCTGCTGTGTAGTCAGTACGCATGAGTCTTCCAGAAGACCTCCTGGTTCAGCAGCGGAGGCTGACAACGACGAACTTGTATCACGAATTTTGACATGGCGCGTCACAGAAATTGGACCATTGAGTTTGTTCGGCAAGTGTCATTTATAGATTTCTATCAATGACTACCGCCCAGCCACTACGCTGATTCTCTTCTCCAGTTCGACTGGGAGAGTATGTCCGGATTTTTCCCCACCTCAAATCTGCTTCCAATGCAGACTTTGGGTATCATGCCATTTTTTGTAAGCCTAAAATCTAAGCAACAAGCTGGATAACACCACCAGCCTCCTTGATCTTCTTCTCAGCCTCAGCGCTGACGTAGCGAGCGCGGACAACGACGGGGATGTTGATGCGGCCCTTGCCGAGGAGTTTGGCGTAACCGTGGTCGAGGAGGTTGATGACGGGGGCGGTCTCGGGCTTGGACGAGGTGGTGAGGTACTTCTCGCGGTGCTCCTCAGGAATGAGAGCAAGAAGCTGGACAAAGTCAGATTGTGATGGCTTTTGGGGAATTTTTGGCATACCTTGTCGATGTTCACAACAGGCTTCCAGAGGTGGTTGCGGAGCAAGTGGAAGCGGCGCATACCAACCTTTCCGAAGTAACCGGGATGGTATCTAGAGACATCAGCATCAAATTCTTCTCCTTATTTCAGAGCAAAAGACTCACTTGTCCAAGTTGGTTCGGTGGTGATGCTGACCACCAGCGAGACCACGACCACCGGGATGCTTGCGGTGTTTGCCAACACGACCATGTCCGGCACTGACATGGCCTCTGTGCTTCCTGGTCTTGCTGAGATGAGTCGGCATGCTGTCGTTAGTATGGTGGGTGAGTGTGTCCTGAAGGTCGAAATCAATCTGGGAATATAATTCTCGAGTGGGCAATGGAAATTTGGCCCGTGCGCTAAGCGAGCTTGGCGATATCGATACTGGAGTGGCTGGTGATTGTGGCGCGTGTGTATCGATACCTCTGAATCATGTGATCCAATGCTTTCTACCCACCACGTACTCGTACGTTTGCTGGTACTTGGCCTTGATAGTAAGACTACACCGGAAACAATGATATCGAGAGCACCGGAGGCTGCACGTCTTGTGAGAACGTCATTTTCGATCGCTTAGGTATGCTCCAGCAATGCACTGGCAGACTACGGGAAAAGCTGAGCGCGTGACCATCAGTAGAGCCCGTTGGCGCATGTTCTCTGCTCCCTTTTGTCGCTGGTTTGTTTGTCTTCCTTCTGTTCTATGTGCTGATGGTGGTGGTGTTGTACGGAGTACAGATCGGTTCAGGATCTCTTTCCACTTCGAGGCTAATGTATTCGGCTAGACGATCAGCGTCCAGGCTACTTGTACCCGGGCTAACCCACGGGGAGCTCCCGGCCTTCGCGATAGTTTTGGATTTAGCGCCAGGTACCTTTCCAGTCCTAAGAGCAGACACTTCGTGTCCTGATTAGTAGTTAGCCGGGCACACTGGGAGGCCTAGATTCGAAGCCACATCCCAAAAGGTTTGTTGTATAGACCCAGACTTGGTCCTGGGGCTAGATTCACATCTGATACGGTACACTTGCGCGTAGGGTGCCTGTACTCAGACGTGCAGGGCAGCTGCATCGTCGTGGTTTTGGGCTAAACGAGCCTTTTCTTTAAGGACTTTTCTACAAATACAGGATAGCTCAAACATGTATGCAAGGCTGTATGTCAAGACTCAAGACCGAAGACTCAAGACTCAAGAAAGACCGAACATCCTTGCAGTGCGTGACAGATGTCGCCACCTACAAACGACCTTGAGTTATTACGGAAGCTTCACGTGTCAGAACATTGTGCAAATGATTCACAATTCCCCGTACACCAGTAAAGACACCCAGACCGAAATCCAAAGCTAGTGCTCGTAGTCGAAGTCGTTGAACCTTTTCTCGTCGTAGAACTGGGCTCGAATGGGCCTGTCCCGAAACAGATAGCCTCCCGAGAAACGATTAACGGCCTGATGGAGTATTAGTCACATTTCGATCCAAACAATGAGCTGGGAGACTTACGTTGAGTGCAGAGAGAGCGTCCCTGAAGGCTATGTAGACCGGTTTCGAATCGCTGCTCATGTTGATGTGGATGCGCTCCACGGAACCAAACTAACCCCGTGTTAGTCAGTTAACATTAACCCTGGTATTTTTCTATACCTTTTGATCGAACGTGTCTCCCATCTCCTGTCGAATTCCGCCGTCTTCTCTATCAGCATCCTCCGAGAAGTCTATGCCATCGACGCAGCCCCAAGCAATAACCACACGTGAGGGTTCGCCCCATTTGCTCTGCTCTTTGGGTCGAACTTGGCGGCCTCCGGTAATGTCAAAGACTTCTTGTGGTTTGGGAGCCTTCACACCTCCGCTATCGTTATCGAAATCAAAGTCGTCATTGTTCTGTTGACGCCCACCATTCGGCTCCTTTCGGCGCCTAACCTCAAGGTGAGTGGTGATACCGTCATTATTCTTGCCGAGACCCTGTCCTTTTTTGTAACCCATCTTCGACATCATGAGCTCAGCCTTGGTTGGTTTTGATTCCGTCTTTTGCTTCTTAGCGGGGCGGGTGTTCGTCGTCTCCTCAGCATCCTTCATTACTACATCAGGGCGCGCATAATGAACAGGTGCGGCAGAGATGGTAGAGCTATAGTGAACAGGAGCACCAGAAATCGTGGCACTATAAGGCGCAGGGGGAGGCGGAGGCGGAGGCGGCGGTGGGATTGCTTCTTGTGTCTCGGGCGCTGCTCGTGAGGGCGGCGGTGGAGGTGGTATGGCCGCTGCCAGTTGTTGTGCTCGTTGCTGTGCAAGACGGACTTGTCGCTGGATTGCATCATCCGGCTGTGAATTGGTGATCTTAGACGGTGCCGATAGGCTACCCGGTCCTTCAGAAGTATCTGCTCGAAGATTAGAAGCCTCCATTCCTTTAGGGTGTCCTTCACCCGATTCTACGGAATTGACAGTCAACGACTGTGACTGGCTCAGACCAAGTCGTCGCTCATATGCTTCGTTACCAGTCTCTGCTTCAGAGAGGTTTACATGCGGAGATGAATTTCGTGGGCTTTGGGGTAATTGTGCAACGTGGTCATCAGATATGGGTAGATCGGGGCTTAACTGAGGCTTTTGTGGACTCGTTGACTTCTTGTCCGCGCCAGCCGTGCTCTCAAAGTCCCGGCGAGCTTGTCGCAAGTAGTCGCGGAACATGTTGAGCTTTATGTTGTACTCTCCACTGGCTTTGTACGCCGCGATGTTCGTCGTCTGCTTCAGTCTGTACTGATCATTGGGGTTCCAGTTTCCGAACTTCTGCTTGAACTTCTTCTGGTCTTTCATGGCCTGCTTCTTCTCACGCTCCGCCTCGCGCTTCGCCTCAAGAATATCATTGTCATCATCCACAGTATTACGATAGTAGTCAATGCTATGCTGCACGGGACGAGGTGTATGGTCAACTGAAGTAGTGGTTGGCATAGCCGGCAGGGCGGGCTTCGGTGCAATTGGCTTTTTGATAACGTTGGCGGCTTTCGCCTGCGGACGCTTGATCATGTGGGGATTGTGGAACATGTTCGCTACAAAGTATCATAAGTAATCGGAAAAAAACGTTCAAAAGTGGACAAGCCATGATGATAGATACCAGTTCTCTTCTTTTCTTCCGCCTTTACCTGCTCCTCGGTGAGCTTGGCAGGAGCGGCCGCGGGATCGGGCAGCGCATATGGATTAGGAAGGCCTCCGCTTGCATATGGATTTGGCAAACCCCCTGGGGGTTTGTTCTGCTGAGATGACATGTCAGTACTATGAAATATTACTTGCGCGACCGTAAACAATGATGCGGGGTTGTCGATTGTGGGATTGTTTGGTGATAGGCCCTACACTGAATAAAAGTAAACGGATCGGCGCGTCCAATCCTCCGACGTCGCGTGCTTGTGCCAAGGCGGTACTAGCGGCCTTTGCACGTGAAATCACGCTCTCGCGACTTTACTCCTCCGGGCCGATGACGGTTTCCAGGGTTTCAAGCCACGGATAGACGGCTGCAATAATCTACATAGTCATCTCAACACCTGAGCAGGTCTCTTGTGTACTCCTACATCATAGCTTCTTTCGACTGCATGCGTTTTGCGACACAGCTTGGTACAGATTAGAGTATAGACCTCCTCCAGCCCGTGGATTGGACGGATACTGACGGCGTCTGAAGATCGGATAGCATAGATACACGCCCATCGAGGACCCAATGGCACCAGCAACATTAGAAAGCGCCTTTTCGAAGGACTCAACCTCTACCGCGGTCATCGTACCTTCAAAGCCTGCTGTTACCGTCTCCTATCAGAAGCTTTCTGCTGATGTGAAGGCTTTCCAGCAGCAGCTTGCGAAACACGGCGTCAGCGCTGGAGCGGCAGTCTCCATTGCACTTCCTAATACGTACGAATTCATCGTATCCTTCATCGCTGCGGCATGGCAGCGAGCCATTGCAGCTCCACTCAACCCTGCTTATAAGCAGTCAGAGTTCGAGTTCTATATCGATGATCTTAGCTCAGCAATTGCGCTCGTGCCCCGAGGCGCATTCGGCAAGGACGCAGCAGCCGTTCGCGCTGCCCGGAAATACAATGCGGCTATCGCAGAGGTGTATTATAATGGGAGCGAGGTGGTTTTGGACATCAAGGAGGCCGGGAAGCTTGCAGGAAAGACTGAGGCGGTACTGACCGCTCAACCTGAAGATGTCGCATTGGTCTTGCACACCAGCGGTACCACAGGTCGTCCCAAGGCCGTCCCATTGACGCACCGCAATCTGCTACGCACCATGAAAAACATCCAGGCGACCTATGAGTTGACCGCGAAGGACCGTACGTATCTGGTCATGCCGCTCTTCCACGTCCATGGTCTTCTGGCAGGCTTCCTTGCCCCTCTTGCGTCTGGTGGATCAGTCGTTGTACCTCTGAAGTTCTCCGCTTCTGAGTTCTGGGTTGACTTTGTTGAGCACAAGGCCAATTGGTATACTGCTGTGCCTACCATCCACCAGATCTTGCTCAGGAACCCGCTACCAAGCCCTGTACCGCAGATCCGCTTCATTCGGTCCTGCTCGTCGCCCCTCTCTCCCAAGACGTTCCATGAGCTTGAAAAGGCGCTTAATGCTCCTGTGCTAGAGGCCTATGCTATGACTGAAGCAGCCCATCAGATGACGAGCAACCCTCTGCCGCCTGGCAAGCGCCAGCCTGGGAGCGTAGGCATTGGTCAGGGAGTCGAGATCAAGATCTTGGACGATTCTGGCAACGAAGTTGCCCAAGGCAAGGAGGGCGAGATCTGCATCAAGGGCGAGAACGTGACAAAGGGTTACCTTAACAACCCAGCAGCGAATGAGACCTCATTCCATAAGAATGGGTTCTTCCGCACGGGCGACCAGGGCAAGAAGGATCCCGATGGTTATGTCATCATCACCGGGCGTATCAAGGAGCTCATCAATAAGGGCGGAGAGAAAATCAGCCCGATCGAGCTGGACAATGTTATTGCCCAGCACCCAGCCGTGTCTGAAGCCGTCAGTTTCGCTGTGGAAGACGAAATCTATGGCCAAGATGTAGGGCTTTCGGTGGTGGTGAAGGCTGGCCAGAAGCTGAACGCGGACGAGCTTAGGGGCTGGCTAACAGAGCGAGTTGCGAAGTTCAAGCTCCCCAAAAAGGTAACTACTCACTCCCCAATATGTCTGCCGTGGTGGACTAAACCATGCACCCCGCGATAATTGTGGGATGAGGTGGCGATGATACGGATTTTCTTTTTTACTGATCGGTCCAGATTTTCTTCACCGACATCATGCCGAAGACAGCTACGGGCAAGATCCAGCGCCGGCTGGTCGCCGAGGCGATGCTCAAGAAAGAGCAGCCCAACGCCAAATTATAGACTATAGACTATAGAAATCTAGAGAGGGCTGGGTGAGAACTAGTGGGAAAGGGCTGTGGGATGAGATATTTTGTCATATATTATACGAAAGAGGAAGTGCATTGTGCAGTGCGTTGTGCGTTGTGCGGCACGGGTCTTGAGTAATCCGACGCGCCTTGTAATTAAGGGAGAAGGGGAGGAGAGATGAAAGGATGGGCCAGATAAAAATACGCAATAATTGCTCCGTAATTATGATGAAATGTGGTGAGCAGTAGTGGTAGAGTGTGGTATCATTATGTACACAGTAGTAGCAATACCTACCAGGTGCCAGGCCCTTACCCACTTACCTTTCCGACTTTCCCACCCACGGTACAGGTAGTGATACGAGTAGCGTAAGGCCAAAATTAAGAAGCCGTTTACTGGCGGTGCCTGATAGTGTTGAGAAGCTATTCCTAGCAAAACACTACCTGGATCGGGCTTGGGACCCGTCCGTGGAAGCGTTTTGTCCAGTAGCGTTACTGTGTGCATGCCTATACACCCCTACCGGTGAAGAGTTTAAGGTCTTTTCTCTGTCTCTCTTTCAGCGCAGTAGAGGATTAGGGAATAGGTGCATCTGCCATCAGCCCATTCCAGGACAACGGAGACGTGAGTCGAGCGAGTTATTACACCGTAGGGATACTAGTTCGCAGTAGGCAGGCATAACAGGGTATTTAATTACTTGTATGTAGGTATCAAGGTACCCATCTTAGCATTCCTAGGTAATGGGGGCCGTCTTACCGCTGTCCTGTGCAACTATGTACTTATCTGGAATATGTGCATACCTACTGTACGGAGGAGTGCTATACCTATCTACATATGTACCGTGGTCCGTACAAGTAAGACCGTAAGAGTGTACAAAAGAAGTACAAAGTAAGAGTCCAGGACAAAGTAAGAAGTACAAAGTAAGTTGTGTATGTGCTAGGAGGTATGTATGAGTGGGGTGGTTTGCGGCGGTGATGGTGGCAGGCCAACGCAGCCAGCGCAGCCTCCCGTGTCAATATTTGTATCCATACGAGTCAGCAAGCCCGTTCTTGTGTCCATTCTGCTTCGATACCCATTGCGGCATGATGTGAGAGATGGCGCGACGAAAGATTCGCATTCTTCGCCAATCGTGGCGCTTTGGCGAGGACCCTGCTCCGTCTGTTGGTCCTCTTGGTCGTTGTCTTGGTCGCCAATCCCACGCCTGTTCCTATCTATCTCTTACCCCTTGTCCCTTTATCCCCTGGTCCCCTGGCGCTCACGGCCTCGCCTGGCTGAGGCTTCTCGCTGATTTTGTCTCGCTTAGACTGGCTGAGCAGGATCCTGTAGCGGCTGTAGCCTGAGGGCCCAGGGGACCTGGATTGCTGTTCTGATACCGGCTCGTGGGTCGAACATCCCCTAGTCTCCCTTGAGCAGATCTAAGACGATCTAACATGAATTCAATTCGTTCTAGTCCCGCCAACCTGGATAGCAAATCCCTAATCCGTAAACGCCGTGAATGCGTGGCATGGGATTCCATAACCCGCGGCGAGCTGAATATGTATGGAACACGTCGTTGTCGTCTCCTCCTCCTCGTACTTCGCTCTCCTACTAGGTACTTTTCGGTACATTCCCTACTCTTTCGAGCAGGACCCAGCCCGTCCCAGCGTGTCCCAGGCTCCCAGCAGCATAAGGCTGCTTAGCCACTTCTCCTCGCTTGCTCTATTCTCTCTCGCTCGCCATCTCGCCCTCTCGCCTCTTGATTCTTCTCTCGTCTTCTGTCTCGCAAGGTTATGCTAGCACCAGCTAGCGAATGCTCTCGACCTCTTGCGACAGCGGCGTGGCTTGCCTTGCGTGGGTCCTCATCCTCAGCACGCACTCTGCACGTACTCTGTACCAAAACCACACCAAACGCACGCAAGCAACTCAACACAATTGGATTGAGAACTCACTCAACACCGCGTATCTCAGCTCAGCTCAGACAGCCGGTGTCCCCTCCCACTGGCCCCCTTGCTTTGCCTTGTCCTTCCCTTCCAATCCCGCTTGCTAATGACACCCACGCTCACTCCGACGCCAATGCAATGCCCACGCTCGCGCCCATGTCCATGTCCATGTCACTATCCACATCAATACACGCTGGGGCTGGAGGCTGTAACCTACCTGCTGTGCCGTGTTTTAGAGGATACAGCAAAAAAATGTCAAACTGCTTCCAGTCCACCACAGTCCACCATAGTCCAGAGGGGAGAAAACCTAATTATGGTCTACCCTCAGTTTTCAGTTTTTGCTTATCTGCTCCCCACTGCCACCAGGTTTCGAATAGACTTCCTCTTGATCTTTTTTCTTTCTCAATCCCTACTTTTCCAAAAACGTGGTGCCTGGCTGGTCTCTCCAATCGAATTGATCTCGCATAATATACATACATACATGCAACCATACATCCGGTACACAACTTGTTCACTATCACACAGTAGATCTGTTCAGCCCCGTTGATCGTCATTTCCCTTTATTGCTCCTTTTCCCTATCCGTTTCTTTCTCTTTTTTCTTTTTGCTCCACTCTGCTCTTAGTCACACAAGGGGATCTTCCCGCACGTGGCTCTAGCGCCCAAAAAGATAAAGATCGAACTATTTTTGTAACCCGGTTTTCGATATCACAAATCCGTGTTCCGAGACGAGAGGACAGGACAGGGTCTTGGAGTTGTCTTGCATCTTGCATCCTGCAGCCTGCTGTGGTCCCCGAATGAGTGGTCCTTCCGCATTATAAACAAAACTCCTTGTGATCCCCCCCGGCCACCCAATTGAAGCTGTCTCTCCTCTCCCTCTCTCCATCCTCCTCTTCACCTATCGTCGGGATACCCCAGGAGTGCAACCATGTACGAACAATTTGATCGTAGGACGGCTTTCATGAACGATGGAAACTGGGCACCTCAAAACGCAAATCCATCCGGCCCAGGAGCACTCTTCACCAGGATTAAAGTCGACAGGTCATCACGTTCGAGCATAATTTCTATCAAGAATGGCAGTGCCATGTCTTCCTGTTCCAGCCTAAGGAGCGAGCCCAGGAGCATTCTGGTCAGGTCGGAGAAGGGAAGGACATCCAGGATCCTGCCGAAGAAGCTGAAGAGGTTGTCTGCGCCGCCTCCCGGACCCACGAAGAGAGTGAGCTTTATTGATGCGGTTGAAGAGTCGGACGAGGAATCAGAGGGCGAGACGACCGAGAAGGACAAGAAGAGGACCTCCCGGTTTTCCATCTCTGGCATGCCGACAGCCGTTCGAAGCATGTCGAGCCCGTACCCAAAGACGAAATTTCACCCAGCAACCTTCGTCGAAGAAGAGGACGAGGATGAAGACGAAGACGAAGAATCAAGCGACAAATTCCATGCCCTTCCAATCGTTCGAGTTCCAACCCGAGCTTCGTCGTCCAACTCAGCAGCGGCCCGCCTACCAACAGGAGCACCGTCGTCACTGACCGTCAGCTCAACACCAGGAACCTGCACACCGGCCTCCAATCAATCCAGTGCCAGCTCTTCATCATCATCTCTCTACTCCACCCCAGCCTCATCCATTCGCTCCTCCTCCCCATCCCTAGATCTGGAATCCTACTCCATCAACCCCAAATCTCCCGCCCCTAGCACTCCCCACAACCCACTCCTCCAATACCTCCCTTGCACGCACCCAATGTGCACCTCCCACTACCTCCCCTCCTCCCTGGGACCCACCTTCCACACGCAACAGGCCCCCTACAACCTCCGACGAAAACGCGGTCTCTGCGCGGAGCACGCAACCTCCGACCTCGCCCTCGCAAACATCGAATGCAAGGACGAGTGGGAGACGATGCGGCAGAACGCCGGACGCCGCACCCTCGGCGAGGTGGCCGCCGACTTCAAGCAGTTCACGCGGGACTTCGACCAGGACCGGGAGCGCGAGAGCCGGGACTCGGAGCGCCTCCAGCGGCTCTGCGTCGTCGGCCGCCCGCCCAAGCAGGGCACCTCCGCGCCTCCCACCAACAGCAAGCGGTTCAGCAAGATCAGGGACGTCAATGACGATGCCCAGTCTGAGTGGTGGAGGTACGCGGCCCGGCCGTGTGCGAAGAAGGACTGCGAGGCTGAGTGGTACGCACCTTTCTCGAAGGCGCTGTACGACTTCTACTTTCCCGCGAAGAGGAACAGCAATGCTGGTGGATTGACACCGCTGACAACGCTGTGCCCGTCGTGTGCGGCGGAGAACGTCGAGGTTGCTGAGCGAGAGATTCAGGCGAAGAGGGAGGAGCTAGACGACGAGGAGTGCATCCTGTGGATGGAGAAGCTGAGGAAGGACAGGGGCGTTGAGGTCAAGTTCTGGGAGAGGGCGCAGGAGAAGTTCGTCAGGGAGCAGGGAGTCAGGTGGAGAGATGAGATCGTCGGAAAGGATCTGTTGGTCGCGCATCAGCAGGTTCTGGTCGCAGCGGCTGTCGTCGTCACAGAGAATCAGACGTCTGCTACCGTTGCCACAGACAAGACCAACAAGAAGCTCAAGAAGAAGCTCAAGAAGGGGAAGAAGGGGTTCTGCGTCGTCATGTAACCGCCTCCCTTCACCATCTTCTCCCTTTTCCTATGTTACCGTTCGCGCGTTGTTGGTACACGATTTTCTCTTTCCGGATCCGCAAATGTTGTTCTTTTTAGCGATATCAAGGCAGGCAAGCATCTAGCATCTCTGGGCTCTTTTTCTCGAGCAATTGTTTTTTATCTTTGGGAGGAATCTTTTCATTCTGGACTGGTTTTCACAAATGGTAATGATCACCCTCTCTCTCGTCCTTTACCCGCATTCATCTTGTCTTTTTTTTGACGTTTTTGCGATCGATTATTTGAGCTTTTTGGCTTTACGACCTGATTTTTTCTTTTTCTCTCTATACAATACATACAATGTACAGGTACTACCTTCGGTTCCCCACCGGATCACTATTATTATTACAACGCAATAGAGCGAGATAGGGCTTCGGTAATATATATAAAAGATCGTTATTTCGGTGGATAATTCAAAAGAATTGCTTACTCGCTTGCTTCCTCGCTTGATTGCTCGTTTGATTGACTCGTGGAAATGTACGTCGTTGCGGAGTCGTGGTCGGTCGTGAGATTCTCGTACGCATGCATGGGTAGGGTTGTACGCGCGGTGGGGGAGCTGAAGTGTGAGTGTCTTATCAATATCGTACGATATGATTGAGGATTCTCGAAACATGCCTGCAGGCATGGGTTGTCGCTTGACCGGTCGATCCGCGAGTCAGTTGGCAGTCGGTAATTGGACGAAGTTTTGGCGCTTCAGGACCGTGTTTCGAAGGAGCGGCGTCGTGCTTCTAAACGCGAGACCCCACCTATTGGAAACAATGTGGTGAACTCTGAAGGTCTCAAACGTTATTTTATTTTGTTTTATTTTTTATTTTGGGTTTATTGAACGATAGTTTACGGCTGTGGATACTATATAATAATCAGTCGAATGTGTGTAGATTAAATAAATAGAACTTAATCAAGGTTCTGAATCTGGTAAACGATATATTGCTCAATGTAGGCAATCTATAAGCCATAGAATTATTGTATGGAGAGAACCTACGCACTCGATCCACTCGCTAAAACTACTTCGGTTTCATTATAGAAGAAAATATCCGTTTTATGTAACCACATATTCGGTGAGATCACCTGTATCATTATTCCTTCATTATCGATTACTCATACAGAGAGTTTGGAGTCAAATTCGCTATTCATGAAAGATAGTCACTACCACTATTCACGCATCATTCCACCGTAGGTCCTATGCATCACTGCGAAGGGTAAAGAAGGTGTGAATAAGTGAAGAATAGAATGTGTGATGGCATCGACGGGAGAGGGAGAACACAGTGCTGATACGCTGGGGCGGGTTGAGGTGGGTGATTCATGAACTTGAATGTTTTCTACATACATATGTGTAAGTGAGCCAAAGTATAAAATGTGATAGGACTTGAATTGAATTGATCGAGTAGGATTGAGCACGGCAAACTTTAAGTGTGGGGAGAAAGATCATGATATTGAATTGGCAATGTGTAGAAAGGGGATGAAGCGAGTGTAAGCATACCTGGAGATTTCTCATGTCTGGTGCAAAGCTGTGAAGTTTAACATGCGAAGATGTTCCGCAACATCGAAGCTCTCGCAATATATCACGATTTGACAAACGGTGACAACAGTATGGCAGAATTACGCTTATACGATTCGATTTCTTCTAAACTCCGGCTACCTGGGATTACTCTGCCTGTGCGCCCGTCCGTCTCTCCAAAGGAACCGAAAAGGACCTTCCTCCGTGATAGCCTAGGGTATAACCTGTAGTAAAATCCGAACACAGAAACGTTTGCTCCCTACACTATAGCTCTCCTTTACTCCCGTCAAAATAAAGTAACGCCTGATGCCTTGCCCTATCCTGAACGCATGTAGCCCGAGGATGAGAAAATCGGAGGATACTCCCATTGAAGGAGGGATATCTGACTGTCTCCATGAAATTAAGACAATAATGCGAACATAATGTCAATTGCCACTACTTTGCTCGACGATTGATTCGCTAAGAACCAGCATGCAAGAAACTTCATACAGGCTTATCTTTCTCCTCTTTCTTTGATAAGGCAGGGCTGGAAGGACTGTCGCGATCATCTGCAGCTGCGTGGGCTTCCGCCGCGTCTTTCCAGTCTGAGCTGCGCCGGCTCAATATGCCCGGTCCAACGGGATCCCGGGGACTTGCCAATGGGCTCGAGGGAGTGGCATGGATACTGCCGTTGATACTATCAGTACGGCCGTGACCTAGCAGTCCACTGCGAACGCTCAGTGCATCCGCTTGCTTCCCAGCATAGTAGCTATTCCGCTCACTGCCGAGCACAGGTGCTACTACTCCCTGCGAAGAGTACACGCTCGCTCGCTCTGCGTTTGCAAACCCAGCAACGCCAGATCGGTTCTGAGGACTGTATATGGTACTACTTTCGGGATTCGCGGAGAGAACGCTGAGGGGGAGAGATTCCCGACTTCCTCCCCAAACGGATGACGGAGCCAAGGCGCGGACAGACGCGTTTGTGTCGAGAGAGTTCCGGCGGCGGCGCTTGGAAGAGGAAGCCAATGTCAATATCGATGCGTTGTCCGTCAAGATGTTGTTTGCCGTGGCAGCCTGGTACGAGGAAGGCTGGGGTTGTGCGGTTAGGTGAGGGGGTATGGCGGACGGCGGCGGAGAGGTTGGGAATTGGTGTGAGAAATGGACGGGCGGCGCATTTGCTTGTGTATTTTGTTGAGTCTGCGCCAGGACGTTTGCTGGTGCGGTTGACTGAATCGTTGTCAGGGTGGTGGTGAGCGAGCGCTCGGAATGGCTGGGCGAGGAAAAGGTGCTTCCACCACCACCGAGGTTATTGCTGTGTCCCGTCGTTTTCGACCTTCCTGAGTGTACGGTCTCGACATTGGTTGCAACCGTTGGCGCAGTGGATTTGTTGCTCTTATCAACAGTCTGTTGGCAGTCCGTGTTGCGTTCTTCTACTGATGTGAAGCTTTCGTTCGAATGTGGGGAGACGGAGGTCGAGAAGGACAAGTGACCATTGCCGGGACTGCTGGTATTGGCATTGGTGGTGTTGAGATGTCCGGATTCCGGGTAGGGGTTGTTGTTCTTTCCAGCGCCTTTCTTCGACTTTGATGGTGAGCCCTGAGCTTTCTTGCCTGAGGAGTGTGGGGAATCGGAGGTGGAGGATTTAAGGTTCGCGAGGCGCTTTATCCAGCCGAAGGGCCGCTTGTGCGTATGTCGGTCTACAGTCATGGTGTTAGCGAAGGATCCGGAGAGTGTGTGATGTGTGCACAGGTGGTGCGGTAGGAGGTGATGCGCGCCGTTATAATAAGGCAACGCGGCGATTGTGGCTCATTCAAAGAATGACTTCAGGAGAATTACCATGGGGTCTCGATGCGGGCTCGGCGGTCGCCATTCCGCACCAACGCTAAGCGTAGTTGTCAATGGGGGAGGCGGCGAGTAGGCGTTAAGCGTAGTGCGTAGTGCGTGTACTTATTGTGTGATGGTGGATGTGATCGTGGCAGAGGAAGAGGTGTGAGGTTGCAAGGTCAAGGAAGGCGGATATTTTATTACAGGCGCAGGGTGGTGGTGGTGGTCGAACCACGTGGTACCTGTATACCTATTCGGTCGACAACCAGGGCGGAACTGGGCGGCTCGAATTTATCGAATGATGGAGGAGGAATAGAGGGCGTAGAATGAACAAATGATTCCCACCACAGGAATGTAATGTGGTGTATAGAGTCCTGTGTAACGGGAAGGCTATGGGAGAGTTTGTTTAGGTGTGGGTGTTTGGATGAAAGTTGAGGCTGGATCGAAGGAGCATGCAGTGCCTAGATGTATTCTAGCCGAGTGAATGATCTACCAGTAGTAGTAATTAACTATCATCATCATTCACTGTGGACCGGTAATATGTATTATGATATGCGATCATCGTTACTTCTTGGGGATTGGGATGATGTCCGTTGTTACAAGTTACAAACATAGACTACACAACGGGTCCGATACGATCTTGATCTAAGTGTAATGATATCATCGTTAGAGCAACTACTTGTCTTGTAGTGACCTAACTACCTAGGTAGGTAGCCATTCCGGTGGACGATGAGACGATCTCCTTGCCTGAATTGAATGGACTGACGGACAAAAGACAGAAGAGGGAGAACTTGAGGGAACAGAACTGGGGCAACAACGGGGAAGGTGACTGGCGCTAAACCACGTCAGGGTTCGCCTCAGGGTCCTGTCCTCTTCCCCATCTCATAGCGAGCGTTACCTTGAACGGTCACATATGATGAGTAGCACGCGGACAAATACAATGCCAAAGAGAAAGCTAGAGAAGACGTGAGGTGATATGATTTGAAACTAGTAGCAATAGATTAATCTCCCATAATTATACGATTTGATGGTTCAGGCAAGTAAGTACCTAGGTATGCTAATGTATGCAATGGAACGGTCCGTGCCTGGCGCCAAGCCATAATGACGAAGACGGAGGATCGACGACAAAGTGCCACTCGATGGATCCATGTGCAATCCATCTCCCTGTAATACCTGCGACACCTGCGACACCTGCGACACCTACAGTTGTGATGCCCGGGTTCCAAGCTACAACTGCCGGCAGCTGAATCCTTCCATTGTCGCTGCCGCTATAACTATTCATACTTACCCTTCCTCAAGGAAGCTACTGTCGCTCCGATCCAGCTTCCTACTTCCTATCGAAACACCAATCTTTCTCCATCTAAACACGCTCCGAACTGCACCAATGGCATGCCATGTTCAAGCATCACGACAGTCGAGGAGCTGCCTCTCCTGCGATTCGCGGAAGGTCAATTCTGCCCCTACCGGATGAAGCCATCGCCCAAATCAAGTCCTCAACTGCCATCACTTCTCTCAACGGCGTCGTGCTTGATTTGCTGAAGAACGCATTCGATGCGCGTGCCACCAGGATCGAGGTTACCGTAGACTGGGCTAGAGGTAGCTGTACTGTCGAGGATGATGGTCTTGGAATTGCCCCGCTCGAATTTGCCGATGGAGGCGGCTTGGGAAAACTCTACTGTGCGTATACATCGAAGTATAGTGACGATCGTTGTCTAAATTATGTAGATACCTCTAAGTATAGCTCCCAGGAAGTATACCTGGGTCGCCACGGAACATTTCTAGCTTCGCTCGCCGCACTATCCCTCCTCGCCATCACATCACATCATCACGAGTACCGATCGCACAACTCTGTAACGTTTCATCACTCCAAAGTAATCGAGAGACAAACACCAGTAGCCACATATAACGAAATCGCATCGAAGGGCCATGGTACTCGCGTGACAGTGCGTAATCTGTTCGGAAATCTACCCGTGCGGGTCAAGCAGAGAGCAGTGGCCGTAGAGCAAAAGACGGAGCATGATCGTTTACGGGAGACCCTTAAGCAGGATGTCACAGGTTTACTCCTCGCATGGCAGGGCACTGTACGGCTGAGGGTACGAGATGCGAATAACACCGTTATTCTGAACACCAATGCACAACACCCATCCAAGAGTCTCCTTCCGGAGAAAACAAGTGCAACACAACTCCAACACGTCTTGCACGTACTCACGCAATTGGATTTCATCAGCACTGATAACTGGTCAACTTGGGTGCCTGCATCCGCTGCTACATCTGATATCTCGATCAAAGGTGCGGTTTCTCTGATCCCGGCTCCTTCCAAGCGTGTCCAATTCATCTCCCTGGGTGTTAATCACATCTCCCCTTTGAGCAGCCATAATGAACTATACGACACGGTCAATAGGATATTTAATCTCTCAAATTTCGGAATGTTGGACGATGAAACGGACTTGGATGAATCTGAAAAGCTTCGGCGTAAGACCGACGGACGCTTCAAAAGCGATGGGCCTACGCAACGACAACTTCGTGGAAAGAAGGGCGTGGATCGCTATCCTATGTTCTGCCTATGCATCTCTTTCGGGCGCTCAAGTTCACCAGCACACCTTGGTGGTGAGTTGTTCAACGACACTGCCAATTTACAGGCAGTCATCGAGGTTCTCGAAATCCTTTTGACGCAGTGGCTCTCATCACATCATTTCCGACCTCAAAAGACACGCTCCAGAAGACAACGAAAGGAACCGTCGGAACCAGATAGGGAAGGCCCAGTGGATTTTTGCAATGCCTCTCTTGGCAAAGCGTCACCCTCTAGCGACAAATCACTCACTATATTTCCTCAAGAGTCACCTAGAGAGCCGCCTCCGAAGCGAAAACGGTTGACTTCTATGCCCGCTAAATCTCGACAGTCGATGTTCATGGATTGGTCCCGCATCAAGACTGGCAAACCGGAATTCTTGGAAAGCATGTCGAAGGCCAACAACCGAAAAAGTTCAACGCCCCCGCTCAGGTCATTGCCATTGGAAATAATTCCTCGTCTAAATTCTACCAAACCTAGTGCAGAAGTCGCCGGCTTGACTCCTACTCCTTCGAATGATTCGTTGGATGCCTGTTCAACGCCTCGCGCTCAAGTCGATAGAAATACTGAGGACGACACGATCGTTTGGACGGACCCGTTGACCAAGCAAACTCACCTATTAAACGCCCGTACCGGTTGCGCCGCTGTGCAGGCCACTTCAGCACCTCCCAAAGTGAGTGCGCGCCTAGCTATAAGTTCGCACGAAGATGGTCAAGAAATACACACTCCCTTCCTTGATGGAATTCTGCAGACTTGGACAAATCCTATCTTCAAGCCTACAGAAAGCCCTATTCCCAGATTTCAGTCAATTGATGCCGATGTGCATGTTGCTCAATCTGCACATGCTCAGTGCGCTCATTTTGACTTTGCGAATACTTTCCGCTCGCAAGATGGCTGGCGCACCGATAGACTGTCGAAAACTGGCCTATACCAATGTCGAGTGTTGGGACAGGTTGACCGAAAGTTCATTTTAGTGGAAATGCCTGGGTTTTCCGCTTGCGATGAGGGCCGAACTGATACTCGCCTTCTCGTGCTAGTAGATCAACATGCAGCTGACGAACGCATTCGTGTTGAAACGCTTCTTGCTGAGCTTTGTGCGCCACTTCAACAGCCAATTAATGGCACCGTGTACACCTCCAAGCTCGGATATTCTTCCAAAGTCGCCTCCATGATGTTGCAAAAGCCATTACTGTTTTCTGTATCCCCGACGGAGAGTGATCTCTTTATCAAGCATGCTGCTCGGTTCGCCGCATGGGGTGTTCTATACGACGTATCTGTGGGACACTCGATTGTTAAAGGCAACCAGGCATCCCTTGTGGTTACAGCACTACCACCTAGCATTGCAGAGCGCTGTAGATTGGATCCCAAGGTACTTATTTCGTTCCTCCGCACCTCTGTATGGACATATGCAGAAGATTTACATCTTCCTACTTTGGCCGATGTTGACCCTTCGACGCAAGAGGATGAAGATGAAGCGCATACCCCTTTATGGGTTCGCCGTTTGTCCCACTGCCCCCAAGCTTTGGTTGATATGATCAACTCTCGCGCCTGTCGCTCTGCAATCATGTTCAACGATGAGCTCCTTAAACATGATTGCGAGGAACTAGTGACAAAATTATCGAAATGCACGTTTCCCTTCATGTGTGCGCATGGCCGCCCGAGTATGGTACCGCTGGTAGACTTGAATAACTTTGGTTATGATCATCAGATCGGACCAAGTTCTACCGGCACAACACAGTGCGGAAGCGTGCAGGGTCGAAGTGATGATTTCGTATCTGCCTGGAAAAAGTGGAAGCAGAAATAGATCACACTGTATGATTCGAACAGTGTTTCCAGGTTTACCGTGTGAATTGGATACAATCTTTATGGAGGCAGATACCCGTATTGAATATTGAGATTTTTAAAATTAAAATCGAAGACAATTATAATTCAGATTGGGAAATGAAGAGATGTGTGAACGCCATGAGACCTGCGCAAGCTATATACTTGTTAAGAGCAGAGACAGGTCAATTAAACGTTCGACTGTGCATTTGATCTTGGAACATTCTGAGAGGGCCTATAGCGAAGTTGGTGAAGTTCGTATAAGCGTGACAAATTGGTTCCGTGGAGGGAGAAGGAATTCTATGACTACTGGGGTGAAATTTCTATATGAATGAGCTGATCGACCGCGTGTATGCAGTATGAACTGTTCATATGGTTCCTAAGGGCCTAATTGCTTTCGAACAGAACGTATTCTGTATGTGAAAGGGAGTGCGAATGCAGATCGTGCCAAAATCAATTTGTCTGAGGCGTGGTGTTGGAAGAGTTGGAAGAAGGAGGTCAAAACAAAAAAGACCTGAAATGCAGAATGCACAGGCCAATTCGCCCACGTGTTTTCGCTCCCTTCAGCTAATCTCCAACCGGATGGCACTAAACCCAACGCGCGTCCCGACGACCCTTTAAACATCCCCCATTTCTCAATGCCATAATAATCACCAGTTCGACGGCCTGAAATCTTCCATGGATGCCCTACGACAATTCCTATCATGACCGCTAATGTTTCTTTCAATTGCATATATTCTCTCTTGACCATAATATTTCGCTACTGGATCCCATAAATCCAGGACCATGTTTCCCCGATCTTCCATCTTCTGTCTCTGCTGCCGCCTCCCATCAAAACTACGCCGGCGTGCTCGTCGGTCACGACTATTCACCATGCTGGCCCTTCTGGCCATATTAATAGCCTTCATTACACCCTTCTACATAATCTACAAGCCACCGACACTCTTAATCCGGTACTTTGCATTCCGCTGGCCGGACGTCCTCTGGCACGTGTATCCCACAACCGAGAAGGTCATCGCACTCACAATCGACGACGCACCAAGCGAGTACACCCGCTCGATCCTCGAGATCTTAAAAGACAACAACGCAACTGCGACCTTCTTCGTCATCGGCGGCCAAGTGCATGGAGCCCCACAGCAAGAGATCCTGAAAGAGCTAGTCGCCAACGGCAACGAACTGGGCAACCACGCCATGCACGACGAGCCGTCGCGCTCCCTCCCGGACTCCGAACTCATCTCGCAGATCGAGACGGTCGAGGGTTTCATCGACGGCGCGTACGACGCCGCTGGTGCCCCCTCCCATCCCGCCCGGTATTTCCGACCCGGGTCTGGGTTCTTTTCGGGGAGGATGAGGGCGAGGGTGGATATGTTGGGGTACCGGATCGTACTGGGGAGCGTGTACCCTCATGACCCGCAGATTCCGTACCCGAGCATCAATGCGAGGCATGTGCTGAGTATGGTGAGGCCAGGTGCCATTGTGATCTGCCATGATAGGAGGAGCTGGACGATTCCGATGTTGAGGAAGGTTATCCCTGAGCTTAAGAGGAGGGGGTACAGGATCACGACGGTTTCGGGGCTGTTGAGTCAGACGGCGGTGAATTGAATGAGTGATGAGGGTCCTGAGAGTCATTGCACCCGACTGAGAGATGAATGTTCCGGAGAGCTCGAGGATGTCGAAATGGGAAGCATCCGCGTTGAAGTACCAAAGGTGGCTCGACGCCCTGCAAGGCTTTTCCTTGGACTCTATGTCGAGCGAGTACCCAGTATGGAAGAGCTCCTTATGCAGATGCACCAAGTCTGGTACTGCCTCTACGACAGGCTAACTCGCACGATCACGCCAATATGTTTGGCGCAAAGAAGAAGCAAAATCTATACGCTTCAAACGCATGGTGCAAGCACCGAAGGCACCAAATTGAGTTACAGTCAAGGACGCTATAACATCACGAAAGGGGGCAAGGAATGAACATAGAACAATGCCTTCATTTCATGATAGCGTATGTATAGGGGTGCCTCGGCATGCACACGAATCCGGAGACAATGATATACGTCCTGAACATATCCGAAAAACCAAACGAGGCAATATGTAAAGTTGATTTCATTCCATTCCTCCGTCCTATTCACAGACCTTCATATGTAGTAGTAATATATTTCCGGGTCGACTCAGTCACCATACGCTTTCGTCACCAGCAATCCCCCCTTCCCCACCTACAAAGCCTTCCTCAAAGCGCTCTTGAACGGAATGATCTGCACCTTCTCCAAGTCCCACACGCCGCCGGCAACGTACGGGTCCTTCTTCAGCCTCTCGATGACTTCCTCCCGGCTGCTCGCCCCGATCAACATGGCGCTGCCCTTCATCTTGGGGGTCTCGCCCTCTTTGATAGGCTCCTCGAGCATGGCGCCTGTAGACGAGAGAATATAATTAGCTAAGAGGAAAGGAAACAAGGAAGCCATAAAAGGATATCAATAAGTAAAAGCACAATAACACAAACGTACCTCCCCAAAGCCAAAAGCTGTCCGGATCGGCCTTCAACCCGCCGAGGTGCTCATTCCGAACCTTCAATCGCTTCTCCAGCGCGCCCTCGAAGTCCGGCGCAATGACCAACCACTCCTGCAATGTGCTGCTGGCTCCTGGTGCCATTGTTCGTTGTGCTGCGCTGCTGGAAGATAACGAGATGGTGAATGGAGATTTGGTTCTTGCGGCGAAAGGGAGGATGCTTGGACGGGGAGAGGTGAGCGGTCGTAGTAACGAGGTGGTGGCTCGAGGTATGAAGGGGCGCATAGATATATATGTGTGTATGCCTGGAGAGAGAGAGAGTGTGTGTGTGAGTGTTTGTGTGGTGTGGGAGGTATAGTAGGACGGAGGATGTGGGGCTAACCGGTGGGAGGAGTGAACAGGATCGATGGGTGAGAGCTGTGTCCAATTGTTAGAATTGTGGCTAGTAGAGGTCTGGAAGAATTACTTTATAGTCTGTTCGATCGGATTTTGTGATTGCGTATGTGGTGCTGGTGGTGGAGGGGCGTTTGTACTCTGAAAGGCGTGTAGGGCGTCGTTGTTCTTGGATGTCATATATGAGACGCCGAGGTCGCTTTCCATATCGTAATGCCGCGCGGGTCTTCCCCGCGGTGGAGGGGCAGATGCGCGTTCCTGAATCTGCCAAGCCTTAAATTCCTCCGGGTCCGACAGAGAGTCGGCTCGTGATACACATGCTCCAGATCAATTGCAAAGTCTCTATAGTCTCTCGTAGTCAATGATGCATTTAAGCATAATAGCCCGCTGTATATATTAAGGCCAAATATGTAACACGTTGATAATGCTAACGTTCCCCCATCCAAGCTCATGGTCTCATTCCTCCGTGTGAAGCAAATTATCAGACATCCAGCCCAAACGCCGTTCCCATACATGATGAAGACAATGGCATCCTCTTATGAAATATTCCCAACAATGTCAGAGACATTCTTATCATCGCTCTTGTCTAACCGCTGCACATGATGCAAGCCTCCTTGTTTTCTATCGAGCAGGCCAAAACAGCATCAGCGTAGATGTCCCCGTCTCGTGCAGCCGAGTCATCCTCTGCATCCTCATCCTGCTTGACAGCCGGCTTAGTAAGGACTTCGTCATCTACAGGCTTGTCGGCAGGGTCAGCGCTGATGAGCTTTGGGCTGTCACCCTCCTCGACGTCTGCCTTGAACGGCTTCTGTGCGAAAGCATCTTTCACAGCAGCGGCGGGAGGAGGAGTTGCCGTAGGAGTGGGCACACCGTTGTCAGAAGTACCGTTAGGGGTCTTCGACGCGAACATGGGCGCAGGGACGGCCGAGGCAGAAGGAGAGGGAGAGCTAGTTCCACCCAACTGCCTTCGCTTAGATCCCAACGCACGAGCAACATTTGTGTCTGCGACCTTAAGAGCTTCTTGGTCGACTGTGAACTGAATGGGAGCGGAGGCAGCCATGGTGCGTAGGTAGTAGAGACCAGTCTTGAGACCGAGCTTCCAGCCAGCGAAATGCATGGATGTAATCTTACCCATGGTAGGCTCCTTCATGTGGATGTTCAGAGATTGGGATTGATCGATGAAGGCGCCACGGTCAGCAGCCATCTGAACAATAGTACGCTGAGAGATCTCCCACACGGTCTTGTAAAGAGCCTTAATATCGTCAGGAATGTTGGGGATCCTCTGAATCGAGCCGCCCTCAGCAATGATTCGGTTCTTCATGTTATCGGACCACAAGCCCATATCCACGAGATCCTTGAGAAGCCAGGGGTTGACGACCTGGAATTCACCAGCCAGGACACGGCGAGAGTAGATGTTGGAGGTGTATGGCTCAAAGCACTCGTTGTAACCCAAAATTTGAGAGGTCGAGGCAGTGGGCATAGGAGCAACAAGCAGTGAGTTGCGAACACCGTGCTGGGCAATCTTTGCCTTTAGAGAGTCCCAGTCCCAGAGATCGGAGGGTGTGACATTCCACATGTCGTACTGAAGAATTCCCTGAGAGACGGGAGACCCTTCGTAAGTCTCATATGGACCGAGCTCTTTGGCAATCTCGCACGACGATTCGAGGGCAGCATGGTAAATGGTCTCAAAGATCTGAATGTTCAGCTTCTTGGCCTCTGGCGAATCGAATGGCATGCGGAGGGCAAGGAAAGCATCGGCAAGACCTTGGACACCAAGACCGACGGGCCTGTGCCTGAAGTTGCTTCGACGTGCTTCCTCTACAGGGTAATGGTTGACTTCAATGATCTTGTTCAAGTTCTTGGTAACAATCTTAGTGACTTCATGGAGCTTCTTGAAGTCATACTCGCCACGCTGATGGTCGACGTAGGCAGGCAGAGCAAGAGAGGCAAGGTTGCACACGGCGACCTCGTCAGGGGCAGTGTACTCGATAATCTCAGTGCAGAGATTCGAGCTCTTGATGGTGCCCAAGTTCTTCTGGTTGCTCTTGCGGTTGCAAGCATCCTTGTAAAGCATGTAGGGGTTACCAGTTTCAGTCTGGGCCTCGAGAATGGCATACCAGAGCTTCTGAGCCCTGACCTTCTCCCTACCACGACCCTCGGCTTCATATCTACTGTTGTTAGATGCCATAGCTTCTTGTGTCGATACAGAAATAACTTACCGGTGGTATAACTCCTCAAACTCATCACCATACACGTCAGCCAAACCGGGAGCTTCGTTGGGACAGAAGAGTGTCCACTCTCCATTCTCCTGGACACGTTTCATGAAGAGATCAGGAATCCAGAGCGCGTAGAAAAGATCACGTGCTCGGACCTCTTCCTTTCCGTGGTTCTTGCGAAGATCAAGGAAGCCAAAGACATCGGCATGCCAGGGCTCTAAGTAGATAGCGAAGGCACCAGGGCGTTTGTTTCCACCCTGGTCAACGTAGCGGGCCGTGTTGTTGTAGACCCGAAGCATGGGAATGAGACCGTTCGATGTGCCGTTGGTACCACCAATGTATGAGCCAGTAGCACGAATGCGATGTACGTTCAAGCCAATACCGCCAGCGGTCTTGGAGATCATGGCACATGTTTTGAGGGTGTCATAGATACCCTCAATGCTGTCATCCTTGATATCGATAAGGAAGCAGGACGACATCTGAGGCGACGGCGTACCGGCGTTGAAAAGCGTGGGAGACGCATGTGTGAAGTATTTGCTTGACATGTAGTTGTATGTCTCAATTGCCTTCTCGATGTCCTCGCCGTGAATGCCGACAGACACACGCATGAGCATGTGTTGCGGACGCTCGGCAACCTTACCGTCAATGCGGAGAAGGTATGAGCGTTCGAGAGTCTTGAAGCCAAAGAACTGGTAGTTGAAATCGCGGTCATACACGATTGCAGAGTTCAGGTCTTCGGCATTCTTTTGGACAATCTCATACACTGATTTTGAGATCATAGGCTGATGCTTGCCATTCTTGGGGTTTATGTAGTTGTATAGGTCAGCTACAACGGCAGACCATTGCTTCTTCGTCTGCTTGTGGAGATTGGACACGGCGATACGTGCAGCGAGGATGGCGTAGTCCGGGTGAGTGACGGTCATGTACGCAGCGGTCTCTGCGGCCTGGAGGGCGTTAGCATATGAAGCCATAATGGGTTATGGGTTATGGTGGGGCATACCAAGTTGTCCAACTCGATCGTGGTGACACCATGGTAGACACCAGAAATGACTTTCATGGTAATAGCAGCGGGATCAACATGCTCCGGGTCAAGGCCGTAACACAGCCTTGATACTCGTGCTGTGATCTTGTCGAACTGCACGCGCTCTTTGCGTCCATCTATGCAATATGCGTCAGTACTGGCGACGAACCGTTCCAGAAGACCGGGATAGGGATTGACTGAGAATCTCAAGTTTTTCTTACTTACCACGCTTGAAGACAAACATCTCGAGCTATATAAGCAAAGATGCTATGTGTACAGGAAGAAAAGGGTATCTCGTGTGAGTGTTTTGAGGTGGGTTGCGGAGGGAACACGCTCTGGAGGTGGGCAGAAACTTAAATGGGAAAACGCGTCGACGCGACAACGGGTGCACGTTCTCCTGCACTGACACTAACTACCAACTTAAGCTGAATTACTGACTAATTGGGCCGGCACTCTGAACGCGAGAAGTGGCGACATCGGAGTCTATTGATTGCAGAAGGGAAGGGTCTATAGAAATATGTAGTGTTGGATTTTCCTCAAAATCATGAACATAATTGTTGTAAAAGTTGAAGGTGTAGTACGCGTTTGGTGATGCAGGTAATCACGTGATCGATATGCATATGCAGCTGCACGTCAAAGTGGCGGAATATTAGTTACGCCGAGCTTCCGATAGCTTTTCTCCAGAGCGGTATGCATCACCATTCACCTCCGCATCTGGTGTTAATCGTCCCCGCTCGAGCGTTTTACAATCGGCAGCTGCACCCGAGTGTTGCCCAATTGATTCCACCATGGCCGGAGGACACATGAAGTATCGCCACTTGAGTCGCTCATCGTCTCATCGACAGGCACTCCTCCGAAATCTCGTCACTTCCCTCTTAAAACACGAAACGATTTCAACGACATGGCACAAGGCAAAGGAGGCGCAGCGATTGGCGGAGAAGGTCATCACATTAGCGAAAAAGAACACAGAAGCATCAAGACGGCGGGCACATCAGATCCTTTACGTAGGGTACATGGATTGAGTTATAGCGACGATCCGCTAATTGTCTGCAGACACCTGATATAATGGTCCCAAAACTTTTCCAAGTATATGGTCCTCGCTACGCAGACCGACCCGGTGGATACACGCGTGTGCTTCGCATCGAGCCTATCAAAGAAGATCAAGCCGAATCCGCCATCCTGGAGCTCGTTGATGGACCTAGAGATATGCGATTTGCAATGACCGCACAAACACTTGCACATAAGCCAGAAGAACAACCATTGAATGAAATGACGGCAAAGAATGTGGAAAAGGTCACAAAATTCAGGAAGAACGGCATGGAAGATTTAAGAGAGATGGTGGAGCAATTGAGGATACACAATCAGAATAAGCCAGACATTAAGCTTCCTGACAAGAAGAAGGTGTATCCAGAGGACAGACAGAAGAGACTTATGCATTATCGTTGAGGGTTGCATGACTGTATATCAAGGATGTATTATATGGATTTTGCATGTAGGCGGTATATACCATCAAGACTTTTTTCATGCCTTCACGTAGTAAGGAATTTACTTTTGATTGTCCACGCTACCCCAACACACTACTTTTTTTTTAAAAAAAAAATTGGAGATTATAGTGTAATTATAGGTCGGCGATATGGTTATGATTTTCCAGTTCCGATCCACGATTTACGGTAGTCACGCCACGGCATGGTTGAGGTAACCTCCTTGTAGCCTATTACAGAGTTGTTCAGCGGTTTATTTGCATTCAAGGGAACAACCCCATGTATGCCAGAATCTATTCCAAGAGCGATACTAGGTTGATCATTGTTTATAATGTCGAATACAATGATACTACTAGAAGAGCCAGGGCCACTCTGTAAATTCCTTTGGTTGTCATAGGCAGTAAAAATCAAGCCCATACTGTTACTCGTAATGATATACGGCAATGCACCATTTGTACAATCCGGACGAATGGTCTGGGCGACATTAGAACCTTCTACGGAGTACTCCGTATTGACATTCGAATGGCATTTTGCGTTTGGAGCAAGTGGAAGATCTTTGGCACAGACTGTTAGAGCAAAGTCAGGGAAGGCACAGTATACATGGGATCTATTAATGAGACTCCGAGAATGCCCGAAGCTCCTTCATAGCTAGCTTTCGATCCTTTTGTCAGGCTCAAACTCATATGATGCTAGAAACAGAATATGATGGGAACATGCTGTGTACGTAACTGAGGCAGCTGTAATTTCCACCAGAACGGGAAGTGTAGAAACTTATAGCTACGACACTCCTGCCAATCTCCCAAAGGGAAGCCTTGAAGCTGATATTGCGATTGGATGCCCCATACGAAAGTGAGGGGGCACCGTTGTTGGTCGTGGAGATATGGTCGGCCCTGACATGACACTAATGCCCGATTAGGCCAAGTTTGTTTCGATGACTAGATGCCCAACACCAAGCGCCCATTCGTACTATTGTCCTTTGCTTCACCTCTCCTGAATCTCTGTTTATCGAGAGCGAATTCTGAGCTCCTTCATCATCGCGGTGGTTCCGTTCATTAGTAACTATGAATCAGAGCAAAGATTTTCGTTGAAAGCTATTTCAGGCCACTCGATGGACGTCTAGCCGCTCCATGATCGTCAAGCTATGGCCTGTTCGAGGATCTGAAACGGCGCCCCGTACCTCCCGCGAGGGTGTTTCAAGCGCTCTCGGCCAATCACTCCGCAACCGCCACTTTAGACCAGACGTGCTGCACTTTCACTCACCATGACTTTCAAGGTTCGTTGATATTGGCCTGCGTGGCAGTACGAGAGCTTCTCAGCGAGCAACCTGGTCCACTCACTCATTTCCCGCTTGCCAGCTCGTTACCGAGAGTGCTAGGCTCCATTTAGGGGTGAGCGCCCATGGTTTCGACGAATGTAATCGTCCAGATGCAAAGCAGATGTGGTGCAATTTGGGCCACTCGATTTTGACTCAGTGAAGAACGCCAACGCGATGGGCCTCACGTTCCCTATTGTGAGGTTCGCGACAATAGCATGGGCGCACAGGTCTTGTGGGGCATCAATAGATCTTCTCGACATTCCCGCTCTCTTCTCCAATCTTCTGCTTCTTCCTATTGTCACTCATCTCCGTTCCCTCTGTGTTTGCTATTGTCTATTGTGAAGATTGTTCTCTGCCCTTTGGCGTGGGAGCTTCTTCTGGTTGAATCTACAGTCCTTCATCTTCCATACTTCTAAATCCATTATCTTCATTCAACCTTTCCTGCGCTCTCTTCAGTACGACTGCCGGCCAGTGCACAACTTCAACTGCTTTCTTTGACTACAACCTTCAACCACATCTTATCCAAATCCTCCTTCGACATGGCTATCCTTTCAGCAGAACAACTGGCAGGTCCAGGCTACATAATCCTCAATGTGATGCGTGCTATGAACCTCATAGTCTTGGGATCGGTTGTTGCAAGCAGCGTTGTCATGCTTGTCAAGACGTTCATCGTATCCAAGGTATTTTATTCGACACTTTCAACCTACAGGAAACGTATTAACATCCCCAGTTCTTCTTCTTCGATGCTACGAGCCACGTTGTCACTGCTCTAGTAGGAAGTAAGTCAACCAGTAAAACTTCTGATTGTGTGAATCCTAACGTTATAAGTGTTCCTCATGGTCTCCGAAAGCTCGCTCTTCCGAACCTACTTTGCACGGAACTGGCCACTTCTCAGTGCCGGTCATGGGTTCGTTTCTCTCGGATGTGCCATGTCGGTCCTGGGCCTCAACATGCTCGGAAACATGAACAAGGAAGCCACCAGCCAAGAGTCACTCGGTCTTCCATTTTGGCGATTGCTCGTCGCTTCTGGTATCCTCGCAATCGTTATGGGATTCTTCAACGTGGTTGCTGTAAGTCGCCCATAACTATTCCCTAGGCACATATACTAATGAAGAACAGAGCTATGTCTTCCGCGATAGTTCACGACACATGACTGCTCGCCGCGTTCGCGCTAAAGGTGCCATTGCCCTGACCGAGACACCTGAAGATGATATCGAGTCATGCCAGAAGGCCTTCAGCATCAACACACACCACACAGGATCCAGTCACTCCCGTGCTGGTACACCGCGTGTCGATATGGGGTCTCCTCAGCTCGCATCGCCCATGAAGGAGTCACGCTTCTCCAACTTTAATTTCACAAGTCCCATCCGAACGCTTCGCAATGCACGTCAGTCAGTCCTACCATCGTACCACAGTGCTTCTCCACTCAAGGTCTTTGGTCACAGCCGTCGATCATCATCCACTTACTCGCGTTCAGTGTCCGGCGAGTCCAGGAAACCTGGAAAGTACAACAGAGATAGTGAAGTCCCAGAGATGCCACTTAAGATATCTGCACCTCTGAACGTCAACCCTCAATTCGCACATCTCGTCAAGCCCAACTTGGCACACCACCCCAGTGTTCGACGTGGCGAGAATACCGACGATGGACTCAAAGAGTTCAAGTTCTAAGTTCGTCACAACTTTTCTCAGATGATGGTCTTGAGTAACTGGTTGGTCATCGGTCTCTGCGTTCAGATTTTTCATTCTTATGATACCACTCTCTTTCTTATTGTGTAAATCTTGCATTTTTAACTTCTTATTATATTCGCTACCAAATCCAGCTGTAAAGCTCCAATTTTCCTGCCTGTGGAACATGGTATGCAGACATTAGGGTCAATGGCGTCTTAGGAAAACATGAGGATCGATATCCCTGCTTGATGGGCATCACATCATGACACAACTAGCACGGCCGTGGGAAAGGCACAAATCTCCTAGCTTTTATATCTTACAAACGACAAACAATTCTTATATGATCAGATTGCAGATTCTTATCCAAAGTCGATTTGTGAACATGTCTCATACAAGTATATGTACAAACTCTAACAACCTTCTGATGCCATGCTACGCGTTCTATAATCATACAGTTTTATCCTCCAAGAGAGGCACAAGACGGCATTCCCTAAACATCTTTTCATGCACTGCCCCTACAATCGCACCACCGTCCACTGCCTTCCACTTATCCACTCAAAGGATCCTGGAACGGATCCACCGCATTGCCCTCGGGATCATAAAGCTGCAAGACTCTCCCATCATCCATCGTCAGCGTATACTCCTGCGTAACGAAGTACCCAGCCCTGCCCCTCCTCCTACACCTTAGCTTGACCTGGCCCTCCCGCTTCGTACCCTTCACCCAGAAGCTGATGTCGATCCTTCCGTGCACCTGGTTGATCTCGCCCTTGATCCAGGGATACTTTGACGCGAAGTAGATTTCGTCGCCCAGTTCGTCGCGGACCTCGGCGTTCGTGCGGAGGGCGTACAGGGTGGAGGATACGACGGACGACTCTTGCTTTTGGTAGTTGAAGAAGGCCAGGGCCGAGACGACTATGGTGAGGACGAAGATGGGGAACGTGTTGCGGACTTGGGTGGGTATGAAGGGTGGGACTCTGGTCAACCAAAGGTTAGTACTCAATTATATATATATGCTAGATTTTCATGTCGAGCGGGTTGTAAGTCGTATGTGCGGGAGAGAAGGCTTACGGCGGGAGGTCGCGATTTGGTTTGCGCTCAAGGAGCAGTTCGCCTTCTTTCGGAGGGGGAATTAGCCTCTCCGGTGGCCATGATGTTATGCTATGTGGTGTTTTCCATGGTACGATGGGTTCGGAGGACTGCTCGGAGGTGGTGGAGGCATAGCGGAAGGGTCCTACGCTTCGCAGGCAGCGGTATGGTTGTTGGACTCTTGTGCGCATCAGCGCTTGTGCGATCCTCGGTGGAGGCATTGTGGAATGTGCCTTTGCGGGAAGCACGATATTGAGCAGAGAATGCACATCTAGAACTGTTCGCCCACCTCGAATGATCCACTGGTGATGCTTGGCGCGTTTGGCAGATTTGCAGGGTCTGAGGTCGGCTGTGATTGGCTGTAGTGATCTTTATTCACGATGACGATTTACATTGACTTTGAGCATAGGACGTTGCTCGATGACACATGGGCAACTCAGACAGGTCACGGACGATTTCATAGCAACATCTTTAAGATTATAGGGTCTCAATTGTGGCCCCAATGCCCACCATTGAGAGACACCAGATCTTGTATCCTAATTCTAGGGAACATGCATCACGAAAGGTACAGTCACTGGGATTGTAGAAGCCATTCTATTGTAGGCAGTGGCAGACGATAATAGCTTAGAATTGTCTTTTAGTGACCATGGCTCCTTTCATTACTCCAGCCTCTAATCTGGTAGCTTACTCGACTCAGAGCCGTCATCCTCGTCGCGTTCGATGGAGCTACCCCGCGTAATGCTCCTGTTGCCGTGCGGGTCTACTTCTTAGAGACGGATGTGCATTTCCAGGGCTTTGGCATGAAGACATTATAAGTGCATGTATTATTTCCGAAGAATATCTTAGGATGCTCATTCGGAAGACTAATTGTATTCTTTGGCCTGATATCTAGCATTAAATTACATTGATTCACACACATAATTCTCCACAACTGTTCAGAACAACACTATCAAATAAAATGGCACACCAATCCACAATCGGAAGCTGGACGGAATCGGTGACTTCACTGCCCCCGAATCGTCGGTACATCTGCACGCACGACAAAAATGGCAAGTCCATTGTGCACTCTTCACCCGCACAACAGTACCATGGCCGCGCTGGCGTAGGCGGAATGGCTCGCTCGTACTCCACGGCCACAGTCCCTGCAAAGCTCAATAGTGACGAGGATGTCGAAGCGTACCTGAAGCCCACAGGTCCGACATCATTCAAGGGCACTGATATTGTGTCGCCTTTGGGTACGGGTTCCAATTTGCTGGTTGTTGATATAGCACCAGGAGGACAGTCGCAGATGCATAGGACGATATCGATTGATTACAGTATCTGTGTTATTGGGCATGTTAGGATGGAGCTGGATAACGGGGAATTTATTGATCTGAGGCCGGGTGTGAGTGCTTTTCTTCTCTTGCCACAGATGTGGGCGAGCTATCGAGAGTTGCGGGAAGCTTACCAGTTAACAGGATCATATCATCCAGAGAGGGACTATGCACAAGTGGTGGAATGGATCCAAGACAGAGCCTGCACGTTTTGTTGCCGTAACGTTGCCGTGTGAGCCGTTTGAGATCCCAGGCACGGGTGAGACTCTTCGGGAAGATCACGTTGAAGGAACTGGTGCTACAAAGTCAGATGGTAGCAAGCTTTGAATATGGCGAAAGCGAAATGTGATGTGAAATAATTCTTTAGCTAGTAGCATCATACTATCGTCCCCACACTCCAACACTCATTCTGAATCGTGGAGCAAACATCTCTCAAAAGCGTTACCAGCCAGCGCCGATGCGGAATAACGCTAATCTATTATCATTGATCGAACCTTTACATGTCACCCTATCGTCTACCCGGTTCCAGATACTGCGAGCTTCATCAAATGATCCATGAATGTCTGCAGACTGACATCGTCCGTGAAAATGGTTTGCGCAGTCTGTGCAACACCACCATAGGAGCCAGTGGTGTGTGTTGTCGAAGGGTTGAGCTTGGAGAGCAAGAAACGAGCCTGGGAACCTCCGGCGTCACAAACAATAAATCGCGGAAGGGGGAATCGATCTTGGATGAGGTCCTTGGCATCTTCCTTAGGTGCATCCAATAATGTCGCAAAGTTTTCGTAACCCTCTTGCTCCTGGTACCCTGCTTTTCGCCATTCCGCCATTGTCTCTCCGTGGAAGATGAGGATGTGGAAGAAGGTATCGAGGAGGAGTACAGTTTCCGACTGGATGGATGTGGAATCAAGCAAGACTGGCTGGCTGCCTTCGTGGTCGAAGCCGTAGCTGTCTAGGGTTGGCTGGATCATGATGAGAGAGTTGCTGACATCCTCGTGGTTGAGGACATGTCGGTAAAAGGCGGTTTCATCGGGCGAGTTATTGAAGACTTGCAAGAACTGTGACCTGCGCAAATGGAACATGAACTGTGGATACAAAGTGAAGTTCTTCTCAAGCCTAGTCGTCGTTAGTTTAGAGTCGTGTAAGAAGACACATGACTTACCTGAACGATGAAGGGTCATCTTTCCTGTACTCAGCAAAGCGAGCGCAAAGCCTGATGAGCATTCGATCAACCCATCGCAAGACGTCGGGCCCATCGTCAACCTCAGCCTTGAAGACGGCTATCCTAGACATGAGTACCGCAGCAGCCTCCTGATCAAACGATTGCGCAATAGCAGGATCACCAGAGGGACCGCTAAGGTTTCGTGCAACGGTGGTAACTACGAACTATTAGTACTGATCATTCTATCTACAATGACGGGGGGCGACATACCTCTGAGATGATATTGACCAGCAGAGTGCTGGTAATAAGTCAGGAACTGCATCATACCCTTCTGCGGGCCCTGCTGCATCTGGTTGGGCCCTCCCTGGCTCGCGATTTCGAAGTAGATACCGTAACTGGCATCGGGATCGATTCCGCACATCTTCCATGAGCAAGTGTTACCAATACCACACTCCGTCTCGCCAACCGATGCTGACTTCTTGTTCATTGACACAGCGTGTCCAATGAGACCTGTGACCTTCAACTCTTTCGTGGTCAAAACTTCGAGGGAGGCGTTGAATCCCATTAGGAGGTTCTCATCAGCATCCTTGTTAAAGACGCGAGCGAAAGACTGCTTGTACATCGAGGAAGTAAAGCTATCGGTAAGAATCATGTGACCGCCAGTGGAGTTTGAGAGACCCTTCATTTCGAGGAGACCGACTTGGTCCAAACAACCGGCGAAAACATCGACGATGTGACCGTTGTGAGCAACACGCTTGGCGAGGCCGTCATAAAACTGGACCAGTTAGCAAGACTGCGTTCCTCAGGACAGTTTCCATATCATACCTTCAGAGCCTTCTTGTAGTATTTGATATTGTCGCGGTCGATATCGTGATGGGATCGGATGGGCTCCCTAAGTTCAGGACCAACGACCATGCCAGGCCCTTCGGTCGCAGGACCTCCACAGAACAACATTATACGGCCACCCATGTTAACAAACTGAGTCTCCAAAAGTCCAATAGCGACGCTGAGAGCAACGCCAGTGCACCTCAAAGCTCGCTTGTCGTTTGCAACAGGCCAGGGATCCTTCTGCAACTGCTCAAGCGCATTGGTGAGCTGGAACTCGCACTGGGAAACTGGGAGCAAGAATCGGGCTCCAGCACCAGCCATCATTGGGGGTCGACCTGGCTGTTGTGGCATATTGGGTCGCGGTCCCAAGTTTCCACCTAGTCCTAGCATCTCCTGTACTTGCTTGGAGGTGTAATCCTTACTTCCGCGGAAAACGTAGGATTTGGCGCATTCGGTGTAGCCGAGCTCATGGACTTGGGCCTGCATCTCGTCAGTTTCCTACTCCTCCTATTCATCCTTCGGAAGCCTTACCATGGTGCCGAAAGTGATCAATCCAACAAGAGCATATGGAGGGAGCAGACTCAAGCTCATGATGATGGAATCCTTGAGAGCCTTCAGGCTATCCTCTTCCTGGCAAGTATCGACGACGAACACGAAAATCGGCGGGGAGGGAGCTGGTCTAGCAAGGCGGTATTCGATGGTCGTGCTGTTCGGGTGGAGCTCTGGTGGGATTTGATCCTGAGAGATGTCCTTGTAATGAGGGGGAAGTCCGTTTCGCTGCAAGCAGAAAGGGCATATCCAAAGTCTGGCTCGCATGTCGACCTGGCTATAGACTAGTTAGCCTACAGCAAGATACCGTGGAAATGATATAGTATACCAGAATGGGTTGAGAACCGCTCGGCAAGGTGCCTTGCAGGAAACCGGCTCATACTGCAACAGCGGTGTATCTGTCTTCTCCTTCAATGGAGTATACAAGGCACCGATAGGCACTGAAACTTGTTAGCAAGATTCCGGATGACCTGAATAGCAATCAGTGCCATCTTACCAACGAGCCGCGATGCTTCCTACCCAAGGTTAGCATTCCACCCAGATCAATAACAAGGGCCTGGGTTATCCTACCATGCGCGAGCTTGGGAACGTGTTCCAACTGAGACGGACTCCATCGCGGTCCTCAATCTCGCTCCACTGCTCCTTGAGCGCCTCGTAATCAGCCATACTGTTGTATCAAGGATGGAGCGACGACGGGAGTAAAAGCTGAAGGTGTGGTATAGGTGGAGGGACCGAGGCGGTGCCCACAATCCGAATTGGCGGGGAAGCTGGTTCGCGGGTGGTATCTGAAGTGGAAAGTGGAAGAGGTTGTAGAGAGTGGGTGGTTCAGGCCTGTAAGAAGAAAAGACCACGCTGAAGGGTGGTTCAGGCTGCAGCAAGAGTTTCGTGGAGCTGCTACGTTCCCGTAGAAGTTATATGGGTGGACTTGCTGGGTTGTTCAATGATCGCGGCACACATGCGGCCAGATTGGAGGTTTCCAGACGCTAAACCCTTTGTGACACTAGCATCATTCTCGCGGATCGTACTTAATCGAACCTCAGACTTGCGAAGTTTTTCTTCTCTTTTTCTTCTTCTCAATCACCGCCAGCTCCACAATACACTACTTAACGGCAGCCTCATCCAGTTTATGATGAGGTTGTTTTCGCGCTGCGCGTAGAGGAGAGCAGACCCATGGCTGGGCACCCGGTCTAGATACGCCTGTTTTTGGTGTCATGAGAGACTGGGAATCAGCAGAGGTCACATCTATTCATCTAGAGAAAATCGTTTCTGTCATTCACAGGATTAACCGTACTCCATAGACTTGATACACTATTCAAAAATGCATTTGATCATTTCAAGGCACGTGTTTACGTGCATCGGTGCCGGAATCATTGTCGCTGCCTTCATCTACCAACAGCAATCACCGTACTGCTTGAATGAACATATGCACAGGGGCAACCCCAAAGATAGACCAGGATGGCTGATCATTCGTATATACTGTTCTCTCTCATCCGTTTCTTTGCCTGACGTGTGCACCTAGTACTTCGTGTAATGAAGACTTCATCAGTACAAGGACCCCTGCATGTCACCAATAGGTCTGTAGCAGGAATTGAACCATCTCTGTGTTTGATGCCTGTCACCTCTTGTGGCGACAAAGTTGATAACGAATGTGCAATATTAACTGTTATGATTGAGGCCCCTTGCCGTTGCTAATCTGAATTTTGAACGACAGGTATCGATTCCCAAATATCCAAGCCCTTCCTGTGTGTAGGGCGCATGAGTTATCTATCTGCACGGTCAACAAACAAAACACGTTGTTTTTAGCGCGCGTTAACAACATGGCGGTGGACTTGTTACCTCATTTCCATTTAGCTGTGTATAGTAGGATCATGAGGGGCAAGCTGTGAAACTTAGGTAACAGTCTTCAAGGCTGTTGTTGATACACAGCTGCAGTTTGTGCACGGTACAGCAATGGCCCTACTTGCCTCATTTGAATGAAAGCGGTCACTCAGATCTCTTCACTTCACTCTTCACTACACAATTCTCGTTCACTGTCAACTATTTTAAGAAAACATACTTCCGTAAGATGGCTTCGTTGAAGTGATAGGAAATCTCGCGTGCAGACTTGCGAGCTCAAAAGTACGATAGAGCAAAAACGCTCGACTTGGTCATGAATTCCGCAAAAATGCGCCGCACTCTGGCTACGAACGTGTCTCAAGCAGAAGCTGCTCCTGTAGTGACAGCCGAAGTCACTACGCCGCCTATCACGACCTTTGCAATCCACGATGCGTCCGACATGCGCCGCCTGGGAAAGCAACAACAGTTCGACCGAAACTTCAGCTATCTCTCTACTCTAGGCTTTGTCTCTATCTATATGTCAACCTGGGAATATGTGTTGATATCGTTATCAACTGGCTTCACGAACGGCGGATACGCAGGTTTATTCTGGGTCTTCATCGGAACGATTGGCTGCTACTCTTCAATTGTTGCAAGTTTAGCTGAAATGGCTTCGATGGCTCCCACTACAGGCGGGCAATACCACTGGACATCAGAATTTGCTCCGAAAGGATACCAGAAAATACTGAGCTATGCAAGCGGTTGGATGAGCACACTGGGCTTGATCGCCAGTGTCAGTTCGGGCATGTTTGTTATGGCAACCCTGCTTCAGGCGACCATACAAGTTATCAACCCAACATTTGCCTTCACTAGCTGGAGCTCGACGCTCATTATGTAAGTTGACCGCGCGAACTACATCCAGATATACAGCTGATGATATACAGGCTACTCTTCCTGGCGGTCTCAGCTCTGGTCAACACGATGAGTGCGAAGTTCTTGCCACCCATTCAAACTTTCAGCCTCTTCGCTCACATGTTCGGGTTCATCATTGTTTTTGTTACAGTATGGGTGAGATGCCCCCGAAATCCAGCCGCAGACGTCTTCCTGCATGTTATAAATGGGAGTGGTTGGAAGGACGTCGGAATTGCTTGTTTGATCAGCCAGATCACAGTAGGTGCTTCATCTACCAACAAATGCACCACGCTCATTCCTACAGGTTCTGTTTTGCAATCTAGGTACGACTAGGTAATCCTTATTTTCTATGATTCGCCAACTAATGCCATAAAAGGATCCGATTCAATAGTCCACATCTCAGAAGAGGTCGAAGAAGCATCACTTGTTGTTCCGCGTTGTATTTGGTGGTCATATCTAGTCAATGTCGTCGTCGGGGTCCTCATGCTTGTCGCTATGCTCTTCAACATCGGGCCTCTGCACCGAGTCCTCAACGCCGACGCCCCATATCTCATCCTTTTCAATAACACCGGATCTACTGCGATGGCCCTGTTTCTCACGGTATATCTCTTTGTGCTGATTGTTTCGGGGAACGTTACTGGACTTGCCGCAACCTCTCGAGTACTATGGGCATTCTCACGCGATCGTGGCCTCCCTTTCTCCCAGTGGATTTCGCGTCTTGAACACAGCCACCAGGTTCCCAACAGACCAATATATCTCACTGCTACCTTGAGTGGTGTCCTATGCTTCATCAACATGGGCTCAACGTTTGCGTTCCAGATCATCATCTCACTAACAATGCTGGGTTTCCTCAGCACAAACATGCTCGCCGTCGGCTGCCTGTTACTCAAACGCTCTAAGGGCGAACCTCTGCCACCCGCACGCTGGAGCCTGGGCCGTTACGGGTTTGCAATCAACGCCTTCGCTTTCCTGTATTCTGGATTTGCAATCATATTCGCATGTCTACCTGCTACTCTACCAGTCAGTCCACGAACAGCTAATTGGGCTCCGCTAGTATGGGTCTTCATTATGGCCTTCGCTACAATCTTATACGTTGTTCATGGAAAATCAAGCTACAAACCTCCAGTTGAACTTGTCGAGATCAGGGTACCATCCGCTGTGGAATAGTAAGGTGAATAATGCGCTACCAAGAATAGGTATCAACGGGTTAAAACCTATGTTAATAGAAGCACCTAGATAGATAACACTAAAGTGCAGCTACAACGTCATCAATTGGATTGCCAAGTGTGTAGAATAAGTATTATGACATGATACAAATTCCTTCATTAATCTTCATCCACCATCACAGCCTGACTGATTGAAGCGCAGCTGTAACCCGAGTGTATCACATTCCATTCACGCTGTCGGCACGAGATTACTTCAGAATGCGAAAAGTATAATATTCGTTCAACTCAAAGTCAAATTGTCAAGTTTCAAGACATGAGAATCATTCCGCTCTCGATTCATTGTCAAGGCCACCAAATCAAGGATGAGGTGGTCTAATGACTACCAGTTCCGAAAAGGAGTTTTGGGAGTCTGACCAATACAGTAGAAGTAGCGCCAGGTGCACAATTCCATATTCATCTGTTTATCTCCGAACCCCCGTTACGTTGATATTTCCATTACCTCTAGGGGCTTGAAAACCTGGCAGTCTTGATTTAGATTTATGAGCATTCAAGGAACAGAAGATTGCTGACTTACCTGCGCATGACTGATCAGGTCTTGTGCAATGATCAATAACCCAAAGCAAGCCAAAGGCAACATCGGAACTATGTAACGATATCAGCATCTTAAGTTGGTGTATATGCTATTTTGTGTCAAGGGGCCAGACATACCAAGCACTCGATTCACTTCTTCCAGTCACGCTCTCTCCAAGCGCGCGCGAACTGTCGGCGTGACAGAACTCGGTCTTGCCACTTGCCCCTACAACGCATCGTGTTCCACCCAATGAGTTTAGGTAGTTGAAGCATGCAATAAGCCCAGTGACGTTCGTATAAGCGTTGCCAGGTCCACAGCCTGGTGTGAGCATGACACTCATCTCGTCGTTGGCTGTGAATAATTTAGTCTAATTGTTCTAGTTACGAAGTTGTATACTCACGTAGCTGAGATAACGGCATGGTGTACAGTTCCGCGGATGTCAAATTGAGGTCCTCAAGAGATGGCAGACCAGGTCCGGGAATGACATCGGGGTAGTGTTTACCAACTGATGGCGCCGCGACAGTTGCACGCAAGCCTACAAAGGCAATGAGAAAATATGATAGAGAGTTTAGAGAGATCATATTGCAATTTTGATCGATGTTAAAGAATCGGTCGTTATTACCAGAAGAATTGTCTAAGGAAGGTCTGATTATAGAGTCGAGAGCAGAGGATTCATTGCCACTTACTTATATACCTCTGGATGATAATGATTCGGCGCAAAACTTTCCTTTCACGAAAAGAAGCTGATGTTAATCTATGCCCCTGGCAAGGTAGAACTCGCTCTCTCCGAGCAATATTGAAATACGATTCTTAGTAGTGCTGACCATCACAATTGCATGTACGTCTTCATTGGTAGAATGTTCATTATATTCCCTTTTCAGCACTTAGACCTGCCAAATGTAGTCCTCGTCTCGCGACGGACCTTTTGATTGAGCTTTAATGGCCCAGAGCTGCTAGTGTAGAAAATTACGGTGTGGATTATGGTATGTTCTGGGATTTGAGTTACTCGCTAGCAGCTTACGGCTGGGGACCGGAGGCGAGTGTTCATAGAAGCGGCTGAAGGGAGTTGTTGACCACTCACCTTATAGCCCTTTACTGCTATTGGGTCTTGACAACCGAAAGAACTCATGAGTCCTGGTTAAGGGAGATTTTTAAAATATTCGATCAATGAAGAATCAAGCAATATGGAAGTGTTGAAGAATCATCATTGATCCGCCTTGATGGGGAATTGTTTGGGCCATGATCATTTCACTACTTTATGCTTTGAGTGGAGTAAAGCTAGAATCCATAAAACCCTACATTATAGCTTTCGATGATTACAGTACGAAAGACATATTAGATCGATGCAGTTGATGACAAGTCTGTGCTTGGGCTCTAGACCTTCTATGACGAACGTACTGCCGCATTTGGCATCTTTATATTAAACTCCGGACCATCGAATCAAGTATATTCTTGTGCTACCTCTCATGATACACAGTAAATCACAACAATATTTACAAGGCAGACACGGCATGTGGCCCAGCTTCCGGCCATTCGAATTTTTCAGAGGCTTGATGCACAATTATTGAGATGACTTCCAAAACGAATAGTGGCTTGCAACATCGACCTATCCACCATTTGAAGTCGGCGTAGATCCTGTCAAGGCAATAGAAACGTTGGGTGAAACAGAAGCCATTCTGTCCAATCGAATTGACTGACTAGGGAAAAGGACATTGCTGCTCCTGTTTGACGGAGTCAGCGTTGGAATCATACGCACATTTTGATCCGCGCCTACCAATAGAAGAAGGAATTGTAGCCTTCCCTAGATTTCAACGTGTAAATTGTAAGAACGAAATTTAATTCCTCAATTTGGTCGTTATAATAAGACACCTGCGAGCTTGTACCTCCGTTGGTTGAATCTACACGAATGCGAATTCAGAGATCACTTGACTTCGGGTGGCCAATAACATTCAGCGACAGGGAGGAATTGGTTTCAAGTGTTCAGCAAAGGTATACTATATTATCGCTTTGAAATTTGGATATATGCTTCAGCTCTAGACTTTATGTACATAACCGTTGTATGGACTAAAGAGCCCTCGTTAATTAGTAACCAATTAGTATGCATATTGCAAGCTGTTCTCCGGTTGAGCAATATGTAACTCGTTGCTAGATCGTTGGTTCTCTCTAGTTCGATTTGCCAAGCTATGTCTGTAGTTTCTTCCGCCAGCCTTTGAAAATATAGAGGTTGGTGGATGGAGCTGCTGGAGAAATCGGACATTCGGGGCGTGGTGAATCGCGCGGAGCACTCGGGTGCCGACCAAGGTTATGGCTATTTTTGTTCGGGACGACAACCAATGAAGCCTTTGATATGCCAACCTCACTGCGCCCAATTTGATTGCTACGAGACCTTCGGGCCCCGCGGGAAGAGAATAACGTTGGCCAGTTTTCTTTGTTCTCATTGTATATTTACACTTTGAAGAATTGCATTTCTGGGAATCCAAACCGTACCCTCACGAAGCTTTGAAATCAGATTCAGTTTGTACGACAGGTTATCGGAGTGTTTTTCCGTGGTAGAATGAGTATAAATAGATGCCAATGCAATGGGAGACATGATATCTCATCAGAACAAGCGCCTTTGATTTGAATCTACAAGTGTACGCAAAACTCGACTCATCGCAGAATCCAATATGCCTACCATTGCAGTTGCTGGAGGAACTGGAGGAATCGGGAGAACCATTGTTGAGGAATTGGTAAATCAAGGCAAGCATGAGGTCTTGGTTCTGAGCAGAAAGGTATCTTGTCCGTTTACCCTTCCATGAAAATACTCACTGATGCCCGTCCAGGCTGTTCCAATCCCTGGCGTCTCTGTTCCTGTGATTGCTGTCGACTACAATGATCCAAAGACGCTCGCAGCGACCTTGGACCAGCACAAAATCGAAGTGGTCATATCGACCATTGTACTCATCTCAGACGATTCGAGTCAATCGCAGCTGAATCTCATCGCAGCCGCTTCTGGTTCGAAGACTGTGAAGAGGTTCATTCCCAGTGAATATGGAACCCACAACAAGCCCGAGTATGTCAAGTCATATCTTTTCAAAACCACATGGACTAATCAAAATCAAGGCTACTCCCCCAATACCCCACAATGAAGTGGTGGGTTGATGCTGCTAATGCGCTTCGTGCTTCTAAGCTAGAGTATACTCTGGTCATAATTGGCTTCATCATGGACTACTACGGTATTCCTCACGTGAAAAGCAACTTGCATTCCTTCAAATGGATCTTGGATTTCGACAACAAACGAGCCATAATCCCAGGGGACGGTACCACGAAAATATCCTTCCTATTCTCTGCGGATGTGGCCAAGTATGTTGTCGCATTGCTAGATCTGGACCGCTGGCCCGAATTGAGTCGGTTCAGGGGCAGCACGGTGACACCGAAAGAGATGGTGGAAGCCGCGGAGAAGGTTACAGGTGAGTGAAACCTTTTGAAAAGTACAAATTATCATCTGTGCTGAATCAGCTGCGGTAGGCACCAAATGGACTGTGGAGTACGACTCAGTTGAGGACATTGCTCAAGGCAAAGTTACGGTCTTCAAACAGCCCAAGGGAACTTACGAAAATGTTTCAGATGAAGAATTGCGCGTGCTGGTAGTATGGTTCAATGAGTTTGCTATCAAAGGCATGTTTGACTTGTCTGAGAAAGAGGTTATGAACGATAAATTCCCGGACATTAAGCCAATTCGATTCCAGGGGTTGATTGAGTCTGCTTGGGGTAAGCAGTAAATTCATCGAGGTTGCCATGGATTCAAATTAGAGTGATTTGTTCCTAGATTCACTCCAACAGTTTTGGCAAAGAAAGAGGATTCATGGCAGTGAGCGCAAGACAAGTACTATGGAAAATAGAAGTGAATCTTGTGGAGTAGCGAGGGCTATTAGCAGTTAGGTCATGACGGTTGAAGAGAAAGTCATTAGGGCTGATCTATTTAGTCCACGGTTCCTACTTGCTGTCTGTCTCCTGAACATGTTAGGAAGTTCTCGCAAGAAGTATCTGAAATTCAAACTATTTCGCACTTGTATCCCAACAATTTCGATATGCCTTGAGATACCCAAACATCTATGAAGAGTATTATGAGGAACAGAAAAATGCAACCACGCCCACATTGGAGCCCTTCCCCTTCGCTCCTTATACCACCTAATCTGCTTTGCTTCCCCACCCCGAGTCACCGTCCCTCAAGATCCGCTCCCACCCGCTCCCATTACATCCCACTTTCCGCTACAGAAAAATACAAAATTTTCCTGTTCTCAACACTCCCCTTCGGTGACGTGCGACACAAATAATAAAAAAGAAAGTCGTCCTCCCAACGACGCTATGCCACATATGCATGGAAGGATGCATGAAGATCTGACATAGCCGAGAATAGCCCCCAATAAGCCGGAATTTGCGAAACGATCATAGATAAGAAAAGAGTGGGATTGAGATAACGGGTGTGCGGAATGGTTTTGCTGTTGAATGGAAATGTGGCATGTATGTACGAGGGCTGGTTTAGGAAACCATTTTGGCCGTTTTGTAAGTTTTGTCCAATTATTGACTTCGTGATGGTGAGGTGTACATAGCGGATACAAAATGAAGCCATTTCACGGACTATGAAATATTGCACTCGTTGATCAAGTCCAGAGTGTTACACGAGGAGAGCAAAGCAAAGATGAAAGCTTAAAGATATGAATATGAATTTTTTATGTCATTACAAACATAACGCTCAATAGAACCACCATTTTGTGGAAAAGCGGCAAAGAATATCTATGATTTCGCCAGGAAAAGAAGTTTTGAAGATTTCTAGGGTCGCTAAGACGACTCCTCAACAACATAGCCCCACTCATGCTGTTCCAAACCATCCTCACCCCACATGATGCCCTTGAGGAAAGACTTGATGGCCTTGGTGTACTTGCCACTCTCGCCTGCCTCTTGCGGGATGGTGAAGTCCTTTCCTCTGAAATGGATCTGGCCAATGGGTGCAATGAACCAGGCAGTGCCTGATGCAAAAGCCTCGACGATGCGCCCCTCCTGAGCGGCCTTCTCGACCTCAAACATGCTGAACTTCCGCTCGACGATCTCGATGGGCTCCAAATCCTCGTGGCCGGGTGCAAGACGTGATCGCGCGAGCTCGAGAACAGATCGCCTAGTAACGCCATCAAGAACGATTCGCTCGTTAAGATCAGCAGTGATAAGCTGTAGTTTTCCTTCTGGTGTTTTCCAGACGAGGAAGAAGTTGCTTGCTCCGGCCTCGGTTACTATGCAGTCTTCGCCGAACAGCCAGAGGATCTGGTGGTATCCCATCGCTCGGGCTTCACCCTGTGCGACGAGGGAAGGTCCATAGTTGGCACCCACTTTGGCGTAACCGAAACCTCCAGGCCAGGCGCGGCACATATCATCCTGGGAAGCGAGGAGCTTGATGCCGCCAGACATGTTACCCATGGGAGCGAAGCATGTGAGGAGAATGAAGAGGAGGGCTTCCTTGGGTCGCTCCACGCCAAGGGCAGCGTCTGTGGCGATCATTGTAGGGCGAATGTAGAGGAAGTGGCCTGGTCGGTCTTTAGGAAGCCACTTGGCTCCGTCAGTAGCGCAGAGCTTGACGACGAGTTTGAGAAGCTCCTCGGGGGCAAAGGCTGGGAGTGCGATGCGGTTGGTGGACATGAGCATGCGGTTGCAGTTCAACTGTGGGCGGAAGAGGCGAAGTTTCCCATCAAATCCTCGGTACAATTTCATTCCTTCGAAGCATTCGGTGGCGTAGTGAAGGCAGGATGCAGTGGGGGAGAGCGACAGAGGACCGAAAGGTTGAAGGGAGGGCGCGTGCCAGCCGGACTCTACTGTCCATTTGGCTTGGATCATATGGTCGGTGCAGACCTTTTGTGAAGCCATCTCTGGTGATCCAATGGCAGGAACCTGACGAGGAGTGGTAGTCAAGGTGGTTTCGAGAAGCGATGCATCAAGCTCGGCTAGGGAGGCAGCAGTGTCATTGCTGGCTTTCGAAGGGATCCTTGATACTTCTGTGATTGTGGCTGCCAAGGGACTGGATGATGGTTGTGATGTTTTCAAAACAGAGGGAGCAGTCTTGACGACATTGTGTTCAATGCCATTGGCAGTGAGGCCAGTGGTGGTGTCCAACTCTGGAGGAGGAGTAGCAGTGGGCGTAATAGCGATCGGTGCCATGGTGAATGTAGAAGACAACAATGAAGTTGACTGGGAGGAACCGTTGCTGTTGTGAAGTGTTTGAGTTCGGGAGGAACGGACAGCGTGGGTGCAATGCCTTTATACCTGATTGCCTTCTTTTTAAGGATGTGGAGTCACACTGCCCTATTGTGTAGACTAGCCTTAAAAAAAGTATGACAGGTTTTAGTGTGGAATGCGGATAGACGACCGGAGGCTTTGTTAGAGAATGTTCCAAAGTTCGATCTTAGTCTTGCCCCGGAGTTGTCCCAGGATCTTCACTTAGATAGAACTATGACTCTTTCTGGTGAATTGAACATGAATCTCTTCTACATCAACGCAAGACCTCAACGTTCCTCTAAATATTACTTTCTATCTCCAAGCTATGACGATATCGGTGCTCATATTTTAGCCAAGCATATTTCCAATTATTTGTTCTTGTAGGTCAGATGTCATAGGGCGTGGTAATCAGAACGCGTCACGTGCCGCCTACAACCGGCCAATACCGCCCCGGCCCGCTACTGGACCTTAGACTATATGGAGCAATTGACGACTCATACTTTGAGTAATGTTGCACATCTCGCGTCCGACAAATTAGCCGTGACTCGTACGAGGTGAACATATATGAGTGTTCATTGCGATATCGGTCTGTTTGCTCAATTCCCAGACGATGCCTTTCGTGAGTCTTGTAGATGAAAAGAGGTGATGAAGCGGAAAATGCAAAAACTCGGCAACCAGCGGTTCAACAATCTGACCAGATTTTCGTCCGCGCAATTGGCGAATCACACGGCATAAGGATGCCTCGGAGGTTCTCACAGAATGGCACATCTTGGTATTCTTAGATCGATCGAAGATTAGGACGGAGAAGCTTGCAGTGTGGCACAGTAGTCGCCGCCTGTACGCTCTGTGGTTTTCCGCAGGTAGCCAGTCCACCCTCTATACCCGGAGTTATGCTATATATCAAGATGGTGGTACTTCCCCGGATTGTCCGCCAGGACTGGTCACGCGCAGCGTGTCGATACCCTGTAGAACAGTATCTGATACCTGATCTATCCGGTTCTCAAGCTCTTGCATATCCAGGCTCTTGACGGCAGCATTTATCTGCTCCATCACTTCTTCCTCCTGCACCCTCGCCGCCATGTACTCGCCTTCCGTTCGCCAATACATTTCCCTCACCGTCCGTAGCTGGGGATCCCGATTGACCGAGTTAGAAAGAAGGCCGAGTGCGCGAAGCTTGTTCGTTGTGTCTTCTGCTTTTCGCGTAGTCATCTCCAGTCGCTCAGCAATTGATTCGGGTTTGGCGAGCCAGCGATTCGTGCTTGTAAGCCAAAGTACTAATCCAAAAATGCCATCCACTATAGCGAATGCTATGTATCTCAGAAATCGAACACGCCAATGCACAAAGTCGATGTCTTGAAGAGTCTTTGATCGTTTGTTGAACGTTATGTCATAAGTTTGCATGAAGTAGGCCTCAATTACCGCGAGACCCAGGCCCACAATCGTGGCATGGGTTCGGAAGCGCGATCCCTCAGACCCCACCAGAGAGGACGTAGCTAGTCCAAGAACAATGAGATGGTATATGTGAGGCGCAATGATCTTCGGGAGACTGTAGAGCATGTAATTCTGTGTATCGTTTCCGTCGTTTGATGCACACCAAATGCAATTTATCAATGTATCCGGCCCATACGTCAAATACAGAAGCTTATTTCGAGGGTTGGTAGATATCTTTGATCGAAGGATTTCGTCATCCTCTGTCAACGGACGCAGCATTCGTAGGCGAGCGAACAGAACATTTGGCTCGATCTGCAGACGGCTTTGTGTCTTCACAAATATGTTCTCCGGTGCGAATTGCGGCAAAGACAAGACAAGAGCCACAACCGCGCTGAGGAAAAGTAGATTCAATGCGCGCTGAACCTTATGAGGTGTAGGCCGGACGGGAACGCTTCGAGACGTTGCGCGGGAGGTATTGATCAGGTTTACGAGCCGTGGAAGGAGGAAAGGACCGAAGATTGTGAGCAGTGAATGCACGCTTCTCGGTAAGAATGTGAGGCGTGGTATGATGAAGTAGGAGATGACGAAGAGAACGAGAGACTGTAAGTTGATCATGGCGACAGCGGTGTTGGTGGTGAAAACATATGGAGGAGCGAGGAAGACAAGGCGAGAAGCCAAAGGCACAACAAGTGCTTCAGAGGCGCACAAAGGAGTGAATGTGGGTGACGTGTGAAAGTCGGCGTCCGTTCAGACGTATCGCATACGAAGGCCGTGATGCTTATACAGGGATCCGCTCGCTAATCTGACCTAGCCTCTACAAGTACAGTCGGTACCTTGCAACATCGCTCTATCCCACATGTGATTACGAGGTGACCTAACTATGATCGGATGATTGCTATTATTGTTTGTTCGTACATACTGAGAAGATCATCGAGTTTCGCTGGTTATATTATTGTTATATATGATTTAGTGATAGTTGAATGGTTGCAATATGTAAAGTACGCTGATTTACAACAGGCATATGGCAAACCTATGGCAACTACTCTCTCTTTTGCAATCTATGCATGTTTGAGACTGAATGCCTGGGCTAAATCCAGTTGTTCTACGGGAATGTGGCTGGACTCAAACTTGCTATGCTGTATATTTGCTAAAATCTAGATAAGTAAAGATAATAGTTGATTGCAATTTGGGGAGGCGTTCATCAAGTCTGCCAGCTTTTGACAAGTTAGATCACTAATCAAAACATGATGGTAGAGAGATTGAAAGTTCTTGTATTCAACTACTGAATAAAGAAAGATGCAATATACCAGTCAGTACCTACATAGTAGAACGATTCTTTGTACAGCTTGTTGAAGCGCATCCGCAACCCACTCTTTTGAGACTGTCCTGCTCCACAAGGGGCAAGTTAGCCGAAAATGACATCTCCAAATGTTCACGAATAGACTAATTACTTCGTATCTGCATCCAGTTCCAGTCCATACAGCAGCTCATCACATTAGGAGTATATCAGCCTTACCAGGATGCCAAGCAATGTATTACGGGAACGGCGGCATTTGATCTCAGCTCCATACTTCGATCCCATTAAGCAATAAAAAGCCAGGTACCGCCACACTGCGTTGCGTCACTTCATTTCAGCCATCAGGCATCCACAAAGTCTAATAATTGACAGGCGCAGTAGTAGGACGTTCTAGACGAAATCAGGTACCTTAGAACCATCTTTATCATCTTTAGACTATTGCAGAATCCTTGCGCTGCTTTGAGTCGACTGTGTAGTCACGTACTCAAGTTCGTGAGGTGCACCGTCTTACACAACATCGTATATTAACGACCAAGACCCTCCCTCGAAAGCACCTAGAATTGGCAGAACCCACTCTTTCTGTTCAGTCAAACGTTTGATCGCAACTTTGGAGTTCAAATACTTAAGCTTAGATAGTCTACCGGAAGACTGAAGTTGCTTTCTTTCTTGTGGACAATTAAGACTTTTCGGCTCCATAAAAGACGACTACTACGGCACAGACTGTTTGCAGCAGCCAGCCCCCCTCTATGCAACTGAGTCGGGCATAATGTCTTACCGTGGAAAGCCGAGCAAAGGCTGCGATTCATGTAGAAGCCGAAAGATAAAGGTTAGTCTCGTCAGCTCTACGATGGTAGCTCCCAGTTGCTAGGGTGCATGTATTTTACACACTCGGTGTTGCGGATGGCAGATTGACAGTGCATTACAGTGCGATGAGAAGAAACCAACCTGCGATCGCTGTAATAAGTCAGGTCTCGATTGCAGATACCGCAACATAGATGATCTGTTATTCAAAAACCAGACGACCTTTGCAGCTCAGAAGGCCGAATCATCATGGCGAAAGAGGTCGAAACCGCAACCTCCACCAAGCACGAATGCAAGCACAAATGAACCACCGGGTGACTTGATATCATTCCAATTTAATCATTATTCATCCTCAAGCAAACCTCTCGACCAATTCATACCCTCAGATTCTCCTCTTCAATTCAATGATCTGATCACTGGAGTGTCTATGGAGCCAGGCGTGAGACGCATGGCCTACGAACGTTTTCTATATGACTTTATCACGTCCAGACCCGACCAGATAGACGACGAAGGTCCCCCTAACGCACTATTCGATTTCATCCCAATGCTCTTCGAAGCGACTACTGAGGGCTCATGTTTCTCAACCATAGTCGATGCACTTTCGTATGCTAACTTCGGCGTGCGTTGCAACTACCCGGAGGGACAGGCATTGGCAGAGCAGAACTGGGTGAAAGCTCTCCGACTTCTACAAACGGATTTGAAGGATGAGAAATTAGCTTCTTCAGACGAGACTCTCGCCGCTATCTATCTCATGGGTATATATGATGTGAGCCAACCAGCCAAGAGTAGTTCATCTGCCAGCTAACGCAATTCAAAGAACATAGCCTCCGACCAGTTGAAAGGCATATATGAAGCCCACAAGAACGGCGCCACAGCACTCCTCCAGCTGCGCACAGTTGAAGATTTTTGCGGATCTCCGATCTCGACTCGGTTGTATGAAGCATGCTACACGCAAATGGTACATACCAGATTGCTGTTCATATGTACAAGACGGTCAATGGCTAAACTTTCTCACAGCTCATTGGAAGTTTCATCGGCGCTAAAGAACCGATAGCACCCATCAGCAACATCATAGCTGCCAGAAAAACCGTCCCTACAGCCATCAACACCTCAGGAATTGACCTCATGAACCTAATCCACAACGTCACGAGCCTCCACGCGCAATGGCACCTCATCAAGGCCTCCCCCTCACCTCCCCAAATCCGACAAGAGCTCGTAGACATCCTCCGTCAAGGTCTTGATCTCGATGCCGAACTGCAGATCTGGGAAACCAGGATCCCTCGCTCCTTACGCTACGATAGCAAGCCCAATCTGCCCGAGACGCGCGGAGCCTACGACCGGAAGTGGATCAACCTGATGCTGTCGAGCAGCGGTGCACCGAACGAGATACACAGCTTCCCTTCGCTTCGAAGGGCGTTCATATACACGTTCTTCCGGACGAGTCGGATGTTCCTCCTGCGAGACATGCTGGAGATCATGAACTGCATGCTCGCGCTCCCGCCGCCAGATCCACAGCCAGAACCCAGCAATTTCAACATCGCTACGCTGATCCTCGAAGACCCGAGTCCGCAAACGACGCTCCTCAACACCACATCCCTCCGAATCCACCACCGCATCACAACCACGCACCTCACCGACCTCGTCGAAAAGGCATGCTCGGCCATCATCGGCTCCTTCACAGTCCCCATTCCAGGCCGAGTAGACAATGACGGCGTGATGGGCGTACGAGGTTACATCAACTTCTGGTGCCTGGGCGTCATCAGCGCGGTCCTGCGCTCTGGCTTCATACCGCAATCTTCCGCTCCATCACCACCACCACCATCGACGTCTTTCTCGCCTCCCCGCGGAGGTTCGAGCCCAGCGCCCTCGCCGGCTATGTTCGTGATGCCGCCGGAGAATCGAAGTCACTTTTACTTCCACGCCGCCATGTTGTCGAGACAAGAGGGTGACTTCCCGCCGCTTCCGCCCATCTCGGCGGCGCCGGCGCGTTCGGGGTTCGACATTGAAGTTGAGGATGCTGGTACGCTGGGAATTGATGTGGAGGCGAGGAGGGAGTGGGTGCAGAGGGTTTTGTACTATGTGGGTGCGCATTTGGGGAATAAGAAGGCGTTAGGGCTGCTGGGGCTGGATGAGGGTGCGAGAGAGAGGTGCCAGGGGGAAGTTGAAAGGATGGTTGGCGGGCTTTGATGCTTGCTGGGTGAATTGATTCTTTGGGGTTTGGATGTCGTTGAGGGTTGGGAAAGTTGGGGTTTGGTTGTCAGGAAATTTCTATTTCTCGTTGAGGGGCCTTGTTCTGCCCTATAAATAACGATTGGAAGAGCCCTACTTGTTGGTTTCGGTATAACGTATCTGATATCGTAGCGCAGTCTTACACTCGGCTTGAACGCTGGTAGTGATGGCATTCTTTGGGCTGTACGCTATAGCATTTCCCGTTTCGTAGCCCAGAGTGATTTCCGGGGAACAATGCCCGTTCTGTTCAGATGCCGATAGGACCAACACTGGGATACCCCGCAGCTTCTGCAGCATCGACTCCGCTTGAGGTATTGTTTGTTGAGTCTAAGGAGATCGCATATTAGCGATCTCTCACAGCCGACTCCATTCACCCTCGCTCCTTCGCCGTCGATACCCTGAACGTCTGTTCTCCATACGCCTCAGCCAGCCCGGGAACCCTCGTCTTAGACATCCAAACGGTAAGAACCGGCTCCGTATACGCTCTCCTCTTCTTATCCCTCCCCTTCACCTCTTCCAGCGTCTCAAACTCGTCCTTATCTTCCCCCTCCCCTTCCCCATCCTTCTTCCCTCTCCCATCCTCCCCCTTCCTCTGAATCTCCATCTCCGCCAACCCCAAATACATAAAACACTCCTCGCCCTCTCCCTCACCCCCCTTCCCCAACCTCTTCACCATCTCCACAATCCCCACAACCTTAACCGTCGCATCGCCCTGCGCACTCACCGCGACAATCCTCTCCCCACCCACCTCCCCAAACAGCCTCTCCAACTTATTAATCCCACTCTTGACATTCTGGTTCCGCGTGAGGACGACAGGCACGACGTACTCGCCCCACGCCCGCGGCGCGATCCTCGCAGCCAGGCTCTTCCGCACCGGCGCGGGGAGGAACGTCCAGGGCGTGTACAGCGCCGTGTTATCTCTGCCCTTATCCCCTCGTCCTCGCTCCGCTTGCGTTTCTACGGCCCGTGTGTGTTCCGATGCAGTCGATGCGCCGCCGCCGCCGATGATGGGCAGCGTGGGACCCTCGCTCGATGTCATGGCTATCGACATTATTGATTCGTCGCCGGGTTGTGCTTCTTCGTGCGTCGCTGTGGGCGCGAGCGTTTGGCGCTTCGATGCATCGTTGGAGGTTGCGGAGGACGAGGCCTTTCTCGCGAGCTTCTTTTGCTTGTTTTTGCTCATTTGGGGAAGTGGTGTGGTGGTCTGGAGTGACTTGTTGGATTGGACAGGTTGTCTATGGGAGAGATGGGTGTAATTGGGAGTTTGGGACTCGTTATGGTGGTGGACCGGTGGTGTTGGGAGTTTTGACGCGGGGAGCTTGGATGATGAGGTCCCCAAAAAGTTTGGGCGAGCTTGTTGATGCCGTGTGCATCATAAGTCTCTCGGACTGAATTGTTGACCTTGTTTTGTATGAGTGTTATAACCCGAACCTAGAGGAGAAAGTTCACTATAAGAAGGAACGCAGCCGACCCTGTGGCCTCCGCAGGAACAAAGGATCACGTGACCATGATAATGCCGCTAAATAATCATGAAGCCATGATCATCACAAGTATATAGAGAGCCCATATAACCCTTATGGCTTTCTGTTTTCAACCTAAGTTGCACTCGACCAATACACTCTACTGTTCCACCATCCTGTTGTCAATACCGTGCCCCGCTTCCTCTTACTCTTTCAGATATTCCCCAGGAACCAACCAGTAAATCCTCGATCACAACATTAAGATAGTAAGAAAACAAATTAAAATAATTTATAGTAGTAAAGAAAGATTTTTATTATAGCTAGGCATTATAACTAGCTAGAAAAGAAGCTAACTAGCCTAGTTACGTCTATTCTTTATATTATATACCTAAAGATATTTTCAACCTTTCTAATCCTTTCTGTAAAGCCTCTGGCTCTAAGGTAAACGTGATACGAAACCACCCATTATCTTCTGAATGGTAAATATGCCCAGGCGCAATCATAACACCGGCTTTCGAGCAGACTTCTATAAACGCTGCTTCTGCTGCAGGGGAGGCAGCCTGGCCAGTATAGTTAACCAGAACAGAATCTGTAGTTGACTTCAAAGCACTACGTAAATCTGTCCAAACAAATAAACCCGCATTTCTATCGACAGTCAGTCATAGGAGCCGATGTCACATGTTATGATTGTACCAACGCTTGAAACCAATCAACTCCGATTTCAGACAGGAAGCCCGTTACCAATCGATAGTTTGCTTCCATTAGTTCCAATTTTCTTCCTATGAAGTTATTCCGCCATTTGGTATCCTCGAGCATGTATGCCCATATATCCTGGATGATGTGCGACGGCCATGAGAACATGCTAAGAGGGTAAGATTAGAGTCCCACATGCAAAATGGTAAGAGCGCTGACCTGATACTTGACATTGCACCTATGACACCCTCATTTTTGGTACAAACAAGCCCTAACCTCAGTCCATTGGCGCAGAAGTCTTTACTCGCGCCGTAGATGACGTGCAAAAACCTCGGATCGATCATGTGCAGTGCCGTAAGCGATAGGACTGAGGTGAAACTGTTCGAGTTCTCTAAATTAGGATTAGGAAAGACAGAAAATGCATAAATTTCATCTGATATCAGGTGTAAATTATTGGAATGACAGAAAGACATGAACTCCGCCAATGTGTCAGAAGGCTAAGTCAAAGCGTCAGTAGGTCAAAGTATGATTCAGCGATCTGGCTAATCAGGATAAAAGAAAGGGAAACACACATAGCATCTACCGAGTGGGTTATGAGGGCTGAGAAGACAAGATTCAGTCATTTTTCTGGTCTTGGAAAGTGAGATGACCTACTTTGAAATCATCAATGCTCGGATTCTAATCCTTTCGCTCCGTGCTTTCTGCAAGGCACTGTCTAGAGCCTGCCGATTGATCGATGCGTCGAAATTGTCTTCCAGCCCACCATAGCCTGGGACATCATGGTAGGAAACCCCGACCACAATGACATTGCTGCGATTGAGTAAATCAAAGTCGAATCCATTGTAGTAAGGCTGTGGGATTAGTATGCCATCCCCACTGTCGCAGATCGACCATGCTAGAGCATCAATTGCACCAGCTGCGCCGGATGTTATGAATATATCGTCCAGGGTGATTTTTGTGTTGGAATGAAACGACTCGTTGAGAAAATTTGCAGCAGCGCAGCGAAGACGGATGGACCCACGGGGACCTGTGCTATATGTGAGATGTTTCGTGGCTTCGACTGCGACCTGGTGCACATTCTTAGATTTTTAACTCAAGCCAAGTCGCAATGCCCTGGTACATTACCTGTGATGTTATCAAATTAGACATCTCTCTATGCATTAGACTGTTTTCCGCCAGCCTTAAGTTGACCCTAGGAACAATTTAGTCTTGCCTGGCGGGTAAAGCTCGAGGCACGATCAGGGAAATCTCTCACAATCCTCCATCATTGGCGAATGACCATTGGTTGGCCATTAGTTTTATTCGCGGTCCCCAAATGTCTCGATGGGCATGATTCAAAGCTCCCCGCTCGGATAAACCATTTGTCTCCATGGCCTTTCCTTGTTAGGATGTGCAAACCCACGAAGGACAGGGAATGATTGCAGAGACGACGGCCTATCCGACTGTGGTAGCAAAAGATTCCACAGAGTGAGTGAATCTGGATCCTGAACCTGGTTAAATAGAGGCGGGATCATCGACTAAATTTGTGTGCTGCCCAAGAGCCCGAGGCGCGGTTACTTAATACGTTTCTATAAAGCCGAGGGTTCTCAATATTGCTTGGGGATCTCGCAATGTACGTCCACACCAAATATAAATTTAGTAGCGGACTGATTATTCCATGATTGAATCTACTTCAGCATTTTGGATGTTTCAAAACTGTTGAAATAATCTGACATTGGCGGACATTTTTGGTTTTGCGATACCGTTCTTGAGCGACTCGATCCTGCTTTAGACGCTCAGAACTTGTCCTTGGAGTTCAATTCAATTTACAAAAGTGATCGACAATTTCACGGCTCAACAGTTTTGGAACAAGAAAATATCCAAGATCCAAGCACATGAGAATGGTGGATGCTACCAATACATCCAGCTTCTTCACTTCTGAGTCGGGAGATCACCCGCAACATTTGACACATACGAGAAAGTTGATTCTTGTTCTGATAGTCTGTAATGGAATATTATGCGTGTAGGTAGTATAAATTTGAGTACTATCTTTGTAACGATGAGCAATCGCTAATTGAATGATCAGCACATGCTCTAGCTCCATTTACACGACCACATATGCCCAGATTGATGAAGAATTTAAATCAGACACGCTGCTATCCACGGCAGGGCTCTCGTCATTCGTTTTTGGAATCGGATTAGGGCCGTTGATAACCGGTCCGCTGAGTGAGCAGCATGGAAGACGCCCGGTCTACTTAATATCATGGATTTTGTTTATCATATGGACGATTCCATCAGCAATTGGGAAAAATATCACCACTTTAATCATAACAAGGTTCCTAGCAGGGCTGGCCGGTGGAACGTACCTTTCTGTAGCCGGAGGTACCGTGTCGGACATCTATCCAAAAGATAGAATCAAGATTCCCATGGCTCTTGTCTCCGCGGCAGCCTTTATTGGCCCATGCTTAGGCCCTGTACTGGGCGGTTTCATCAACTATCACCAAAATTGGAGATGGACATATTGTTTTATCTTGATATGGGCGGCTCTACTTCTCATTGCAGTTTTAATCATGGTACCTGAGACACATCGCCGAGTCAGGTCTTCACGCGAGTCAACATCTGCAGGCAAGAAGGTTAGGGACACAGGTGCAACCGTTGCAGATCCAGACGTCCGTTCGGAGCAACGTGACAGGCTGCTTCTACTGAGACCATTGTATTTACTGCTGTACGAGCCCATGTGCACTATTCTCAGCATCTATACCGCAATTCTTCTTGGAATCCTCTATTTGTTTTTCGGTGGGATCCCGATGATCGTCCAAGAATTGTACGGCTTCAACGCCTGGCAGGCTGGACTAACGTTTCTGGGGATAATATGCGGCATGATAACGGCGACCGTCGGTATCATGATCTCCACTTACAGCTCTTGTAAGTCACCAGTGTCTAGGTTAGTATCAACCAAAAATGGCCAGCCAGAACGACATCTGCCTCTTGCTATCTTTGGTAGTATCCTCAATCCGTTGGGACTATTTTGGTTTGCCTGGAGCACAAGGTCGGATATTCACTGGATGCTGCCAATCACAGGCTCTGCAGTTTTTGGATGTGGGTGAGTATAAACATTCCATAGAGCTCTTTCGTGGCGTTTGAAGTGTACACTGACGAATAAAGGACAATCCTTACGTTTTCTGGGATATTCACCTATCTGGTAGGTAGTCCTTAGTTTCAATCAGGTCGCTTTAGCGACACACGGTTGTGACATGAAAGGATCTCACAGCATTACAGGTTGAAGCATATCATATGTATGCCGCATCAGTGCTGGCATCAAATGGTCTTTTGCGTTGCACGTTTGCAGGTCAGTTGTCCGTAAACGCCCTTCTTACATCTGCAGTCTTGACGTGTACTAAACCCTCTAATGCAGCAATATTTCCATTGTTTGGAGCAAAGATGTATAACAGCCTTGGGTTCACGTGGGCCAACACTGTGCTTGCATTTATGACAGTTTTATTGATGCCTTTCCCATATATATTCTTCATATTTGGCCAGAGGTTAAGGATGAAGAGTAATTTTGCTAGAGGTAGCGAGATATTGGGGTGCAGATAGGCTAGGGAATTATCAAACCTTCTACAAACCGTGTATTTCCTTAGTGTAACTTCCGATAGCAGCATTTTGTTCGCAACTTCAGGACAGGAATGATACACACATTTAGACCCAAGCATCATGAGCACCATCGAAAGGATCTGATAGCATTGGCTCTAGGCTGTCTTGAAGGAACATGTCAATATCCAGAGTATCTCCGAGAGGTGATTCTTGCAGGTTGGCAACTGCCAACGTGTCGGGATTCGGGAGGATGCGCCCTCCAACCTCGCAAACTGCGGGATCAGGCTCGTTCTCAGTGTAGATACCGCTAGATACCCACTGGTCTGCAATAGCTATCGGTGCATGCTCTCTGAGCAACACTTGTTCCGGTTCTTCGGGCAATCTGCTGTGCCTGGTTTTAACGACTCTTGAAGATATCTTAATCAACGAACCTCCGGAAGCATCTTCTGTCAATCGCTTCATAAGTTTTATGAAGGCTTTTGCAATCCAAATGCTAACCGGCCAACTTTTAGCAAGCTCGCCTAAGGCAAGTAGGCACTGGCGAGATTTGTTCTCTGCCAGTCGTCGACGGGTATGGTCTTCATGACATATCGCAAACGTATGCGTCGCGAGTGCGCCGAACAGAGCAGGTACTCTAGTGTTATTAGTTGGTACATTCTCAAGATACCATCAGTACCTAAACCTACAGATGGATTTGACCATAGTGTATAACCCGAAAAGCAAGCATGTCTTCCGCCATTCGAGTAATTGAATCGGCTGCTTTACGAACCATTAAATCTCTATACGATTTATCTAATGCCGAAGCATTCGATTTCTTCGGTCGATATAGAAGCACGTGATAATTTCTGTAGGTCGCTATCAGTAATTGGGAACTGTATTGTGGCTCAAATGCCCTACTGATAAGCAATGTCAAGCATCATAGCCCAAAAGGAGGCCCCGACAGTACCATCGGGATCATTAAGGCAGAGTGATCGTGGGATTTGCGATTTCCACCTCGATAATCTCCCAGCTAAGATGCTGGTACCATCTTCAGCTATTGAAGAGTGGCCGGGACTAAATTCTGCCACAAGGATATCTCCCACTAATCATCCTATGATGAGCTCTTGATCAAAACACGGGGTCATTGCGGGTCACCTACGTATTCTTGCTAGTCGAGCCATCTCAAGAGTATAATCAATATGGTAAGTCTCTTGAGCGGGGATCAGGTCCGTGTCAAATGCAGAATCAAATGTGAAATCAAGTTCTGTAAGTGGTTGCACATCGCAATCGATATCCTGGATACGGCAGGGCCGTCCGAAAGCTGCAGCAGTGTGACGGTCCCGCACCTATTGAACGTAAGCTTGACGTTGGACATATCAGAATCTACAGAGTGGAAAATTACGTAAATTGACCACCACACTCTCCTCCGTAGTGATTGCTGTCTTCTTGAGACCCCGTTCCGCGATGCTCTATCATGGTCAACAACTGTTATCAAGGTGAAGTCTTGAAAGTGCGAACCTGTGCAAGCCTAGATTTTGCGCCAGAACAGTAGCGCACCCCACCCAGTAGCAGGTATCTTTATGATCATCGGACTTATTCCACCAAAATCCCATAAGGAGCAAGCATGCTACCACATTCAACCGGTCTTCATCGTATCCGACATCGTATAATGCTTTCGCCCGTAGATAATGGAATTCTCTAGCAGAGTCTCTGTCTGCGAAGCCTGCTGAGACGACTAGGTCATCGTTACCAATCGTGAAGCCTAGTAAACAAATGGTATGTAATACAAGTGGAGAGGCGCGGTCCTCCAGGTATAACTCCAGGAATTGCTCCCGATCAAAAACGGGATATGCCGGATGAATCAGCTGAAAGAATGTTCGAACAAGCTGATCGCATAGATCCTTTGGTGGCATCACAAGTGCAGTGGGGACATTAATGGTGTTCGACTGCCAGGTTTCAGACTTGGGAGGCCGAGGGGCAGCGAATGAGGCTGGAATGGAGTAGTGTACGTCTTTGGCTTCGACTGATTGATCGTTGGGTCTATAAATCAGCTCGATTACGTATGATATATCTGATTCCTGCCCTTGCAAATTACTTGCAGTATCAAAGGATGATAATTCCTCTCCCGGGACTTCAGATGAGGGCGATGAAATCCTAGCCCTCGACTTATTCGCATCTGTTGGGCGCACGTTCGCGTCGAGAGGTGCGCGAGGATTGGACCTTTTCCCCTTCCGGACATATCTTGAAGAACTTCGCATCAGACCTTGACATTTAAGACCAGGGCGCGTTTCTAAACGTACTTGCCTCGCCTAGATTCAATCAGTTCGCATGGGATGGATCTTGTACGACAGTGCCAGCAGGGTTGCCCATCGGCGATATCGCATTTGACACGCCTGGCATTGCATGCTTTGCATGCGATTTTAGCTCGACGAACGCTGTTCGCTTGCGTGGTAGTAGCCGACATTTGAGGCTCTGCACCTGATATGTATCTTGATTCGGAGGTGGGGAGACGGCGACGCACCGGTAGATAGCAACAAGCGAAGAACCCGAGGGCTCGAGGATCTCTTATTTCTATTCGAGGGTCGTCTAGCCGCCTAAAATCTCGGCGAGTTACCTCGTAGCAGAAAGTCCCCGATGAAGCAAGAAGCCGCGGGTTCTTCGTCCTAAACCTGGGGTATTATTCACATTCGACATTGCCCGCCTCTGATCCATGTTGGTCGGTTCCTAAAGATTTTTTTTCAGACGAAGTCAAATGACTTATTACTCAGTGTAATTGGCTCACAATGGTTTTGAGATCCACGGAGATAAGAGGGGCGCTAGGTGCCAATTTCCGAGACGCTCTGAGTACCCATTCACGCTTTTGGTAACATTCAAATGCGAACAAGTTGGGAAGGTTTCATATGAGAATTTACAAGAAGTTTCTACATGCTTATTCGGTGTTTGATTCGAGCTACATTGAGCTACAAGGCTTGACAATGGATTTCGTCGTGGTCGTGTCGTCTTGGTAGGCGTGTGTTTGTATGTAACAGCCTACAGGCATCAGAAAAGGGTCATGTTCAGATCATATTCCGAACTGGCCCTCGACCTCCCTCCGCCTCCGCTCTCTCTCGGCCTCCTTCTCAAGCTCTTGTCGGCGCTTCTCCGCCTCCTCAGTCATGCCCTTCTCGCCCTTGATACGCTGTCGCTCTTCGTACGCAGCTCTGCCTTTCATGATCCTCTCCACGATCTCTCCAGCATTGACATTCTGGAAGTCGTGGTTCTCGATCTCGCGGTAGATTTTGAGCGCTTTAGCTACGGAGTATGGGTCGTAGGTTAATGGCATGAAGGACGTGATTCCGTGATATACGGCCGAAGGTGTGCCGTAGGGGAGTGTGAGGAGGAAAGCCTTCGACAGAGAGAATGGCGCGCCATATACGACGGCATCAATGTACTTCGACAATATCAGTTGCTGCTTGGTAAATATGGGGAGAGGATACTATCTTACCTTGCATTGCAGAACGCAGAGACCGCGCTCAAAGATGTTCATGATCGGGTAGTTGATGCCCTTCCAATAGTTGACCACTTCATCGTCGTGGATACCTGCGACTACGAATGCAGGGCTGTAGTCGGATCCCGTCTGCTCGATGCGCTGATTCTTGGCCTCCTCGCTGTACCAGCCCCTCTCTTCTGCGGCTTTCTCTTCGGTCTGCACCACGTGGCGCAGGAACTCAATGTGTCCTGAGGAGAAGAGATCCCACCCTCCATCGACATATACGACTGATTGACCTGGTTTCACTCCTTTGCCTTCTACGAGACGGGCGAACTTGCCCTTTTCTTCCTTTACCGAGTGATGGTGGTGACTGTGTGATTGGTGTCGCTCTCCAGCACTGGGACGACGCTCGCCGGTCGGGGTCGGCGCAGAGGTCGAGCTCTGCGTAGTCCTCCTCAGCTTCGCAGGCCGTGAAGCGTGCCAATACCAGACATCGCAACCAGGCGCAAGACCAGTAGAGTCTGTGGCATAGTCTTTAATCCTTTGTAGCATAGCCTGTCCCGTGGCCTTTCGCTCTTCCTCTCCACCAGGTCCCTCTTCTCCAGCAAGTGCGCGGTCGAGGGATTGTATAAAGTGATTCTTAGTGCACAATAACATGCGCCCGACCAAATCGGTGGTGGAGATTCCCGGTGTGCGCTTAACAACCTTGAATCTCCCCGCCTGCTTCACGAATCGGTAGCAGTCCTGGCCGCTGCTGTCGGAAGTGATATCGTCTCCGTGCACAACGTAACGGCAGCCGTAATGCGTGATCCAAGGGAGGGAGGTGACGTAGGGTGCTTTGGGGATGGCGCGCGTAGCCCAACGGCAGGCTTCTACTGCCATGATACTGCCATCGTTAGCCGTGGTTGACTTCTTCGAAGCCAGCCATGCTCACCGCTCGTCCAAGCGCATGACGGTTGGGCCTTTGTTTTCAAGAATGGCCTCGTCCGAGTGGACGCCAACAAGGAGTTCATTGCCTAGCTGTCGAGCTTGAAGCATCGCACCAGCATGGCCTATGCAGAGTTGTGAGCTACGGTTATGTGAAGAAGAGGTTATAGAGTTGCGCACCATGGTGGCTGAAGTCGAAGCATCCATCGATCCAGATGCGCTCACTGGAAACAGGAACGTCATCCTGGGGACCGACTGGCCACTGGCCGGATTGGGGGAGCCACTCTCCCTGTACAGTAAGTTCAGAAAATGTTGCATATGGGCAGACTCCGTGGCAGGGAGTGGTGGTAATGTAGTACCTTTGCGCTCTGGCGGCGGATCATCTTGGTGATGGTAGTGGTTGGTAGCTAGGAGGGTAGCTACAGGTGAGTGGGGGTGGTTTGGTGTTTTGATGTTTTGGTAGGCTGATAGGCGGGGTGGCGGCGGTCCAGGGACGTTTACCCAGTGGATTCGAGGTAGATAATTATGCCAAAAGAAACACCGTCTGTCGCAGCCCGCTGTCAACGCCGGCGAAAGGGAGAGAGAGGGTACGGAGTACTATCTACTGAGATTGAGGGTGAGGGTGGGACAGGTGGAGGCAGGTGGACGGTGATGTTGCGCATGCACTACTGGGAGCTTGCACGTGGCTAAGACCTTTGATGCAAGAACTATAGTACGAGTACCACGGAGTCCGTTGTACTCGTATGTAATAGAGTGATATGATTGATTGATTCTTGATTTTATTAGATGAAGAAAGGGATGTTGGAGAGGAGAAGAAAATAAAATAAAGTTGAACCAGACTCGGCTCGGATAGTCTGTATGGATTGGGCACCTGGCAGCCGGTGGCCGTCTTGGGCGAGTGGACATGCAAAATGAGTTCCCACAGCCCAGTATAATCACAAGCCATGAGGGTAACTTACCTACGATGGGATAGGCATAGGCATCTCCTAGGAAGGGAGTGGGACAAACTAACCTCCATTTAATTGATAAATAATACCCTCCGTGCCTCCTACTCGACACTCTTCAGTGGCCAATTAATGACATGAAGACGAAGAGAGAACAAGAAACCAAACCTAGGGATAGTTGTCGGGACAAGGGCATGTTCCTCTTGCTCATTGGTAAGTATTGGGATTACTCGATAGTCGATGATACATCATTGACCTGCCAGTCTATCCAGTTGTGCCAGTAGTCGCGCGCGCTTTGTAGGTTTGTAGGCATCTCCGAGAAAGTGGCGGCCACGCGCATGCAATCCCTTCCTGTGGCCACCCATCCACCATCCACCATCCACCATCCCAAGATGTCGTTCGGTATGATTATTATTAAACCATTGTACATACATGTGCCTTACTACGGAGCACCTACGTACCTATTACTACACAATCCACTACTACCACTACACTCGGAGTACAAAGTATACCGAACCTATAATAAGATGTCGAGTGACCCCCCCTCCCACGAGTTATGCTCTCCCTCCAAATCGCCCTGTGATTGCTCGATCTCTCAATTCCTTTTTTTCATTATTGTCGTATGCTGTTGGCCAGCATTGCCATGTCGAAGTAATATAATATAATTCCCAAATAATTGTTCTTAGTTCGTTACTGGGTACACAGGCTGTCCCTACTATTACTCGTACCCAGCGGATGCCAGGACAGGTACCATACCGTAATACCAACTTACCAAGGCACACCTGTTCTCTGTGCCCCGGCGACCACAACTACGGCGACGACACTCCACGGACAGCGCGTTAGGACAACTTCAATTATAGTCTTCGGGATACCCCATTTCTTCTTTTCTTCTTCTCTTCTTTTCCTTTTCTCCTTTCCTCCATTTCCCGACATACATCACTCCGCCGCGACAATCAACATCACATTATCTACCTACATACGAGTACATGCATGCATTTGGGGCGAAAAGAGTACAGCTACATACAAATCACTACACAGAACACCCCTCCCCGTACTGTCGGCATATGCTTTACTCTATGGCTATTATGCTTCTGAGCTAGGCTTGTCACTCTTAACCCTCTTGTCGCAGGTTGCAGGCCGTAACCCCTGATCGCTCCCCTCCTACTGTACCTTTTCCTGTACTGAAACCAGCCGCTCACCCACTATCGCATTGTCGCTACCGCTAATACCGCAACCACTACCAACCGGACCCAGCGACTTGGGTTGGGGTCCCCCCCAAATTCGAAGTCAATCATGGCGGAACACCAAAACCAAATCCACAACCATAACCACAATCATCAACAACAACCACACCAAACCCAGCAATCCTTCACATCCTCCACAACCCAAAGCAGCGGCAGCTTCTTCACCCGCAAACCTTCCTTCTTCAGTAGTCGCAACAAGTCCAATCATACTAGTACCCTTCCATCGCGCGGAAGAACCACACCTCCCCAAACCCAAACCCATCCCGAGAACCCCAGCGACGCCGAACATCCCCCTCTTGACCTGAACCAATACGAATTTCCCCCCAAAGTACAATCCACGCCACCCCGCCGCAGGCACGCTTCGAGGCATTCCATCTCCTCCTCTGTCGCGGACATCGGCACGTCGTTGCGACGCTCCCGCTCTGCCTCCCTTCGAACCAACACCTCTAGCGGCACCCAGTCCTCGCATAAGAGGACCCCCTCTTCCACCCTGGCGTCCTTCTCCCCAGAGAAGACTCCCTCGACCGGCAACCTTCCCCCAGCTGGCAGACCGGCGCTGTCCATATCCACCTTTTCACGGAACAAACACAAGAGTTCGGAGAATGTGAAGCTAGACCAGACCGGAGGAAAACAACCTTACGAGAAGAGCCCCCTGAGCAGTGCTGTTGACAACCCAAACCCGAAGACACCATTCGGTATGGCCGTTCCCGTGCCATTGAGGCATCCCCCGAGCCAGAAAGAGATCTCGCTCGCGCGGCAGACCTCTAACTTGGGGACTGGACTGGCGCCTGCTCCTCCCGTTCTTGCCAATGGAGCCAATCCGCACATCATCTTTCAACACATACACGAATTGGCGTCAAAGCGAATATCAACGTTGGACTATCTCCGGAAAGCGTGAGTTGCCCTTCGTCCCATTGAACCCTCCACTTAGCTGACACATTGTAGCCACGAGGGACGTATATACTGGTTCAACACTCTCCTGTTTGCGAAGCAGGACCTCACGCGACTCCCCTCCTTCACTCCGCGTAACCTCTCCCGACGAGCCACAAATTATCTCCTCCTCGGTTTCTCCCTCCCCACAATTCTAGATCTCAACGCCAATTCTGCCACCGACTACCTAAAAGCCCTCAATGCGCTTCTGCTGGAATTCGAGCAATACCAATCGATACATCCTCCAGACGGATCGACGTCTTCGTCCTTGTCCAGGGCCAGAATACCACAAATGTTTAAACGACCCAACCTGATGGGTGGAAAGGGACGCCGCAGCTCCAGCGCCGCCGGCGATTTCCCAATTCTGACACAGCAAAACTCTTTCAATGAGCCCCTGTCAGCCCTTGAGCCTTCTTCCGATGACATGCTCCTGCCGAACGAGTCGTACACGTATTTGCAAACACCCTCAATACCCTTCGATCCGGATTTCTTTAGTACATTTGCTACACTGTGTGATGTACTCATCGATTGCTATACTAAGATCCTGAGTCTCCTAAGTACGCCAGAGTCGGTGGTAACAGCTGGAGGAGGTGTGCCAAGCACCGTGGGTGACTTATTCTCGAAAGCTGATGCCAGAGTTCGCAAGATCATCTTAGGAGGCGTTGTTCGAGAATTCGAGGAGAGTTGCAGACAGGGAGTGAGGGGTGAGGTTGGAGGGGTCGGCAAGGTCGTTTTGGGAGGGTTAATGTGACGGAGCTTGACGACTGGCATGATATTGATGTTATTACGATACCATTCGGGGGGCGGGAAGCATCTGCATAACATATGGCGTTCATTTACAATTTCCAGTTCTCCAATGGACTTGAATTTCGAGCATTCGTAACGACGCTTAATAGAAAGATACCTTGCTTTTGCGCTTCTACTCACGCGATGTGCCTTTTGCGAACTGACCCCTTTTGGATCATAGTGAATGCATTAGACGAGCCTAACCGAATACGGCACGAATTCCACCAAATGATGACATAATCACGAAATATCGACCGCACGAGCCAACTTTTCTCAACGCCCGCTTAACCATCTTCTACATATCGGTGACCATCAACCTATACACCCAATTAACACAATCCGGAAGAGATCCAGGAAAATAGGATCCCTAAAAAATTGAATCATTGACAACTCAAATTTTCTGGCGATTCACAAGAGAAAAGAGATAGTAGAGGGCAACCACTCCTCAGGCGAGAAGACCGGAACGCCCACCATCTCCCCCCACACATAAAACATATATAAATTATATATACCGACCACACAACCCGCAACCATGGATATCCGCGTGCTTCGACCCTCGGACATCCCGCACGTCCAGCTCGCAAACATCACCAACCTGCCCGAGAATTACTTCTGCAAGTACTACCTGTACCATGCCATGAGCTGGCCGCAGCTCAGCTACGTCGCTGTTGATGTAAGTATTTTTATCCGACGTTCGGAGGTTGTTTTTTCCTTGAGGTTCAATTCTGGGGATTGGAGCGGGTTCAAAAGAGCTGGGGAATTGTGGTTTGATAGGATCTTGAAAGCGTGTGGTGAATTGAATTGGAAGATGGAGGGAGATGTGTAACACGTGACATTACTCTCCACACCACAACGACATTATACCCTCTCTCCATCATCACCCTCTCTTCAACCCCTCATACCAAACCATCTTCCAACCGGCCCCCCTCTAACACACCCCACCTAGGTCTCCCGCCCCCAAAAGACGCCCTACGACCCCCCCAAGATCGTCGGCTACGTCCTCGCGAAGATGGAAGAAGACCCGGCCGACGGCATCCAACACGGGCACATCACCTCGCTCTCCGTGATGCGGACGCACCGGCGTCTCGGGCTCGCCGAGAAACTCATGCGGCAGTCGCAGCGCGCGATGGTGGAGACCTTCGGCGCGCACTACGTCTCTCTGCACGTGCGTGTCTCCAACACCGCGGCCTTGCACCTCTACCGCGACACCCTCGGCTTCAAGGTGGATAAGATCGAGGCGAAGTATTATGCCGATGGCGAGGATGCGTATAGTATGCGTATGGACCTTGAGGGGTTGAAGGAGCAGTTGTTGGAGGAGGAGGAGAGTACGTTTGGGAAGGATGAGGGGGAGGCGGTGGGGGATGAGAAGAGTGGGGAGGGGGAGGGGGAGGCGGGCAAGGAGAGGAAGAGGAAGGTTAAGGTTGGACGGGGGCTCGGGGTCGGGGATCTGGTGGAGAAGAATGAGGCGTCGGCTGCGGCGTAGTGGGTTGTTCTTGGGGGATTTGAGGTGATTGATGGGGGTTAGGGGAGAAGAATGAATTCACAAATTTGCATTATAGAATTTGAGGATGGGAAAAGAAAATGTGACTGAGATGTGGTGCGGTTCGATCGACGCAGACGTTTGGCTAACAGCAACCCTCGGTGACAATTCAACGTGAGCTCGTTTCGCCAATTCAACGATACACTGTGGCGACCTTCTTCAGCCCCTGAAACTACTACATAGCAAACAATATTCCAAGTTCCACCACAACGAGACCGCTAGAGCTCGACTGGAGGCTATAACACTGATAAGCCCAGTCCCCCATCCACCCCTGAAAAAGACTTTATACATGGCCACTATAGACACACTCTCCACAACCCTTTCCCATTAGGCACTCCTCGTGAGAAGCAATGAACAAAGACCCAGTAGTAGCGCACTACCTACTACAGCACGAACACTCCCTCCAACAGATGGGCTGTCTCGAAGTGCCCTCACTCCCCCGCCCCACGCTCCGGAACGACATCCACCGCATATTCCGCCTCGACAGCTGGATGAGAGGCTACGGCCAGGGCACCGAGCGGTTCTACACGCGGATGAAGCCCGCGCTGCGGCTCGCCTCGCTCATGATAACGGAATCGTGCATGCTGCCCTGGTTCACGCATCTATGCCACGGGAAGCGGGTGCGAGTCGAGGGGACCCACGATTCCAAGGGGTACGTGTATCTGGAGCCGCGGCGCCCGAGCCGCGAGGGCATCGAGGAGGTGAGACGGGCGTTGCGCGACCTCGCGGAAGTGGTTGTGTTCATGTTTGTCCCGGAGCGGTATTCGGAGGGGAAGTGGAAGAATTCGTGGGGTACCTCTGCGGTGTGTTGGCGTAAGTGGCCGTGGAGTAGGCGATTCCGGGCGGTGGACTATCCGTTCATGTCGCGGGCTGCTGTGCGGTTCGAAGGGGAGGGTCATGGGTTGCCGGAGATCGCGCTGAATCGCGAGTTCGCGAGGTTTTTTGATTCTGGGTATGAGGAGTGTACGTCGTCGGAGCAGTATCGTGTTATGTATATGTTTGCGGTGACGTTGGTGCATGAGCTCGCCCATGCGTTTTGGATGTTCATCGGTAGGGGTGGGAGTCCTCCGGGGACTGGAGAGGAGCCTAGGTGGCATAAGGAGGAACTGAGGGCCGAATTGGGATATTCCTGGGAGACTATCACGATGGGGAGGATTGTCGAGCCGGTGTTGGGAGTATATGGTATGCTGAAGAGGCCCTGTGCCTTGGTTTCGTTAAGGACTGAGGCCTGGGCTGCTGGTCAGCCTGAGCCGCGGGCCGTGAGGGCTCTGATTGATACCGTCTCCATGAGGATGAAGAAGGTGGAGAATTGGCGTGGTGTGTTTTTTGGTAGACCGGTAGATGGAGGAAGAGGCACGGAGTGGTTTGTCGGTACCTCGATGTCGTCGAAACACAAGAATTGTGTGAGCGTCATTCACGCCATCCCACTGAGATGGATTGCGCAATGGTTCTCAGAATGCGAGTGGAGGAACAGAAGAGAGGTCTGGAGGGCGCATCGATTGATCCATGGATGCAATATCGCTGAAGGAAGACCATATGATCCGCCAGGTTTAGGACCAACATTTATGATGGTTCACTTGCGACTTGCCAATAAGGAACCTCAGCTTTGGGTTAGTTCAATTGTTCAAGATGATCCGAACATAGATTGGGAGAGGATGGCTACGAAAGCTGTCAGTGTTTACGATGGGTTTTAAGGGGTGGCTCTCCATTCGCTCTGTGATATCAGCAGAAATATGGCGTTCAATCACAAAGCATTCTGTCTTGGTCTATCGTTATGATAGGTGATTGTGTCTGGATGCAAGACTTCTGATATACATATGTAGTAAGTTCACCGCTTGTTGGTTCACATTCTCGTGGGCGGCACGTCGTGTTACTGTGGCCCGGTATCCGGTGTGGGCGATGTGGCTGCTGACCCTGAACGTTGTCTCGGCTTGAGAGCTTTGATTTAGGATAACAATGTAGAGCAAAAGTCAAGATACATTACAATCAGCTGCCGATGTCATCAATAAAACATTTGTGTAATAAGAAGCAAACATGGACTATCTGGAAGACGGACTCTCTTGAGGTGGTCGTTACGGCAACTAGTTAGAGTGGTTGGGCAACTGGGGCCTTGTATGGCAATTTGCGCTTTCCTCCTTCGGCGCTTCTGCAGCCTTTTCACCGATCAACCCGCGTTCAGACGCGTACATCACTGACGTCGTAACAGCATCCTTCCGATGTCACTGGCATTGTCCAAGTTAAGATAAATATCCACTCTATACGAAGACAATATATTATAAGAGGAGAACATCATCTACTCCGTACTAAGTGTATCCTATGCTGTATGGGAGATGCAACACTCGCTAATTTCCACCAATCTCGCATCCAACTGGGTATCCAATGCTTCAATCTCAACTCTTTACCTACACAGTATGGCAATTACAAGAACAACAGCTACTACCACTACTTCCACTTCTCCCACGGTCTTTTAATCCCTACATACCTTAGCCTCGCAGCTTCTTCAGAGCTTCGCCAATTCTCGGGTCTGTATCCATGATTGTACGTCCGGATTCATTTGGTAATCTGGAACAGGGAAGAATTCAGGTCCAAGGATTTTCTTCTGCACCTTACCAGTTACCGTTTTGGGTAATTCTTGGTCGACCACTCGGAGTAGCGAAGGCAACTTGTAGCCCGCTAGTCGATCGCGAAGGTCTCGTCGCACATCCTCAATGGTCAAAAGATGCTTGCTGTCGCCATACGTCTCTAGGAACGCATCGGTGATCTCCTCCTCTTGTAACGACACCAGTGCTGCAACTCGCTGACCAAACTCTTCATCGGCAACACCAACCACCACAGCTTCGGCAATATAAGGCAAAGACAGCAGCTCCCTCTCGATGTCAAGCGCTGAAATCTTGTACCCGCCGGACTTGATTATGTCGAGCGATGCTCGGCCAAGTATCCAGTAGTACTTGCCTTCTCTTCGGGCAATGTCGCCAGTGCGGAAGTAGCCATCCTCATCATGGGCTTTCGCTGTGGCTTCCGGATCATACAGATACTTGGAGAACATATGCTGTCTCTGTCAGTTCAGCGATCAACGAAAACACGGGGAAAGTTAGAATTTACCGGACTCTTTACAAGAATTTCGCCTTCGTCCCCATTGGAAAGTCTGACATCGATTCCATTGACCACCTCACCCACCGACCCGTCCGGCGCCTTCTTGTCATCGAGATGGATTTTGAAAATGGCTCCAAACTCCGTCGCGCCATATCTCTGTACGATCCTCTTCTGCATAAGGGTGGTCCAGAAGTCACTCAGGGGCTGAGGCAGTGCCGACGTTCCACACAGACAGGCGCGAAATTGCCTTGATCCCGCGATGAAGGCGGCCAGCTCTTTGGGTGGAAGCTTCAGCAACGTACGTTGATAGTGACGTCTCATGCGCATGTAGATTGTCGGTACTCCGGAAAAGAAAGTCAATCGGCGCTGTGGGTTCACTGCACCATCCCTCCATCGTTCCCACATCCACTTCTCATCGAAACTTCCGCTCCGAAACTCGATCCTGCTTCCAGAGATAAGAAATGGGAAGAAGTTGATACCAACGCCAGTCGCATGGTGAACCGGTAGAACGTGGAGCATAACGTCATCTTCAGTCAACCTGTAGTGATCTGCAACCGACAAGGCACAGTCAAAAACGAAGGCCCTCCGCATGACTGCTCCTTTAGGAAGTCCAGTAGTCCCCGAGGTGAAGATGACGACACTGGCGGCATTCTCCTCCAAAGCCCGGTCGGATGATATAAATATCTCTGCTGGGTCCAAAGTGGGAGTAAAGGTATAGGGTCCAATTGGCACGCCCCTGAAATGCTCGTTACTTGTTGAAGCGACACACTTCTCCAACCTGCAACATTTCTCGAGATCGAAAGAGCTCACGAGTACCAATGCAGCCTTGGATTTCTCGACGAAGTATGCAGCTTCTTGGACGGGAACTGCTGGGGAAATCGGTACCGCAGCGGCTCCGAGTGCAAGCACGGCAAGCATCGCTACAGTGTATTCGTAACCTCCAGCGGCAACGATGGCGATGTATACTTCATCTCTTTGTTCTAGCGCTGCTCGCGTGGCTGAATCCAAAGTTGCAAGAATGGTGCTACGCAATGCCAGAACATCGGAGAGCAACTCGATATGTGTTCTTTGCTGCTGCGATCGAACATCATCAATGGCTACTCTTGCGGGAGATCTCGTCGCGAAACGAAGCAATCTGCCAAACAAAGGCTACAAGCTGTTAGATTCTACGGTGACGTCGAAGAGTAGGATTGAATGCGCACTGTATTGGGTAAGATGTTGTACCCCGCGTGCTTTGGTACCATGTATGCTCTATCTTCCATTTTTGTTGTACAACGATGCTCACGCCAGCATCAGGTGTTTCGACTCCGGTCCATGCTCGAGATGAAATGTGCGATGCGACTTCATACTGTATATCTTGGCAGCAAAGATATCGAGTCGTTGCGTGGCGTGTCATTGCAGTTACCGTTGGAATACCGGTGAGTTACCGTGCCGATCCCCCGCGTAAACCCATGCCAGCGCAACCTCTGCAGCTATCCACCCACCACCAATAGCCAACTGTGCCCACCTAACACATCACTGTATTACACAGTCTGCAGTTACCATACGGAATAGGCAATTTCAAATATCATATTTCGGGAGTTAGGCCTGCTTATTTCCACTGGGAAAACCGACAATGCTCTACGTTACTCAAAGCCTTCTGATCCGAGCATGTACGCTCCCTCCGTAAAGGACGGCGTGCACCATGAAGCCCCGAGATCCGCACACGCCCTGGCCACGTCTTCTGAAGGCCCACCCACACTGATATACAGCTCAGGTTTACGACCAATGGATGCCAGCCAAGGTCCGATTGTTCTACATTAGACACACGCAATCTTGGGTACAACTTTGATGAACGACGCACCACTTGTACGGAGTACGCTTACAACAAATACATGTATATGCATGTGTTCATTGAAAAAAAAGCAACGACAATGTACTTCTTGGCTACCGGTCACGATGGTCTGACTTAGCCTATGAGGAACATTAGGCACTGTTGCTATGCAGTATCGAGGACGACCTAGCGTTTTAAACCAATATGAGGAACCATCCGGTGTAACGGATGCATGGCTCAGCCCTGAACCTGCAGTCGAACTCAGATCGCATCCGCTCGCGCCACTCGTGGGGGCCCTGGAAAAAACACCAACTCGATGGTGGACTAGCATCGATGGACCGATACTGATGCTACTTAGTACCGATGCCGATGTTTCTAGTTTGTCTTTTAAGCATCATATCGGCTTTGGTGGCTTTTCAGGGCCTCGCACCTAGCACGCTATCACCCAAGAGGATATCTATCGTCGACAAGACAGTCAGAAAACCTGTGTTGCCATACGGACCACAAGTAGTTCGATCTTGGCCTGGTACTCCTTCGGTTTCGGCTACTCCGTGCAAGCAAACAATCAACAACTCCCCAACAGGCGATATCTGTTGCATCGAACTAAGGTATTCACTATGCGCAATACGCGCCTGTTTGTTTTCTGAAGCCATCATCACGGTTCGCAATTCTGTAGCCGATTGGACGCGGTGTCAACTTCCGGTACCGGGACCAGGTCATTGGAACAATGGCATATGCTTTATGGCTTCCACTGCATGTTCTGTACCCTGGTCAAATCTTGGTCCGAGGTGAGTCCTTTGGCCGGAGCCTTTTTATCTGTCGATGCAGCGCAACATGCATGCATCGCCGCCCGAGGCCTCCTTTTGCTGCTCCGGATGTCAGAGGATTTTATGGGGGTGGGAAAACAAAAGAGGTGTTCCGTGCCCAGGTGACAAGTTGAGCAATGTCAGGCCAATACGAGATTTGTAACTGCAATTGTCTTTTCTAGCTGCATTTCTACCTGGTCGACGGGCCGGCGCTCCAATGGGATCGCCGCACTGCGGGAAAGCAGGCAAAATTGCTTTTTTCCTGGTATTGATGAGCGGTGCTAGTCAGATTGCTTCTGATCCTGACATCCATCCGCTTCCGCGAACAACAATGGTAGAAGAAAAGGGGAGTTGTCAGTGACGGGGAAGGGGAATCGGCCCACTTGGATCGCGGGTGGAACCCGGATAGCAAAAGCTTGGTATCGGGGAAGCGGGAACGATCAAGCTATGACTTCGTTGCTGGCGATATACGTTGTAGGGCGTCATTCGAGGCGGGCCACGCAAACATTATGGTCGTCCGTGCACCGTTACACGACACTCTCGAATTCATCACAGCGGTGAATGACAATATGATAGCTCCTCAGGGCTTCATTCACCACTTCAACACAGCCTCCCATGTTTGACAAGAGAGCGATTGCTACATTCCAGAGTACAAATATGGCTGCATACACCCTGGTCCCCTTTCTTGCTTTCCTTAACAAAGTACTGTGGTATTTGGAAGAACACGTTTTCTCTACCTTCAATTTTCACAGTACTACGAGAAAAGCTGGAATGCCAAAATCACTTCATCTGTCGGTTGCCGACCAGAGCGTTGCTCGAGTCTACATCCAGACGCTCTTACTGTTCCCGTTCCCAGACGATTCTCAGCGGGAGGCTGCAGTCCAGTCCCTCGAAAGGGGTCTGCAGCAAACATTGAAAGACTTGCCTTTCTTTGCCGGGACCGTTGGACCTGCGCATCCTCAAACTGGCCGAATTACATTGACCTATCCGGACGAGATACCTCATGCTATCACGGCAGACATCTTTGCATATGACATCCTTCCTCATGACGACGAATTTCCACACCACTACGAGCAACTCAAGAAAGATGGCATGCCACAGAATGTGCTGACAGGCAAACGATTTTGTCCTAAGACCTTGAGGCGTCGGGCCGGTGTTCCTGAATATGCCGAAGGAATCATGCAGTGCAATGACGGCGTGCCAGCCCTTGCTGTGCAAGCATTCTTCATCCCAGGTGGCCTCGTCTTAAGCACATATTTCCATCACAGTGTCGTCGATGGATCGGGAAAGACTGAGTTCTGGAGGCAGTTTGCTGCGAATGTGTATCACCAAACACATCCCCCACCGTCATGCGAAACCTTCATGCATGATCCCGCATCGAACAAGACATGTACAGCTGTTGAGTCTATTCCCGACCAATCAGCACTTCGTGCAAGTGTAGATGCGAGGATTCGGTCTGTTGATAAAGCTCCATCGGCTGATGCGTACGGTGTTCCCAATTACAAGCGCACACTCCCTGTGGGTACACCTTGTGAATCCAAGATATTCTCCTTTCCAGCTGAGCGAATCCGTCAGTTTCGCGATATGCTTAGGGATGAGGACAAAGTGTTTACAGAAAAACCTATGACTCGATGCAACGTCCTGGCTGCACTGATTTGGGTTCATGTCACACGCGCACGACAAGCGCGGTTACAGCAACATGGTTATCGAACAACAAAGCTGGGGGTCGCGGTCGATCTGCGCAAAAGAATCAACGAGCCATTAGAATCGACGTATATTGGAAACATGGCGTTGATGACGACAGCCACCTCGCCCATCTCACACTTTTCTGCAGAGCAACGGTAAGTTTCATCGCTCGTCATTGTCTGACATCCGACAACTTTCGGTGGTCTGTTGGACGAGATGATTGACTGTTTTACTGACAAGGCATGCAGTGTCACCAACGCTACGATCATTCCAGCCATCCAGCATATTAATACCTCCATCTCACGAGTCGATGACACGTGGGTACAACGCCATCTCAGTTACTTTCAGTCGCTCTGCCCAATCACCAATACTGAAATCAATCTTAAGTTCAACACAGGGCCTGATCTCTACATCACTTCGTGGCTACATTTCGGGGCTGACCTCGCCTGGGGCATTCCTGGTACCAGTTCGCCTACTCCAGATTTCATCAGACGTACTCACAGCCCTTCGGATGGTGGAATAATAATCATGCCGAGAAAGAGTGGCGTCGTGAACGGTAAGGAGGCGCCCTATGAAGTCCTCATTCGGTTAGCTACCGAGGATATGGAGCGGTTGATCAGTGAGGAGGATGGCCTCATCAAGAAATGGGCCGGGAAAATTGTGGGATGAATGATTGTCTGCATTCTCAACATGCTTCATCATTGATTAATTTCTTTCTAATTCGTCATCAAGGCGCTGGCTCGTCGGATTTCACTTCTTGAAGGGTATTGTGCTGCATCAGAGTGCATGCAGGGAGAGGAAGTAACACAGGCGCATGCATGCATATGGATCTTTCAGGACTGAGTTCTTGATTTGGAAAACGGGCGCCTGAGGTAGATGGACTTTGCACACCTTGTTTGTCTTTTGTTGGAGTTGGGTACAGAACTAGGTTGCATCTGGGATTGGGTGGGCAACTTGTCATTTGTTTGGTTCATGTTACAGCAAACATTCGCAAGTCAGCCTACGAGTAAGGTAGAGCTACGATCAATTTGAACTGTTTCTTTGCCTCGAAATGTAGACTCTCATCTTCGTTGTCAGTTCTCCCTGCATTGCACGCGTCACGAGTCGTGAGTTACCGAATGACCCCTTCGAGATTAGCGGATCTCGTGCCTGAGAGGGGGCGAGGGGTATCGGTGGAGACCAACACGCGCAAGACCTCACCAGCCTTGTAAGAAGAAGTTCGGTATTATGTACCGAGGCTAGCAACTCCAAATTCATTGGAGATTACAATTGAAGCTTCAAAAACATGGAGCTCGATCAGCTGAGCGGAATTGTACACTCTACCTATACGTAGCGTGTATGGACGCCCCGACAAGCCTCGATCGTACGCACCGTGGCCCTTGTATTATCCCACGTCCAGCCTATATTTGTTCTGTTGAAGAGAAACATAACCATGCCCGACTTCACAGATCATCTCAAACCTCGCTATGACGGTACAGCGACATTACAGGCAGAACGCGATGCCTCTACCATCAACGTCCGCGACCTCGCCAACCACCTCCTCTCCCGCGACGGATTCCTCCAGGCACAAGACAGGGTCCTCAAGGTCCTGAGCAATGAGAAGCTGTTCAAAAAGGACCAGCAATTGAACCTATCCCGGCCCGAGAGGTACCATCTGGGGCTCGCTCGGGCCAAAGCGATCAGGAGAATTGGGAGGACGCAGGGTTGGGGCGACAAAGAGTACGCCATGGCCGAGTATCTAAACGACGAGATGAGTCCTTATTTCCTGCACATGTCCATGTTTGGTGAGTTATTTTAATCCTTCGCTAGCAAGCAGGAAGCCATTCTCGCTAACGACTTGCGTCCGAAGTTACGACTGTACGCGAGCAAGGTTCCGAAGAACAGCAGGCATACTGGATGCCACAGATCCTGAACTACGACATCATTGGCTGCTACGCCCAGACGGAGCTGGGACATGGGAGCAATGTGCGTGGCTTGGAGACGACGGCCAAGTGGGATCCGGTGAAAAAGGAATTTGAGATTCACAGTCCATATCTCACGGCGAGCAAGTGGTGGAACGGTTCCATGGGAAGGACGGCAACGCATGCGGTATGTACGATTGTTTGTTCTTGGCCAAACCTTTTCCTTCATGCATATATGAAGCGACCGATTGGACTGGGGGTATATCCCAGCTGAGAATTGCTTTTTCTTCCCTTTATTTGCTCATTTTCGTACGGAGCACATACATCACAGCTAGACTCTGACGGTGTATCCAGATTGTCGTGGCACAGCTGCTACTGCCCAAGAAAGGCAGCAAGACCGACGACGACGAGTATCAAAGCCACGGACCCCAGCCCTTCATCGTGCAGATCCGAGATACGAAGACACATCAGCCCTTGGATGGCATTGTCGTGGGAGACATCGGGCCGAAGTACGGATATGCGTCCATGGATAACGGATACATGTTGTTTGACCACCACCGGGTCGCCAAGTCGGCAATGCTGTCACGATACGCAGAAGTCTCCGATGAGACTGGGGCACTGAATCGACGCGGTCACCCCGCCGTCGTGTATGGTTCGTTGACCTTTGTTCGCGGCCAGATCATCATGCATGCTCGCCTCATCCTAGCGAGAGCCGTTACGATTGCTGTCCGGTACTGCTCTATTCGCAGGCAGTTCAAGGATCGGGACTCGACTTCGCCTGCAGACGAGGAGTTGAAGGTCTTGGATTATCCCACAGTGCAGATTCGCATACTGCCCCTATTGGCGACGACATTTGCGCTGCATTATACGGGCGAGATGATGTATAATTTGTACCACAAGACGCGACAGACAATCGAGAAGGGCGATTTTGGCATGCTGGCCGAGCTCCACAGCGCGAGCAGTGGGCTGAAGAGTCTATGCACGATGCTGGCAGCCGATGGCATCGAGACCTGCAGGAGAGCGATGGGCGGACATGGCTTTGGCGGAGGGAGTGGATTGGTGGGAACAAACGCTGAGTACGGATTTTCCTTGCCGCGATGCTGCTGCTGCCTGGCAGGTTTTCTTTCTATTTCTGACCGCCATGCAGTTATCTTTCCAAGCCCACGGTCGAGGGCGATAATTGGATGATTACACAGCAGGTTGCATCCTATCTGATCAAGAAAATGACACATGCCGTTGCTAATCTTGACGCCCCACCAAAAGACCCGACAGACGAGCTCTTCCAGTTCTACCTGAAGAATCGCGCGCATAGGATACCCCAGACCGTGGCACACGACGGCGAGTATGACGACCAGGCCATAGTCGATGTGTTCCAGTGGCGCGCAGCGGATCTGAGCTACCGAGCCTACCATGCGCGGGTCGTGGAGAAGAAACCATGGACGAAACTCATGATCCAACTCCACAACCTCAGTCGCGCTTACTCGGAGCAGATCTTGGTCACCACCTTCTTCAACTCGTTCCACGAGACGGCGACGTCACTTTCCGGTCCAACGCCTGGGGTCTTGAAGACGTGTTTCCGCCTTTACGCATTGTTCACGCTGGATGCGTTTGCGTCGTCGTTTACGCTGACCAATGCTGTCGCGCCCGATTCGATTTATTCGTTATCGGATGCTATTCTCGACCTGATGACGGAGCTGCGGCCGCATGCCGTGAAGCTCGTTGACGCATGGTCGATTCCGGATTGGCTGCTGGACAGCGCGCTAGGAAGGTCGGACGGAAAGGTGTATGAGGAATTGTATGACATGGCGCATCGGAGAAATCCTTTGAACCGCGTTACTTTCAACCCAGACTGGAGGAGTGATGAGATTGTTCTTGGGAGCGGAGACGGCGGAAGACATATCCTCGCTAAGCTGTAACTTTATTACTACGCATACATATACGAGTGCTATAGATCATCTCTTGACCTGTAGGAGCATCTTTGACAAGGCTAGGTAGTGCGAAGGAACAATAAACATTGTATAGTTTGGTAGCGAATGATTCCATGATCTACATTATAATGTGATGGAAGGTAAGCTACCTCGTAGGGCGGAATCCTTTCCACGCCGGGCCGGAACCAAAACGGGAATGAATCAGGAACGAAATGTCAATTCACCATGGGGATTGGATGGAAATCGCGGTGTTTTATATCATGAATCGGCATTATTCCCAGGAACAGATAAACTCGCAAATCTACAGATGTCGGACCCACAAACCCACAGGTTCGGCGGAATTGTGACATCATGATAGACCTTCATTCGAGCGCACCATTCCATTTTTCCGTCGCTGTGGTCTATTCTGCAATAGTACTACGCGAACTAGATGTCAGTCTTAACTAATTATTGCAAAGCGAAGCCGAAGATAAGCATTTTCTTCCACCGAACTCCGGCGGACGGGACGGGGGCATTCACTCATTTCTGCCACCATTGACGTTTTTAACCTTTGTCTGGCCGATATCCCCGCCAATTCGCTCTCTTCTGTTGTTACCCCGCCATCAGCAATCTACAAGCTTGCGATACATATAAACAGCACAGCATACTTCAACTACACCATTCCTTCATAAACTCCCAAGTCCCCACCCTTCGAGCAGCTCATCTTCGTTCCTTCTTCGGCTTTTTTTTCCCCAGTACTTGCTACTGCATTTTCCAATTCTCACTCTTCAATTCCATTCACAATTCACCTCAACCATGGCCTCTTGTGACGCCTGCAAGTCCGGCTTCAGCTGGGACGGCAAGCCAACTGGCACCGAGACCACGATCGCTGGCAACAACACCTACGTTACCGGAACTTCCAAGTCTGCCGCAATCCTCATTGTTCACGACATCTTCGGCTGGACCTTCACGAACCTTCGAGTGCTGGCCGACCAGTTCGCAAAGGAGGCGAATGCCACTGTTTACTTGCCTGATTTGTAGGTCCTATCATCTCTCCATGCCCAACATCATCGCAGAGGATAAACCCCACCATCCTTCACCACAATTCCTCCTCGTGTTTCCGCTCAACTAACATATTCCCACCCCAGCTTCGGCGGCGAAGTGATCCCCGAGTCGACCCTCACCGACCCCGCCAAACGCGCCGAAGTCGACGTCCCCGCCTTCCTAGGCAAAAACTCCAAGGCCGTCCGATGGTCTGAAATCGAATCCGCCGCCAAAGCCCTGAAAGCCGAGTACCCCAAGCTAGGCGCGATCGGCTACTGCTACGGCGGCTGGGCCATCACGCGCCTCGCCGCGCAGAAGGACCTCGTCGACGCCGTGTCAACCGCGCACCCCAGCCTCCTCGAGAAATCCGAGATCGACGCCGTCAAGGTGCCGCTTCAGTTCCTCGCGCCCGAGACGGATCAATTGTTCACGCCGGAGTTGAAGGAGTATGCGAATAAGGTTATTCCGACGCTGGGCGTGCCGTATGAATATGTGTATTTCCCCGGCTTGGTGCACGGTATGTTTTCCTGGCGACAATCCTTTTTCGTGATCTGGTAATTGGTTGAGAGGTTTGATTGACTAATTCATGTGTATTAGGCTTCGCGACAAGGGGCGACCGCAATAACAAGCTACAGAAGGACGGCCTCGAGAGGGCGAAGAGGAGCGCCGTCAATTTTTTCAATGAGTTCTTGCATTGAGAGCGTTGGCGTGGACTGATAGCGTAGCGTAAGCATGACTTTTCCAACGAAAGAAATAAAGAAAGGATGTTGAAATGAAATCAAATGATGACCATCGTTCAATTCTAGCCCATTGGGTCCAATGTGATAATTCTTTTCAGTTCTGGGCCGTGGGGAAGTGGCAAGGGGATTGAGAGGTGCTTCAAGACCGTGAATTGCAATTGCAATGGGTGATTGGTACGAGTGACATCGTAGTTACGATACAATTAACAGCATTTCTACGAGTAGATCAACGCCGAGTCCCCTGGTCCACGAGGCAGCCCTGAATTCTTAATCAGCCCGGGCAACGTAGCAACGACTGCACGTTACTCTCCTACCCTTTAAACAATACAGATTCCAAACAACCGTCCTACGACTTTACGCTCTTAAACTCCAGTCCATCACTAATGCTCCCCCGATTCGCAATCCACGTATCCATGAAGTAATTATTCCTCGGCAACCACGGTCCATAGTTCAAGGATTTGGGCATCGCCGACCCACCCTCCTTCACGTACGTGCTCTTCAGCGGCAGCAGCGGTAGCTCTGCCGCCGCGCGATTGGGGTCGACTCGTGGCGTGGCGCTGGTGTATTTGTTCGCGTCCATGTGCTGGATGAGGCGGGTTATCAGGCGACACGCGCTGTCGGAGCCGAGAGTCCAGGAGGCGTTTGCGTAGCCGATGATGACGGCGAGATTGGGCATCGTGGTGAGCATCGTCGTGTGCCATGCGACTTGGTCACCGATGTTGACCGGTTTCTTGTCGACGGTGATGGCGATCTTCCCGCAGACAGAGAGGCGGAGACCCGTGGCGGTCACAATGATGTCGGCGGGGAGTTTCTCGCCCGTCTCGTTGAGCACGATGCCGTCCGATACGACCTCCTTGATCGTGGCGGTCACCATACTGGCGCGTCCTGTCCCTAGGCATTTGAAGAAATCGGAGTCCGGGCAGAAGCACAGTCGTTGGTCCCAGGGGTTGTAAGTAGGGTAGAAGTGGGGGTCCATTTGGAAGTCCTTGGGGAGGTCTTTCTTCGCTTCGCTGCGGATGAAGTTTGCGGCGCGCTTGGGGAACGCCTGACAGAAGAGGTAGAGGAGGTACGGGATGACGATGAATTGGAGCCGCACGAGGCGGAGCGCAAGCCAGCGCGGCAGCATGTCCATCCAATCCTTATCCCCGGGTTTCTTCTGCGGAGAGTTCATCACGTAGGATGGGGAGCGTTGGAGCATGGTTGCGTGCCCGACACCCTCGGCCACCACGCTGGGTAGGATAGTCACAGCCGTGGCGCCGGAACCGATGATGACCATCTTCTTGCCCTTGAAATCGAGGTCCTCAGGCCAGAATTGGGGATGCACGGTGAGGCCCTGGAAATTCTTCAGGCCTGGGATCTTCGCATCCAGTGGGTTCTCGTAGTCGTAGTAGCCCGTGCCCAGAATCGCAAACTTCGCGTAGAATATCTTCCTCTCCACTCGCTCCACGTTCGCTACATTCCCAACATCAACCTCGAGCCTCCAATGCTGAGTCTCGGAGCTCCAATCCATCGCCGCGACGCGATGGTGGTACTGGATCTTCTTGTCGATCCCGAACTTGCTCGCCGTCTCTTCCATGTACTCGTGCACGGAGTCGCCCAGCGCGATGGGATTGGGCTTCTGCCAGGGGTTGAAGGGGTAGCCAAAGGTGTGCAGGTCGGAGTCGGACCGGATCCCTGGGTACTTGAAGAGACTCCATGTTCCGCCGAGATCGTGTCGCGCCTCAAGGATCGTGTAGCTGTGGCCTGGGAGTCGCTCCTGGATGCGGTAGCCTGCGTTGATGCCGGAGATGCCAGCGCCGACTACGATGATGTCGTAGTTGTTGCCACCCGCTGAGCCGTTCATGGTTGCGAAGGGTGGACGTTGTAGTCCGGGGGAGAGTCAATTCAATTCCAGAACCTAGAGGGAAAACAATTGAAGAAACCAATCTAAGCAAGCAATAGGAAAGGCGATGCTGGGGTCCGCCTGATGGTTGTAAGGGAAGAACAATGAGTCCGCCAAGTGGAGAGCCGTAGGTAACGTAGTCCAAAGGTACCACCAAACGTCCTTTCCTCCTTTTTTATCGTTCAAAAGTTATCGTACGACACGTGTGAACCAACGGTGGGAGCTGAAAAAGAGAAAGACGAAGGATCATCAAAACGCCTCACATGCTCCGTGCCGTCTTTGCATCTTATGTGAGAGAGAGTCGAAGCAACCCCTCACATTGAGGGTCGTGCGAGGCTCGTTCGCGTGTCCGATCTGTTCTGTGTTCGTTGCTTCGTGACGAATCGACTAAATGGGATGCCTCGGAATTTGACAAGATTGGGACTAGCCATGCGCCCACAATTGCGGGGATCGCGTCTCGGTGCAGTCTAGTGTCGAAGACACGCACATCAGGCGTGCTCTGTTGAAACCTCAAGGGCTTACTCGGGACTCCATCACTAATCTAATTATCACAATACCATGGTGTGAGTTTACGTTGTCTGTGGGTTCGATTCGTGAGCACTTGTGATGCCGCGGTACTTAGCTTGAGGCGTGTGAGTAGAATGTGGTGCGATGATGCACCTTGAACATATCATAAGTATTCCCCCATGCCTTCTCTCAGTAATATGCTCAATCAATCGGTCAGTGATGCTGATTCTCCAGAGTAAAAGCGGAAAATGATCTCGTTTGATGACATATTGCCTATGTTGTAAATGGTGATCCATGTCTCTTATCTTTAACATATAGCTTCTCAATGCGGTAGTGGGTACGAAGTCGGTGTCAATTGAGTCTTACATGTATAGTTATAACCCAGATAGGCAAGACTTGCGATTTAAGAGGAAATATCTAAGGTAATATGATATGGCGAAACCAGCCAACCCTGTCCGAAAACCCAAGAAATGCGTCTATCATACCATTCTCGTTGTTAGCTTCCTCCGCCTCCATGTCTACTTCCCCACAATCAAGAGTGGCGCATTTGTGCTGTCGTCACTCAAAGTACCGAGCTATCTAGCTACGTCCTAGTATAATCAACTCTCCTTCCGCGCCACTGTCGCTCGTGATGTACATGCGCTCATACTTATCCTTCGCTATCGACACCGGCCGGAAACACTGCGTCGTCGAACAATGCTCCTCGTCAGGCGAGGAGAAGATCTCAGTATACCCAGCGCTGCCATTCAACTGCGCCTTGGGACCGAATCCATCCACCCCTGGAGCGTATGGGACTTCGACGACCTTGTATCCTGTCGATGGAGCACGGTTCCAGCTGCCGTGGAATGTGACGTACAGACTAGTGTAGTTCTTGTCGAAGACCGCATCGAGCGGTGCAGAGTGCGCCTGCAAGGCTAATCTTGCACCCTCGCTTTGTTGCGTGCAGGTGTTGTCTGAGAAAGTCTCGTTGGGCGTGAGGACGAATTGGTCGCCTCGTTGGAATTTCTTGTCTGTGATGACGCTCGGATCCCAGACCGTGTAGCACGTTGGGTAGCCATACCATTGAGTGTTCTCCTTGGACGGGTCGCCAATGAAGTTGATCTCGTCGGCTGGGTTGTCGATGTGGATGTCGATAGCGGTGCCGCCAACAGTACGGTGGATCTCGTCCGATGCGTTCTCTACCTCCCACAACCTTTGATCAAGTTAGCAATTGAGCAGTGGAGTGCTTGAGGGTTATAACTCACATTCCCTCGCCATCGAACGCAAGACCAACGCCATTGCGAAGTCCGTACCCAAGGTTCCAGCCTTCAGATGCATATTTGTAGCCGTCTGTGGGGACCTTGTTTCTGTTAAATCCCTTGACACACGATCTTCCGGTCTTGATATTGCCAGATTCATAGTCGAAGTTATCGTTCGAACCATGCGAGACAACGAGAACATCAGGGTGTTTGGGCGGGATGGCAAGCGTACGTGTGACGTGCCCTCGAGCATCCATGTCCGTAATGATGGTCCTAGAAGTACTGCTAACAGTTTGTGTCGCAGAGTCGTAGTCCCATGCAAACACCGACGTAGCGGAGCTAGCATACAAAGTTTTTCCATCAGGACTGAGTGCGATGCCGTGATTGATGTTTCGCTGTGCGATGAGGGTTTTCTGATTTGATAGACAGCCGTCTGGACCGATGGTATGAACAGTAATACCAAGCCCATTCTGTACCAATAGGAGATGACCCGCGTTATCAAAGATCAAGCCCCTAGGCTGTGTCAGGTCGCCTGCAACCTTTACGGCTTTCCATCCGCTAGCTATCTTGTAGGGGAAGTGCAATTTGGAGATGCCGGCGCACGATGCAGGTACACTTGTCGAGACGGGTGCAGGAGAGCCCGTGGAGCTAGGAACGATGATGGTGCTCAGTGTGCTGGTCGGAAGGCGTGTTGAACTTGAGGGCGGGGCGCTTGAAGGTGTTGGGGGTTTATTCGGCACCAAATTGTCAGCAACGAGCTTGTCGAAGTTTGCATTTTGTCCCTGGTTCAAATCCAAGAACCAATGGCCGAAGGATGAGTGCACGTTGAAGGTAGATCGGTTATTTGCGGGCTCTTTTGGAAGCCTACTCGTGTAACCGTGTGCAAACTTGACAGCAGTGCCCAGTGGATCGATAGATGCGAGTTTTCCATCAACATCATTCCATTGACTGCAGCCTCGACAGCGGACGGTCAATGTCCAATGTGTGGCGTTGTATCCTGTTCCCTTCAGGTAAGAGTATTCAGCTCCGTCGAAGGGTTGAGGTAAGCTTAATCCACTGTAACATATTGTAAGTAAGGTTCTTTGACAACAGATTTATGACGTACTATGCCATTCGTGATGAGTAGATCGCGGTATTCGAGGCATTGTTCACCCATCCGATAGTGAGCGGTACATAAGGCATGGTACCACCCCACGCAAATCCAACCCAGCCATTTGCAATCGGAGATACCATCTGAAGCACCGTGTCAAACGGTGCAACAGTAGCATTAGGAAGAGCTACACCAATTGTAACACCATTGCCTCCAGTCCATCCTGAAAAGCACAATCCGGTAACTGTGTCGCAATAGCGTTTGGTATTTTGCCCAAGAACTAGCCCTAAATTAGCTCTACACTCAATTACTCAACGGATAGGTGATTTACCTGTTCCGGCGGAAGCCAAAAGGCCCACTGACGTTTTAGAAAGCTTCATGGCGAGGAGGGCGGCGGAGTTGACATCTCAAGGTACTTCCATTGTGGATGACTGCGGTTTTTATCCCTCATAATCGCGAGCCAAAATGAAAGTAGATACAAGTCGTCCCAGAAAAAAATTAATTAGCATCTGTTAGCGACAATACATGGCTCGGCGGACAGGAACAGGGGGCGGGTCTATGGTAACCTATCCCGGTGGAGCTATTGCACAGCATAGTGCTGCTCTGAGAGCTGTCACTCTCTGTGGCCTGCGAGATAGGAAGCCCCTCGGATGATCCTCAATTGTTGGGTAGATATGAAGTATGGGGGAGCACTCTCCACATTCGTTTCTGTAGATTCGTGGGGTTCGGCTCCTTCCACGCGGATATTGGAATTGATACAGAATGTGACTTTTACTATTGCTGTGTCGTCCCACAAGTTGTCACGGGAAGTCTCGTCGAAAGACCGGTGGTCTGAGGATACCAAGAGATCACCAGGGGCGAACATATGCTTTGAATGCGCCAGCCCGGGTTTCGGTCAGTTGAGCCTCCATTTTGAGCCAGAGGCTATTCGCGAGCTGTCCAGAGGATGGTAAAGTCAAGGCCTGGTGACTGCATGTATGTCGCACAAATGAAAGGGGCTTTCAATGAATTAATTGGAGCATGCTAGAATGGGACGACGATAACGCGATGTCACTTTGGGCATGGACACAGCATTTCGAGGTGGGTAAATTGCGCCGGGATCAACGAGATAGATGAACGACTTTAACCTTAAAACGTCAGCGCGAGATATATGACGATGTCAGCGCCAATTAGCCACGCAAATATACTTGAGGCTCTAGAAGGCTTCCTTCGCTGAATATATCGGACCGGGTGCCGAAGGTCTACTCCTTCGAATTGCATTGTACAATACGAAAGTACTTACGCGGCGCAATTGCGAGGGAAATCCGCCATGGCGACGACGAATCGCCGAGAGCGATTGCATGCCTAGCTCTTCCAGAACAAAGCCACAAAGCTGTACCACCGGGCATGCGGATATAGCGGTGTAGTGAGAAATAGTAGAGAATGATAACGATGAATGAGCGTGGTATCGAGGCCCTTAAGAAATACGAGAAAGACCTAAGGTTTGAGGTGAAAGCATTGACCACTTATCATCACACGTGATATGTCAGGAAGCATGGCTATGGCGGACCATTGTAGTATCTGAAAGGTGGGATAGCATTGGAAACTAGATCAATGGACGGGGAACAGACATTTAAGTAAAATATAGGCTGGCAGAACCTGTTGTGGTTTGTTACTACTGTTCATCCTCACAATTGCCCAAGCTGACACAACCATGAATTCTGGACTCCCAGCATTGTAACACTGTTTCACTTCATGGAGGAGGCAGCTCCGAACCTTAGCAGCGCACTGCAGATGAATCATGGTTCTCACGTGGCTGTCTCCTGAGATATCCCCGGTCGATATTTGAAATGTCCCAACAAATGCTCCTCCAGAACTAAATCTTCGCCTTCGCCGGTGCGCTCACCATCCTTCCATGCACGTAGCTAATACTTCTCAATCTCTCCGCGGCCTCGCCCCAGAGTTCATTCCTCAACAGACTGTACACGCCCATTTTTGCTTTCCCTTGGATGCTTCGGGCCTTCTTCAGTGCGACTTCCAGCATCTCGCTTGGATCTGCTATTTCGTCGACGATCCCGTCCGCTAACGCCTCTTTTCCTGTCCATCGATGCGCTTCAAGAAGCATTTTTCGGGCAACCTGGGGCCGCAATTTAAGTCGAGGGAGAAAACCGATACCAGGAAAATGTAGACCAAGGTTCACTGGAGGCATGGAGAAGAAGCCCCGTTTCGAATTCATGATGCGGTAATCGTGGGCTAACGAGAAAGGACATGCGCCGCCAAATGTGTGGCCAGTCAATAGGGCAATGGTGGGAAATGGGTAATCAAGGAGTGTGGCTAAGAGCTGTTCAAGCAGTTAGCATGAATCAATTGACAGATCAAAATAGACTTTTTTTTTGCCTTAATTTGACCTGGGAGTTGAGAAGGGGCAGCCGTATATATATCTACGAATGAACTCAACATACAGGAAAGAACCCATCGTTGTTCGCGAAGGGGTTTGTATCCGCCTCGTCAAGCTCTAGGCCTGTACACCAGAACTTCTCGTCATTGCCTCTTACGATGACACACCCTTCCGAGTCGGGTCCCAATTCTTGTTCTATGTCTCGGAGTGCCTTTATAATTTCTTGCGCAAAGCGTACATTAAGGCGATTCTCTGGTGCTTTTTGAAGGGTAATAACAAAGACCTGATCATGGCGATCTACGCGCAGATTCCAGTACTGTCCCAACACCATATTGTTGGTTTGTGTTTCTGTATCCAACCTTGGCGGTGCTGTTGGTAGCATGCACGGAAACGAAGAGAATGCTACAGAAACATAACAGAACGTAATATCTGATTTGCCTCGATATGGTAGTAGTTTTCGCAAGATTGAAGGTACGATTCCATGCCTCGGCATCAGCGTGGTGAGCTCTAGCAACCCCAGGTATTGGATTCTTGGCAGGGTCGCCTCATGTTTGCGGGGTCGGTAGCTTCGGTAATTCTCGGTCTTGCTGCTACCCATAGACTGACTCGAATTATGCTCGCTGGAAATACCGGATTCGGTCGTATTACAACCCTTCGTACCCTCGTACCTCATAGAATAGTTGCCTAGGCGAAGAGCAGACATGCATGGAGCATCTGCAGCTCGTTCACCAACCAAAACCTTGATCCCAATCTACCATGAGCCAATTCCCAATTCCTCCATAGGTCCCGAACCATTCTTGAGGCTGAAGCAGTGTCGGCTCTAGAGCTGCTCCACCAACTGCAGGATTGCCAAGTAGTTGCTGTTGTTGGTCTACTGTGTTTGCATTAATATCCAAATCGATAGGTTGCGTATTCGGTGTTCGAAGTCCCTGGAGAATTCCCGCCGTCTCCAGTTCGCGTGGGGCGATAGATGATGTCTGAGGCAATTGTTGGAATATTGGATGCCACATGCGGCATAGGTCTGGCCCAAAATCAGAGAAGAATTGCTGTGTCGTTGCCGGGAAGCTGAAATCGGGGAATGCACCAAGCGAGGGCCGCTGGGTAACTTTCTCTCGCACTTCGAAGAGGTGCTTAAGGCTGCCTGCAGCCGTCGCCCACCGATTGCCCAACTCCTCAAGAGCTCGGCCCATAATCGCTAAATCTTGCTCTGCAGAAGGTATGAGGCTACTGTATCGATAACACGACAACTGCGCCATTCCTGCTGTTAAACAGTAGAACGTGAAGATAGGGCCGAGATATCGTAATTCATCGCGAGCCATGAAATCTTCGAATATACCCGCTATAAACGAGGAAGCTACTAAGGCAGGAAGAGAAGGAGAAGCTTTTGGCTCCACCGGTCGATTCAAGATGATCAAGGTCGTAAAATACTGAGCTGGATTAGTTTCGCGTTCGATAACTAATATTTCTTCTACTTGCCTGAATATGTAGTTGTCGGGTTTCAAAGCTATATTGTTTTAAAGGCCGTCCTTCGATTGGTCGACACAATTGTAGATTTTCGGGAAGGGTTTTGAGCCAACGGAAGAGTCTATCTTCTAATGACTTCTTGTGCTCCTGCAGGCCATGTTTCCGGAGATAGCTTTGCGTAAGGTCACCTAAGTTGATCAGTAAAATTGTCATCATAAATAACAACGAGTGCTTACCAAGGATACAACAAATTCCCACGTATGAAGAGAAGAGATTCGAGGGGGCAACCATGCCTTCAAAATCGACAACCGATATAGGAGCTACATCTGAAAGTTTCAGATCAATTGCTCGAGGCCTTCCGTGGCCGGCATTGATCAGAGCGTCTCTGCAAACAAGAGACCACCAAAGTCTTCGCCTCAACCCTGCGTTTGGCTTGGTGCCTGGGTCTCTATGCAATCCAACTTGCAATGCGAGACCTATGCAGATGCGCAGCCAGAAACTGCTCGTATGCACAGAGACTTGCTCTGGCCCTTCAGGGTTCCACCAATGAAGGCAGATACAGGCAGCGATCGTGATAATAGGATCTTCTTCAGCTCCAGTCCAAAAAAGAACCCGAGCCTTCCTGTAGAAATCGGCGGATGGATAATTGGGCAACGGTGCTGAAACTCTGCTTCCGGCAAGAAGCATAGCATGCAGGAGAAGTAGAGAAACTTGGTTAGGGTCGCGATTCTCTACCCAGCTGCGTTCGACGACGGGGTTCCATGGGTGGCATCGCGACCAGAAGGCGTCGAGCAACGACTCGCGCACAGGCCTAGGTGGAAGTTCTGAAACTCGATGAACTCGCAATGTTTCGAGATCAACTTCAGAAAGCCGATGGGGCATACTGCTCGGCAAGCCTGCGTCGTCATCCACGGGGACATCATTGCGAAGGTATTCCAGTCGTCCTAGGTAGCTGACGACGTTGGTCTGTGAGGTAGAAGAAGGATATGCAGAATTTGTAACATCAGGCTGCATACTGTGGTCATTAGATAGACCATTAGATGAGGCGTTTGTCAGGCCCGGATATGAAGATTCCGGGTTCCGTTCCACTCTAATTGATGGGTCGTGTAAGCTGGTTGCACTGGAGAGTCTTCGCCCCAAGCTATTCTCTGTTTTCAAACTTCCGTCCGTCCGCATTGAGGATTCGTTGGGGAATGCAGATTGACTGGCGTCTGAAGGGTCGGTGTAATTTGTACTTTCCACAGAGAAGGCGGGCTGTGAGCCGTCGGCTATGCTTCCATTCAGTCCTGACTTGATCTTACGGGCTCCGGCAGGCGGGGAAGGACTGAAAGTAAAACGTTTCCTCTTCCTCTCTCTAGGTATACATTCATACCCGTCTCTCGCGCACGGCGAACAAACCTCGCCTTCCACATTGTCAATGTCACAGCGGACCTTCTTCTTATGACAGATGACGCAGGCCTTCACGGTTCGTCTGGTGCGTTGTTGTTCCTTCTCTTTAGGCGGGCCCATCGCCGACATTCAAACGTATGCAAATTCGATATCATGGAGGATGAGGAGTGTAGATGCAGAACATCGGCTGAGCTCGGATCGCTAGTTTTAGCATCTCTTTATGGGCCAAAGCGCGCGAGGGTATGGGTGGGTGCATGTAAACGTCAAGGCGGGCCAAGCCTTCCCGGCCCCGCGTTCTCGGGAGAAAACGTGCTGGTTTTGGCCATGTTCCCCCAACTGACCCCCAGATCCCGTCTTGATTAGACCAATCTAGGCGAGCTTGCTTTAGTCATGTCTTTCCAGATAAAGTTTGATTTTGATAATCCGATCTTGATGATGGGCCTTGGGGCCTTGGGGGCTAAGAGATCAATCGCTTTTTTGTACGGATACAGCAAGATGGGTCTCCTGCGTCACACCGAATTCACCATGTCGCGAAAGGAATAAGGACATGAAAAGCTGACATTTGACCTCAATATCAACATATCTACGTGTAGGATTCCCAATAAAATTCTACCCACAACTGCCAAAGCAACGCTTCCTGTTCTCCATGCTAACCAGATTTCTCATCCCTGTTCGCTCTGTTCTCCGCCGACCAAGGCTCTTGCTTCGACGTTTCAGATATCCAGCGATCCATTGGCGTTTTTTCTGCACCGCTTGTTGATTTGGTCCTTGCCCCCGTGGATGTGGTATTTGTCTGATGTGGCCCAGTGATGACAACCGGTGTTGGGGTCTTTGTTGTAGTAGAACGGCCTGCCATGTTTGGAAGTGAGAGCTTCAGGATAATGTTGCTAACCCAGGTCAGTTACCAAATAATCTGAATGGCGAGCTAGTTGTACCTGTAAGTTTCAGCAATTGAATTTGTTTGATTCAGGCTGCTGTTGTCAATGTAAAGATACGCAGTCGTCTGTCTCTTTATATCTATACCTCAAGATGCGATTGCCTTACGGTTCGAAAATTCAAACAGGGTGTTTGAATGCATGCTCTCGATGTGATATGATTGAAGGCCGCACTATCGGATCTTCGTTTATGCTTGAAGTAGCGATGGTTTCATTCGTGGCCGCCTTCGGCATGCTATTAATTCTGCAAGATTGAGGGACGATATGCGAGTATGGAGGTACGCATATGAAAGGCTTGATGGTGATTGAAGGCCACAACATATGGGACATCGTATCGACTGTGCGTTGTAGGTCTGATTGGAGGCCGCCGAAATCATGAAATTAGCTCACAACTCATTACGGTTGAGCCAAGTTATGTGAGAGGTGTGCTGCAAGATATACGTATCTTGTCCTGTTTAGAAAAGATGGAGCTACGCAAAGAGACTGTCATTGAGAACTTGCACGCATTCATTTGATAACTTAGCCTTCTAGTATCTGGTACGGGTCGAAGTCTCAAGAATAGAAGTGATATGGCGGTATTAATGATATGGTCGTCTTGACTCACAGATATTATAATGCCATTTTACGAGGACGCTCTATCGTGTCTCGCTAGTGATTCTTACAGTCGTCACTGAGGCTTTGAATTTAAGGAAAGATCAGTGTCAAGGAAAAGCTAAGTGAATTATGGCAATGTACTGATGTACATTGCAAAATTCTCACGCAAGTATGTTGTATAAGCACTTCTATACCACCTGAAACCAAAGAACACGTCCCTGCATTGGCCCGAGCTACACTGTTCTTGGAATTAACAGAGGTGAACATCCAAGGACATGTTCTTTAGGTTCAAGTCGAACACCAACGAACAAAGTTCTCACAGGACAATGCTCCTCATCACCACTTCTACCCATCTTTGAACCCCTGATTTTCTCGTTACATTGAAAAGAATGAGACGAATCAGTACTTGGTCAATCTTGATGACAACAAATGAAAAGTCCAAATGAAAAGTCCAAATGAAAACATGAAACCTCCAAATGAAACATAAAAAGGAAAATAATGATTATGATCATGCTAAGCATGTTTTTGTCAGATCCCTCATTTCAACCAGTGCCGATAGCAGTCCAAATATCGTGTACAGAGGGAGCTTAAACCTAGACTGATCCATATTATCCTTCTGATCGTCAGCTGCCGGACTCAAAGCACGAGCTCGCTTGGATCTCGGCACGAACCATCTCGCGAGCATCAGTGAGTTCCTTGGTTTGAAAAAGTAATTCACGATTAGAATTATAGTACAGATCAGTCTAGGAAGCATCCAAACCTCTGTAAAATGAAAAAAACAAAAACAAAAAAACAAAAAAGAAATTGGTCCAGAGAAGTTGGTCCAAGTAAATCTCGCTTCGGCAATGTGAAGATCCAAACCTACGATGATGTTGAAGCTATTCTATCTCAATGAGTCTTCCGGTTGCAATAGGCAGCATTGCACTTTTTGGATTGTTGAATATGGCGTGATAAACTGTCTTTTCGACTGTATGTTTTACCGCAAGAGTTGCAAACAAGCCTCTCACGATGAGCGAGCATCGGACATGCGGTCCTCAAGTGTCTTTCCAGATCTTTGGCCAAGGTAAAGGGAAATCGACAGTGTTGACAGCGGGTTGGACCTTGAGTACAGAGTTTTACATGGCATTCATGACCACTGCGCAAGGTCAGCTGTGTGTGTGTATAGCCAATTGGTTCTACTAACTCTATTGTTGGCTCACTCGAATAGGTCTGAGTGCAGCTTACACGGGAACCAAAAGACGGGGTAGGTGGAATAGCGATTTTGTTATCCTTGGTAAGACTATCACTAAACACATTCGCTGTGATTGCGACGGGGGTACTTTGGGGAATGTCCGATCCAGTGGATGAACTAGGGCACGGAGATAGAGATGGCTCTTCGGAAATAGAAAATGGTGTTTGAGGAGTCGCGGCTAGTGAGACTCCCGATCTTGAATCAACATCAGGCCACCCGAGGCCGTGGTAAAGTTCTTCATATGGAAATGCGAGATGATTGTCAATGCTTGGTGATAAAGGCCCCCACAACCAAGCATTTGGATCAGTAACGTCGACGGAAGGATACGTAGAAAACGAATGATCCAGAATGCCACGATCATAGGAGATTTTCTCCAAGGACTGGGGCGTATTGGCAGTGAAGTTGAACTCGGCATCTGCATTTCCATGTAAAGGTTCTGTGAGGTTGAAAATTTGGCCCAGGGTGGAAAACTGGGTATCGTAGGTTTGGTCATCGATAATTTGGTTGAAATGGTCGATCTGGCAAATGCCATGGTTTGTTATGCAATGATCATTGTGTTGCGGACAGATGGCACCGGAGGCCTAGTAAACTAGGCCCGCGGCTCGTCCTTCAAATCCTAGGGTGAGAATGAAGTGATTTGATACACCAACAAGGAAGTGTTCAGTGGCTGGAGGAGACTTCGATTAATCTTCTTGAGATTCGTTTCTGGGTGGTCTGCCCCGGCACCTTCACCAGGGCAGCGCGCGATTGCCTGGGTGCACCTCAGATAAAATGAGATACAGCTGATTGCACAAAGGTTGGAGATCAGGAATTGTGGTCGAGGAGTAGGACTTCGGGTGCATGCAAAGCTAAATAGTGCAACTGCAACGAGAGCCTGAAGGACGCGAGTTTGCCTCGCAGATTGATTGGTGGCCGCAATGCGGCCTAACATGCCAGGCTGACTGTGCTGAACATTCACATTGGTGGCCACGGGTCTCTACCACATCTTGGCGAAGACACATGCGAATTGACAGATCAAACGAATTCTGATTGGTGGCCGCCAAAAGATGATCCTCCCAAGGAGCGGTATAAATCACTCAGATCATGGCATTATTTAGCTGTCACTCTTTCGTCTACTTTCAATGAATTCCATAGGAGCCCCACAGGCAAGGCAATGTATACTACATAGCAAGTGAATCGTGAGACAGAAACGTAGAGCCTTGGGATGGCGCCCGATCAATCTTGATCATGTACTCGATTGTTTGACTTGCATACTATATGTCTTGCCCTTTACGTGCTGCAATATGACATTCTCGTTTGAGTGTCTTCCAGCATTGACACTAGTATTATATATAAAATGCTTCCTAAAACCAAGTGAGAAGACATGTTCTATTGAATTGAATAGGCTAACATTTCTTTTCCATATGCAATAGAGTCTCTCCATAACGATGCGCCTTCATCGTTATATCGCGATTATCGTTATATCTAGACTGATTTGTATGGGACATAGGGATTTCCTGCACCAAATTGCAGGTGCAATGCCCAGAAAGAGGTCTGTTCTGCTCGGCCTTAGTATCGTTATTACGAGACTCTATTGCTATTGCAGCGCTACGAAGCTGTTTGAATTCCTAGATACTTTTATCGCCTTAATAGCTTAGAGAACCCTGCACAGCAGTATGAATGGAATTTTCAATGGAAGGAACGATGCAATGTGGTGAATAAGGAATGAAGTTTCCATAATTCGTAAGCCAACAAGATCACCTGATTCGCCATTTGGATTAAGGCTATGGGAAAAGTTTGACATTTCTCGTGTGTCGCATTTGCTTCCCTTTCCATTTATGCCTGTGCGCTGATTGTCTTAGATTTGGGAACCAGCATATGAGGCTCACTGCTTACTTCGCAATCCCGCACTTATGATGAGGCCTATGGAGCCTTTCATGGTTTTGATTGTGCAAAGTTGATGCAATTGGCCACATTGGTCGAGCCTTGTTTCATAAGGCGATACCTCTCAGCCGCACCTCGTGTTTATCGGTCCCCGATCTCCGCAGTGACGATTGAGGCGCGATTAAGGCGACGCGACTGTTCATTTGCGGGGTAAACCCACCTTTGAAGCTTTTCTTTAGCATTACTGTGATTCATTAAGTTTGGCATCGGGTTGACCCGCCGGGTTTGAGGGCACAATGTGCCACGGTGATGTTTCTCTCGCTAAGGCTGGTAACTTGAAGCTTGCGCACCGCCAAACGGCCGCCAACAGTACTCCGCATACTCCGTACGGATTACTCTAGAATGAAGTATGGTTAAATTATAGATATGCTCCGCGTGATAATTTGGGTCTCAGTTTGCTTTAACGCCACAAAGGTGTTTTCAAACCTCTCACCAAGAGACTCCAAGTCAGGAAAGCTTTCAACTAAGCTCCATTCTGCGTCAGTCCTCTCGTAGCACAATATTATGTATTCAGTCTCTTTCGTACCTGGTCAGTCTGGGTCCAAAGGAATGAATTGGATGATCGGCATTGCATCACTGACCTTGCATAGTGCCGCACGGGAAGATGCTTGTTCACACGGGGCTTACATCTAAGCTTTTGCAATGCCGATCTTACCACGATGCTATAGATATCCCAAATTGGTTCCTTTACGAGAGTCCAAAGTGCCTTTACGAGGGAGATCGGAGTAGAACATGGTAGTTCGATTATTCTAATTCGATGGCTTCGTCTGCGGGAGATGCGGACTCTGCTTCGAACCTTGTCCGTGTTGCGAGCAGTCCCTCAAGGTTCAGGTTAATGTCCATGCCGCTTTCCCGATAATGTTAGTGAAGACGAAGAGGTCGGCCGATCTTCGATGCGAAGTACGAAGATTGATCTACTCAAGCTACTACAATCAGAAGCTTTTGCGAATGTTACGCACGTTGGGGAGGCATGATAGGAGTCTTGTTCTACAGTCGTGCCTTTCAAGTCCCCATCTCTATTGCGGACGGTCGAATATAAATTGAGGCCATCACTCCGTCCCTCTGCATCTCCTCATCAGTTCTTCTTCAATTCGAACAAGCCTTGAATCTACTACAACAATTTCTACTCTGAGATCTATCTTCATTACCTTACTCAAACTTCAACCATGAAGCTTCTCGTTGTATTCTTGAGCCTTTTTCTGGTCTCCAAGGCCGAAGTGTCTTGGTTCAGTCCAGAGAAGAATGTAACCTGTGTCGGACACGACAACGGCGACATTACCTGTGATCCAGGGCAGCAAGCCCAAGTCGAGTCCGTAAGTCATCACACATACTAAGCCCTGCCAAGGAAAAACATTCAAAGGCTAACTTTCCTCAAAGGTCTCTCTCGAACAAGCCGTCACGCCTGCTATCCGTGGACGATCTGCCGATCCCCTCGATAAGCGCGTCACTTGCGGAATCGACGAGCGCCTCTGCTTCGTTCACTGCTTCGCCATTGGATATTGCAACTCCAACTGCGATGATAAGGGTATCTGTAGATGCAATTGCTATGACAAGAGCCCGTGGCCTTTGGTGTGTACCAAGACTACTTGCTCTTAAGCAAGTTTAAGGAAATGGAATATGGAGGGTTTTGGGAACCAATAGTGGTTTCCTTTGGTAGCAATAGTTTGGAAGGGAATGGTAAATGTTATTTAGTCAATAGCCTTTGGAAGGATGGACAGTCGCTTCGGGTCGGGTAGATTATCAATGATAACACAATCCTGTTGTACCGTTACTTATTCAATGCACACAGTCGTCCCATAGTGTTGAAGCGTCCTCCGCGGAAGGGTTCGAGGACCTTTCCAGCGTTCAATGTTGCAGTATGTGGACAAGAATCGATTCCAATCGAGAATTATGTGATGTATTTAGTCTAGAACCTTTCGCCTGTGTTAATGGGTAGTGGGCCAAAAAATCTGTGGGGATTGGCCGGAGCATTCCGCCGTGGACACTGAACCAACACGCAAGTAGTGGATGGATCAAGGGAGCGGTGGAGTTTCCCGAACACAGACTTGCATGTTTATTGATCGTGCAGTTGCCGATCCATGTTCATCGCACTGTGTTGACGAATTGCAATTGACAGGTTGTGCTGGTTAGTAAATAGAACACATCAGACACCATCCTTGAACTATGCGAATGCCTATTTTGTTTCAATAAATCATCACGACAATGTAGAGTCTCAAAATCGACTTGAACTAATAATTAATCGTATTATGTATGCTATCTTACGACCAGAAGGATATCTCCATCCGATCTTTGTTGCAACCCTGAAGCAATCAAGGCATGAATTTTGTCCTCCGGGCTGCTTGCAGCCTCAGAGTGATCATTGAGACCATTGCACCGTCATTAATCCATTATCTAAACGTTCTCAGTGTGGGCGCGCTTCTCGCCATCAATGTGCACCTGCTCGCCCTGGTGAGCAGCCTTGATGGCCTCCTCCTCGAGCATGAAGCTGAGTCCGATCTCGCGGCGAGCCTCCTCGAGCATGATGGCATCCTCCTCGCCAGTGCGGCTTCCGAAGACGCGATCCATCTCCTCCAAGGTGGCGCCACGGGTTTCGGGAAGCACAAAGTGGACCCAGACAATACCGCAGGCAAGGAAGGCAGCGAAGAAAATGTAGGTTCCCCAAGCCCAGTTCTCGAGCATGGGCGGGACGAAGAAAGCGACGGCGAAGTTGTTTAGCTGTGAAACTGTTAGTCATTGTGCGCAAATTATCAGATTCGACATAAACTTACCCAGTTGCTAGAGGCACCGATGGAAGCACCCTTAGCACGGATAGACAGGGGAAACACCTCCGCAACGAGGGTCCAACTGACGGGTCCCCAGGTAGCACCGAAAGCTCCAACGTAGACCCAGATGAAGGCGACGACGACCCATCCCTCGGCGGAGTGGGCAACCCAATCGTGGCGGAACTTGGCGACCATGATACCGGCGATAACCATGGAGACGAACATGACGATGGAACCGACTTGAAGCATAGGCTTACGTCCGACCTTATCAATGATGGCCATAGCGGGCAAAGTGCTGACGAAGAAAACGACACCAGTGACACCAGTTGCAAGAAGCGCCTGGGTTCCACCGGTCAAACCAAGGGAAAGGAAGACGTTGCTGGCGTAGTAGATGATGGCGTCAATACCGGACCACTGCTGGAAGAACATGACCAACCAGGCAATGGAAACACGCTTGAAGTTGTCCCAAGTCCTGACGATCTGGTAGTACTGGGCGAACTGAGCGACCCAGACATTGCCCTGCTCCTTAGCGGCAAGGTTGGGGAAGTTCTTCTCGAAAGAGCGGCGCTCGAAGAGAGCCTCGGCCTTAATCTCCTTGTATTCGACCTGAATGAGCTCATTCTCAACGGGAAGCTTGCGGAGGTAAGACAGGGTCTTCAGAGCCTCCTCATCACGACCCTGCTTGACGAGCCAACGAGGGGAGAATGGAAGCCACCAGATACCGATGGCAAGAATAGCAGCGGGAATACCCTGAATGATAGAGGGCAACTGCCATGCAAGGTTTGATTGGCCTTCTCCAATGCCACCAATATAGTTACTTCCGTAACCGATCCAGAAAGACAACATAATACCGAGGATAGTTGCGAACTGGTAGAACGAAACGAGAAGACCACGGAGCTCGGGCGCTGAAAGCTCTGCATTGTAGAGAGGACCAACACCGGAGAAAGTTCCGACACCAATACCAGTGAAGAAACGGCCAGCGTACAGCATAGCGGGCTTGCCTTGGGTGGCACCGCAGTATAGGTAAGATCCAAGAACAACCCAGAGACAGGCGCTGAACATGGTATATTTACGAGAGAAGACTTCTCCGAAGACACCAGCGGAGAGAGATCCGAGGATACCACCAAGCTGCAAGATGGAGGTGAGCCAGCCAGTGGCGGAAGAGGACTTTACGACGGAGGGGAAGTTCTCGACGAAGCGGTGCATGACCAAAGACTGGCCCAGTACACCTTGCTGGTAACCATATTCGAAACCTCCGAAACTGACAAACTGTTAGTACGGAAAGTTATTTGATAATAATAAAGGTATGTCTACTTACGAAGCAAAGAACGCGATGATGATGAGCTTCGGGTTGTGCAACAATGTCCGCCATCTGTTCTTGTAGGCGAGCTCAGTTCGCACCTGAGCGGAGGTGACTGATGCGTTACGTGTTGTAGCGTCCATTTTGAATTGTCGATCTTTCTAATGTCGTGGGAGCTTGACAATAGGCCCAATACCAGAGGAAATTGGCGAGACACGCTTGATGGATACCTACAACCTGGGGATGCTGCAAACTTATATACCGCAGCAGGATTGTATGAATCCTTGTAGAATTTTGCATGTTCTGCCTGCTCGAACTCCCGATGGTAGACGTTTTGACACCAACCATCGCCATGTGGGACTCCATAGGAGCCCTGAGTCGCTCGGAGATCGCCCGAACGCCCCAGGATTGGCCCATGCTCTCCCCAGGGGACCTCCAGATGTACTCCAGATGTGCTCCCCAAGCATCCCCAAGCAATCCCCCAAGGCTCCCCGGTTCTCTTCCCCAGTCCTTTTCGAGTAAAGGTCCGGAAGCGTCCTCGTGGGAAGGACGAGCTAAGCAGGCTTAGCAAATCGACGGTTTGAGGAAATTTCGGCACCAGGCATATGCGCATGGGATATGCAAGGTATCGAAACGTAGAACAATGTGACGGTGGACGGTCTTGGTGCTCTGTGGCCCACTTTACCATTCTAGTTTTTTCAACCAAGGCGCGTGACGTGGTAAACATTACGTTTTTAGGGTTTGCTCACCAAGAGGTTACATGAGTTGACTTGAGGATACCAGGGGATGCGGCTCCCACTAGGCGTAATAGAGTGCCCCAACCGCCTATAGCGCATTTGCTAGAGTGCTTATTGTTACCCCATCGGGCCTTTTCTGGGGACATCTTTTCTCAGATTTCACGATGTGAATGGTGCGAAACAAGGAAAATGTTATATTAACACGATGTTTAAACTCATTAAAGAGTCGGAAGTCGCCTGATCTTACATAAATTTGAAAACTCTGCTCCTCCGACATGATGTTTCGAAGTCTATCGTCGGAAAAGAACGGTGAAGAGTCGTTGAGACGTGCGGTGCTTGATTCTTCTGCTTTCGCGGTTCCCCTCAATTCTGCCCAGAAAAGTCGTCAGGGGTGAACTGCACGACACGCGGGAAGGGCGCTGATTCGACGTTGGGTACAGATCAACATCGAAAGGATCCTACGGATTCCTACCCAAAATGCATCCTTTGCTCATTCTTGCGGATATAAATCCTCGATCCAGCAGTTCACCTTCGCAAACAATGTGGACGCTCGTAAACTCAAATCCTACGGCTGAGTGCACCATGGTCAAGCCAGGCAATTGGTAATACATACAGTTCCAAAATATGGTTCTTCACTTGATCGTATACAGAGCGTGTACAGCGCGTATCCGGAGGGCGGCGAAAATTGCTAGAATGGCTCTAAAACCCGGAAAACGGTACAGAGCAAAAGAGTCATGTAGCTTAGTCAGGAGGGATGACTTGAGTAACTATTACTTGAATCGGAGACAGAAGAAGACAGCGAATTTCCAGCTGTGCAATTTTCGCAATCCTACGCGCCAGAGAGCGCTTCCAACTTGCTCTCCACATTCCGACCATCTCCACACGCCCGATCATGGCATCACATACGTTGGATAACTTGTCTCTCGAGTTCGACACTCCGCGTTGCGTCTCTTTTCCAAAGATCTTGACCTCGTTATTTTGCTGTTATGCCCGAACCGGAGGTGCCCGACGCTGAAGGCTTCGATACGAACCGTTTCGATGATCAAACCATCACGGAAAATGAACCATACTCAGTAGTAAGGTTACACCATCATGCGGCTCTTTGGGCCCACTAAACCCGCCACTGGTATAAGTGGCTTTCAGCCCCTAGTCAAGCGCCCCAGACCCACAACTTCCAATCCCCATGGCACAATGTGAGAATTCTGGGATGCATTTCACGTTCCTCCATCTTTTGCCTCAAATTTTTGCCTTGAGTAGCACTCTGGGTCAGCGTCCATTTCGCATTGCTTCTTCGCGATCGATCAATAAACTGTTCGCCTTGCAATTTCCCTACCCCCCTTACTTGTTAAGTAACGAGGCCAAAAGTATGAATTTCTCTCTGACCCTTCTGCAATGATCATGCCTGCAGTACCTCTAGGCATGGCGCTTATTGGCGGTAATACTGAAATACGAGAAGCAGTGGCCAAAGTGGGTATGTTTTCTGTCTGGACTCTGGAATCATGTTTGTGAGTCTAGAATCCAGGTCGTATCAACTAGGTAGTTGTACCAGTCAGCGTAGTCATCAACATCAACCTGCCTACGTTTGAGCGTAAGGGCTAAGAGCTTTTCCACGGACGGGGTAGATGATCAATGTAAATTTTCTGAAGAGCCCCTGGGCCTGGTACAATGTGCGCACGTACTCGAAAGATTGGTTTTTTTTTTCTCCAACTATCGTGTATGCACCCCACACTTGGTGGGCATGTCGGAGCACAGTGGTCCGTATTATGAATACGGTACTCCAATTTTCAGCGCTTGTGGACATAACAGACCACGACAGTCCCGTACCCTTTGAAAAGGCTTCTGGGGTAGCTCAGTTCGACTTGGATTCAACAGTGTTGTGGCAACCGAACATTACGAGCGACACGGCCTGTTTTGTCTCTTAGAGAATTGGGAAAAAAAGAGTTTATTCAACTGCGCTACTTGACCGTTACTGAACTTGAAATTGACCAAAAAATAGGAATTCTTCGTAACTAAGCATACTACCTCTCAACCTCAGCCAACCTCCCCTTAGTTCTGAATAGGCCTGCCCGACAGATCAACCTCTCTGCCCAAGTTGCCATCGTCAAAGGTTGGGGGCCTCAATCCACCGGAGCCTCCGCCACCGTTACCGCCCTTCTTAGGATCGCACTTCTGCCACTGCACGAAGTACTTCTGCGTGAACTTGGCATCGACGGTGTCGACGGTCAGGAGATTGAGGCCCGTGGCTGCCATCGGTACGATGCGAACTTCAGACTTGATGTTCAAGATGCCGGGTTCGCCGCAGGGAGACCAGACGGTTGATCCGGCGTCGATCTCGTCGTGCTTGAGGTAGTTGCCTTCCATGGGACCGGTGAACGATGTTGGAATTACAGTCTATGGTGATATAGTCAGTTATCCCGTGAATTTTTATGCAATTGGATGCATAGAACTTACCTGGTTCTGCTCTCCGGAGAAGTAGTAAGTGCTCTGCGTGGTGCCGGTGACACCTTTCTCCAAACTGGCGTAGCCGCGGTAATCGGCGCCGAAGATGCTGTATTGGAAGCCGCTGGGCTTCTTGATCTTGAGTTGGAGCTGGCAGAACTTGCGTCGCTCGGTGGCGGGGATCGAAGGTCCGGATTGGACGGTGTAGGCGTCGAAGGAGAGGGCGATGGTGGTGCGGTCGTCGGAGAGGAGACCTTGGACGGTCTTGTCTGGGCAGCCTGTGCCGCCGTAGGTGATGCCAGTTATCTCGACTTCATGGCCTGAAGGTGCGCCTTGTGGGAGAGGAGAAGAAAAAGAGAGAAGGGGGAGGGTGGAGATGATTGCAGCTGCGTATCTCATTTTGGCTGAGGAAGTGTTTGATACTGTTGTGGATGATGATGTTGTAGTTTAGAAGAAGAATTGATGTGCAGTGAAGAATCCTTTTCGAGGTCAGATCGTCCTCCTTTTATACTTCAACCTGGCGATCTTCCTGTCGAACATCTTGTACAGAAATACTTCTATAGTGCTCCATTATCCAACACTTTCGAAGCATGAAAGAGTTCTTGATGACAACCTAGACCCACCTTCGACTCTCCAATTAGTAACTGAAATTGAATTATAATGTGCTCAGATGAAGTTTATATTCTCTAGATTACATTCTTGATGACTGGAATGCTGACATCGCGGTGTAGCAGTGAGAAAACATGGACCAAGTGACCACGAGGCAGACCAAACCATAATTTGTACCACCATCGTCAAGACCCCAGCATTTCCTATTCGGGTAATCTAGCAATGTGACTATTTTCGGAATCACCGAAAGTTCGCGATGGAGGCCCTCAGGGAACCATCAAACCTTGCTCGATGATAATTGCATTTTTATACCCTCGCCCGACTTCGGTCCTTCAACTCAACCTTGAGCTCCAAGCAATCTTGAGCACATATTGTCGGTGAGCATTGTCAAAGTCGAATCATTCGCATACAGTTCTCGATTCTCACCGTAGCCCATAGGAACCGGGCGATCCTAGTAGCTACTGTAGCTAGCTACTAACAATAGCCCTCCATCTCACCCCGGGATAACCAAGCTCACCGAGATGAACATCGCCTGCGCCGAACCTTCCATCCATCTAACCTCCCCACAATTTCAAATATGACCTCATATGTCTTCACACTGGTAGCGAGAGCGAACTAGACCGCCCGTTCAGAATACCATTCTGCCTCGTATTCAATATCTGCAAGCTCCCCCCTGGGTTGTCGCACTACATAGAGGTGCATACCGCCCTGATCGACGCGGCCGCCGTAAAATGCTTGGTCAAACGTAAGATGCGGGGTCAGCGCCGCCAGCCTTATGAAATTGTCGAGGCGCGGTGGTTGATATCGGGACATGCTGGGCAATATGAGGACTAATTGGCGATATTGGGGTCGTGGGTTCGAGAAGCGAGAGCGAGAATGCTCCGCCCATCGCCGACGCGGCACAGTACCTTGCTCACGACGTCTTGTTTACACCCCGCGGCAGGATGCATGTCGATGCGACAACTATTGCGCGCAGGCGGCTCAAGCGGTGATCATCGCCTCGTCCGATGGATTCCCGAGGATCTGGTGTAGGTTGCAGATCGTATAGTGCTAAGCCTTTGGAGGGCGCATGCGCAGATTGATTGGGGACGCTCGCCAAGCGAATGGTATTTCATTTGGGTGTATGGGATATTAAAGTGGTGTCATGCCTCATCAAGGGGAAATGCGGTAATGCTTCCGGGTCTTTTGCGTTGGTACGTTCGGTGCATAGTACGCGGGCTGGATCTTAAGAAGGATATATGTACAATTTGGAATGTTTTGACGACGTCCGGAGATTTGAAGGACTTCATTTGCTGTAATTTTGTGGAAGTATCTCCACGGCGCAACTTGGTAAAGTGGTACTTCCAATCAATGGTAGAGAAGGTGGACAAAAATAACATCAGCAGTATGGATAGCTTCATTGACCCCATTTTTCAAAGTCGTGTAAATGTGCAGAACTTCCCCACAGCAAGTATACAGGGGATGGAACGAACGCTGGGTAGCCACTTATCCCCAGAATACTTCATATAATTAATAACCTGCACCAAAAGCTCACAACCACCATAGGGCGAGAATATCTTTCAATAGTGACCGCACCATCGCCAGATGCACCATATTCAATGAGAACTCGGAGAGAATTAGAATTAAACGAAGACAATGACTGATACATCACACATCCCCAGTATTTGCATCGTAGAGTTCAGTCAATTGTATGATCGCGGAGTCAAATTGGGTATGTTAAACTATATTACAATGAAAGAAAAGATGATGTCGAGGACTTTTTCGAAAGTGTAGTGTGGTGTCTACTGCTGCTTCTGCTGCTGCTCCTGCTGGACCTCAGCAACCGCGCCATCATCGCTTCCGCGCTCGGCCCTCTTCGCAGCGAACTCAGCGCCAGTGATGCTCTCGTTACCCATATCCCAGTCCTGGGCGAGATCCTCGAGGGTCCTGCGCTTGGTCTCAGGGATGAGGAGGGTAGTGAAGATACCGCAGAACATGAAGGCGGCAAAGATCTGCATGACGTGGTTGAGCCAGGGGGAGTCGCCGGGCTTTTTGGCACCGCGAGTGCGGAGGGGAGCGATGGCAGCCTGGGCAATGATGGAACCGATCTTGCCGGAGCCGGCGGAGATGCCGTGGGAGGTGGAACGATAGCGGGTGGGGAAGCATTCACCGGGGACGATGAAGGTGGTGGAGTTGGGACCCCAGTTGAAGAAGAGCTGGATAAGGATGTAGATGGCAAGCATACCGCCGTGGCCGATGTGTTTGTAGGCGAAACCCCAGACGATGAAGAGGATAGTAAGGAGGCAGAATCCAACGAATTGGAGGGTCTTGCGACCGACGGTGTCGATGGTAGCGACGGCGAGCCAGTAGCCGGGAATGGCACCAGCGCAGGTGAGGATGCAGTTACCAGCGGCCAAGTTGAAGAGTTGGTGGTAAACATTCTTTCCCTTTCCATAACCTGCTCCCGTCAGTAATTGAGGTAAAGGCAATGATCGAAAGTATTTAAACTTACCAATAGCAGTCAAGACGGTAGAGGTGTTCAAACCAAGACCATAGAAGGCAACATCGAGCAATAACCTTATGCAGGTTAGATTCCATGCAATCATATAAGGGACGGAGGCAGGGGGCTTACCAGGACATGGCAGTGCCGAAAAGGATCTTGCCGTTGCGCCACTTTCCGTAGAAACGGAAAAAGTCAGTCCACGATGCCTTAGGGACCTCAAGCGCAGCAGCTCCCTGTTGTCTAGCAGCAACTTGGGTAATCTCGTCGGGATGACCCTCTCCCTTCTTGCCAGAGATGTAGGTGTTCACATCAGCGTTGGCTTGCTCAACATCACGCGCCACATCCTTCAGAATCTGTTAGTGACCTGGTACTTCTCTCGTTATATGTGGAATGAATTCATATGACTTACGAAAGTGTAACGCGGTGTCTCTGGGATGGTCAAGCGGTAGTAAAGAGCGATAGCAGCTGGGACGATACCCAATCCTACGTTTGTTAGCAAGACTTGCTTTCATGAATACCGGATCACAGGACATACCAATCAAAGCACGCCACATCTTGTCAACCGCAAGCTGGCAGTTCCCAGTGCAGGAAGCGTAGTCCTTTGCCTGGACCAACGATCCCTTGAAGCCGGAAGTGAGGATAAGCATAACGAGGGCACCACCAAGCTGGCCGAAACCCTGCATGGCGAAAACGGCACCCATCATAGCACCACGCCACTTGGTGGTTGCAAACTCCGAAGTGATGATGGAAGATAGCGGGTAATCACCACCGATACCAATGCCCATGAGGACACGCCAGAAGATGATGAGGCCGACAATGGAAGTGCCGGGGCCAGGTCCAGTCAAAGACTGGGCAAGGGTGGCCACGATAATCAAGATGAGCTCAAGGCCGTACATCTTCTTCCTACCGACGATATCGGCAAGAGCACCGAAACCAACTTGTCCGATGACTGTTCCAGCCGAGGTTGCGACCTTGATGGCAGTGTCTTGAGGAGTGGTAAGGGTTCCCTTATTGTCGTGCTTGTAAACAATTCCCAACATGATTGTCAACAAAGAAACGCAGAAGATGTCGTAGGAGTCGGTAAAGAAACCGGTTCCAGCGACCAGACAAGCGCGGACATGATACCAACCGAATGGAGCCTTATCAATCTCTGCGAGAGCAAGACGACGCCGCTCGTTAGGATCTTCGATGTGGGCAAAGTCGTTGTGGAAGTTGTGGAAGGCATTGTTGCCTCCAGAGGTCTTCTGAACCATGATGAAAGAGTGTCGAGGTATTGAATGGCCAAGCAGGCAGTCAGGCAGTCAAGCTTTGCCAATGCGGATCACTGCCGATGGGATGAGGACTGAAGCGAGGGACAAGCTTTCAGGTCAAGGAAAACCAAGAGGTATATATATGTAGGATTCCATATACCAGGCAGGAAGTGAATGGGGTCCGCCTAGGCAGCTGAACGTGCACGCTAGTGGTTTGTGTTGGAGTGTAGTTAGTTACAGAGGATTGAACGGGCGAATGAGAGGGCCTGAGTGAAGCACACATGGCCATTATACCCTTGGATCGGAGATGCCGTAGGGTGAAGGCGTAGGTACGTAAGTGTGGTAGGAGCGTATGGGAGTAAAATCAGATGTCAGGCCGGGGTCGACAGACCAATAGTAGAGTGTACATTCTGCGTATCGATGCATAAGAACCTAACGTGAGGCGTCAATAGTCAAGAGAGCGAAGCAATACCGGACTGTCTAGGCATTGGCGAAGGGGGGGAAAAGAAAAGACGGAAGAGGTCTGGGCTGATGGAAGTGGATTCTGAATCCCGAGTTTTGTTGTAACCCTCAACTGAATTGGAAGGAAAAGAACGAAATCCGCCGTGTTCTAATTAACTTCTGGTATGGTGATCCGCCATGTATAACTGATATGTGGAAGCAGATCTGGCCAATCAGCGTTAAGTATAAGACCACGTTGTGATACTAGTCCGGTTGCGGAAGTTCAGATGCGACCCGTCCGAACCTCAATCAATGTCACTCCCTCATCCACATTCACTCCCACTCACTCCCGCTCACTCTCATTCAATCCTTCCTTCGCTCCTATCGCCTGTTTTGCAATCTTCCCCTGCAATATTCTCGTATCCTTAAAAATCTTGTCAGCTCTTGTGTGTCTTGTAAACTCTTGTCGCTCCTTAGCAATTCTTGTCCAAGTCTTGTTGCCCCCCTTCATGCCCTCATAGACCCACCATCATCGCATTATTGCAAACATTCACGTCAGCCCAGCCAAGTGGTGGCGTCTGAATAGATCCTTCGAAAATGACATCGCAATCGTAACGCTTTTGTCATCCGTCATCATCACAGAAATCATGCCTTCATCGAGAGATCCAAGTGTTCCCCATAAACAACTCAATCATCCACTTCCCGAATCCATATGTAGGCGCAGTGTACTACACAGGTCGCCTAATCTATGCATGAAACGCAGCCAACCCGGAGACCTTCTACAATCACTCCACTATGCCATTGATTCTAACCCCGAGCTTCGATGCCATTGCCTTTCTCTTGCCACATCTGTCTGACCTGCCGTATCCACTTTACAGGGGTGGCTTCATCAGACGCAATAGTATCCGGGAAGATTTCTTTTGTTGAACGAGTAACTATGGAGCCTTAACTACCACGTGTGATACTCCTTATTCCCGTTCACGAAACTACAATCCGATGTGTAATATCTGCCTTGTCTTCTGACTTATAAAAGGCACCGGCCGTTCTCAAGCACGAATAATGCCCGATTCTTCATAATATTCGGAGCTGTTAGGTAGCACGTGTACGTTTTGCAGGCTCTATGCCGTTGTACCATACAAGCGGCGTCTGTCGATTGGATAATACACCACTGAATCACCCCAACAGAGATTCTAGAAATACCTCAAGTAACTCACTCACTGCATACATATTGCAGAATGGCCAGAATTGGCCAATCCTAATCATTTCTTATTTTCTTTGCTTAATCACTCCCGCCGGCAAGGCGTTCTAGAAGAAAGTCGGCTCCGCGGCAGAGTGAACCGACTACCAGGTCTGGTGCGGGACCAGGTACAGAGTGCAGGCACGTCGGACTGGCCACCTACTTCATGCATCTTCTATACCTATGGGGTATCTTACTAAGAGTGTACTGTGGCTAGTTAACAGTCCTGACTCCTCTCAATAGAACCTCGCGAGTGCACTGTTGTAGGCATGAAATACTAGCAGGGAGCCAGCCCGACGTGTCTAACCTCCCGTTTGCTAGCTTCATGTATCTCCTTTGCCTTAATTGGCTATTCTAGAGGATATTCCAGCCAGTCAACAGCCCACATCATCCACGAATGTACCGTTGTGGGCATGTAATACTAGCCGGGACCCAACCCGACGTTCATGTCCCTTCCGCACCACAACTGCAGGTTGTATTTTGCTTCTATTTCCGCACATTGCTAAGCAGAGCGTGCGATTTCATCTTATTTGGGCCCGAGAAGCTGGATTGATCTACAGTCTGCATGAGTACCCTTGACGCTAAGGGTTCTGTTTATACATCTGTCATATTGAACATCGAAAACCTGATAACTTGCTCCCTGCGTACAATCACTGACTTTGACAGAATTGGTCAAGAATACATTCATCTAAAGCTATCATAAACTATAATTAATCACATACTAGCTCGGTGTATTCGGCAATCTCGACTTCCTTGTTCCACTGATCTACCTGACCACCCGATGATGGTTTGTCAAGATATCCAAACAACCAAGAAGCAAAAAAAGGCAGAGGACTCCAAATTCAATTCAACATGCAAATAAAAAAATGCAAAAAACATACAACAGCGGGGATTCGCTGATGGTCACCCACTCAACTACTAGTCCGCCGGTACTATGCTTAAGTATGGCTGAGCGAACGGGAAGCCCTGTTTTCATAGTCCAATGGTCGTATGTGAAAGAACTGCCTTTTTCGTCCCATCATGTATCCGACAATATGAGGTCGTCAGAGTTCTGCTTCCAAACGAACAAGACTTCGCCAATGTTGATCTTACATCCGCACGAATCTACAATACGACTAGGCTGATGGATAATACTAGTGGGGAATTTGGCATGCAATCTGACTGAGTACCCCGTTGCCGATGTGGCTGTCACACTGTCATGTTTCTTTGAGTGGAATGTTACGGCTTACAGCGACAAAGGAACAGGACTGATAAGCAACGTTCGATAATCTCGCTGCCGGAGTTCAGATGTCACATCTAGACATCTGATGACATTGGAGAGTAAATTATATCGGTTCTTCTCGGAAGATCGTCAGTCAATACATAGCCTCAATTCCCTAATGATGAAGCATTGACAACCGTGCCAATTGTGCTTCATCTCACGGGTCTACGGGTCCATTACCCCTGGAGCATGGTGCCATGGCCGTGCGGGCAAATTCTCCGATAAGCGTGTCCGGATTCATTTAGCCCTCCCGTCCATCATGGCCACAACAACATACCTCACTCTGCACATCCTATTATGAAATAGCTGACGGTTAGTACCGTGTGTTACCTTCCCACCAACCGGGTTCCCTATGTCAATCCTAAGCAAAAGTCATTGTATTTCACATTGCGCATTGTCAGCACGCTAGCGTATAATGGGCAGAAGCACCGAAGCCGACGCGCGGCGTTATTTAGCACTACTCATAACGGATAATACCGAATAGTTTAAAGGACAGTAAAGGAGTGAATGTCCCAAAAGCACACTTTCTTTAATTGAATGATAATGCTAAACTTGTCGGAGTTCTACTCTAGGCGGTGTGATTGAAGCTTGCGCCTTGGAAGGAACGATCTCATCAGGACTCCTACCAGCTATGTGCAATTCCCATGCCTAGTTGTCAGGGTTTGAAGGAGGAAGACTCCTCAACATGACCGGTTGCTGTCCCTGCGACGTGTCGTTCCAATACAATGCGTGGACCCGGTCACTGACCTGCAATGCAGACCATAGGGATACGAGCTGACCGTCTTGAGTGCGCATAGCATTGTTTCCATAGAAGACGAAGCCCGTTGCAGTAACGTTGTCGCTGATGGTAGTTCCTGTTTCAAATCCGACTCGTGTATCCGATGCTCCATCCGCAGGAACGAAGAATGTAGCATTTGACCAAGTTACGTTCGATCCGGCAGGAATAGTCACATTAGGGGACCCAATCCAGCTGTTGTCGTCTCCGAGACTGACTGAAAAGATCCGTAAGTTAGAGTATGTTCACTCATAGCAGAGGTTATTCAAATCATACATTGAACCACGGCAGCGTCGGTGCTGTTTAGTTTCCCAGGCTCGCCAATGTAGGCAAATCCTATATTTGTTAGCTGAATCGAGCTATATGCATCAAGATAACTTGCCCCCAGAGTAGAAAAGCGGTATTCCACCCAATCCGTCACCATATGCATACAACCCAAAACTTTCGGGTGTAGCACGTTTAAAGCGTGCGCCGAAGGCCAATAATGGCAAAGAGGAGATGACGGCTAGAGTACCAAATAGCATGTTGAAAGTAGAAACAAGGGAAAAGGTTATCGTAAATGAATGTAATAGTAGGTGTGATACTGGAAAACACGAACTGTGGTAGCGTCTCCAAAGGGGGCACATCAACGTAGATAAATCGCAGCAACTGTCTTCATTTTCGCTACACACTCATGAAAGCTGAAGACGCGTACACTGTGAATGTTCATTTTGGATTGGATACGCAACTAGCCTCGTCATCAGTAGGGGTAAGATCTTCACCCTGCTATGCTCCTCGATGATTTGGTTCCTCCTCTAGTCAGGCAAATTTCCCCATTTAGATGCATTGACACCAAGAATCGATATCTTGGCGTGAAAAGACTTGTATGAGCTTGGTCCCCTCGGCTTGCTCTGCCGAATATAGTTTCGCATTAACATCACACGCAAGTGTGTGCGTAGGAAGAACTACGACTCCAGACTGAGCCACGCCGAAAGCTTCTGTGCACCCCAGGGTGAGCCTGCGTGGGAGTGGCTTGATTGTCTGCGAGTTAATCAGGGGTTTCGTGCTGTTTATGGTCAAAATGGATTTCGACGATATTCGCCCCACTCTGTATCGTGGTTGCAAGGGTTCTCGCTGTTTCAGTTGATCAACAGCCGCGTCACCGTGACTAGGGCATCTCAGCGGACTATCAAAGAACCTGCAGCATTTCAATACAGGGACTACGCAACTACATGTTGTCTTCAATATTGGTACATCGAGTAATTTTGCATGTTGGGTGTGTTTCTGCTTACCAAAAGGGTAAGACCCGCTGTGCTTGACCAACCACAAACCAGCGAATGACTAGCGCATTTCCGCATCGGGCAAACTCATGGTTGATTCACTGGCCAGATACTAGGATGGTGATGCTTATGGACCCCATTGCAGTTGTCGTCGTTCAATGTCACCCAGATCATGGGACCATTGCGCATCTTGAAGACTTTGGGTTTGAAAATTGGGAGGACATAAGAACTGGATAGACGGCTCTGAATCCAACTCGATCATTCAGTTCAGCATCTGATCAACATTCATTTCGTCGAACAGCTTCACATTCATTTCTCGTTCTCTTTTTGAATTTATCTATCAGTCACCATGGCTTTGCACTCACTTTTGACTCTTGGATCTCTGTTTGTTGCCGCCACGGCCCACCCATCTGCGCATCAACATCAATCTCGACACAGTAGAGGCTTGCTTTCAGCGAGAGACGCTTGCTCGGGCAATACCGCTTCTACACGATCGGAATGGTGCGATTATTCCATCGACACTGATTATATGTCTGGTTAGTCTATGAGAAAACTCCTAGTCAACTGAGTACTTCTGACTGATGATCCTTACAGTCGTTCCCGATACCGGAGTGACGAGAGAATACTGGTTAGAGCTCACAGATGTGACGGTCTCCCCTGATGGCGTGTCTCGGTCTGCCATGGCCGTGAACGGTACCATTCCGGGACCTACTCTCTTCGCTGACTGGGGTGATACTGTCACAGTGCACGTCAAAAACTCTCTCACTACCTCGCAAAACGGTACCAGCATACACTGGCATGGTATTAGGCAGAATTACACGAACGACCAAGATGGTGTCGTTTCTATCACCCAATGCCCAACTGCCCCCGAGGATGAAGTCACCTACACATGGAGAGCCACGCAGTACGGCAGTACTTGGTATCATTCCCATTTTGCGCTTCAAGCCTGGCAAGGTATTTTCGGTGGTATCGTGATCAACGGCCCTGCAACGGCCAATTACGATGAAGACTTGGGAATGCTCTTCTTGAATGATTGGGATCATCAGGTGTGTACAGTACCTTCAGGGGCGCATCGAGCTTTTCCAGAACGCATTAAGTATGTCCTCGATGCTAACGATTTCATAGACCGTTGATGAGCTCTATATCACTGCTGAAAGTTCCGGTCCTCCTACTTTGGACAATGGTCTCATCAATGGCACAAATATATACGAAGATGGCGGATTTCGCTACAACACCACCTTCGTCTCGGGCACGTCCTACCGAATCCGCCTCGTCAACGGTGCCGTCGACACACATTTCAAATTTATGATTGATAATCATACGATGACGGTCATCGCTTCTGATCTTGTGCCTATCGAGCCTTATGAGGCAACTGTGTTGGACATTAGCATGGGACAACGCTACGATGTTATTGTCACTGCGGATCAAGCCTCAACTGCAGACAGCTTTTGGCTTCGCGCAATTCCCCAGGCAGCCTGCTCCGACAACGACAACAGCGATGATATTCGTGGCATTATCTACTACGATGGGGCGACCACAGAACCTTCTACATCTGCATACGAGTACGACGATGATTGCGTCGATGAAACCGATAACCTTGTTCCCTACGTTTCAAAGACAGTCGGAACAGAGTCCAGCTCGAATCTTGAACAAGCTACAGTTGGCTTCAACTCCGACAGACTCTTCCGTTGGTATTTGAACAGCACAACTATGCTCGTCGACTGGCAAGATCCCACCTTGACAAAGATTTTGAACAACGAAACCTCTTTCGAGACCAGCAATGCGGTAATCGATCTGCCAGATGCAAATGTTTGGACATACGTCATTGTCCAAACCGCTCTTGGTGTACCTCATCCCATTCATCTTCACGGACATGACTTTTGGATCGTTGCTCAAGGGTCCGGAACCTACTCCAGCTCTGTCACCCTAAATCTCAGCAACCCCCCACGAAGGGACACAGCTATCCTACCCGCCTCTGGATACTTGGTCATGGCATTTGAGACCGACAATCCAGGTGCATGGCTCATGCATTGCCACATTGGCTGGCACACGAGCGAGGGATTCGCGCTTCAGTTCGTCGAGAGGTACGACGAGATCGCCGGTATCACCGATAGCGACCGGCTATCCACCGGATGCAGTACCTGGACAGAGCACCAGGAGACATACAGTATTGAACAAGAGGATTCGGGCGTATAAAGGCTGCGGTAGCGGCTAGGGTGGCTTCATGACGAGCTTTGTTAAGCCATGGTTGATTGAACACTACTTTCATTAATTTTCATTTGTTATCCAGCGTCGTTCTTTACCATAGTATGATCATGAGCTGATCGAACTCTGCGCGAGTTTTACTTTCCTCGAAGGGTTCTAAGGAGCACAACATATAATTTAAACAATTAAAACTGCTCGAAAACAATTGCTGCTTAGATAGGAGATAATGAATCCAATACATTACCTTCCTGCTGAGGTCCCGCCCAAAAGATAAGTATGAACCTCTAGTTCGACGAAATTATTGTAAAGGAACTACAATGCACAATAATCGATATGGTGGATGATATGGTCAGTGACATGAACGGTCAACCGTCTCCGATACTAAGCAATGCGTTTACTAGAGTCTGCTGTGATGCAAAGGTACTAACATTTGGATCGTGAAGAATGCGCAGCGAGCACTGGAAATTGACCATGCATTTCTAGTAGTTATCTTTCCTCTTGATCTCCACGCCCGGAAACCTCCCCGGCTCCAGCCCTTCCAGCAACGGTCCTCCAATTTTCCCCGCAAACGCTGCATTCATCCACTCGGTCGTATAGACCGCCAATATGCGCAACAGTTCGGCAGCCTCGATCGAGCCTAGCTGTTCCATGAGGTCCGCAGGCGCCTGCCCCGCCGCGTCGAGAAGCATGAGCGCATCCGAGAAACTCATATGCTTTGTGTCCGCGACCTCAAGCCATAGCTTCGGGCCGTTGAGTTTCGTCCACGCAGCGACCCAGGTGGGGTCTGTGACGTTAGCCTCGGAGACGTACATGACTGGTTGCGAGATTCCCGAGGCGGGTAGCGGCGCGAAGATGGTGCCGTCCCAGTCGATTGCGGCGCGGATGCGAGGGTCCCGGCCGGCGGCCACGACGGAGGCCACGCCGCCTAGGGAGTGTCCAAGCATAGCGACGCGGTCGGTTGGGAAGGGTCTGGCACCGCGTCGGGGGAATAGCGAGGCCATGGCGGTTGCGTTGCTCAGTTGATCGATGATGAAGGATGCATCGGCAGCACGGGGCCAAGTATAGTCATTGAAATCTTCCGGGGTAGGGTTGCTAGGGCCCTGATGGTAGATCGAGTGGCCGTCGGGATAGGTGATGATATTCGCGTCGTCTGGATGATCAATGGTGATGACCATGAACCCTTCGCTAGCGATGGCAGAGGCTATGACACTATAGTAGAGACGAGGGATGGCCCAACCAGGGGAGAAGAGCAGGATAGGGGGATCATTTAGGGGTGAGCAGTTGTTCGAGAGATCCGGACATACTGGCAGGCGAGCCTGTAGGAAAAAGGGTGAAAGGTCGGTGGAGAAGTTGAATAATCCTTGAAGATATGGCCCTTGATACTCGGCGGTCTTTTCGGGCATGTACTCGGTGGGCGCAGTGGATGTGCATGTTGCAGGTTGAAAAACTGATAGCATCAATGTCCGAGGCGCTTGGTCTGTAGTGTTAGAGTCATCGCGAGTGTAGTCGGCGAGGGTGCCGATGTGCAGGGTAACATTGTATTTGCCAGGTGGGTTTGGGACCAAGTAAGCCGCTGCGGTGGTGGTGAGCAGCAGAATAGAAGCTGGAAGCAGAGGCTGCATCTTATTTGCCGCGCGCTGATGCCCTGAAGGCGCTGTGAATAGACTGCTCACTGAAGAACTGAACAATCAAGTACTCAACTTTCAGGTGACGCCAGAGACTGTTTTATATCTGACATGAAGACTTCCAGTCACTATGGACTGCCGTAGAAAGATTTCCATGCTTGCAAATGACCACAGGTTGTAGAATGTAAGTGTAGAGAGTGCAGGGTATTTACGAGGTCAGCGCGATACGTAGTTCCGCGCTGACCTTGTATATACTGGTAGACTATATTAGCGTACACTCAGTATGCAGTGCACTCGGGACTAGGCCATTTAAGGACACAAGGATTTAGTGCAGCTCAGCCCCTTTGACGTCGCAATACCATACTACGTAGACAAAACTTCTGCGTACTTCCAAGATACCTCAAACCTCTGTATTAAATAATGTTAAGCCTTCATTAACAAAGATAACTTCTCCGTATCTTTTCCGATCTTTAAATGGATAAATCACGAAATCACCATGCCAGAACCAAGGTCAGGAAATTCTAAGCGACCTAGAGGCGCATATTCCCGTCTGATCTGTATTGGTTGCCGTGATAGACGGATTCGTTGTGAGTTACCCGAGGAGGTTGAGATCCCAGATCCGGGAGAGCTCCGGACTGTACAGACGCCTTGCTATCGATGCAAGAGATTAGGAGTCCCCTGTATAGTTCGACAAACCATCTTAGGCCGACCAAGCCCTGACAACAATCGTCGAAGCTCCACTATTGGAACAGTTTCTCGATCTGCAGAGACGGGTGACTTCGTTTCGCGTATAATCATTGAACTTCCTACACGAACCAAACCAAATCATATGTCGGATACTACACAGAATGAGCTGAGCAGCACCCTAGTTCCGCGAAAGAAGTCCTGTGCTTCAAACATGCTACCATTGATCCAGCGAGGTTCCGCGCCTTGGGGTGGAGATACACTGCTGATCCACACACCTCAATCTATAGAACAAGTGATCATAATCCGGGCAGTAGATGCAATTCGATGCGAGAATATGGAAAAGGAATGGTTTCGACATCTGCCCACCCACGTTGGGAACAGCCAAGCCCTCGACCTATCGATCAAAGCCATTGTCGCCGGTTGTGCTTATGCTAGAGGGGTGCCAAAGCTCACTTCTGGTGATTGCTATCAAGCTTTAGCGCTCGCACTGAATGCTGTGCGGGCTAATATCAAACGCCCAAATGGTGACTTGAGCGACGACATGCTAGCCTCGGCCGCGCTCCTAGCCCATATTGAAGGCATTGTCAATAAGCATGGTCTTCCAACAAACCTGCATCTCGAGGGACTAGCTGCGATCATGGCGTCTCGGCCCGCATCATACCCGGTAACGCAGCTTGCGAGAGAGATATTCGATTTCCACGCTTATGATTCGGCTATTGTGGCGTGCATCCAGGGGACGCCCTCGCCCTTCGAAGGCGTTGCTCGTGGATACTTTGCCAATGATAAAATAGGTTACAGTGATAGCGACCAGGCTCAACTTAAAGCTCTTGCCAGCGAACTCTTCATTCGGATTCCGAGACTCGTAGGCCTTGTCCGCTCACTACGGCTTCAGCCGCTTCCACAAAACAATTTACTGTTCGATGCGCTTGTGCTTTTGGACTCGCTTCTCAAGATTCAAGATCCAGGCGCGGAAGAGCGGTTATTACGCAACATCACAGTTTGCTGCCCTTCGAGCAATCCAAACGCCATCCCTCTCCAGCGGAGTCTGCAGTTCGGTTCCGTCGAGCAATTTGAAGCCCTTGAATATTACTGGCAAAAACGCCTGTATCTACTCAGACTAGGACATCACCTCCACAGCTTGTTCTCGTCAAGTACTGCGGTGATAGACAGTGTTGATGAATCGGGAAATTTCCTCCCACAAAGTCTAAGGCCGAGGACCGACATGCTGCAGATTACAACGAACCTTCAGATGTGTATTGAGTATGCTCAAACATTGCCACTTCGACAACATCACAGAATATTCGCTCACGGGATTGTGACTTTGTGGGGTGCACTGAAAGATTTATCAGTTGATCTTGGCAACAGCCTGGGGACCCAAGAGACAGGATCGTTGTATAAGGAACTATTACGAAGTATAAACAGCGAGCTGAAACCAAAGCCGGATATTACTGCCGAAGATATGGACATAGCGGCAGATGTCTTTGTTGGTGGATACCCAAAAGGTAGAGTGGCAGAGCTCTATGGCCTGTAAGTCAACGTTGGCGGAGGCTTAGGCTTGTGGAGTTTCTTTAGTTAGTGTATCAGTGTATAATATGATAGATTCACTGTTATGGCTTCTCACCTGGACAATTTGGCCCCGTTATGCCAAGCACTGTATTTCACGATGAGAGTTGCCTTGACGGCTCACCTCAAACAAAGAACAGTAAATGCCGAGCTGGAGGACCCTCGAACAGAAAGAACAGCAGAAAGAATAGGATTTTGTCGGGTACAACGTACAAAGCTTCATTGTTGTATGGCGTATTTCGAGAGATACTCTGATATTGAAATAACCCATTTCATTATTCCGACCTGCGAGCCCGTCGGATATCTAGCAGTAGCACTAGAACTGAAAATGTATCGAAAGTCGCAATTTAAATCTAGCTCGGTGACCTGAATTGTCGGGCAACAAGCAACATGTTTTCAAGTCACCGGCCGTTCAAAACTCTGTACACAGGTGTGTGGATATCAATTCAGCAAACTGCATCAAGCTCTTCAACTTTCATTCGGTCAGTGTTGGACTTGGCAATAAATTCTACTGCCCCTAGAGAACTGCCACTGACTCTGCTGCCTCTATTTTGCCTGGTCAATAGTTTGGTCAAGAAAGTTTCTAATGGTGACATCACTACTGCCACGACAAAATCATGCTTGATTTTCGGGGCTGCGGTGGGAAGCTATCAACTATGGAACCTCTCAAATTCATTCGTTATAGACTGGTTACCCTACCACTATGAAGATTCGTTTCGAGGTCCAAATGCGATCAAGATATTGCACTATATTCAAAAGCATTGCTTACCGTCGCTAAATCACCAAATACGTCTCAGACCCAGCTTTGCGCACCACCAAAGAACGCATAATTTACTTGAGGGTGGCCAAGAACTCGGAACTACAACCATCAAATCAAGTTGGTTCCCCTTCCGGAACCACCGTCTGCATTTTCAGGTTGTGAATGAACTATCCGAACTTCAAAGATCATCTATGGACATCGATGACATTGAAAAGCACAATGTGCTTCGACTAAGCTGCTTCTCGGGCGGCAAGTCGATACTAGACAAATTCCTTGAAGAGGTTGAAAAGAACGAAACCGGTAACATGCTATCAATTTGGACAGTATCAGAATCCAGCATAATTTCGTCCCATCCTTGGGTAGAACGAACGCAACGTTTAAGGCCACTTGAAACCATTGACCTCGACGAACGGGTAAAATCTGAATTGAAGGGGGACATTCGCAAGTTCTTGTCTAGGCAACAATGGTACGTCAATTGCGAGATACCCTACAGCCGTGGATATCTTTTCTTTGGACCACCAGGGACTGGGAAGACTAGTACGGCGAAAAGTCTTGCGTCAACATTCGGTGGGCAACTATACACCCTTACTCTAGATGAAATCACGGATGAGAACCATCTCCGGCGACTGTTCAGTATCCCCAAAAAGGGCGACTTCATTCTCATCGAGGACATCGATCGTCTTGATGATGGCGTCATGCAGCAAGAGAATGTAAACAGGCTTGTTGGGACCTGGCGAAGACGAAGGAGAAATATATCACTATCAGCACTTCTGAATGCGATCGATGGCCCGACGGGTCTTAATGATGGGGTCATACTTATTATGACTTCCAATACATCTGAACTTGACACAGCACTCGTGCGCCCGGGTCGGATTGATCAAACTCACTATTTCCCACATGCCACTCATGATGTTGCTAGATCAATATTCATGCGCTTGTACGAGGGCGATGCTACAACCCAGGAGAGCGATGGTGCGACATCGCTTAATCTAGACCAGCTGGCGGATGAATTCGCGCAGCAGGTACCGGCAGAGACTGTGACGCCAGCTGAAGTCCAAGGATATTTGACTATTAGAAGCAATCCTTCTGATGCGGTACAGGATTTTGGGGCTTGGGTGGAGGATGCGATCTCCCGGTCTACTCGAAGGTGTCCAAGTACTCAGAGTGCGGACGTAGTCGACCAAGAGGACATTTGGATGCAGTCAGCTGATATGTGACTTGGTGCATATTTCCAAGATAGGGAAAGGAGTAAACATAGAATGAGACTTGGAGTTGGTTTAGGGGAATTTATGGAGTGACCTTTGTTTGTTCTGCTGTCCATGGCGTACCATTGGAGGCATCCACAACTGTCTTAATGTTGATTGGTTCTATTTCATAAAATTTAACATGAGGTGCATTCATTTTTGAAAAAATAGAAGCAGATTAGCTAGACCGTATATTGATCCACTTCTTCGAAACATTGAACCACAACGTCATACAGCGATCCATTTCGCATCGCCTCGTAAACTGCGGATATCATAGATCCCATAGTCCTAAACTTGAACTTTGGATCAGGGCTTTCAACCTCGATTCCGTTTGCAAAATCAGCCTCTCGGATATACTCTTCGCCAAAGAAAGGTACCCCAAGTGTTGTTCTGACGAATTCATACAGCCTTCGCGCTGCAACGCCTAGTATAGGTTTGGCGTCAGGATTCGCTAGGTATTGGGCACGTATGGTAGCGTAAATTTCAGAAGAAGTTCTTGCAGCCGTGATACCCCAATCCTGGACTGCTTGAAGACTGGTTTGAGTCGAAGGAAGTTTGCGCAGGAAGCGGGCTTGCAGGTTGTCAGTAGCGTTGAGAAAACGGACTGATGAGTCCATGTGTGTGGTTTGGTAGGTATCGTCTGCGAACTTAGCCCAAAGTTCGTTGATGAGCTGTTCAAACTCTGGCCCAGACGAGGGTGTCTGAACACAAGAGTCTATACAACGTCTTGTAATCTCTTTGAACTTTGGTTCAAGGGTATTGCGAAATTGAAGATCCAGTGCGCGTAAGTCTAGGGCTTGACAGAGAGCAACAAGATTCGCAGCGGCGAGCTGAGTGAGAGTGTCTACAGCAGTTAGGGTATAGCGACCCGAGATCAAAGCTAGTGAATTGATGCTCTGATTTCCCATCTCGGCAGACTGTACGTGTGACACAGGGTTCGCAAGAAATCCCAGCTCCGATTGCAAGGCCGCAACATAGATGTCGGTTCCCTTCCATATCCACGATTGACTTGGCTCATCAACCACCAGATTAGGGGCGAGACCTTTGTTGGTTGAAGGATTGATAATTTCTGTACATTGGGCGAACATGATTTGTCCGAGTGCCTGGCAGCCCTGGCGCGCTTTCTCCATTGCTGATGTGACAGCCTTTGCTTGGAAGTTTCCTCCGTGTAACAATTTTCCTGAAGGATTTATCAAGGGGTTATCGGTGACAGAATTGATTTCAATTGAGACCTGGGAGTGCGCAAGAACTAGATCTTCAAGCACGGGACCAATCCATTGTGGCGCTGTACGTGTAGAGTATCTCTCTTGTCGAAGACTGAATTCCTGAGAGCCGTTGTTGTCTGCCACGAGGCTAGATCCTCGAAGAAAGCTTCTGAGACTATTGGCACATTCTATCTGACCCGGGTGCGGCCTGACCTGAGCGAAGAATGCATCGAAACTTTCCTCAGTACCACATAGAGTCTCTACTGACATGGCAGTCAGAACCTGAGATACTGAAGCCAGACAGAGCACCTCATGAACTGCTAAACTTGCAACCGCTGCAGATGCAGCAGTTCCATTCACCAACGCGAGTCCCTCCTTAGCTCGGATGTCTATTGGCTGGATTTGACCAAATGCAAGGGCTTCCTGAGCAGATACCAGCTCTCGGCGGTTGTCCCTGTCGATCCACGCCTGCACAGATGGCTTGCCCTGCAGTACCCCGCCAAGGTAAGAGAGCGGAGATAGATCCCCAGAAGCTGATATACTACCTCGGAGTGGGACTCGAGGAACGATATCCTGGTTTAGAAGCTGCAGTAGTCTTTCTAAAAACACTGGACGCACACCTGATGCTCCACGTGAAAGGGAGTTCAGGCGTATAAGCATAGACCCACGGACCCAGGATTCCGGCATCGAGGTCGTTTCAATGGGGCTGCTCAAAGGTTTCGATGAAGTAAACCCAGGTGGTAGTTCTGACTCGATGTCAAAATCCGCATTACCTGAGAGCACTCCATAGTGCAGTCCTCTGATTAGCCCTCTCTGAATTTCTTCTACAGCCTGTGATCGGACGTTTGCGCTACCTCCAAAGCCAGTGTTGATGCCTTATTTAAAGTGTCAGCCTTAGTGACTTGCGTACCCAACCAATCGGGGTAGGGAGTCCCTACCGTAAAGCACTTCACCATCTTTGAGCTTGCCGTAAACCTGCTCTGTGTCTTTTCCGACGTGTTCCAAAACTTGATTTGTTATGATTGCTTTCCGACCATATCTAAGAGATGCTGGTGTTAGTGAAGTGTACTCATAAACATGCCTATTTGTTGCTGTACCTAGCTGATGCGATTACGTCCGCAAGCTTCAATGCTTTTCCATCAATTGTAGTTGTTTTCGTTTTGTCAATGATAAGATTTCGCAAGCTTTGCCAGTGATCCACAAGCAGTGGAATGAATTGACCGGCGGGCGCCATGGGTATGTGTTGGATGAACGATGCTAGCACAGCTCTTTGCTCAATGAAACGAAACTCGAAGTATTTGTGTAAAGCCTGTTGTTAGTGACCATAACAATGGTAGAGAATAGCCACTGTGTTGAAAATCTATTCTCAGAAGCACTTGATTGCTATTTGTGATTCGATGTGGGAAGACAAGATGATGAACTCTGCGCCGCTTTCCTATTTGTGAGAGCGATGATGATAACTTGATTGAGAAATGTGGGTCGAACACGAGGAGTGTCCGTATCGTAATGACCTCGTATTATGCTATGGACCCACTTGCTTCCCCGACATGGTAAACTACATACCTGTAAAACCAGTCAATGGTTTCTCCACACGTTTAACGGCTTTCCGAATGGCTCTAGGGAGGCGGTCAAAATACGTCATTTGTGCGCACTTGATATGGGATATACAGCAATTGTAGACTGCCCAAAATGAGGGTTTGTATCCGTTCCGAGGTCTATCGTCAGAAAACCACATGTGGGAGTTCCGATTACTTGCTGAATAAACTATAATTTTGGCCCAGCTTTAGTATGGGCAAGACGCTGCGTGTCAGCGTCCTCTTTCACCCCACTGATCCAATTATCCGACAGTTCTTTTCTATTGTTCTTGCTCTTTCCAGTAACAAAAGTCTCCCAGAAGCTCTGCTCATGTTCCCACCTAAGTAATTCTCTGCGAAGGAAATCATGAATTGTGACTGCAACGACGGCAGGCTTCTCAAAGCAGCAAAGGTGGCCAGCATCCTCCAGTTCTTGCTCTTCAACGCCACCATCCTCGACTCCACCGTTGCCGCCTATCCCGGTCCCTGTAAATTTCACGTGAAGATTGCGCACCTCGTCGAAGTTGATGTGCGAATATTCACCATAGATAAATATTGTTCGCGGGCGCAGGGTTGGTAAGGACTGCATTGTTAATACACCTTCAGGCCTAGTCCACATCGCATTTGCGTGACCCGAAGACGGTATGTATTCGGGGTTCATCATTCTTTCTTTAAGCCTCGATGTTCTGTTCGAAGGGTCTTCTGGGAGCGGCGCGAAATTAGGTCTAATATATGACCATGCTTCTTGTGCCTTTGGCGTGGCAAGTATGACCTTTCCTTCGTCTGAATCTCGTAAACCATACTTCAGATAATTTTGAAGTACACGGGAGTCCATGGCCTGGAAGAACGCATTTCTGCTAATCTGCTTTTCTGCATGGGCACGTGAGTCCCATGTTTCGCGACGAGATGACGAGAACATGGCTGCGTTCGGACCTGGAGGTGGAAAATCTTGGATAACAGGTTCCATAATAATCAACGAATGCAACAGCCGCGGGTGCATTAGAGCAAGATTGATGCTGACATTTATTAGATTGTGCTCATGTGCGTTATGTCGTTGCGACCTACATCTGCAATGCGCCCATGCTGTGCCCCAGCCCAACAAAGGGTGGGCTCATTCGATGTCGGAACTGATTCACGAGGAGGAACAGATCTCGTGAATGATCCAGCCAGTTTGGATCGTCTCCTAGCTCCTCCGAGTTAAGAGCATAGCTTGCACCCTGGTGAGCAACGTCTGCTATCCATACAGCCCGGATATTGCGAGCATCAGGCCCGCTCCAAAGATCTTCCCACAATGGCTCATAGCATTCCTAGTATTGTGAGTGGCGCCATACCTATTAGCTCAGAGTTAATGATTTACCTTTGGAAAGCCGTTTGCATGAGCAGCAATGATGGTCACCGAATTGTCTCTCGGCTCGATAGCTTTAGGTCTATACTCCTTAACGGCGAGATATAACTCAGAGTTGTCGCTTTTTGTGCCATGGGGGAACTGGCGAACTAATGTGCAAGGAGAACGATGTTCCGTTACTGTAAAACTCGCAGCAGGCATGATAGAACCTTTCGCTGTTTCGCGACAGGATGCGGTAAACTTGAACCAAGATATTCACGATGGAGTCAGAGGTGTCAGACAGAGCCAGGAAGCTCCTAATAATAATTTCAGTCATCCCCAGGAAGAGGGGGTCAGCACTATCTGAAGGACGATCCTTAGCCAAGTCTGGGATTGCCCCACAATTTCAACGCCCTGTCCTGCATCATCATGTACACAGAGCCAGACTACGATTGTATATGACGAACCTTACAATAGCCTTGAGCACCAGGCTCCATTCACCCCTTTCCAAATCAGAATATGTCGGCTCAAACACAAGCGGAGGTAGACACCGGTATTCCCGGGAAGCGGCTCATTGCTTCTACTATAGATGCACAAGCTGTGTCGCGACCTAATGAAGCCATCTTTTCTATTCCGAAAGACGCCTCAGATCTCTCAAAAGGGTTCCGGGACATCACATGCAAATCTTTTTCAAATGCGATCAACCATGCTGCTGTTTGGCTAGTCACCAATGTCGGGGCATTAAGTAATGCTCCATTCGATGCCATCGCCTACTCAGGCCCGAATGATTTGCGATATCCCATTCTAGCAGTCGCAGCGTCGAAAGTTGGAAAGCAAGTGAGTGGAAATATTTTGAAGTGACTATGGCCCTAGCATGTGCTGTGGATTGACATGTGCAGATCCTGTTCCCGTATTCTCTGGCGCCTGCTTTGGTCAAGAAGAACATGATCCTTTCTACAGGCTGCAAAACTCTTCTTCATCCGACGAATGAACGTGAAACGGCACAACAACTTCTCGCTGATGCTCCGCATATCAAGACTGTCACAGTTCCTGAACTTGATCATTGGCTTAACGCCAATGAAATTGCCCCATTTCCCTACCCCAAATCGTATGATGAAGGGAAAGACGACCCGTGGCTTATATTCCATACATCTGGGACCACAGGATTTCCCAAAATAATCACCTACACGAACCGCATGATGACTTCGTTCGATATTGCGCAAGGACTACCTGAGCATAAGGAGCATACTCAGCTTGGCTGGCACAGTCATAGACGGTGCTTCTCAGTCGTACCGTTGAGCCACTTCTCGGGCTTGTGCGCAGCGCTTCAAGCTCCTTTCTTCTTACATTCCATTATTGTACAAGGCCCAGCAACAAAAGCACCGAGCCCTCGAGGCATCATAGAGACGTTAAGATACAGCCAAGCAAAAGGTTTTGTCGCGCCACCCTTCCTGTTGCGAGCATTAACACAACAGCCACCTGCACTAGAGATCCTCAAGAGCCTCGATTACATACAATGGATTGGGGCCGCTCTTGATGCAGAAACTGGTAATTTTCTTTCAAAATACGTAAAAATATGTCCTGCGATGGGAACGACAGAATGTGGCCCCTACTTTCTGGAGACAGCCGATTCTCCCAAAGACTGGGCCTACTATCGCTTTCAGTCAGGCCAAGGAATCCATTTTGAAGAAAGAGGAGATAAACTATATGAGCTAGTATTCAAGAAAGATCCCGATGCCGTATGGCAACAAGTCTTTTCTGTGTTTCCGGATACTCCAGTGTATCAAACAAGAGATCTGTTCCAACCACATCCAGACAAAGAAGGACTATGGGCGTACGTTGGTCGCTCTGATGATATTGTAGTACTTTCAAACAGTGCAAATATCGATGCCGCTTCGGTAGAGGAAACCATATCCAATCATCCAAGCGTGCAGATGGGGTTCGTCGGTGGCAACGGACGTGAGCGCCCGTTTCTTGTTATCGAGCTCACGCCAGCGGCAAGCGAGATATTCAAAGAGAAAGGCTTCGAAATTACCATGAAAGAAATATGGCCGGTAATAGAAGAGGCAAACAAAGGGCTTTCCAATTATACTAGGCTGCGGAAGGAATTTGTCATAATTACTGAGAGCGAAAAGGGTTTGATGAGGAATCCAAAAGGATCACTGGTGCGAGCAGCGAGTGTTAAAAAGTTTGAAGTCGAGATTGAGCGTCTTTGTGGAGGCAGGGTTGGTATGAATCATTTGATTATCTAAGTCCAGGTATTCACCCAACAGTTCAATTATAGCACCCGCAGCTTTCAGCACCGGCTCGATCGATGGGCCCCTGTATTTACCTCTGTCGAATATCTTTTTCTGAATTTCAATAGCATCGCGGTTTAGCCCCTAGTAATTTTCTCAGCGTAGGGTAGGAATTTCTCACATTTCATGTAGTCTGAGGTCGACTCTTCAAACTATGTGCGATGCTACTGTTGATGCACTAGGTTAGGTCCACTGCGTAGACAACACGAGAGATCTGAGCACTGGCACCACTGCCAACAGGGTTGCGTGCCGTCGTTACGAAGCCATGACGCTGATTGTCCTGCGGAAAATTTGTTTTGGGAAATCGTCCGTACAAAATAGTGGGGAAACGACATCGAAACCCGACGCTAATTTCTATTACAGGCGAGGCACAGAGGAGAGGATAGTGAAGCACGTCGGGATGGCCACTTGCTAGCTTTTTCTATTTTCCAGAGTGCACTGTAGCCAGTTAATAATCCTAATGCCTTGAGAGTGTACAGCCTAGAATACCAGCAGCCAGCCAGCCCGACGTGCCTGCCCTCTCTAGGTTCGCGAAACAGCGGATTGCGCCTCATCAAATCATAGAACACGTGTGATTTTGTGTATTGTGTGACCATCGTGTTTTCATGCAGAGTCATCATCACATGTTGTATCTGGAACGAGGTAGGCCAATCCACCATCAAACTACAAGACTCACAGTTCGTAACATTCTATAGAGATTAGGATAAACCAGCTAGAATGTTCGGCGCAATCACGCAGCAGATGCAGGCCTCTATAGATTAAAACAAACTTAAGTTGCCAATGTACCATCTTGTATGAGAGGTAAAATTACTAGGATTCAAATGTTGTTGGCTTCAATGTCAGGCACTCACTATCTAACTTTACTATGCCTTGCCTCCTTTCCAACCCTGTATCTCATCCAGTGTGAGAACATACTCATCATTGTACACTTCTTTGAGGAATGAGAGGCTGTTCCATTGCCCACCTGAAATGAAATCACCAGACCAGACGCAGAAGTACACCCAATCCGCCTGATAGGCCTTCAGCAATGCCGGCTCCATAACTGATCCAATCTCAGCCGCAGCGATGATTTTAGTATCGTTTGTTAGTGCGAGTAAATTGTTGTAAGTAGCAGACACAGGCTGCAGATTATGGTCAGCCAGACCACTTGCAATGAGAGAATCAAGCACTTACCCCATGGTCACCTTGACTATAAGTATCGGCGCTGACGATGTCGACAACATCACTGCCAGGGTACCAGTCTTTTGCGACGGAATTCCACACCCAGATCAAGTTGTTGATGCCGTGATGCGTAGTTAACCTTTCATATACGATTCGATACAACTTCTTGGCTGGCTCAGGGCCATGTGCGCCCCACCAAAACCAGCCTCCCTCCGCCTCGTGGAGTGGCCGGAACAAGACGGGCACTTTTGCGTTCTGCAGCTTCTTCAGCTGAACCGCAATTGTGTCGATATCTTTGATCAGTAACGTGTAGTTCGCATTCTTAGTATCAGCAAGTGCATCGACGATGTTGAAATCCGTGGCTCTCGTATAGAATCCGGACCACCAAGGCTCGGTTTCATTATCGTATAGACCTACTGGTGCGCCCCAGTGCCAGGCAAAAGTGATAATCCCACCCTTGGCTGCGAATGCAATAGCTTTATCCACATCAGTGGAGGAGGCACCCCGCGACGTTCGAGATTCGGTATAGTCTAGATGAAATCAGCTTGGTTGGGCAAGATAAAGTCACATATAGTACCCATGAAGTCAAGCCCAAGAATAGCAGGCGTTTTTCCGACATTTGTAGTAACCCAATCAAGTGAAGCCTGATCTTGTTGGCCGGAGAGGATATGCTTTCCATAAATGCTTCCCAGATATTTAAGCAGTGCTTTGGCATCTGCATTAGCCTTCTTGTTTACTGGTTTAGTGGTGACTTTATGGGGTCCTCGTGGGGCAGAAGGTGACAGTGTAATCGCATCGACAAGATACCTTGCGAATATTAGTACTTTATGCCATTGAACGAACAATCTAGAGTCAAAATACCAGCCCCAATTACTCTGGATCTCGAGAGCGTTTTTGCCAGCAGTGAGCAAAACCTGGCCTGCAGATACAGTCTTCCATTCAGTCGTGGCGGGAAGCGAGATTTGAGACCCAGCACCATTAGCTACGATGTAGGTGTACTTGTCACCGTAAGGGCCATTGTATACGATACTCAAATCGTATAAGCCTGCCGTAGTGATATCTGCTGTGAACTTGATGGAGTCGGTCGACTCATCGAACCCTTCTACGTATCCCGAACCTGATATTAAACTCAGTCAGGCCAATTTGCCCTCATGTATTGTCAATTATCAATACCTGTAAATCCAGCGACAGCCGTTCCAACAATCACGCCTGACAAAGTTGCTGACTCCGCTTGTAGTGTGATAGTCTGTGCAACTGCAGTAGCAGCACAGGCCGCGACGAAAAGTACCGCAGAAAGCATCGTCAATGACAATCAAATCTAGCGCATGTGCATATGAAATAGATCATGGTGTCGCAGCTCGTTGTTTATACTTCAAAGTTCCTATGGCCAGATTGCGCACAAAATGGCACCATCAAGGCCCGGGATTAGAAGCCGTGATAGTACTCAAATTACAATATAAAAAGCTTGAGCAAAACACAAGTTAACATTCGGATGTCGCGAGTTACGGATATCCGGGATTCTGGGTTCTGCGTAAATTAGATTTAATTACAGGGCAGTAAGTGTACCCCGGATTAAAGAAAACCACCAATCAGGCCTTGTACCCATCCACTAAAGCATTTTGCTTTCATATAAAACTAGGGAAAGGAGACTTTTCATTAATGGCGGTTTGCCATTTACTCAACATCTAGTTCAACATCTAATTGTAGTTCCGGGAACATGTCCATTCCATTCCGTTCCCATTCGGGCAATTATGCACCTGCAATACGTAGGTGAACATCGTGACATAACAAGTAGTAACATTATTATTTTCTGAACATTGTTTACATTCATGATAAAAACATACCTAACACCTGTATACGCCGCCGTTTCCTAGTATACAGGGAAAGCACTAAACCTACGTTTGGGCATCCTGCCTGGTAACCTTACCCATGGCCCTGGTATCGAATGTGAACGAATTGCTAATATTACAATCATGAAGGAGTACATTAACGACCTTTCAACGCCAGATCTGCTGTGCGCTCAATATCGACGCTATCGCTAAATCTCTCAAAATTGAACTGTTGCAACACGAACAATTCCTTCTGAGTTAGTCGATGGGAAGCCCTCTCACCTCCGGCATTCATTCCGTTCAACACCGGCGGAAGAGTCGCGATCTCGTGTAAAGGTCCCTCTGTACCATCTACGGAGTCTGGGGCAGGTGGCAGTACGCCAAGGTTGCGAGGAGCGCCTTTGTTCATCCAGTTCAGAGGCGCCACGTGAAGCGTAGGGTCGTCACTAGAAGTGCTGCTGCGCGGGGAGTGAATTGAAGGCGAGTAGGTACTGCCCGCCTCGCTAGGTAGCGGATAAGGATCGCGCTCCTCTTTGATCGGAAACATCCCCTTCTCATGCTGCGCCCGCAACTCCCTCTCTTCGTAGTATATCGGCCGCTTGATGCCGCCAGCTTCACTTTGCATGACGATCAACGGCAACGAACCCTTCCTGGACCCATCGCTCGTCGAATTCGATCTTTTGGTGGACTGCGATCCGCTCCGGCTTCTGATTGTGCTCCGTATGCTGGAGAAGGGCGACGAGACCTTGGACATTGCTTGAGAGATCTTCTTACGCTTCGCTTGGACGAGCTTGGGTAGTGAAAGTGAACAAGCGACTATAAATCCGAGCGCGACCTCTGCCTGCGTCCAAAGACCAATGAGAAGTCCATTGTGAGATATATCGGACTCAGTGAATATGGGCGCGATCTTGATCGTGAAGACGATGCGCATCACTGATGCAACACATGCACTTTGGCTCGTTAGCAAGTACCCTAAGTATGGAGGTGAGAAAGAAAGTCTTACAGTAAACCCGTTGCGAAAAGCGATGTGATGACCAACTTCCTTGCCAAAGGCACTCTCAACTGCCAGAGACTTCTCGTCGGAAGGAGCAAGATTATTACATCGGATGCCATGTTGAATATCCCCTGGCTAATGACAATTGGTCCGTGGTCGTGACACTTGCCATCTGGTGTAAATTTGTTCCAAATCATGGTTCTTGGCTTGCAGTAGAACATTGTCCAGAATGTGAAGACCGTGTAGAAAATGAAGCAAGCGGCAATTGTAGTACATGCACCATACCACATCAATCGATTCAGCTGTCGTGTCGGGGCAAATACTCGTAGATACTGCAAAAGAATAGCTGTCTTCACAAGGAAGCTCAGGGGACAGTATATCACTTCGGCTACGTTCATCCACTAGTTTTGTTAATACGGAACTGATTGATCGCGAGGAGAACATACGTATAATTGATTAAACAGTTGACGGAATGTAACCTGCCATTGATGTACGCCAGCGCCCCATTTCACCATGAGGTAACCATTTGCAATTTCAACAACCATGAGAGGCTTTCATATTACTGTCAGCCCTAGCACTTTCTTCGTGAATTGTTGACGTAGACTTACAAAAGCAAGAAAAATGAAGTCTGAAATTATTGTCAGTCTTAACATTTATGAAAATAGTGTATGTATCTTACAGTCAGCCAGTTCGAACCCTCTTGATATCGCCAATTTCGTATAAACTCGCAAGATCAGGAAGATCCCAGGAACGGCTGTACAAAGGATCGCAACCACGAGGAACCAAACTTGATCGGGCCCATCTAAAGTCATCTCAACGACAATTCCTTCCGGAGGACGCAGCGCTGGAGTGTTTAACATGATCTCTAAAGGGTTCGTTGGGTCGCCAATGGGCGGAAGCCCAGGTGCCTGGCCTCCCGCAGGCGCCATCTTGAAGATTCACCACAATGTTGCGCAACGAGGTTCGTGATGTGGTAGTACGCAGACGCGTACGACATGAATTTTTTGAATGTCAGCAAATTTTGAAAATCATAATTGGGGACAAAGCCGTATTTTGGACGAGTATGTCTGACGGATGTCGGACTACTTCAAACATGGCTGGTTCTGGAATTGGTTAGCGTACGGCTCTCACGAATAGTCTCGCCAGCCAAAATAATTTTCCGACCTGGAGTTTTGACTTCAAACGATAAGAGTCTGGGCTCGTAGGCTTTGAATGCAAAATCTGTAGAAGATGAGCAGTCTTTGCATCATACGTGGTAAGTTATGACATAAGACCACCATGGATGCCGCGTGTTTAGTTGTCGAAGATGACTCTCGGCACGCTGTGCAGCTAAGCTCAGCAGTAGGATTCAAGTCCGCAAAGTGGCTTCAATCTTACACTGTTCATCCGTCCGCGATGAAATTTTTATCAACACTTGATCATTTATCGTAAAATGAATTCGAAGAAGGACTTTGATTGCCTCATACATATCGAGTGTGGAAGCGATTATGCTTAAGCAGGACATGGCGTGTCAGACGGACTTGCTGGTGTAGATTTTTGGCGTCCGGCGCGAACGGTCGATCCCACGTGGTTTCATGGCACAAAGTCCGTGTATTATGGAGAAAGGCATACATAGTCTGGAGGAGTGTCAGAACCAAGTTATAGGGCAAACCCTGGTCGTACATCAACATCGACAACATCCATGCAGTTTGTGCTTACTTTGATTCGCCTTAGAACGATCGCTGCCAACCGCGCATATTGTGTCACCAACCACCAAGCTTGCTCGACTTGTTACGCATGTGGATTGGTGATTCATATATATAAGTAGCATTGAAACCACAATATTAACTTGGTATCATTGCGCTAGATTTCTCATTTGAGATTCTTAGCTGCGTCAGAGATAGAGGAAAGTCAAAGGCGTCTACTGAGGCGTAGAAAGGCGGGCGCAATGGTAACGCAAGTCCGTCCGACGGTGCTTGTTTGGCCGATCATACGTGTCGTAGATCTCAGACGCTATGTGAGCGAGTTGAGTACTTGAATGGTGGCGAGATCAAAGCGTTCTTGGGTCAAGTCCTAACTAGCTGACATAGTGCAGATATACATGATTGAAGTCCCCGTCCGGATTCCAAGTCACGTGCCGAAGTCTGTTCACTGAAAGTGATTTTCTGCTAGGCCGCAATAAGGATTTCATCATGGAAGCAATCGGGCCACCTGGCCTACGAGTGAATTGAGAAACATCCAAGACATTCGACCAATTAAACAAGCCATATAAGTCGCACGGACAATATTCACCATGAATGTATTGTACCATGGTGCACCCGACAGTGAAAGGTGTTTGGTAGTGAAATGCAGAAGTTTCACTCTGTAATCGACGTTCGTAAATGATCACCAAGCCCTGTTCTTACATTGTTCATGTTCATTGCGAGTGATTGTGCAAGCTCTCCCACTAGCCAGAATGTTTCGCGGGCACTGCTACTTGGGTACAGAAATTATCGAACGGAACATGCAACTCCAGAGCCTTTCGCCAATTGACACAACTGTTAACTGCAACCCTTTCAGTTGGCGAAACAAGATGTCGACCCATTATGATGTTCTCTCAGTCGGTCGGGATGCGAGTGCGCAAGACATCCGTAAAGCCTGGATGGCGTTATCTACGCAGAACCACCCAGACAAGACCAGGAGCCTCCCTCCTGAGGAGCGGGCAAGGCGAGAAGGCATCTTGAAAACCGTGAACAATTCTTATGAAGTGTTAGGTGATCCTTCTAAAAGGAAGACGTATGATGCTTCCCTCTATTGGTCGCCAGAGAATCCAACCATTCCTAAAAGCCCTTCGCGCCCCTCGAAACCAGAAAATCCAAACACCATTCGACACCAAGACGACAAAGGCTGGAATGTAGAGATCACCATTCCAAATCGATATCGTGTCCACTCCGGAGGGGTACATATCTTTAACTCGTTAGTATCGAACAACTGTCTGCTGGTCATCGTTTCTCTCCCGTTCAACGAGGGCTTTGATCCCGAGAAAGCTACGGTCAATAGTAAAGACTTTATAATCCGGGTATTCGACTCTCCAAATCATTGGCATGTAGCTATCAACACCGAATTCCAGATTCGCCGGGAAAGCGGGGCGACTCTGAACGTCAGGTTCACCCCAATTCCCAGGCCAGAAAACGACCACAGGCAGTACCCCGGAGAAGATTGGCATGTTGATGTCGATCATTCCATTCGGGCACCAAAGGATGCAGCTTTGGTCATCACTCGAATGAGGTTTCAAACAAACCAGCCTGATGGTAATGACGGCATTGCAGCCGATGATCTGCGAAAACAACTAGAGTTCGATAGGCCTGGGATCAAGATTGTGGATTTAGAAGACCGCGATCGTATCTTTCATTCCAAGGTCCAAGGCACACATGCATCCCTCATCGTAGCGGCTGGGTACAGATTGTAAGCCCCGGCTCTTCGCCAATTATCTAGACGACTATTCCTCATAGTCATCGCCGTTCGGCACTTTTGATGCTATGAATCCATGTGTTATAGTATAAACAGAGTAATACAAAAGGTTTTATACAATTGAACGGAAGTGACTTAAACTAAAACGCCAACCCTTTGGCGAACATATCATTGATAATACAAAAGTAGTCGTGACATTGTTTTGATCCTGATAGCAAGACCTACTGTGCACGCCCCCTTCCTCTCCTGTGACCTCCACCACGCGCACCACCCCGGTACGCATTCGGTGACCCATCCTGAGGGTTCAGTGTCTGGACATTGTTTCCTGCTCCTTGTTCTGGAGTGCTTTGTCTTCGAGCCGCATAGTCGCCTCGGTGTTGGAAGGCGCCGCGTGGATGAAAGTTGTGCGGTGACACAGAACCACGTTGGTGCGCGTTGCCTCTTTGATATCCTCCCCGAGCATTTGCAGCACGACGCTGATGCCGGTTGTCTGGTAATGGTTGCTTCCAATACTTTTGGACGAAATGGGGATGCACTTTTAGTCGCACTTCGTCCATTACTCTTACTGTTAGTGGTCCCGTCTTGGTCTCCCGCAATACAACAGCGGCGCCTTCGGGAAAGTCTTCGCCTTCCACGATGCCTTTCAACTGTACGAGAAGGCTAACAAGCTTTCGCAAGCCATCCTGTGATTTCTCTTCCCAATCAGCGATATTTGATCGGGCCTCTTTGTAGTTAACGCGGCTGAAGACGCCTGTCTCTGACTGGTAGCGCCCCGTGAAAAGATGCGTCGTCCGGCCGAACCAAAGTTGATCCATGCATGGGTAGGTACCGACGGATTTTGTGCGCCCCTCAGCATCGTATTTGATAGATTGCGATTTGATTTCAGCGATGTTAGCACATGGAACAAGTCGACCTCTTCGAATTACCCTGATAGGGGCTGTGAAGTTGAAACGGGGCCTCTCTGTCAGATCGGGTTTGCCAACAGTCTCGAGAGTGGTTGGTACAACTTCCCTGGGCTCAGTCTCTTGATAACACGCATCGGCTTCGAAACGGACTGCTACTCTCAAGGGTCCCATCTCATATCGAATAACTCGATAATGGCTTGTCGCATCTTCTAGCCCCTTTTCAGGTTGAGTGAAGTGGCTTTCAAAGTTATAACCGTGACTGATTCCGTTCGCCTTTCGCCAAAATCTGTCCGCTTTCTTGACAAGGATCAGGGTGTTATTGATCTTATGCAGATCTATTCGGAATGGTCCTGTCGACTTTCCCTGCACATATTCCAGCAGGGTCCGAAAATTGTTTCGATCCGCTAAGATATCCAAATCATCGAATTTGACATTTGGATTCATGCTACTTAGTGCACAAAACATGGGAGCGTAAGGATATTTCGGCTGGCGTGCGTGGTTGTGGTCCACGAAATGATAGCCATTGTCGTTCGGGACCGTATAGGGTAGCGACGGCGATGTCCACAGTGGCGGAGCCCCAGGAACGAAGATAGCATTGGTGCCATCATTAGTCTGTTGCCAGTTGTAACAGCAGAGAAGTTCGGGTGGTTGTAGCCATGTGACACTCGTGGCGATCGGCAGAATTGAGGCGGAGGGTATGGTGTGTAGTATGTCACCAGTGAATCTCATCAGCCCTGCTAACTCCCTCTTTCTCTTGAGCGCCTTCTTTCCCTCCATCGCAGATGTTGTTTCAGCCAATCTGGCTGGACTAGCTTCGCCAGCCTGAAGCAAAGTATCGGTCTTCTTTTCTTCTTCAATCTGGTGTGTGGCAAGTTCGATCTCACTAGTCCCACCATCCTCTTCCGAGGAGGAATTACATTCCATATCAGAAGAGCCTAGTTCCGAACCAGTGTCAAGTACTTCTGCAGGTTCACTCCGCTGCCTATGAGCAATCGGTGTTTGCGATTCCACTGCTGCTGCAAAAAGAGCAAAAGCGTCCTTGCCATCATTTCCGGATCCAGATGGAGGATTTGCAACAGTGTTCAAGCCCGCAGCCGAGTTTCTTAACATGGATTCCATTCGGTGCAGGAAATCTTCAATCGAATTAAGCAATCTCAGGAACCCAGGTGGCAACAAATGTACTTACCATTTGACGCTTCATCATTATCACCCGACATGTCGATGGATGGCGCCTTCGAATGATTGATGATCTGTGCCCCGGGTGGAAAAGTTGAAGTGAGGCCCTCACTTAATCAGATCTTGAGACAATTTGAAACAACAAAGGAAAGGCTTTCCGTGCTCAATCTTGCTCGAAGCCCCAAAGTCGGTTTGACTCTCAGAGCCAGGCTTCTGGTTGTGCGGGTGTGGCTAACAGGTAGCGCACTGTCAAGTGAAATCCTAAATCGAAACGATTAGGGAAGTAATAGCGCTGACACGCTCTGGGATCGTACAAAATCTGTGAATACTAGCAAACGCTAGCTTCCACTCTGATTGCTAGACACAGATCCAATGAAGCTGAACCAAGAAAACACTGCGGGTGAGTTTGTGAGGTGTTGGGTAGAAAGAGTCGCGTTGATCGTGAGAGTTAAGACGGTTAAAACAAGGCTAATCCCAAATAAGTTAAGCTGTATTTTGCCCTCTTTGAGTTCACGATACAAGCTGGCAAGTAAAGGCAAAGCTACGCGGTAATTCTGCTCTTCGATCTGTTCATTACCCAATCCTAGATTGAGGTGGATTTTAGATTCTTGGGAAATACATTAATTTTGTCGAGCAGGATGATCAAAATTGTAACTTATTTTCGCAAATCTACCATTTACATTCTTCGTACATGCCCACTTTGCTGCTGGACTTGCAGTAGTCCCAATGTAATGGCGCTCGCGACGTTCGATATCAATTAGTAACTGAACTGGCTAGTCAAAAGATTGTAGACATCATTCGCACTTTCACTGCCGAAAGCCTCGTAAATGAGGCTATCGTTCATGATCATCATGTCGCTTCCGGAAAAACCCCCATACTCTGTTTCGGTAGCTCGTTCATTTCCCCCTTGCGCATTGTTTTCGACGCCATAGCCGTTGCCCCACCCGCTAAAACCGTTCATGTCGACATTGGAAGGCATATTTGGCTCGGCTATTGATGCAAATTGTCCGGGGTTTTCTGATGTGGGGAACGTGGAGGCGGTTGACGTTGCTCGAGCCCGCCTGCTTTCAATCCGAGTTGATGCAGTAAAGCCATTCGAAGTTTGCAAGTCTGAAAGTGGATCTTGATTTAGTCCAGGTGGGGGGCCACGTGCTTGGGCTTGTCGGCTCTTCTCAAGCATCTTCTCAAGGCCAGCCGCAATGTGATACAATAGGTGGCGATCGCTTGTTACTGTGCCTTTGAGGAGTAATATCATTCTCTCCAATAAATTGGTAACATATTTTGTTTCCACGTTTAGTCCGATGATCATGTTCCAATTCGTGGTCACTTTCATCAGGAACACGGACGCAAAAGCAATCATCGTATGGACGTAGAGGGGTGTTCCTACAAGAGCTCGTCTCATATCTTCCTCCTCCAGAACAAATGTCAGGATACTCGCTGCGGAGCTGATGGCAGTATTTGCGAACTCTTTGCGCTCCGTGCTAAGACCGTGGTTGGTGGGTGACATAGTTCCAGTGGCAATGGAGGCTTCTCGCGAGCTATAATTATGGAAGATCGATGGCTGGGGTTGCACTGCAGCGGAATTGGCTGATTGAGTATGGGACAATGTGATACCACGGATGGCAAAGGAATTGATTTGCAGCTTCGCAAAGTAAGAGTAAAGAATAATCCCCTTCGGCGGAAATGTGCCAATGAATGTGTTATTGACTAAAATATTAGCGATTTTTCATTTTATCAAAGAAAATCAACCTACCTTGTCTAGCATGCCACTTCATACGCCAGCGATCTATCTCTACATTGAAATTTCGCATGTCCACGAAGTCAGCTTCCGATAACAACGCACCGCTCGGGTCGTCTTGCGGCAGTCTTCGGTTTCCAAAACGATCCTGCATCCTCGTCATGATTTGCATCAAGGCTACCTGACTTAGTATCCGGTAGTCGAGTGCGTTCGCGAGGGGTGATTGTAGATATCTCTCATGCTCCCTGATCTGAACGCTTTCGGCAATCATGGGTGGACGACCGTAGGCAATACTAAAGTGGTGATCACAAACATACAGCATATACCAAAGCCTGGCTCTTATGAAATGCTCGGGATCACCTTCGAGTGCGTTGAAGAAGGAATGGTGGATGTTTAATTCCGTTGCGATGCGTATTGCATGTCCAGAGAGTTTCCAACTCACTACGGGCCGGGCCATTATCAGTAGTGCACAAAGAGCCAGTTGGGCCAATACTTACCATCTGACAGCCAGAAAGCGGCAATGCACAACGCCCTAACATCATCAATAGAGTGATATCTTGAAAACATACTGCTCGATATCAGACCCAGGAACTCTTTATAGCACTTGTCAAAAGTCTCGGCGCTAGTGGGGATGTGAAGTGCAGTGACCGTTAGAATCGTGGCTGTCAGCATTTCGCTGCTTCTTCTTACTGAATCCAGGCTACCGTGAAGCTGTTCTAGACCTACCCAAAGGTAGTGGTTCAAGCTCGTATGAAAGATCGCATACAACTCCTCAGCTTCATGTTCACCAATGACTCCTCTCGTTATGAAGTCGTCTAGTTCTTCGAATGAGCGATTTGCGGGTCTAACAGTTTTGGCACGATTCGACCGGATATTACGGAGTCGAGTTACTTCATACAGAGAACCCATGGGCTCCTCGAGCCGTACGGCAGCTTGACGATCATTTTCATCATTACTAGTTTCGGGCTCCGCTGAATTTTCGCGTGTCATGGCCATGTGTGTATTTTCGCCCTGCCTTGAGTGGATCAAATCCGAATTAATGCTTCTGTTCAAGTCGGAACCAGGAGTAGTCATTGGGTTGGCTGCCGGAGTAGGCGTATGCGCTTGGAGCATGTTCTGTTGCCGAAGAAGAGCTTGAAGGGTGGACTGTATGGCTTGTATTTCATTGTGCATGGTATCGATCTTTTGCCTGTTGATGATCAGTTCACCATTGAATTGTTCCTCAGAATGGATGTGTGTACTCATATCGATTCTCCACCTCTGCAAGCGAGGAATTTGGGACATATTTCATCACGCATTCGATCTTTCTTCTTTGACAATTTCGACATTTCCGTTCTCCGGGCATTGCCTCACACTTCATCTTTTGCCGCTTGCATTCTTGACCTTGTTTTGGTCAGTTTTAATTGAGATCTCATTCACCCAAGCTACACTCACAGGCTCTTGGTTTTCTGCCGGGTCCTCCAACGCCACCCTCACGCCCCGACTTCTTTACATTATGTGAGATCTCAGCTACAGGGTTTGTATCTCTGTGTGAATCACGTTCCTTTGTCAAGTCCCCTGGCTCGGTGGTCCTCGTTGCTTCTGGGCTAGTCTCGGATGGACCTTGGGTCACGTGCGCCTTTGAAAGCTCCGCACTTTGACCTGGTGTCTCCATCCTTTAGAATCTGGGGTTGATGTAGTGTTTTCATTGTCGGTCAAAAAACCGGGGGTCTGCAGGCTGGGGTAATAATATGTGATGGGCAATGATGCATCATAGGCATTCCGGGAAATCGGCGGGAAATCACTCAAGTTGAATGGAAAGGTGGGGTCCGGTCCGATGATGACCTGATGGTTGGTGGTTCGGATGAAGAACCGAGGTTACTTTATTAAAGGCGTCCCAGATCAATTGGAAAAGGCTTGCAATTAGGCTGACCATCTAGAAGTACCACGTCCGGCTGGTGGTCGGCTTTTCAGGACTTTGGTCTCAATATTGAAGGGGATGGGTTTCGCCATCCAGGCGCTACAATGTGTGGCTTCGAGCAGCCTTGTATCACCAAAGAGCAGACACTGGAATAATAATAATAAGGGCCTCTTAACTATCCAATAAAAACCTTCTCATGGCCCTTGTTCTCTCATCAATCCATCTGCAAGGCAAACACATCAATGTGTTGCTGGAGATTTGCTCGTAGCTTTTATTGGGCTGTCGGATCGTAGCCTCGTCCAGGTTACTAAAAATTCACATCCGCTTAGTGGCTGCACCGAAATGCATGGCTTTGAAATCGCCCAGGATGTTTATGCACAACTAAAATAATCCCGAAACGTGAAACACGCTCTCCCATGGAAAAGAAAAGCATATACGACCCAAAGAACCATGGAAACTTCACTGCAATCCATAGTTTTTCAGACAAATTACTGAATTGAGTAAACGTTTGGCCGCTGCCGAGATTGGCCCACATCGAATTTGTTCGGCTCAAAGAATTAGGGGTAGCGTTCCACCGCAAAGTCATAAAAGAAGTGGACTCTGAATCGCACGTATAGCGCGCCACAATATTTACAATGGTCCACTATCGAGCATCCCGTCTTAATTACATGTACGTTTGCCTCTTACAGTGGACTTTCCACCAAAGGTGTCCACCTCTAGATATCATATCTGTAGTGAACAACAGGGGCACCAACTCTTTCGAATCCGGTTGTCTGGGCTTTCTCATCATGGCTATCCTCAACTGCGTACCCAGCAGCGTTCAAGTCGTCGATCTTCTTGTTCTCCCGTCTGAGGCAGAAGGAGAGTGCCACGGCAGAGACTAGCGTAACCACCGACAGCGCGAGGTTCACGCTCCATGCCATCGTGTATCGCGGTCCGTCGCTCTTGGGGTACAGATAGGGCGTCCAGACCAATGCAGTGTTACCGAGAGCGTTGTTCATGGCCAGCGCGATGGCTCTCTTCTTTTGAGGTCTAGCAGCGATATTCGCCATCCAAGCGTTCGATACCTGGAAGCAGCCGTATGTGCCAGGTAACATCAAATAGAGAGCGAAGAATCTGGCCGCATGGTTCGTAGTAGCTATTGTGATTACAATGCCAATAATGCAAGCAATGGATGGGTATATGATATGAGGGCTTCGCATGGAGGTTCGGTCGCTATACCAGGTGTTGAATAGACAGAATATCGCGGTGAGGATGTATGGTGGAGCGGTGAGAAGAAGTGTTTCGATGGTACCAAAACCAAACTCTTTCACGAGGGTTGGCAAGAAATTGGTGAGAGATGCGACGGCTTGAACGGACATCTATGAAAGTGTATTAGTATTGATAAGTGAACGGACTGTGGAAATCGATCATACCTGTCCTAGAATGCAAAGCCAAACACGGTAGTCCTTAGCAGCCAGCTTCAGTGACTGAAAGACGCTGATATCCTCTTCTTCCTCACCGGCGTCTTCAACGAGGCGAACAACACCCAATGCTTTCTCTTCCTCCGACAGCCATTTTGTCGTTGCAGGCCAGTCCGGAATGATGAAAGCCGTGGCGAAAGCGAAGACAACGGTGGCGATTCCTTCAATGATGAACAACCAGCGCCAGGAGGGCCATTTGTTGTTCTTGAAAGCAGCTGCAATTCCAGCAGCAAACAGGCCACCGAATGCACCGCTCAACATCGCTCCGCAGAAGAATATTCCCAATCTCATTCCTAGCTCCTTGCGCGTATACCAGCCACTGAAGAGGAAAGCAACACCGGCGAAGAAAGGGGCCCTAGAAGTTGTCAGAGAAGCCTCACAGCACTGTAGTCGGTTTATATGACATACTCAGTAATTCCCAAGAAGAATCGACATGCTGCAATACCAGCGAAGCTGTTGACTACACCTGAACAGCCACTGACCACACCCCAGGCAATCATCACTGCAGAGAGATACCAGCTTGGTCGGACAAGGCCTAGAGCCATGTTGGAGGGCACTTGCATCAGAATGTAGCCGATGAAGGTCACAGAAAGAACCACGTTGTATTGCGAACCGACAAGTCCAATATCTTCCTCAAGCCCTTGGATGCGAGCCTGTGGGAGTGCGTTTCGATCGATGTAGTTCATGATATACATGACGATCTAATCATATTGATGTTAGACCAAGAAGCGCTGTACAAGAAGGGTGGAAATGACATACCAGAATAGGGAGAAGGTGAACGTCGATCTTTCTTAGAAATTTCTTCTCCTTTTCTGCTCGCTCTTCTGGCGACCATGATGCAATTTTCCGCTGCCATTCTTCGGCCGTCGTTGGCGTGATGTCGCTCTGGCCCTCGATCTTCTCAGTTGCCATCATCTTGGTCGACTGAGGTTGCGCGTCGACGGTGACTGACATTGTAAGAAGATATAACAAATTCACAACCACAACGTGATGGTTTCCAATGAAAGTAAATTATGGGGGTTGCTCTCTGATGTCTGAAGATTGATCGATGAATGTATCAACGAAGGGATTTATACAAACATCGATAAGCTAGTGAATCCCAAGCGTCCGGGAATGCGGAGAGATTCTCCAGATCTCCTATTGACTTGACCCCGGTATTCTGGGGTCACCGTTCATTGTTGAAAACATTAAAGTCCTCCGAAAAGCCGATCGTGTGAGCTGACAGTGGTGGCTTGGGATGTTCTCCGATGATCTGAGCCGTGGCGGCATGGCAGGATTCCTTCACCCAGGCTTCCCCAGACTAACCCTTTTCATATTATGCATACTATCACAAGTTGCTATATTACACACATAGTCGCGTGGTTGACAGAAATTGTGGAGTATGTTTGAATCGTGCTAAAGTGGAGTCCCCCGCCTTGGATGATGAGTATGCGGAGGTGGTCACCGGCAAATCGGGAAATCGGAAAACTCTATGGAAATAAATATCTGTGACAAGATCCATTGGAATTCATTACTCGCAAAGCATTCAACTTCATCATTCTTGATTCATAATCTTTTCTGAATAATTTGTGCAAAAGTCCTACGATCAAAATGACATCTCTCTCGACCAAACTTGCTGCCCTTGAGGCTAGTGGCAAGCCTATCCAGGTGGGTATCATCGGAGCTGGGAAGTTCGGATCAATGTAGTAAGTTTGGCTTGAGTTCCCTATTGGTAAAAATTCTCTAGCTAACCTGGCCAAAATAGCATTTCTCAATCACATCGAACAGTTGGAGTTCGCCTTGCAGCCATTGCCGACCTCTCCCCTGAACGTGCGCTCAACTCCCTCAAGCGTACTGGATTTCCCGAAGACAAGTATGACACCACAGCTTCATTATCTCTCGAGGAGGGCCTCAAGCAAGGCAAGACTGTCATCACCACCGACTCTGCTGCCATGATCGCGACACCAGGCATCGACGTCATTCTCGAGGTTACGGGCAACCCAGCTGCTGGTGTTCGCCACGTGCTTCTGTGCTGCGAACACAAGAAGCATATCGTCATGGTCAATGTTGAGGCCGATGTTCTTGCAGGACCCCTTCTCACCCGAAAGGCGAAGGAGGCGGGAATCATCTACTCTATGGCATACGGAGACCAGCCTGCCCTCATTGCCGAGCAAGTCGACTGGGCAAGAGCTGCAGGGTTCGACGTTGTGTGCGCTGGAAAAGGCACGAAGCATTTACCACAATACCACAGCTCAACTCCAGACACCATTTGGAACTACTACGGTTTCACGGAGGAGCAGTTAGCCAGCGGTGACTTCAACCCTCAAATGTTCAACTCTTTCCTCGATGGAACAAAATCTGCCCTCGAGATGGCTGCCGTTGCTAACGGCTGCGACTTGTCTCCTCCTTCCGATGGCCTTGCATTCCCGCCTTGCGGCACTCACGATCTTCCCGAGGTCTTGAAGCCTGCTAGCGATGGCGGCCAGCTTCAGAAGAAGGGCACTGTCGAAGTTGTCTCATGTTTAGAGAAGGATGGTCGTTGGGTACACAATGACCTACGATGGGGTGTTTACGTCGTCATCGAAGCTCCCGGCCCATACCAGAAGGACTGCTTCAAGCAGTACGGCCTCAAGACTGATTCTACGGGCAAATACGCTGCTCAATACAAGCCTTACCACTTGATTGGACTCGAGCTTGGCATTTCAATCGCCAGCATTATGGTTCGTGGCGAGCCTACCGGACAGTGCAAGACTTGGTCCGGTGATGTTGTCGCAACGGCGAAGCGCGATCTCAAGGCTGGCGAGAAGCTCGATGGCGAGGGTGGCTTCATGGTCTATGGCAAGTTGATGACATCCGAAGATTCGCTCGCTATTGAGGGTCTCCCTATTGGTCTTGCTCATGGTATTGTTCTCAAGAGGGACGTCAAGAAGGGACAAGGCCTCTCTTGGGCAGATGTCGAGTACAGCGAGAAGTCTCAGGCTGTTGCCGTGCGAAGGGAGATGGAGGCAATCTACCGAAAAGAGTTCCAAGTAGCTGGTCGTATCCCTTCTACTACTAAGACAAATGGGGTCAATGGGGTCAACGGTGTGCACTAAATGTACGTTATGAGATCTGATCAGCATTAGAAGGGCATTACGCAGGCGTTTGAGCATAGGAATAGCTTAGAGATGAAATGAATTTACACTTTCTAAATACAATCGTTCACACAGGAAGCAAAAATGTCATCGATGCTTTAAGGCCTTGACAACATGTATCTCGAGAAAGAGACTTGAAATGGCGCAATAGCTCACCCGCGTAGCGATTACGACTCCCTGTTCCGATTTCATTCCGATGCTACTTAATTACTGCATCGTCTCGTTCCCATTAGTTGCCTAGTCCATTATAAATATGATGCATGTGTCTCCTATGTAACAATAGGACAGAGCCGTTGCACAGCCTACTCAAACATCGCTGAATTCGTGGCTGAGTTGATCCCGATAGCCTGATTCAATTCCGAATCTGCCTGAGGTTCGGAATTCTTGCGAGCTCTTATCGATAACGCGCTACTTAAAGATAACTGAGTACCCTCGACCAGGCTGTCACAATTTACAACGCACTTTGTTTGCTTCAGAACCCTTTGATCACAATAGACATGGATTCTTCCAAGACGATTTATAGTGGTGCTTCAGGTGTCTCACGACCCGATACCTCTGCCGTTCTCAATGTTGAGGAGTATGCATCCTCACAGCCTGATCAAGGGCGAACAGGATATCCAAAGCCAAGCGGCCAATCATTGTCGTACTGGCTCCAGCAAGTACGCAGCGATCCGCTATTGAATCATCGCACGACCAAAGAACTTCCAAATCATGTCGATACAGTCGTCATCGGGTCCGGGGTAATTGCCTATTTATTCATCTATGCCGTTAGATCATACTGACTCATCTTCAAAGATCACTGGCACCTTGACTACCAAACACCTCTTAGAGACTCGCCCAGACGAGAAAGTTCTTGTCCTTGAAGCTCGCGAATTCTGCTCTGGTGCAACAGGCCGCAATGCTGGACATTGCAAACCAGATCAGTTCCGTGGGTTTGGCAAATACGAGAAAGCACTCGGTGCAGAGCAGGCTCTCAAGATCTTGCAAAACGAACAGGATACCTGGGAAGCTTTGGTATCTTACGTTAAGGAAAACAACGTTGACTGCGACTTGTGGATCGGCGACACCCTCGATGTTCCGCTCGATGACGAGGTAGCGGATATTGCTCGAGATGTCTTCGATCGCCTGCGAAAGGCCGGAGGCAAAGTTGACCATATCAAGGTAACCGACAACCCGGAAGAAGCTGCCCTTATAACACGTATAAAAGGTGCGAAAGCGTGTTATGCTTGGCTAGCATCAACGCTTCAGCCATGGAAACTAACAGCCCACGTTATGCGTTCGAACATTGAGAAGGGGGCGAATCTGCAGACATACACCTGCGCACGAAAGGTTACAAACGGGGAGAATGGACAATGGATCATTCATACCGATCGTGGAGATGTTGCATGTAATCGAGTTGTGCATGCAACCAATGCGTACAGCGCCGCTATCGAACCATCATTGCGGGGCCTTATCACCCCGAAACCTCATATGTGCAACAAGGTCGTTCCGCCGCGTGCATGGTCAGGAACAAACGCCCTCCAAAACTCGTACGCCGTCTTATTACCGGACGGTGGGTTGTTTAGTATCAATCCTCGATCTGTCGGAGATGGAGCCATCATGTTCGGTGGAAGCAACCCCGGACAAAAGGAATTAGACGCCTGGGTTGAAAATCACCCTGAAAACTGCACCAACGACGGTTTAGCGAGAATCGAATATGTGACTAAACATGTCCGCGATCTTGTCGAGCAAGAGTTTCCAGGATGGAGGGATGCTGAATTTGGACCCGGCGAGGGTTTCGACTATAGCTGGTCAGGAATTATCGGACTGAGTGCGGATGGCGTCCCTTTCGTTGGTGAACTGCCTGGTAAGCCCGGGCAATGGGTTTGCGCTGGTCACCATGGACAGTAAGTTCTTATCGTTCTATTAGTGTTTATCACTTTTGCTGACTTGATTTTTCTAGTGGCATGGCTCGCATCTTCACAGCGGCTCCAGGTCTCGTAAAGCTAATCAATGGCCAATCCTGGAGTGAGACTGGTTTGCCAGATGTATACCAACTCACAGAGCAGCGTATTAAACGCATCGAAGAGAAAACCGCAGCGCCGAAGGTCGCAATTATATGATGCTGCGCTGTAAGTCCTTATAGTACTATCATCTTTTGCATTCAATCTAGCGTCTTCGCAATGTCGCAAGGGGTTTCATCTTCCGGTTTGCTTTTAGTTCAAATCGCGATATGCAAGACCATCCCATTTTTCTCGCACTAAAAGTTGAAATTTTGAGATTCTCGTGCAAAAGACTACATTTTTCCGCCTCATAATTTATCTAAAATATTTATGTTCAATATGAACATAGGTCGAAAGATCTCACAAGCACCTCGGATAAATAAACTCCTGATCCTCCCGTACTGAAACATACGCGTAGCATGCCCGCAGTTTGTTTTTCCGCTCTCTTCCAACCATGTGGAGAAGCTCGGGCCGAAACGACCAAGCAGAACAACCATTCCCCACCACTCGTTCGTTGATCTCCGCAACCTTCAGATCTGAGACGGTGTTTCAATTCCCACGTCCGCGGCCAAGGGAATCTGGGGTCTTAGCCTAGCACTTAAGTTGAAGGACCTTGAAAAGAAGCTGCATGCCCCGGGATTTTTGTGGTGACTTTGTAACCGATTAGAATTGGAGTTCGTCTCAAACGCCATTCATCTACCCCTCAGGACCACACTTACCATCTGAGATAGGACACAATCACAATACCTTGTATCCGCAAAACTGGTCACCTTCATAGAAAACCCTTGAACCTCTAAAATCCAGGACCACTCGTGACACACACACCCTACACCCCCCTCACAATGGCAAACCTCGACACCAACATCCGCACCGTCCTCTCCCACATCCTCCCCACCCTCACAGCCCGCCTCTCCTCCCCCAACCCAAACACCCCCATAATCCTCGGTATAACCGGCCTCCAAGGCAGCGGCAAGTCAACCTGGGCCTCCCACATCGTCTCCATCCTGTCGTCGCCCCCTTACAACCTCTCCACCATCACCATCTCCCTAGACGACCTGTACAAGACGCACGCGGACCTCGTCGCGCGGCGCGACGCGGACCCTTCCAATGCTTTGTATCGGACGCGGGGGCAACCAGGGACGCACGAGGAGGAGCTTGCGAGGAGGTTTTTCGGGGAGCTGAGGGCGTGGGATGGGGAGGGGGAGTTGAAGGTGCCGAGGTTCGATAAGAGTTGTTTTGGTGGCGAGGGGGATCGCGCACCGAGGGAGGAGTGGGAGGTCGTGGAGAGGAAGCCGGATGTTGTGGTTTTTGAGGGGTGGTGTGTGGGGTTTCAGGCGATTGGGGAGCGGGAGATTGTGGAGAAGAGGGAGAGGGCGGAGAGGGAGAAGGGGAGTGGAGAGGAGGAGTTGTCGATTACGACGTTGGCGGATCATGAGGTGAAGCATTTGAAGGAGGTGGATGAGGGGTTGATGAGGTATAGTGAGGCGTTTATGGGACCGGAGCATTTTGATTTCTTGGTGCATATCGATACGGACGATTTGAGGAATGTGTATAGGTGGAGGTTGCAGCAGGAGCATGCGATGATTGAGAAGAAGGGGTCCGGGATGAAGGATGAGGCGGTCGTCGCGTTCGTGAAGGGATACATGCCTGGTTATGAGCTGTATCTGGACGGGTTGAGGAAAGGGTTCTTTGAGCCGGGTAGCGGAAGGCAGGTTAGAGTTGTGTTGGACCGAGAAAGGAACGTCGAAAAGGTGGAAGTCATTTGGGGGAACCCATATCCAAGCAGCACACATCCAGTTGATGAAGGTCAGAGCAGATAGTACTAAATGTCTGCCTTATCGCGTAATGAGGATCGAAGCGTAAGCTGAACACGACACATCACGATCCAAAACATAGAGTCAAACACATAAACATGTATGTATATCGTATTGTCATCAACGACCTCACAATCCTCTTTTCTGCGTCATGTCCATACTCTGCATACGCGTTCCAGACAACCCCTCTCGAGGGAACATAACAAAAACCAACCAAAAGGGGCAAACCCGCCTCCAAAGACCGGGATACTTAACGCCTAGCTATGCATGCATGCAGTTCAGTCCATCTATCAAATGCTATGACCGTCCATCCGTTGTGTTCCGCGACAAAAGAAAAAGAGAAAGAAAAAGAGAGAAGGATATGGAGAAGTGGAAGTTGTATTTAAACACCACCTTTGCTCTGGTGTATAAGGAAATGCACTCGAAGACTCATATTGAGTCTTTCTGAGTGGGGTGGGAGGACGGATAAGGAGTGAGCCGCCGACGATAACGAAGATACTACTCCTCATTGACCCGACTCCCCCTCCGTCTAGGCATGCCCATCTCACCGCCTGATGTTTCTCTCCGGCGTCGGGCGATCTGCAAGCGTGGTAAAGGTGTCGAGCTTGATGCTTCGCTGCGGCCAGAACCGAGACCAGGGGTTTGATTCTCGTCAGCTTGTCCAAGCGACAGACCTACACCACTTTCTCGGTCTCTTCTCCTACTGGCAACTTCGCTGAGCCGTCCCTGCCTTGCTTTAGGAAGTCTGCTCTTCCCTGGTGCATTCAGTTCGGAGGATGAAGACGATGGCCGGCTTGACTCCATGCGTGAAAGGCTCGAGGCATCGCGACTCGGTGGCCTAGAGCTACCCAGGCGGGATACACCGCTCATTACAGATGGAGATCCTGTGGGTGTACCTAGAGCACCAAATGCGGTGGATGATCGAATCAGTGGTGCCGGCTTCGCGGGCTCTTCTTGGAGATCCCAAATGCCAGCTGTGGATTGGCTGCGGCTAAGCCGTTCTCGCTCACGAAGTGAAAGCGAAGAAGGTGTTGATGATGGCATCAGCGGCATGGCAAATGTCGACTTGAGGCTTGTGGGTGTAGGTGGTGTCATACCAGACACGATCGTTGAGCCATTGCTTGACCCCGAGCCTGCACGTACTCCGGCGCTGGAAGTGGGTCGTCGGAAGCCGGAAGCTCGTGACGTTGATCGTTTGCCAACTTCATCGCAGGCACGGACAAGCTCCTCCGCCATCTGTCGAACCAGGATGGCGGGGTCGTGGTTTGAGAGATGGAAGATGGGTTCATAGACACCATAAGCTTTGATCAGTGTGCAGCCCTCCTCAGTAGCATCGCATATTGTTCTCAAAATTCGCAACAGATTGAGTCGCGTGACGGCATCTTTATGACCCAACTTCTGGGCAGTACGCGTAAAGATTTCGCGGCAGGCGAGCGATTCGGCGATGGGTGGAGAAAGGCGAACAAGCTTCTGAAGGGGTTCAAGCATGTTCTCGAAGGTGGATTGAGACAGCTCGGGAGAAGTGTATGAGGCTATGATTGATGTGCTGAAGTTAGAAGACAGTAGATACTGCTCCACGCGAGCAGTTTCTTCCTGAAGCCTGATAAAAGTCAGTAAAGGGTGTCCAGAACATTCGATATCTTGCACCTACCAAACGAAAATAGCATCCAATGCCGGCACCTGCCAGTTCCGATCGGCAAGCATACTAATGTAGAAAAGCAAACCCTTGCCATCCCACAGCATCTTGCGGGCAACTTTACCACTATGCGCCAACTCGCATAGAATAGGGAGCGCGAACTCTTTGAGAGGGCCGCCCTTTGCAACGATGTCCTTCAAAATGGGGATTATGTCGGACAAAGCAGCTTCTTCTTGGCGAGACTTGTTGTGTCGGCACAAATTGTACATTGTGTTGAGAATTTGGTTCGAAATCTCGCGGTAAAGTGGTTGATCCTTGGATGATTTGAGAAGCTCTACAAGAAGATCGATGGCGTTTGAATTTTGCAATGCTTCATGGGTAGACGACAACATTGAAAGGTTCTTGATGAACTTCAGCATTGTGACCATGTGCGCTGGTGCCATCTTTCGAAGATCCTTGAGGACACCTATAAAGTGTCAGTACTCTACTCATCACGAAGAGGACCCCAAGAACGGGTAGCAATCGTGTGTCCTGGGCTGAAGATAGGGTAAGGGTTCAATTGACTTACGTTTGAGAATCATTCGGTCGGCCACGAGATCCTTGACATGGCTTTCAGCTTGCGAAAAGATAAGGAAGATGTTCACAATCCTCCCCTCAATCAGATCAGCCAGTTCGCCCTCCTCGTCCACGACTCGATTCAAAACCAATGACAAGGGGTACAGAACAGAGCTTCGTGAAAATATCCGGCAGAAATCGTTCTTGGGTGTTGGACCCTGCAACTCGAAGACAGACCACACGCCATTCACGCCGATAAGCACAAGATCTCGTTCGGTATCGATATCCTCCTCGAGAAACTCTACCAGCACGTTGATTCCACCGCAACCGATGAACATCTGTAGTGTGAGAGTGCTGGTCTGATACATCTGTCGCACGAACGCTGCAGCCTCTTTGCGGATCTCTGAAGGATACTTCTTGTAGGCGTATGTCGAGATGATGGGAATGCCACCCAAAAAGCTTAAACTCTCTTGTGATTCAGCATCTTCGAGAATGATCATATTGATGATCTTCAATAGTCGCAGCACCACCTCGTTTGGCGGCATCGTCTGGAGGATCTCGAGGATAGGGAGCAGGCCATGAGAGCGTAGCACGATAGACTTCTTGTCAGGTGACTCATACAGAACCTGTATGAGCTGATCCGTTATATCGAGGAGAACATCGTCGGGCTGGCTGGTCTTGAGACAGCCGACAAGGCTTTCTGTCTGTTTGGCTAGGCGATCATCTCGGTCACGTGCGACGTTGTTTTCAAGATTGATGTTTTCGATGCCCTCTTCCAGATTAGCGAATGGATCAATCTCGTCTTCATCCGGTAATATGAAAGACGAGGACATCTTGGAAGGCACGAGAGCCATGCTGCTATAGTCAGAGCCACTATCGCTTTCGGCGCGGGCGGGCCGTCTGATATCTCCCTGAACATCAGAAAAGTCATCCTGCTCGTCTCCCTCGGCATACTTCTGAATCTCGATTTCCGACTGCGACCGCTGCATTTTCCGAGTCGACGTAGACGAGACGGAGCGTTGGCGAACGTTGCCATTCGATTTGGTATCGCGGGTAGACTTCGGCGCGGATTTCAGATCGCTTGGGTGGAACAAACGAGGTGAGAAAGATTCGGCGGGTGAACTGTTGTTCGCTTTGGCCATCTGCGGTATGACGGACTGTGGCTGGTGGCCTTGCATGGCTCTTACACGCTTCTCGAATGCCCCATCGTCTGTGGGCATGAGATCGGAGTAATCTTCAACCGAATCTTCGCGGAAAAGAGTGGAAGGCCTTGCAAGGGCTGCTACCTTGGTCTTGGGGAGCTGTGTGGCCTTTGGAACACCACGAAGAAAAGCTGTCTTGGGTCCGTCGTGTCGCTCCTCGGGTTGCATCACGCCGGAGGCTGACCGTGAAGTAGAGGGCTTCACTCTTGTCGATGAGTACTTCACTGTCTCAGGTTCCTCGAATGTGCTAGAATTTCTTCTTTGGAGATAATGACGCCAATCCAATGGACTCTTAACTGTAGCTTCACCGTCCAAGGTAGATGATTCCTCTGTAACAGCTTCAAAGCTTGCAAAGGCCTTCAACTTGTCGCTGGAGAACAAGCCCGCAAAGTTGTCCTGGGGCCTCAAATGTGGTAAATGAAGCGCCGTTGGTGATATGCTTTCTGCAAAATCATCATCCCAGTTATCACTCACATCCATCTCAGGTGATCGGAAGGATTCAGCAGTTGGCCTTGGCTTTGGTATGTGCACATTCATATTCAGCGAAGGTTTGCGAGTGGAGCCATTCGATTTCGACGACGGTGGTGATTTCTTGGCTGCGGGAGTCGAGCGGGCGCTTCGCCGTAATGAGCCGGGAGATTTCAGTGCCTCATTCCATTCCTGAACCGATTTGACAGCTTCTGTATATTCGGTCGGTTTCGTTGGGATGGCGGGGACAGTACGTTTTGCGCTTCGAATCCAGGGATGCTTGAGCAATCGTTTGGCTGATATACGTAGGGTTGGATTCTTCTGGAAACACTCCATGAGGAAGTCCCGCAGAAGCTATGGACGGTAAGTTGAGGAGCAATAGGCAAAGAAGACATAATACTCACGGAAGAGGCACTACCTGGAATAGGTGGGTGCTCATCATTCACGATCCTGAACAAGGCCTGCATGGGCTGTAGCTTATGATAGGGCGGTTTGCCTTCAATCAGCTCGATGACAGTACATCCCAAGCTCCATATATCAGACGAGGTTGCAGCACCAGAGAGCTCAATAACTTCGGGCGCCATCCAGTAGGGAGTTCCTACCACACTTGCTTGATCAAGACCAGAAGCTTTTGTAGCCACACCGAAATCCGCCAGTTTTACCAATCCCTCTTTGGTAGTGAGGATATTGGCGCCCTTGATGTCTCGATGAATAACACCCTGTTCGTGGAGATATAATAGACCATGCAGGACCTGTGACATGTATAGCGCGACGAGATTTTCCGGGAACTTGCCGAAGTTCTTGCAGATGCTGTGCAACGAGCCGTTTTCGCAGTACCTGCGCGTGTCAATAACCCTAGTAGCAACATGAAACAAACAAAATTAGAACCTACTCTAGAACAATGTAGAGGGAATCGGGTGTCTTAACGAATCCCTGGTACTTGACGATGTTGGCATGGTTGAGGTTCTTCAGCAGGTCGATTTCGAGCATGATGGTCTTGAGCTCGGCACCCCCCAGATTCTCCAGTCGAACCTGCTTGACTGCCACTGTTTCTCCTGTATTCCAATTGAGCGCTCGATATACACTGCCAAACGCGCCCTTTCCCAGGCAATCCCCCAGCTGGTAATCGCTAAGACCGGGCACATCTTGTGCAGCACGCTGTGCGGACCCCTTCCGGCTCGGGGGTCTGTCCTCCCGACTCGAGGTGCGGTGGTTTGACGAGGCAGAGCCTCTCTTGACATGGCCGGGGGTGTTCGACGCTGATCCAGAAGGTGTTGGTTGCGAGCGCGAATGCGAATGTGATGCCTTTGGCGGGTAGGACACCATTGTGGCCTCCTCCTCTTGCCCGGAGGCAGCTGGCTAGGAAGATCCTCCTCCCTGTGTGTGTCCAAGCTGAGGATCCTATGAGTTCTGCACCTCTGTGGGGCGAACCGTCTGCTCAACAGGCTCCTCGTTGGGGCGCATAGCCAGCTGAACGCAATAGAAGGGATGCAGAGCTCGTCAATGGCAGTGAGGTGCTATTTGTTTGTATTTTGTAGACGGCGGTGGTCGAGCCAGGGAGAACTGGGCAGCTTGCGGGGTCGGTTTCGTGTCCTGGCCTGTATTATGGGCCGTTAACACTTGGGATCCTGGTTGCGAGACGGGCGTCGGGGGGCCTCTAAATTGTACTGCCGCACTTTTGCGACACCTGCGGGACAAGGACGCGTCGCCTTCGATATGGGCCCTTTTGGACTAATCATGCGGGGTACGGATCAGGGCGCACGATTGCGAAGAAGAGAGCGAAGGCGAAGAGGAAGGGAATCTGCGAGGAGGGTGTTGTGGGCGAGGATGTCAAGTGCAGATGGAGTTGTGTTGTCTCCCTTCGAGATTGTCGGTGTCGGGCGTGCATGCGCCAAAACCGCCAGACCGTTTTCTTGGCCTTAGCCTAGTCGGTCAATGTAGCGCCGCAGATGCAGGATCCCATTTTCAATATATTGTTCGAGGGAATTGGGTTTACGGGTTTTGAGTTGCTATGCAGGGGAACATTTCACATTGAACTGAAGGGATGCCACTATCAAAAGTTTTGTTGACAAAGAGTGTTTTGTCTTGTCCCTTGTTGGCCCAAACCATAGCAACCAGCGAGGGTACTATGACTATGGCTCACGCTGTCACGTGCAGTCAATCACCTGCATATTGCACACCGCCGTCGAGGTTGAACTCATCCTCCCAACTTCCATGCACATTATTCAAGACAAAAACTAAGAGACTGGGGCTTAGGAAGAAAAGAGAAAAATGCTGAACGTCATAGTAACATTCGGAATTCCAAGACATCATATACCAATCATCGTCCAAAGAATTGAGACTCAGGAATGCTGGGGAAATCAATGTGGGGAAAATCTTCCCAATCAGGAAATTAATCACAAGTGCCCATCTCACAGCTACGAGTACCAGTTATAAGTACTTGCAGCTGGTCAAAGTCATTTTTCCGCTTACAATTACACTACTTGATCATTAACTGAATGCATAAGGAGTACCTTAGGTCAGTTAGTTCCCTACAAAACGCTCGGAACGTCATTGCATGATGATCCATAAACATTGATCGTTTGATCGTAAAGGAGTGTTATTTTTTTACTGTACAAAAACTCGTCCGTAGAGGACTCAACTTCTGAGGCCGTTGCAGACTCCACCCCCTCAGCGTGCCATCCGGATTTCTACCCTGTTGGCCCATGGTCTCATGTATGACCGCGTCCGCACACACCATGCTCTCCTCATCCGCACTCCTCACTCGAACGAGCCCGAGACTATGCATGGAATGGTAGTCGTCGAGCTGTAGAGTCCGGCTCGGACGCCTACCAATCGTCTCTGCGCTTTCCGACCCCAATGATCTCGTGGACTTCTTCCTCAGCACGCGGGGCGGCGGCTTGACGAGCGTTGCGGTGGAGGTCATGGAGTGCCACGATTCATCCGTTGGGGCGAGTGTGGGAGATGATCGAGTGAGGAAACGAGGGGTATTGTACTTTTGGAAGATGTGCCGGACGAGGGGCCGGAGTGTGGGCATGGTTGCTGCCATCAGGTACACGCCGGGCTCGATGATGGTCCAGCTGGTCGTAGATATGCTATAATATGTGATATCATTGAAAAGATCGACATTAAGGAAAGTGACAAATCGTAAAACGGCCGTAATGATTCCGCTGATGAATGTTAGAACAGAGAACGTTGGCAAAACGATCTGTGAATCGACTTACAGAGCCATCGTAAGGAATGTGATATAGACTCCCACTTTGGTCGTCAAGCCAACTTGTAGCTTGCGTACAATCAGCAAAGGAAGCACGAGAACCAAGGTATCCGCGGTGATGTTCGGCACACTGTAGTACTGAAAGACGGCCATAACATCCATCGTGCACTTTGGGTCGACTTCTGGGTTCCAGAACGCTGGCAGTGGCCTGCAATTCGCAAGAGCTGAGATAAAACCAAAGAGAAAAGTCGTGACAACTAGGAAACCGGTGAAATAGATAACATAACGGGACCACTTGAAGGTGAAGAGACGGTGATAAAGTGCGAGGATGGCGAGTTTCGGGAAGAGTATCGATGAGACGTAAATGAATTCGTGTGCTTTGATGAGCTTAAGCATTGCTTGAATCGTAGATGGAGATAATGTGCTTGAGTGGTATCCTGCGCCTCCTATGGTGATCTTGACTGCATAATTTCGGTCAGTCGATGAATCAAGACACCAAAGGGAACCTTGATAACTTACGAATGCCCACTATGATGCCGCCAAAGCAAAACAAGTATCCAATGAGGATGAGTATGTAAGTGACCCTGCTACTCCTGTTTGCCTTTCCATTGAAATGCCACGAGAATATGAAGGCGATGACAAAGAAGGTCTCCAAGATCGCAAAGCTGATGCACACATTGAGCAATGGTTGACTTGATCTTCCGACATGGCTTGCTTGAGTTCCTGTCGATGCCGAAATCATTGCGCAAATCTCCCCGACGAAAGAGCAAGCACGCCACTGAGCAACTGAATAAGATCCCCCTCCTCAAGTTTTGAATGTAAAGCCAGCCAGCAGCCAGCGAAGAGAAATCTGGAAGATACCACTTTGACTATATACGACGCCCCAGGTTCGCCGCTTGTTGTCTCATCCTCTGGGAAGCCTATTCGGGTTAAGAATCTTGTGTATCACTTGTGGCTCAGTTTGAAACTTAGGTCCAGAGGTAGGCCAGAACACTAGACTGGCTCACACGAAGTCCGATGGGTGTTGGTGATCGTCCGAACTGATGCACTCTCTCTGCCTAGTTTTTGGAAGAACAGGTGAACAGTGCGAAATGTGCAGGATAGAGCAACATGAATATTCTTGTGTCTTTTTAGAAAATGATGAAAAAATAACTTTGCTCGACATCTTAGTTGGCATATGTGTCGCTTTTGCGTCGAGTATATCGATTGCTGCGCATTTGCGCATTCGAGCAATAGAGCATTCGTGGAGGTTTGCGAGGGACACCAACTGAGGCGTAAGGCTCGCTTCAGTGGGGGCTTTGCGACTGACCCTAGGCGGACGAGGACACAACTCCAGTATGACCCCGGACCAACAAAAAGTCGCTGATGGTGTAAGAATCAGCCATTGAAGAACGTGATCAAACTCGGGCACCGCCGGATGCGCCTTTTCGGACGATGCAGTAGCCTACAGATTAATATATCTCAAGCCTTGATCGGTAGAGCAACAGTCACTGGAGCGAATGCACATGTGCAATGTGAATGCACTATGACTCTGGTGCCTTCGCTGGAGCCAGCATTAAGCATTACACCCGATCTGCAAAATGATCCAACTCGACCACGTCGATATTGCGCAGATTCGGAATCGATCATGGTAAATGATATCACAAAGTATGTATAGAATAAGCCAGACGTGACCAAAACTTGATACAAAGGTGTCCCTCTAGTAACTGCCATCTTGGCAACTAAGGTACTTCGTTGAAGGTGGCAATGTTAGGACAGTCATCCAATCACCTTCGCGACTCCACAATGGCTGCTCATCTCATCCGGACAACTGCCGTAATAGTCCCTCATTCGTGAGTGGGAGTTCGATGTCCAGATTCTGTCGTACGACTCCTTGGGCCATGATTGGTGCTGTACAGTCTGAGGGACCCGATCGTGAACATAATCACATTTAATGCTGAGTTGGGCGAGCCTTCCGCAGCCTCCCTCTATGGCTCCACCATTGGACTCCGTCGAGAATGTGATGGAGGAACGAATCGGAATCAATAGGAGAGGAAGAAGCGAATGGCCAAGGGCAATGAAGTCCGTGCCAGGACAGGGTGTCGGCCTTGAGACGAGGGCAAAAACAGAACACCTGCGGACGAAGCTGCGCACCGTACAGACCTTACAGAAGAGGCAAAGACCAGGAGTTGAGGAGAATAGTCTGTCAGGGACGTGATGTCTTATGCTGTATGGTCCCAGTGGCTACATGTTTCGAAACAATAGTGGATACGCAGAATCGCATGTTCGCTTATAAACGGGCACCTTGGAGGTCGCCTCCCCCTGCAGCCTTTCCTCAGCCCGTTCCTGAGGTCCTGATGACGGATCTGGCCTGTATTAGAAATCTTACAGGTACGCCAGTGTTCTGCTTATCTTCGATTTAGCATAATGCAACAGTTCTAGAAAGGAATGTAGGATCGTGTTTCCATTAATAGCTTAACCTTATGTGCATCCCTTATAGAGCCTACCAACATGTTATTCCCCTACTCCCTTGAAGCTCTTGGTCATTGAATGACAGGAATCAGTTGCTACTTTACTTATTGTCATGCACTTATCCTAAGCTTTGGATACAAAAGACATTTGTCTTTTCCCCCTGCGACATGCAGTTCGCTTTTCGCGCGAAATTTACAGAACCTGGCTTTGTATTGGTAACAACCCCAATAGATCTCCATATCGCTTTACATTCAGAGCATCGCAGAGATGGTATTTCAACTGCCCTCAAAGTAAGAAGGAACATTTTCTCCTCATCTTGCACTCTATACCTTTGACGTTGGGTCAATACCATAACGATAGAAGTGGATTCGTCTCAACTTCCGCGGGATCTAATTTTCCGTTCGATAGTTTTACATAGCTCTCCCGTTCTTCGTCAAGTAATGGAAGCCATCGATGATTGGAGGAAGAGTGGTGCCATCAGACATAAAGTTCGGGTGCTCCTGTCAGTCTATGCTTGGCAGTTTCAGGATGTTAACGTTCGTTAGCTTCTTAAGCTTAACGAAGAGATGTTTTGACAACAACAGGAGAATAGCTTGGAGCAGTATTCCAATCTAGATTGACTCCCGTGGACGCTAACCTGGAAGATAAGTTGAGTAAGACGACTTGAGTAAGAGGCAACCGAAGAACCGGTATCTCCTGCTCACGATCGCACGGCACATGATTCGAGGGCATAGACGAATCTCAATCCGCATGCCTTTCATAACACTTCAATCTTCTCGTTTACTGTCAAAGCGATTATTTCAAGTTAGAAAGCAGGACGTCGAGCCAGAACGGGATGTTTTAAGCCCAATTGATCTGCTTGGCACCGACACTAGATCTCTACTCGAAACATCGAGAGAACGGCCAAAACATCCCCACTACCAGGCGAAGGGTTCCAGATGGACTTGGTTCCGAACTCCCGACCCGATGGTCGTGTATAATATATAGGCATTGGTGAGATGCGCCATCGAAATCTACATTCCAGGATTCAGTTCTCTTTACAGACTTTCGTTCTTTCTTTTGACCAATCTAATTTTCGACGCTCGTTGTCGCTACAGGTTTAGCACACGACTTTGTTCTTTGCTCTACCTGTGTCCATTCGTTTAAAAAGCACAAAATTCCAATCGTTATCAAGATGTCTAAATTTATCATGTTGGCTGCGGCCGCCGGCCTTGCGCAAGCGTACACGAACACCGATGTTGGGCAATTCATGTTGAAGAACATCGATCCGATTGTCATGCCTGGAGAGTATAAGAGCCATATGCACAGCTTCTTCGGTTCCGACACCGTCACCAAAGATCTTCCCACCTCTCAGGAACTTCGAGCAGGATGCTCTACTGCTAAGAACCCCAATGACTTCTCTGTCTACTGTAAGTTGTCTGTTGTTGCTTCCTAAGCCCGTTGGCATACTAATCCGGGCGTTGCAGGGGTACCAACTCTCTACCATGTCGATAAGGCAAGCAACACCCGCACAGCCATCAAACCCAAGCGTTTCACCGCATACTACAACTTCGAGAAGACCGCTGCCGAGGTCCCAATTCCGGAAAACTACAACGCCGTTGCGGGTAACGCCGATGCTACCTCCGTCGCCGACGTCAACTCCAACACTAAGCTCGCCTGGCTCTGCGAAGGCGAGAAGTTCGATGCCGGTGGTAAGGAATGGTCCGATTTCCCCCTCTCCACCTGCAGCAAGAACCTCCAGGTCGCATTCTTCTTCCAGGACTGTGTCAACTCTGAGACTTTGGAGAGTGCCTACTCCAGTGGAGGAAAGTGCCCTGAGGGAATGAAGACTATGCCCCAGCTCCGCTTTTCCATTCGGTACGACGTCAAGAGTGCCGGATCTTGGAAGGGCGATGCTCCGTTTGAACTTGCTTGCGGTGCTAGCCACTGCATGCATGGTGATTTCATCAATGGCTGGTTGCCAGAGACAGCCAAGGCAATGGTCACCCAATTGACTGAGAAGAGGAAGTTCCAGTATGTGTCCCCACTACAAATCAATGTCAACCACAGCTAACAGGCCCTCAGATCTCTCGACGGACCAAACGGAAAGACCCGAGCTGGAACGATCTGCAAACGTTCCGCAGTGGACCAAGACCCCAAGAATGGCACTTCCGACTACGAAGAGAGCCTTGAGATGATGAAGGGTACCAAGGCTGTTCGCAATATTGGCAAGCGCTCTCTCCAGGCATCAATTAGCCGCAACTTTGCTTCGCATCAGGAGCAGACACGCGACATCGCGGCCCGCCGTGCTCATCAGTTGCATGAGCAGGAAGCCCGCGATGCTGTTGCCAGGCGCGAGCTTGCTTTGCACAAGGAGCGGCACGACGCTATGAGGCTGCACTCGAGGCAGGTGATCCCTCCTAGGAAGTAGACGAATTGAGGTTTCGAACGTGTGATGTCCGGCAGAAGGATGCGCGACGAGGAGAGCATTTGAACTGTAAATATTTTTATTCGATGTAAATACAACATATTTGAGCATCGGCCTCATACTGTAAATCTTCTTTTGCTTTCTCACATCAGTGCGAATATGTTGCCCAATGTTTGTGACAAACGTTTCAATGTTTAATTAAACCTGCTATTAAATTCGCATTCTCGAAGCAGCCTTTTGAAATTAACTTTTCCAGACAACAAAATTATTATGGTATTCGAATCCATTCAAAACAATCCAATCGAATTTACTTCGGGATTGTGACCGAGAGTTGGTAACTCTTACCAGCCACAATAGATGTGATAACACCACCGTCGACATTTCCGCCATCCAAAACGACCTGAACATCTTTGACGTCGCCTCTCTTGATATCTACATTAAACGTCGCGCCACGGAACAATCTCGTGACCTTGATTTCGTTCCACTCACTGGGCAATTGAGGCTTCACGCTCAATCCCTCCTTAACACCTCTCAAACCGCAAAGACCCTCGACAAACGCGCGGTAAACCCAAGAAACAGTTCCCGTGTTGAAGAGCTGACTCGAACGTCCGGCAGTACGTGGGTATTTCTGCCACCCTCCACGGTAGTAGTTGGGGATGTAAACCGGCAATTGGCCCCGCTGAATATAATCCTCCTCGCTGGGTCCTGGAATCATCTGTCGGAGGGTCTTGTATGCGCGGTCCTGCTGGCCAATGGTGTATAGTGCCCACACGTAGAATGCACCTGCGTGGTTATAGACGGAACCGTTTTCGCCCTGGCCTGGGTATTTCTGCGTCACGCGGCCGACGTCCTCGCGCATGCCGGAGAAAGGAGGCGCGAACATGACAACGCCGTAAGGTGTCGAAAGCTGCTCGTCGACCTGGGGGAGAATCTTCTCGATCTTCTCCTGATCCGCGGCACCCCCTAGAATACTCCAAGCTTGAGGGTTCAGCCAGATACGTCCTTCATTGTCTTTCTTGATGCCGAATGTAACGCCGTTGTCTGTGATACCACGCGCGAACCAATCCCCATCCCACAAATGCTTGTTGGCGGCCTCGTTCACGGTCTTGACGCCTTCCCAGTACTTCGCAGCGATATCCGACTTGCCGTGCTGCTCGCAGACGTTGGCCCAAAGCTTCAAAGCGTATCCGGTAGCAACAGTGAGCCATCCAGAGACACCGATTCCTCGCGGTCCGACCATGTTCATGGGATCACACCAGTCGCCCTGGGCAATGTACGAGAGTCCGCGGTGGTCGCGTGCAGAGTCGGATAGCAACCAGTCCATGGCACGACTGAGGCGCTCGAAAACAGTGTACGTCTCGCCCTCCTTGGTGGTCACCTTCTCATCTAATAATGCGTAGTCGCCAGTCTCGCTCAGGTAAATTTCGAGTGCGACGGGGAGCCAGACACAGTGATCCGTGTGGGGTACTTGGTTGATGTACTTGAGTTCTGCGCCTTCAGTGAGAAGGATACCGTCAGGCATCGATCCGGTCTTCTCCTGTTGAGATAGAGCCAAAAGAAGGGCATTCCTTGTCACCTCTGGCTTGATGAAACTCATTCCCATGTTGTCCTGGAGGTAGTTTCGAGTTTGGGGGTCCGTGGTAAGGCGGTTGACATCTCCGTGGTAATAAACCTGGCGTGCCAGCCAGTTGTTGACAAAATTGTCGAGGTCTTTATCCGGTGTTTCTATGCGCAGGCAGCCACTTCCCTTCTCGATATATTCGGCGTATTCTTTCGCTGACTTAGCGAAAGCGTCCTTATTCAGATATTTGTTGCGCATGTGCCCAATCTCGGCATCATCCAATGCCGGTCCAAACAAAAATCGGTACTCCTGATCCGCACCAGCTTTCAGCTCGGTTCGGTATTGTACGACAGCTGTTGGCGTCTCGTATCGGGCGTCGCTGTTGCTGAGCTCCTGGCCGGCCAGAGACGATGGGGCATGCAATCCGCCTTCGCCCTCGAATGCTTCCTGCTTTGCTTCCCATGAATTAGGTGCTACCTCGCATAGGAAATATGTCTTATCCTTCAAGTGTTTCGTCTTCGGGTAATCCTCCGCTTTCTGGTAGGGTGTTTTGCTGCTTCCGACAATGCCACCAAGTTTCTCAACCCATTCTGCCTCTTGGTTCATCCAAGACATGTAACCGAACGGGAAGTAGGGGTATACACTGATTTTACGATTACGGTCCGAAATATTTGTAACCTTAATGGTCCAAAGCTCTGCAACATCATCTGTGGGAAGAGCAAAGGTCATCTCGACTCGGATACCGAGATGCTCTACGGTCCACGAAATATCGCTCTTGCCAACGGAGAATACAAACTTCTCGACTGGGGCTCTGACGGGCTCGTAAGGCGCAGAGAACAATTCGCCAGATTCCTCATCCTTGATGTAGACGAATCGACCGGGATGATGTGCGTAGTAGTTCTGCTCAGGCTGCATGAAGGTTTTCGCCTCGAGGTTCGGGGCATGGGCATATTTCGCGGGCTCCGGCTGCATGAATTGAGCTGTAGCATATCCACGACAGGTGACCTGGAGCATCATTCTTTGATTCCACAAGAATCCACCTGCCTTGGGCAAGGCCGTTGGGCTTGTGAGCTCATAACGATCACCGTTCTGGGTTGAGCGAAGCATTGTGTAAATCTGAGATACTTGAGTAAATCTTCAATCAAACTTTTACTGGTGACGGCCGCAGGTTGCTTATACGAAGACATGGTTGGTAGCGAGATGCAAGGAGGCTGTAGCTTACTCGAAAATGACTAAATCCTATACAACACGATTTGTAACAGATCTAATGGAACTCAAGGCTTTAATATATGTTTGGTTCTATTATATGGTGTGGGAATATGAATGTTCGAGGAATGGAGCTACCCATCGATTGAAATTGCACGACGCAAAAGAACAGGACCTGCAGCAAGACAGGACGTCCACGAACAAATAAGCAATTCACTTTTCCGCCTGACAAGAGAAAGGTGAGGGATATACTTGTACTTGGTTCTTCCCCACCATCCAGGCAATACGGAATGGGTCACGAACACTAATAAGCAGACAGCGGCGTGGGGCTAGGCGCGTGGGGGTTTCCAGGTACGGTAATCGTCTAACGCACGGAGTCGGTTGTCCGGTCCGTGAGGCCTTTATCCAGCTAATTACACCAAATTCTGCTATACAGGAATTCAGTATTACTTCCAGATCTCCCGCAAACTCGGAAACCGGCAGAGCCCTGAATTACGTCAATTGAATGTGGAACATTTTGTCTCGGCAATTGATCGCCTAATAATCCTGTACTGTCTGAATTTTGACCGGTCAAGTGTAAAGCAACTCTGTATGATCGATATGATTGTAATGCCTAGCGGCCCAAAAGCGGTGAAGATAGCCAAGGCCTTTAAAGACAAGTAAAGATGGAGGTCTTCGAGATTTGGTACCACATTCACTAGGGCACTAATCCGATTCGTCTCGACAGTGGACCCGGAGAAACGAACGATAGCGAATATTTCGTATTGACTTGCCGGTGCATTCGAATGTTTTCCTACAATGGTCTAGGATCCCATGAGGAACTTTCTGAAATCAAATTTGCCGGTGGGTATTTCGTCATAGTCGATCACTAAGACGGTGCGGAGATACATTTACAGTTGCATTTTGCACGAATAAGCGCGCGTTGTAGGGTTCGAAGGAATGGTCCAAGTCTATGTCTCAGATTAATTAAATAACAGTGTAATGCTTGATGAAAGAGCGTTATGTCGCTTTACCAATCCATACAACGAATGCTTCGCTTTCGTCATTGGGAATTGAGAAGAATGGTTACCATCAATCACTTCCACTGAGCAACATATGGTAACACGTTGGAAGACTCAAATGATACAATACCATTCCATAATTCTAGAAGAAACGGGATTCTGGTGGAGTTGAAGACGGAGACTGTAATGACCAGAGCGAAATGAACTTCACTTGCAATCGTTTTGATCCGAACGCGACGCCGGACAGGTGGATATTGCTGAGGACAAGTAATCTTGTATGAGCTGAAAACGAGCACCAATTCCATAGAGATACTCGACCTTCAACACTCAACCCTCTCGGGGAATGGATCAGGACGAGTATTGGGACAAAGGCACCAGAGAGACTCATTAATCCCATCGACAGAGCGGTGGGGGGGCATAGCACGATGCTTTCGCATGGCTAGGCCAACTCAACGCGAGTGTACTGGGAGTATTGATCTAGGGCAATGCCTTTGTTCAACAGCCATTCGCCATGAATGGCACAGTACGAAGACCGACTGATGAACCCGGAATTCTCGTTCGAAAACGATCATCCCGTTGCCCAGAGTGTATCTACGTGAATTGATGGATGTGGGTGATGGATGAGAGCCAGACTCGAGGCATATGAAGAGATTATTGGTGTGTCCAAGCTTGCATTAGTCCGTGGTGAACGATGATATGACATTCGAAGATCATCGATCTATTCTGCTCTACATATCGTGGAGAGCGGCATTCTGTGTAAAGAATGCGAGATTCGCAGATCGAAAAGAACAGAGGTAGAGGTGGAACAAATGTGTCGATACTGTATCTGCGTGTCGAACAAAGCGCCCGTACCACGAATGGGCGATGAGACGCGAAGGCAAATGGGTGATGTTTCCAGACACTGTGCATTCCATTGCCGGTCTGGCCAAAGAAAGGGTTACGGTCAGTGGGTCGGAGTCGAGGTCGAGGTCGAGGTCGAGGTTATGGGAGGAAGAGGAAGTCAACATGCAGTGATTGAGATAATTGGTAGCGCGCCTACTAGCGCGTGAAGCTTAGGCCATGCATCCTTGATTACGTATCCACGTGACTATCGATAAAGGCAGACTGGGCGCGCTCACGCTCCCTCTCCCCGCCCCCTCCTGTCCCTCATCCCCATCCCCATCCATACCCATAATGAACTAACCCTCCCCCCTCTAAAGCCCTACAGACGCGGGACGGCACGTAATTGAAGGAATCCAGAGAGGGAGGTGGTTCCCTCAACCAAACATGGATACACATGTACCCATCATGACAGGCTGAACGCCCATTACCCCTTTTGCAACCACCAATGAAGAATGTCGAAGGAGTGGGCACGGCTTGTGAGATCACTGTAAACACCAATCCTGTCGTGACACTGCGTGATGGCACTTCACGCTGGACGTGTTCGCGATTCTCAGGAGCGAAACTCCTGGCAAGGCGCCGCCAGGGAAACATTTGTAGGAATGCTTTCTGCCTACCACGGCGATTAGATATTGTGGGAACACGACAGCCCTGACCGTGATGACGTTCTGTGAGTGGCTCACCTCGCGAGTTTCGAAACGGAGTCGTACTAGCACCCGGCGTCTTCGTTTCAGGTGAACATGCAGGTCAACCTCAGGCCCTTTCTGGATTTGAGGGCAACATCAGCCGCAGTTTACCTCAGGCTGGTCCTGGTTTAAGATGTTTATTCTGGCCCCTATCCCCATGATGTTTATTTTCTTTGTGTGTTCGCGGCCTTTTTGTCAAGGCCAAACGGAGAGGAGATGAATGAACAATTTGGTCAAGAATCATTCCCGCCAGCATTTGATGATGGGGAATTCATGGATCTCGATTACGTGCAGCCACTTTCGTTCTACCCAAATCAATTAGGCGACCCGCATCTACAAGATACAACCTCATGGGGACGTACAGATGGAAATAGTAAGTTGCGCATCCATTCTGAACGCCTATGTCCATTCACCAACTCTCGCTTAGTTTTTGATACTCAACCAACCGGAGAATGGCAAAACGAGTCATATCAAAATCAACACTTCGATTTCACCAATCTTCCGTCATCCTCAGTACGATCTTCACAGTCTTCTAATGCGCGTTCGTCTACTAGCACGGGCATTTTCTCGCATCATTCCAGACAGTCTTCAGCATCTACCAACACATCTTGGTCGCATCGGTCGTCCACATCACGCGAGCTCAATATCACCCAGACTGCTCGAATCCTTAATTTCAATTCGACTCCCATCCATCCACCGCCGAACTATCCTGCCCCCACATATGAGACAAGTCGGGACCAGCCACGGACCGTACCACCTCAGAATCAACTCAAACCCGGGAAAGATCAGTTCCCGACATGTGTTTCCCGGACCAAGCGCTCACGGCGATCCACCAAAGAACCTAAGTACTGGTGCACGTCCTGTGGGGAAGGCTTCGGCGAAAAGTACGATTGGAAGCGTCATGAGGTAGTCTATCAGGAATGGACTGAAACATATCATTGTGATAATTGCGACAAGGTATACCACTTAGACAAAGACTTTATACATCATCACCAGAAAAGCCACAGATGCCGCACTTGCGCGGAGAAACAACATCTCGAATTGGCAAGGAGGAAACGAAAAGGAAGAACTGGTTGGGGATGCGGCTTCTGTACCAAATATCACTCGGACTGGACGGAACGATGTAACCATATCGCCTGGCATTTCGAGAAAAATGGAGATACAATGGAGAAATGGAAGCATTCACGCGTGATCCTTTCGTTACTTCAGCAGCCCTACATCTGGCAGGAATGGATGAGGCTACTAGACGCGAAGCAAGAGACGAATCCGAATTTTGGTTGGAAGAAACAAAAGACAGGCCGTGCTGAAGGATATCCCGACAGCGATCGTCCTCCCCACCTGCAAGACCTCTTGGAATTCTTTGAGCCTGGTCAAGACGCAGCGCCTATTGTCAAGTTGGCGTACAACTTGGGCCATCGCTCCCCACAGTCGACACCCAAAAATTCGCATCGCGACCACTGGGCAAAAGGTTCCTCCTCTTCTTCGTCGACTCCTACGAAAATCACACCAAGCCCTCCACGTCTAGATAAGGAGTTGCCTTTGGCGCCAGGTGCGCCACCGGCGCTCCCACTCAGAGATCTGCAAGAGTTCGGGCTCGGTGCTACGTCTGTCTCATACGAGGATGGATTTCCACAATGGAACAGGTTCATCAATACCATCCCTGAGGATCCAAATCTACCAGACACATTGCCGATAGATCTTTCGGGCCTACATCAGGACCCCCTACATGAAGGTTTAGGAAGGCCATATTCTCATAATTAGTTGCATTCCCTGGTGGAACCACTTTCTCGGTAGAGAATATGTGTTGTGTCATTTGTTTTGTATTCTAGGTATCGAAAGAAGGTAATGTAATTCCGCCTGGTGCGTGTAATATGTATACAATAATAGGATCATCTTGCCAATCTTTGTTTACTTCTGAATGTCAATCACGTAGTCCAAAGACAAAATTCTCTTCGATTCCAGACGTCACCTTCAGCACAACCCACGTGCTCAATTTCTCCATCAGTCTGTCTGACCGGTCAACTAATAGGGGCTCTTCATGGCAGTCCAAAGGCGGCTTCAATACTCACCTGAAACACCCTTCGATCTCAATGCAGCTGCCCGCGTAGAATGTGCTATCAAAACAAAACAAAACATCGGCTTTCCTGTATAATGGACCTTCACCTGAGCTTTCGATTTATCGATTGATGAATTCACCAGAAGCGCCTTGATGTGATAGGGAAGGTGATTGGGTGTATGTTTGTTTACTCTTACCTGTCTTGAGGGCGCATCACTTCAAAAGGATTGTAGTTCCCCCACCCATTGCGCACTAATCCCCTTAACTGAACATCATCAAAACGGAAACCAACAACAAAAGCCAACACCACAGACCAAAAACTTCAAGCATCAACCAAGCATCAAAACTGCCTTCAAACATCAATCAATCATCAAATATCAATCAAGTAATTCAAAACAACATGCCTACAAATGTACCTCCAACACCCTTCTGTCACTCCACAGATCACCAACAGAACTAACCAGACGTACTCAGACCTCTTCCCCTTCATATACCACCACCTCCACTTCGCCGACGACAACCCCCTCATCCGTCTCAGTCGGCAATGAAAGCTTTATCACGAGTTCGACTACAAGCACCTCGAGTCCTCGAAGCAGCGAGGCGCTCTCGGCCACTCGACTCAACGACTGGCTGAGCCAGTCATTCAAAGACGAGCCTTGGAACGCACTGAGGAGTGCACGATCTTGAACTTCACCTGCCTACTTCGCTCATTGTTAGGTAGCAGAGAATAATGTAATGATGAAAAGTGTTTACTTGAGGGGATGCTGGATTTGCTGGGTTTTACTGCGTTTTGTTAGAACAGGGCATTTGCGGGTTCAATGCAACTTTACTTTCTCACACCTCTTTCTCTTGGTAAACTTCACTCTGGACATGGTCTTATGATTTACATTGATTCATTATCCTTGGTGTCAAGTCTTAATGAAGACTCGAGTTGCATTACTTGAAGCTATTCTTGAATACAAGGTCACTGTAGCTTCACGACGACGGCACCCACAGAGAATTACTGCGGCTGTCTGATAGTCAACTGCCCATTGCGATATTCCTTCTTATGGTATGCTCAGCAATCTGAAGACTCCAGCACATTATACAAAGCGTTGACTTCCATATCTTCCTTCATCCATAAGTCGTGGGTATCCCGTAAAGATATACCCCTTCACTCCACAATTCTAGCACGCATCCAGGTATTTATAACGGTAACATCGTACAGAAGGACCACCGTTGAACGAAGACACAAAAAGGCCAATGTGTTGTGGCAAGACTATATGAACTCGAAGCTTTCGTCGCCTGAAAATTGTCTCTGGAGAAGCTCCTCATAGATAAAGAGTTCGGCGAGGAATGAATCGCGAGTCGCTGTCAGAAGAGCAACACGGCGTTCGCGTTCGCGCCTTGTGATTACCAAACGTAGAGTATCGCTTGTCAGGTGTCAGCTATGTGTTCGTAGTCTTTAGCACAGTCTCGATTTACCAATAGGCCTGTTGTTGGAAAGCGTGAAAGGCTCGCATGACTCCACGAATCTCCTCAGCAATGACCTGCATTGCCTCGACAAATCTTGGGTCCGTTGTGGTATCCATTTCTATTGGATTCGCCGTTATTCTGGCAGCGCGCGTGGGCAATGCACCGGACATCTGGTCACTGGGTCGAGGTTGTTCGATGACGTCGGGGGAGTTCCGAGCCTGTTGGACTGCGCTTTCGAAGGAAGGGATAACTTGGTTTCGAACGAAATCGGAGTGATTTTCGTTCAAGAATGTGGCAAGAACTCCAGCCTGAGTAGACTGCTCACCCTCGACAGCCGGGTAACCTTGAGCCGCAGAATCCCTCGGAGCAGATGAACGGAGCTGAGTGAAACTGTCGTGTATTTCACTCCAAAACCGGCTTCTCGACTCAACGGGACCAAGGCCAAGTGGGTCATCATCAATAGATGGGTCATCTAAAGTTGCTGGATCACTTTGACTGTCTTCGTCAACACTTGGATGGGTATTTTCGGGTAGAGCAGACTCGGGGCTGTGGCTCGTGTCTGTGGAGTCGTCAAACTCTTCATGTTGACTCGAGTTGTTCTGGTTATCCGACATTTTGGATTATCGAGTGTCTTTGACAAATTGTCACACTGATAATGGGGATGTGTTGGAGCAATGAATGGACAGTGTGCTTGTAAGGTTGTTGTTGTAGAGTGGTGTTATGTTCAGAAGAGAAAATCACTTCTAAAGTAGGCCCTTAACGAGGTGTTTAAGGCCAGTGCTTTTTCAAAGTGAATATGGAATTTGTGTGCAGTTGTTGTGGGAGACTATACTATTGCAAGCATCACCCGTCACGGACAGAACACTAAGCATATTTATAGCAGTGATTGTTCATTGTGTAACGCAGAATGGGAAAGCCTACTTCAATTTCGTTTCCCCAACTTCAAGTCCATTTTCACAACTGACCGTAGTTCCTCTACTGCCGTATTATGTCTTCACTCTACCTTTATGTGGGAAGCGCAAATCAACATCTATTGTGTCTAAGCTACAATGGTCTCGGCACATTCACCAGTTACTGACAGCACACGTTGTCTCGGACTTGTAGAGACCTTTTGTCGGCCACGGTGGTAAGGTTGTAGATTGGGTCTTCATTTAGAACTCCTTCAAGAAGAGCTTCGCCAGACACACTGGTTGGTAGCCTTTACGCCTTGCTGTACTGGTGAATGGAAGATAGGGGGCAGGGCTCAGACTGCTTTAGACATACTAAGCAATTCCACCGTCCGTTTTGGGTTTTAATTGTGCAGTTCGAGTTGAACCTTTTGTAGGAAAGCTCCATTTCCATTGACTTTGTGAAAATGAATATCGATTTGCTGGCTTTTAGTCACTAGCGTCAGCATACAGCCTGCTTGCCTTCTGTTCTGCCTTGCTGGCAACGTGATAATATCTCCCGGCATCTGCTGAGGCTATTTGTTTTGCTGCCTTCAGGGAGCTCATACTCACTTCTTGAAATGCTCACACAAAAGAGTTAGTCTTTTCCACCACCCCTGAGCCAGTAATCCTTTACTCTAGACTCCCTCAATGCAGTCCACGATAGAAACAAGGCTCATGCGAGCAGAGTCTTCTATATAAACAAGGCATTTGGTCAAGCATGACGAGATAGCTCTGGTCTCTACCGTTGTTTTGGCCAGGTGAATACTCAACCTGGGAGCGCACTGACGCAACCAATAACACTGACACAAAGGCCAACGCCCAAACCTACGCGACTATCCTAACAGCCTTCAAACCTACCTTCGATTGCTCTGATGGCTCTTTCTTGCCTCCTCACTTAATACTATGGCTGCTATCGACGATCATGAGACATTCACCTACCTGCCAAGCCCACCTATCCCGAGACACTTACTCCCTCCCCTTCTACTGAAGGGACCAAAACACGTTGCCAATCACTCCAAGTGATAGTCAACTAAGGACTTATCAATTCCTTCCTACCGCGATGCAGTTCTCTTGTGAAAAGCGCCGTGGCCACTTCGACGCGTCGCAGTGAAGGTCAGCCAGACAAAGAGAGGCTACCCGTCAAGGCAGGAGCCACCCAGTGCCTCGAAAGTAATTCCACAGATGAAAGAATATCATAACAGGCATGTGGGTCACTCTATCATCACAGGTCCCTGTCAGATACACATATGAGCTGTCGGTGTATCTGACGATTACAGTGTATAGCAGTGACACTGTATACTATGAGAAGCAGTATGCGTCACAAGCATCGCGTTGACAGCTCTTCGTATCTACCAGATACTATTCGCAGCTACGGTAACCCTGTACAAACTTGAAATGCCAAGCTTAGCGCATCATTCACCTCTGAGAGTTAGGTAAGTAGGCGGTGAGTGCCCGAAACAGGTGAGAGCGCACACACAATCGACAACCAAAACACCACAACACCGACGGTATACCTGCTTAGAGAAACTTCACATGCACTGAGAGCTACGTCTTTAGAAAACTCTACTGCGCAATCCGGCAATACCTCCTGTTCCTCCCGCCGCACTCCTCCCCCTTTCGAAACACAGTAAGCCGATCGCAACGGCGGTAATGACGGCGGCGACGCGTACAAGAGGCTATAGAGGAGCACAGCATGGAAATGATGACAGCTCTGGTATTCGTTTCTCTGTACTGCTGCTCAGCCTGTATAGAAGACGAGCACCGCAACAGAGTGCCTGGCAGGTTGTCCTTGCTGTGACTTGTACCCATGCGCAGCTTTATTGTGCCAGGATATATCACCAGACGCCCACAAAACCTCAATTCTCACCGGATGAAGTTTGTTCTAGTCTTCTCCTACGCCTGTGAACACGATGAGTGCCCTCCATGAGTGTCGGGCATAGTCTTCTTACCGAAACTGCGGCCTACGGCAACATCACTGTGCCAGGGTTTGAATGCAGACGCTCGAACTCTCTCGATATCTTGTAAAGGGCATATACTAGTTCACTGTTACCTCTATGAATAGAACAGGGGCCCTCTAAGACTGGCAGGTACAGTCCTTCACCTCATTCACTGTCTGTGCGCGGTGTCACTGCGTCGAAGTACAAACGCAAGTACCAAACACTTTCGATCGAAAGAGCAACGACGGTGTGCAATGACGGAATTACGCATCGAAAAGAGAGCACGTAGCAAATACAGCAACAGCACTTGTTGCGCCCCTAACTGCGTCGTCTGCAGGCTCGCTTGCTACGCCCTACTTCGGCCCAATCCTGCGTTCAGGACAAAGAAACCTCGTAGCCCGCCGTGGGTCACCTATTTTCCTGTCTATGTGTTGGAGGTATAATACACTTCTCGAGAGCTTCAAGTAAGAAGAAAGGCATAAATCAAGGCGGAGAGCATACGCGACATTGAAGATGGACAAGAAGACCATTGCGCATTGTCACATTTGAACAGCTACGTGCATACCACTGCGTACCAGAAGATGAGACAACACGTCAGCAAGGTCTTCGAATGTGCACTGAGAAGGGAGATTTTCGAAACTACGTACGAACTGAATGCCCTGTCTATACTGTCAAAGACTCTCCAAGGCACACAGAGACCTTTGCGGTGGACGATATCTGGCAGAAGAAACCCTTGTTGATTGGGAGATAGCACAATCCTTTCCAAAGTCCTGAAATGAAACCCTTCATTTTCGCCCTTGAACCGAGTCGAAGCGTGGAACAAACAGTTTGGAGCAACAATGGAACATCCCAATACGCCTTAAGGAAGTCCTCGAGTTGTCTCGTGGAGAGACACAAAGGAACCGTCAAAGAGTGTGCCGCACTATAACAGTTCCCCACACAAGGACACTCTTGACCTTATTCTATTCAATCCTTGGTCAGCTTTGGAAGTGGCAAGAACCTCTCAAGACAATCGATAATGGCTGAAGCACTGGCATCTTGAGTTTCGACATGCTGGCCAAGCAGTGAACGCCAATCCGAAATCTCATGCATCTGTTGCTCTAACAGTGCCGAGGAGACTGCCTCTATTATATCATTGGAAAGTCCCGCGCCTTGGAAATGGAAGCTTTTGATTACGCCATGGTGAACTGTGACACATATCTCTTCACCACTGGGACCTTCAGCATTGAGCGTAAACTGTGGTGTCTGAGACAGAATCCACTCTTTGGTCTATCCGGATTAGCAAAAGGAGCCTGTATTCAAAATCGCGACACATACCTTGAGCTCATCGTAGCCTTTCTTGATTTCCGGTATATTGAGGTATTCATCGCCAACGAAGTCTACGACAGCTTCGCCAACTTTTGCATACATCGCCCCGAATTGCTTCTGCACCTCTTTACGAAAAATGGCGTCGTCCAAGCCAATGTTGCCAACGGGCGAGCTCACACTTTCGACACCTTTTGCCTCGATGAATGGTTTTGCCGGCGATCGAAGATATTGAGGAATGATATGCAAGTTTGGAGAAGCAAGCAATGTCGTCGCATGGTGCAATGCCCTTCCACGGGTGAGCTTGTACGCTGATCCAGAAACTTTCAGTGGCCTAGGTGATGCGCCATCTTCTAGAGTATATGTCGTTCTGTGCGTGTCCTCGGGATCCACTGGAAGCTCTTTATTGCCTTGATCAAGGACAATGTCATGCCTTTCATTGACTCTTGCTCGGTTCACACCAAGTTTGCGTAGGGCGCGTACGACCATTTCAGCGTGCTTGTCACGCGTAAAGTCAGTTCGTGGACATGTAATACTCCAGTTGAGATTGCCCTCGTCATGGAATACAGTGCCACCACCGGAGCGCCGTCGTACAAGTTCTACATTGCCAATTGCAGGCGGCTCGGTCTCTTTCAATTGCGCACTTTGTTTCAAATCGGCGACATTAAGTATGGACAGATTGACCTCAGTCCACGGATTTTGGTTGCGTCCAATAACAACACAAGGCCGGTTGGTGTACAAGAACAGAATGTACGACTCAGGTGGTGACTTCCTGAGGATATAATCCTCTATGGAAAGATTGAGACATGGGTCATCGCTCGTGGAGAGGTAGCTCTGAACTCGGTTTTTCGGGTTGGTGAGCTTCTCCGTAAATGTCGAGAATCTTTTACGACCGTACGCCAGTGGACCGGAAAATCTGGAGCATTGCCTGAATGCATGCGATATTAAATAGATACCCCTGGACGGCGCCATTGCACAGCTCTTTTAAAATGTGGTGTGGGGCGCTGAAGATTGTTTGATGGTAAGTTCATGGTTCAGGAGTCGCCGTCGCGGGTGTCGCCTATCGGAACCGAAAAACATGTCGGAGGTCCGATCCGACTAAGCCCGACCCGACCACATGTCATCTCATCCCAAGAAAAATCAGACGTCAACCTCATCTCATCTATCACGATGTCGGTATTATGCACGCCTACCACCACGAGTCATTATACAGATGCTACAGGCATACATTGCTCCTATGTTTGCATGCAATAAAAGAGCTATCATTGCCATATTGGACTCGACGCTCACTTAGCTATACCGGCCCTGGAGCCCAACTTCCCCACTCTCTTCGCATGGCATGAACGATAAGCTACCCTTCAGTTTGTTCCTATTAATCCCAAAATAGGATCGAGGACCACTTACATATGCAACCCCAGCGAATAATGATACTGTTTGCGTTTTCTCCGGCATTATTTTGGACTGGAATGTTGATGTCCTGCATCTGGAACCTCACTTCTGGAACATTTTCTCAAGACAACATTTTCTCGTCGCTGTCTCGTATATTCCTCCTATGGTCGCATTCTTTATTCAAGATCCATCTCTGTCTCCGCTATCAGTCCTCTCCTCATGTTCGGGTCGTTTTCTTCTACGCATTCCGCCCTCTGGACCTGTTGGACTCGACGTTCTGGTACAGCTCTGAAGATGTTGACAAGACATCACATCGGGCTCTTCCCCAAGTGGACATGTACTCAAGTCCAGCCTTTCTAGGCTGCGGCGCAATGCTTGCAAGTATATCTTGTAAGTATTCTCGGCAGTCATACTATCCCTATGGCCTCGCAATCCATCATCCAACCATGCAGCCTTTTGCTGTATTGGCATCGTTGATGTTGTCTCCTTTGGGTGGTTTATGCTGCCTGCATTGTCACGCATGTGGTACACATCTCTCCCCGTTACGTACCGGCCTTCGCCCATCGGTCATATCTCACGAAGACTCTGTTGTTAGTCTTCGGGCCTTCCATGCAAGTTTGCATATTTATTCTCAAAGGACTTAGGATGTTTCGTGGGTGTGAGGGTTGGTAAAGCATTGATGGATGGATACATCGCGACTCCGGCTCCTACAAGACCAGCCACTTGACCGCCACTCCAGGACTCCTCAACGCCCGCCCCTTCACTTACTTGTATCCCAGTAGCTACGTCACGCACAACACAACCTGAAATGCGCCATGCACTTGCGCAAAACCGTTCATTGTCTTATCCTATGGTAGCTCTCCCTCACTCGACTATATAAGACACCCAATTACCCATCTTCACATCAAAAAACTCCGCATTAGCTTCCTTAGTCTAGTGGTCAGAACTCTCACCTTACAATTTGCAAAGGCTGACAGGTTCGATTCCAGGTTCTTCCATTTCGGTTCGACTTTACGGAATTCGACACGACACTAACCTACAGGTTTAGATAGTTGCTTGCTTGTTTTCCCCTCGTCTCACCAGTACGTCGTTCCAAACCTTTTCTAAGACATTTACTGACTTATTAAACACGTCCCTCTGGGGCATCGGAACGAGCGTACGGGCGCACGACAAGTAAGTAGAAACTCCCGGCCACTAGGCGGGGAAGCAAGGAGTTAATTTTTTTTTGCCATTTTTTTTATTTGCTCAACCTTTTTTTTTTTTTGCCCATCTTGCTTTACTTCTCTTAGCAGAGTGAGGGCAGACACTGCTTTACTTCTCTTAGCAGAGTGGGGGCAGACACTGCTTTACTTCTCTAGCAGAGTGAGGGCAGACAGCAAGATCTAGGTAGGTCAGTAAATGCAGATGTGAAGTCCTCATGAAGGCGTCGAAAACGTCTCTTACCCAGGATATTCTAATGCTACAACATATTCTTTTGTAGACAGATCAACATATTAATGTACTTGAGATAAATACTACAAATTCGAATGCTGTAACTTAGGGCAAAACGGGAGACCTTATATCAGTCAAGGTCTTCGGCTCGGTTCCCCACATGCCGTTGTGATCCCTTGCTTTGAGGGCCAGGACTGCAACACCGAGCCACCCGTGTGGGCGCGGCTCTCACTATTGCATGCGCCTATTTTACGTTCCGGCATTCATTCTCGCCTAGTACTGGTTGCTTGAGTGCGCTGCATGCGTTCTTTCGCAGGGGATTCTGAAGGCAGCGTGTGTACCCTCGGGGCCGGTAAGGTGCACTTTTCGAATCGCCTTTCAGCACTTAAACTGCTTCAGCTCCTCTCCAATTATTACATTACGATACTCTCGAGCTCCTCGAACCATACAACCCATATACTTGCTCGAGGCCCCATAATACACAGTGAAAGCCATGCCTGGCCTCGAGAATCATTCCTTCAATGGCGGCGCTCCACACAAACCGCCCCCCATAATCATCGCCGGCGGTGGCTGCGTAGGGCCTTTCCTCGCCTTTCTCCTCTCGAAATCGGCAATACCGAATCCCGTCATTGTCATCGAGCCACACCGTCCGAATCGCAGCGATACAAAGGCCATGGCGCACCAACCTCATGTTTTTCCGCTATTTGAAGCCGGGGGGTTGATGCCGGATCTCGCGCAGCTTGGGTCCTTTTCTGCTGGGCTCTGTTTCCGAACTTCAGTCGCAAACGACTCGTTAATAATTGCGGGAGTGAAGTTTCCGAGCCCTGAAAAAAGCGTGCTGCTGCTTCCGCAGTGGAAGTTCCAAAACCTGCTGATGGAGAAGCTGGAAGCGGCTGAGAACACCAAGGTGCGTCTAGGTCAAGCCGTTGAGAGATTCGAGCAATTGGAAGATCACGTAGCGGTCACAATCGTTGATGGGGAGGGGAAAGAGGAGGTGATACAAGCTGCATATCTGATTGGCGCGGATGGAGCAAAAAGTCACATTCGCAAGATGCTCGGCGTAGATTTTGTGGGCGAGACATTACCGGCGCAGCTCGTCGCTACCGATACCAGGTTTCCCTTCCATGAACACGGTTTCTGGGATGCCAACTTCGTCATTGACCCCGTGGACTACGGACTTATTGGACGTATCGATGATGAGGGTTTGTGGCGCGTAAGCTACGGTGTACCTCCCGGCATGACTGAAGATGAGATTCGAGCAGGCGTGCACGAGAAATTGGAGAGACTACTTCCGAATGCGGGGAAGAATGCGCAAGGGGAACGCATGTACGAGGTTGTTCGAGTCGCGCCATACAAGGTACAGCAAAGGGCAGTTGATACGTTTTGGGCGAAAGGAGCAAGAGTAGGTCTTTGTGGGGACGCCGCGCATTTGACGAATGCATATGCCGGCTTGGGTCTTGCATCCGGAATCGCAGATGCTGGTGCTCTCGCGCAAGTACTCGAGCGAATTCTAACAGGCCAGGCGACTAACCCTGAAGTGCTGTTGTCGGCTTGGGGAGATGCTCGAAAAGACAAATTCTTGAAGTCTGTAGATAAGCCATCGAGAATGGCTTATGCAAGGGTCAAATCAAAAGTTGACACCGTGGAGGAGATTGAGGCCCTTCTTACTCAAGATCCACTGTTGAGTCGGATGAACCAAAAGCAGCCCATGATGCCACTAAGCTTGATCACAAACTGTGAGGAATTGGAAGGTTGGTGATCTGGTAGATTGATATTATGGAAGCTTGCGTGTAAAGTGGGGTCAATATCAGATACTTTGCAAAACTATAGGGAGAGAAAGAAATGAATCCGATGTCTTTGTTTCAAGGCCCATTATGAGAGAGAATTGGTTCCGCTTTTCCTTCTGGACCATTTCCATGCCCATTTTTTCCATTTTTTCGCATATCTCTGATACATTTACTTGAATTTCCACTTTATCTTTGTGCTTTTATTTGGGCGCAATGGTATCTTCGGTCTTTTGAGCTTCTTCATTGCTGGAAATGCAGGGAGATGATGCAGTTGGCATACCAAATGTGCATAAAGTGCAATAATACGTAGAAATGTATCAATGTTTTCAGACCCCCCAATCAGCCGCTATATATGTCCCGCCTAAGTACCGTAGTTCCTCCATCGTAAAAACCAAAGTGGCAGGTTGCCCTACACAGGCGTAGTGAATTGTTGTGCCAAACTGGTGCCGATGTCCGAGAACAGAAACGTTTCTTGCGCTTCACTTCTAGCCACGCTCCCAAAGTTTCTAGCTTGAGCCTTTCCCCTTTTGATAAATATCGAGGGCAGCCATAAGTACGATATCATATAATTGTATTTCCTTCTCCGCATCGTTCTAGAAACTTAGGATATATGCCAGCGTGTTACTAGATACGGGTTAGTGGCTGTGGCTCGTACAAATACGCCACATGTCCCGCTAGAACGCCGAACAAACGTTTGGGGCCACGAATTGCCAAGTCGATACATCAACACTCCACGCATGCTGCTTCGCTTTCGGAGAAGACGTAGATAACGTCGCCCAGTATCTTGTCCCTACTATTCTGTTTTACAGAACAGCTAGCGTCATGTCTGCTTCTACCAACCCAGATCCTATCAAGGATTCCGGTATGTTGTCCAACGGAAGCTTACTACTGCCGTGATTGCAGGTTACAGGTAGTCGAGTCGCACAGTTATACTAACATACTTACAGGCGCTTCCAAATCAAAGAAGAAGAAGAACAAGAAGAAGGGAGGGAACAGCGGAGCTGCGAAGACGGACGAGACTTCAAACGGACATGCCGAGCAGGGCAAGCACGACGTAGAGCAAGACGAGACACAGGATGAGGAGGAAGAGCAGAGTGTATGACACAATCAGGATGTGCTAGGAAGCATCCATTCTGTCATGAATGGAATTGCTAACATCTTGGTAGAAAACCGCCATTGAACCGCAAGAAGAGCCAGACGATGTCGAAGACGAGCCGCAATCACTCTCTCCGACTGGGCAACCAAACGGCACAAATCCCCACTCGATATCTTCCGCTGTTGCACTTGGTCTTGCACGATCTCGCTCCCAAGGTGGCCTAGCATCACCGCCCCCGCCGACCGATGCGACCGCCCGACTCGAAGCTCTAGCGAAAGAGCGTGATACCCTACGGCAGGAGGTTACAGAACTCCGCAAAAGCTTAGAAGGCATACAGGGAAAACATGATGAGGAAGTCGCAACCTTGCAAGGAGACCTAGAGGAGGCGAATGAGGCCAAAGAGCATGTCGAGACCCAATATCGGAACCTGCTCGGAAGAGTCAACACAATCAAGAGTTCATTAGGTGACAGATTGAAGGCTGATGCAGTATGTGTTGCCATGTTTTAACGCGATTTGGGCTGTAATATACTAATGCGGGACACAGGCTAGACTTGAGGAAGCCTCGGCGACCATATCCGAACTAGAGGAACAGAACAAAGATCTGCTTGACAATAACAACTCATTGGCGGAACAGATAGCGAAGCTCCGCGAAGAAGCTGAGTCTCAAGCATCCGAGGTCTCCATACTCCGCGATCGATCCAACCTCTCACAGCAAAACTGGGTCAAGGAGCGCGACGAGCTGATTTCAAAAGAAGCTGCTGCTCGCGAGGATTTTGAGAATGCTAAGCAGGCCATGCAAGATTGGGAAGCGCTAGCTCTGAATGAACGATCGCTGCATGACAATTTGAAAGAGAGGATGGCAGAGCTCGGCGAGCAACTAGATTCGTTGCGAGAGGCGCATGATAAGGCTGTCGGTGAACGTGATATCAACAGCCAAGCTGTAGATGGTCTTCAGAAAGCGCTTCAGGAGATCCAGAACGGTATAGTAACCATGCAGTCTTATGAGCTCAACAAAGCTGACAAGAGATGTAGAGCGCAAATTAGAGCGGAGACAGCTTGTCGACAAGTACGAAGCGGATCTTAGTGGTCTCCGAAAGCAAGTGCAGATCTCAGAGGAAGCCGCCGCTGCTTCCAAAACTGCGCTTGAATCAACTCAGAAGGAGCTAGAAAGAGCACTGCCTTTTGAGAAGGAGGTAAAGGAGAAAAATCTCTTGATTGGCAAACTGAGACATGAGGCCGTGACATTAAATGAGCACTTGACAAAAGCGTTACGAATCCTCAAGAAGGGCAGACCGGAGGATAACGTAGATCGGCAAATCGTAACCAACTACATCCTTCATTTCCTCGCAATTGATCGCTCCGACCCGAAGAAGTTCGAGGCACTTCAGCTCATCGCCGCGCTACTCAATTGGAATGAGGGTAGGTTTCTGCTTGCTAGTATTTCGCAAAGAGGATGACTGACAGATTGCAGAACAACGCGAGCAAGCAGGTCTTGCACGGCCGGGCGCTTCAAACACGAATCTCCGTATCCCACTATCACCCTTCCGCCGCACTCCCTCCACACCGTCGCTCAATAGCGCACTTGTTTCTGATCCGATGCTCATGGCAAGCAGCTCCAGCAACAAGGAATCGCTGGCGGAGTTGTGGTCGGATTTCCTTCAACGGGAGGCAGCTGAGGGGGCCGGTTCTCGGAGGGAGAGCGAGACATCGCCGCCTCCGAGAAGTGAAACTGCATCTGGCCTGGGCATCACTGAGAAGTAGTTGAAACAGTTGATGTGCTTTTGTCGAGTTATTGTATTTATATATGGATACCTCTCGGTTTCGTGGCATTTCTGGGCCACCTATGCATTCGGCGCGAGGCATTTTTTCCTACTTCTACAAAGACATGGGCTTTCTTTATGCCCATCCTGCTCAAATGCATAAACAGCATTCTAGATTTGCCTGAATTGATTTGATACACGGAATGCAAGGACCATCGCTACCATCGAGCGCAATACAGATCCTGAATCCTGTTACATCTATAGTACATTTCTTCTCTCATCATTTGCTTCATCGCGTCCACCTCTTCTGCTCGCCGATAATTCCGGGTTTCGTCTCTGGCTTAGGTAATCTTGAACGCTCCCTTCTCCGCTCAAAGATCTTCTCACGATGGAGCTGCTTCTGCATCTTCTTAGGAAGACTGTAGTGTCGCTCCTTGTATTTCTCCCACGCCTTCGGATCTTCCGAATTCCTGAAGAAGAAGTTCTTGAGCGCTGCTTGATGTTAGGACAAGATGCAAGTCCAGGAAATTCGTAAAGTCACTCACAGTGCACGCAGTAAGGGCACAGAAAATGCGCACGCTTTATCCTCCCGCACGCTGAGCACTTATTCAGCGATGTGAGCTCCTCCAAACCTTTTCCAGCCATGAATCGTTGCCTCTTCTTGCGGTACGATGTCTTGTTCTTAGGAACTGCCCTGAGGATACCTTCCCATATTTCGCCCAGGGAAGGTATTGAAGGGAGTGATAATGTAGGTAATGCGAGAGCGGCGAAAGGTGTGGGTATTAATTGGAATGGCTGCGATATTCGTTGGAGGAGCGGTAGGTTGATAACGGGTCGGACGGGGCCATTGAGGGCAGGCAAAAGCGTCTGCCATAGTGGAGGCAATGGTCTTGCGAGTGCCATTGCGAAATAACTGTCGAGTTACCGCCGCCGAATGGATGTTGAATTCGCGATGTGCCCTTGGCGATAACGATGTCGTGGTGTTGAAAGAATTAATTGCTGTACCCCAGTCGGAAGCTTCTTGGCGCTAGACCGTGCCCGTGGCTAGCGCGATTTCGCTTCGTGGCTGCCCCTTTCCCGCGCCTGCAACACCAGAAGAAAGTCCACGACAGCGCCCTGAGTATTTGTATACAATCAACTCACCACGTCCACGTCGCTCCACGCATCTCCACCCTCCATCCAATCTTCGCCGTATCCCACACAGCTTCAAACACAGCCTTGAGGCACAAATCGCCCGCAATGGCTTCCACATACAACCAGCAGCAGCAGTCGGTGTACCCCAACACCTATGTCGGTTTCGACAGCATCACTTCGCAGATCGAGAAGAAGCTCGTGAAGCGTGGTTTCCAGTTCAACATCATTTGCGTTGGTGAGCTATTACCCGTCCATCTTGATAAAACAAAGCTCTTTGCTAACTCATCAATTACTTGCAGGCCAGACTGGTCTCGGAAAGTCAACGCTTATCAACACCATCTTTGCCTCGCACCTCATGGACAGCAAGGGCCGTCTTACCCCTGAGGAGCCCATTCGCAGCACCACCGAAATCCAGGCCGTTTCCCACATCATCGAGGAAAACGGTGTCCGTCTCCGCCTCAACATTGTTGACACCCCCGGATACGGTGACCTGATCAACAACGAGCGCTGCTGGGACCCAATTGTCAAGTACATCAAGGACCAGCACAGTGCCTACCTCCGCAAGGAGCTTACCGCGCAGCGAGAGCGATACCTCCAGGATACCCGTATCCACTGCTGCTTGTTTTTCATCCAGCCTTCCGGCCACGCCCTTAAGCCCATCGATATTGTTGTGCTCAAGAAGTTGAGCGAGTTCGTCAACGTCGTTCCTGTCATCGCCAAGAGTGACAGCTTGACCCTCGAGGAGCGCGCTGCTTTCAAGGAGAGGATAAGGGAGGAGTTCCAGTTCCACAACCTCAGGATGTACCCATACGACAACGAGGAGCATGACCAGGAGGAGGTTGCTTTGAACACTTCCATCAAGGTAGGCTTCGATGCATGGACAGAAAGTCAATGGAGCTAATGCAGTACAGGGCATCCTTCCTTTTGCCGTCGTCGGTTCGGAGAAGACCATCGTTGTCAACGGCAAGCAAGTCCGTGGACGTCAGAACCGTTGGGGAGTTATCAATGGTGAGTACCAACATTTCTTGTTGACAATTTGTCAAGCTAATTGTCCATAGTTGAGGATGAGAATCACTGCGAATTCGTCTACCTCCGCAACTTCTTGACCCGCACCCATCTCCAAGACCTTATCGAAACCACCTCCCAGATCCACTACGAGTCCTTCCGTGCCAAGCAGCTCCTTGCTCTCAAGGAGAGCTCTGCCGTTGGTGGTCACAGCTCCAGGCCCATCTCGCCCGCTGCTGAGCGCGAGTTGAGCCGGAACAGCCAGAGAATGACCATGAACGGCTATTAGGTGGCGCCTGTTTCGTGAGCCTACTTTGAGCGTGTAATAAGGAGACGTCGATTGAAACGGTTTTCAGGACGCTTAAAGGGGCTACAGTCGGGGCACAGAATGGGGGAAGAAGAGACCGTTGCCGTATGATACCAGTGCAGCACTTAGGCACGATCGGAGCCGTTGGGAGGAGAGACATACATTCTATATTTGAACAGCCTTAGGTTTATTGGATCGATATCGTTTTAGTCCGGATGAAAACTTTCACTTCTCTTTCTTATGTATCAAGCGTGGGGTTTTGGGGACTGTTACCCAGGCATTACTGGTTATACCTGGGCGTGGGTGTCTGGGGTAGTGACATACAGTAGTGTGGTAATACTCAATTAAAGACCTCCTAGGCTCTCCATATATTCTAATCAGTCCATCTTGCTTTGCATATGCAACCCCCTTCTCGAAATACCTGTTCCCAATCCAGGCAGATCCCCTTATCAGAACAGCTTGTTCATATCGAAGCTCTCAGTACACGTCTCAGGTAGCCACACGCGCTGGTGCCAACCTAGCAAAAGTTTTCTCCATGGCTCGGCTCGCGTGGATTTCATAGCGTTTGAGCCGAGATAACTGGTGAACGCACTGAGAGCCAGATCTCTCTTTGATGGCCAACATTCGGCCAATCGGCTCGAGGAGGCTCGCATCCAGAGATGCATCATAAGTCAAATCCAATAACCTGTTTGATAGTTCAAGCCAGGAATCTTGAACCAGAGAAATCCTCCATGCTATCGTCCTTCCCCTTCTTGGTCTCCCCCAAAATCTTCACACTCCTCCCCTTCTTCGGCCCAGCAGTCTTCGCAGAGCTTGGACCCTGCGAACCAGAAATCTGTTGCTGCTGCTGAGCATCCGACTCAGAGACAGAACGTTCAATAATCTTAGCTTTCGCGCCCGCCCTCTTGAATCGATCATCAAAATCCGCCACCGCATCCTCAGTGTTGAGCGTGGAAAATGTCAGAGGATCAGTCAACCCATGTAGCGTCGACACATTCCTCCTCAATCGTTCCGTCTCTTTCAGTTCCGGCAGGCCTTTAGCCTCCCCATCACCCCCTTTCCCTTCCTTCCCCTCCGTCGCCAACTGGCCATCATCAGCATCGTTGACTTGAGATGCTGTGGTGGTGGGGGTTTTCACAAGCGAAGGAATCCGCGACCCCCAGACACAAGCCCGGCCGTGCAATTCTCCCATGGAGGCGAACTTCTCGAAGCCCTTCTCGAGGCCGAAGATGCGGCCCTCGATGCGGCCCGCGTGTGCGCCATCCGAGACGCCGAGGGAGTAGGCGGCTGTGTACAAATTGTCCTCGAGGGTGAGGAGGCTGTCGAAGGGGTCTTCAGTTGTGGGGTTGTGGTGGGATTGGGAGGTTGGGTTGGTAGCCATTATGTTTTTGTTTTCTTTTTTCTTTTTTCGAGTTGCTTGTTCGTTTGCTTGTTTGATATTTTTTAATCTTTTAGGAGATTCTTCGTTGAGAGGAGTTTTATGGATATTTTATATGTCGTTTCTTGCGATGGTTTTCATGCCGGACTTGATCGGGTTCTCAGCGACTTGTAGTAACGGTCAAAACGAATGACACTCACTACTAAACAGAAGATATTACGACAGGAGAGATGTCAGAGCACACGTAGAAAATGGTTTATGTACGAACAAGCAAGTGAATTTCCCCTCGTACTAGTATACCTGCCTAATCATTATCATTAATAATGAATCATTGCAGGGTCCAATTCAGGGTCGCTGTGGCGCTGTGGCTAATTGAAGCCACGTGACCCAGCGAAAATTGTGGCTAAACAGCGGGGTATTGTCGGCCATCGGAGCGGAGGGGCAACACTGACTGGATGGTTTTCTTCCTTTGGCAAATAATCTATTGATCCAGCCATCAGGTACGAGAGTATTAGGACATAATAAGCTCCGAATGCGATCGACTCATCACTCATCACTCTTTACCTCCACCTTTGACTCAACGCACCACCACCAATTCACATCACAATTCCTTCCTGTACTTTTCCCCTCTTCTCTCTTCAGCACAAACCTGTCACTGACTCTTTAACTTAGCTTCCTTTCAATTTCTTTGGACGAATCTAGAACAAACCCCACACATTACCGCTCCTAGAAAGGGCACACAATATGGCCACCGAGAAGAAGATATTGCCCGTTGAGGGCGAGAGGAATATCCTCATCACCTCCGCACTTCCCTACGTGAACAACGTACCACATCTTGGAAACATCGTCGGCAGTGTGCTCTCTGCAGACGTGTTTGCCCGCTACGCTCGCGCTCGAGGCTACAACACCCTCTACGTCTGTGGTACAGACGAGTACGGAACAGCGACCGAGACAAAAGCCATTGAGGAGGGCGTCACCCCACAACAGCTGTGCGACAAGTACTATGCCCTTCACTCGGAAGTGTACAAGTGGTTCAACATCTCCTTCGACCACTTCGGCCGCACGCCCACAAAACAGCAAACCGATATCGCGCAAGACATTTTCCTCAAGCTCTACAAGAACGGATTCCTGGAGGAGAGGACCACAACACAGCCATACTGCGAGACTGAGAACCACGGTTTCCTCGCAGATCGATTCGTCGAGGGCGAGTGCCCACTCTGCCACTACGACGATGCTCGAGGAGATCAGTGTGACAAGTGTGGACATCTCCTCGACCCTCTCGAGTTGATCAAGCCAAGATGCAAGCTGCACAAGGATGCCACGCCAGTGCCCAGGGAAACAAAACACGTCTTCTTGTGCTTGGACAAGCTACAGCCCCAAGAGGAGGAATGGTTCAAGAAGGCCAGCGCGGAGGGCAAGTGGAGCTCAAACGGAACCCAGATCACCTCTGCGTGGTTGGCAGAGGGTCTGCATGCCCGAGGAATCACTCGAGATCTCAAGTGGGGAACTGCAGTGCCACTCGACGGTTACGATGATAAGGTCATGTACGTGTGGTTCGACGCCTGCATCGGCTACGTCTCTATCACTGCGACATATACAGATGAGTGGGAGAAGTGGTGGCGCAACCCCGAACAGGTCAAGTTGTACCAGTTCATGGGCAAGGACAATGTGCCATTCCACACCGTCGTCTTCCCCTCCAGCCAGCTCGGAACCAAGGACAAATGGACCATGCTGAACACCATCTCCACCACCGAATACCTCAACTACGAGAAGGGCAAGTTCTCCAAATCCCGCGGCATCGGCGTCTTCGGCAACAACGCAAAGGAGACCGGTATCCCCTCCGACGTCTGGCGCTACTACCTTCTTTCTCACCGCCCAGAGACCAGCGACTCCGAATTCGAGTGGAAAGAGTTCATCGCCGCCAACAACAACGAGCTCCTCAAGAACCTCGGCAACTTCGTCAACCGCGTTGTCAAATTCGTGAACTCCAAAATCTACGACTCCGTCGTGCCGGACTACACCAAGTACACCGACCCATACTTCGAGTCGCACAAGCAGAAGGTCAACGACCTGCTAAAGAAGTTCATCGAGGAGTCCGAGGACGTCAAGATCCGCGCTGCCTTGTCCACCGCGCTGCACGTCTCCAGCCTGGGCAACCAACTGCTGCAGGACAACAAGATCGACAACCGTCTCGCGACCGAGGAGCCGGAGAAGTGCGCCGCTGTCGTCGGAACCGCCCTCTCGCACATCCATCTCCTCGCCTCCCTCATCCAGCCCTACATGCCCGACACCACGGCCTCCATTCTCGAGCAGCTCAACGCCGAGTTCCTCATCATCCCGGACACCTGGGAGGCCAAGTCGATCCCCGTCGGCCACACCCTCGGCAAGGCCGCCTACCTCTTCTCGCAGATCAAGCCAGAGCGCGAACAGGAGTGGCGCGAGCAATTCGGCGGTGCGGAGGCCCGCAAGGCAAAGGAAGAAAAGGCCGCAAAGGCCGCCGCCAAGAAGGCAGAGCAAGCCCGCAAGAAGGCGGCCCGCGCGGCGAGGAAAGACAAGGAGAACGAGGTGGTCGGCGCTGGCGTTGAGGCGGCCGAGAAGGGCGGCCAGGGAAACCAGCCAGCGGCCAAGACAGCAGAGCAGGAGGTCGCCGACGGCGTCAAGCAGGTCTCGCTACAGTCCTCGTAGAGCTGGGTCTGCGTCTGGAGTGCTTTCCTCCTGTTGGGCTCCGCGATCTTCATTCTTCTTTTCTTCGGTTGGGATTGGGTTAAGGGATAGGCTGTTGCTCTCGTCTCGGGCGTTTTAGATGGCGGTGGGTCATCAGGCTGGGTGGTCGGGTTGGGTTCGGGGTGTGCGGACACGATTGATTGTAAAGGTGTTGATGAGTGAAGATCGGATGGGGATTTTATGTCGCTTGTTCTTTTCCTTGGGGTTCGTTCTACATTCGAAGATGATTAGACCCTAGCGTGAAGATAAGACTCTATCAATGACAACATGTACGCAAAATGAAACGCACAGTCTACAAACGAATACCCGTATTCATCTTATTAGAATGCTTTCGCCACTTCGAACAAGTCTCTGCCACCAGACAACATTGTGTTTAGATTAAGCACCCGGGGAGTTGTTCAAGGAAATAACCTTGCACTGTTTGAAGGAAGGGACAGGTTTTGTTCATGCTTCACGCAATATACATCTCTCTTTGCCACCCAATTTCTTAATGAGAAATGTCAGCGTTATAGTCTACCTGTGCTATAACTATCCACAGTATCGGCCGTATCATCTGTAACATAACCTAGCTAATAAGCTGCCTTGCCTGCCCTACTTTCCTTACCATAATAGCTGTAGAGAAGGGCATACCCAGATATCCAATAACTCCCCCAATTCCGACCTTGAAGATTCCAAGAACTAATCGGAACAAAAGGGAAAAACGCTCTAATCAACATAATAATCGTCATTACCGTCGTCCCAATCGCCGTTTCCATCATCGCCATAGACTTCATTATCATAATCGCCGTGGTCGACGCAGCTTTCGGAATCATATCCGCCGTTGTCGTAGAAATCATCTTCTCTGTAATTATCATGGGGTTCATAATGGTCGTACTCCTGTCGTTGTTCATGCTCTGGTCCGTAAGTGTCGAACCTGTCGGCGTTGTCGTCAAGATAACATCCTCCTCCGTTTCTATTGCCATATCCACCATCATCATTGATGGATTCGTCGTCGATATAGCGCTCACCACCGTCATCGCTTCCCTCAATGTAGTCCCCGCAACCGTCCATGCCAACACTGGGGTTAATCATATCGCCCTCCTGATCGAACTCATCATCCTGATCATACCTTTGCTCAACACGGCCATAGCTGTGATTATGAGCAGCAGGACCGCCGCCACGCGTCGCTCTACGACCACGAGCCTCCCAGCCAGTGAGCTTCTCTCCCCCATCACCCCCACCCCTCATCCTCACACCCTCTGCCTCCATGTCCCTTCTCCTATACTCATTCAAAAGCTCCTTTGCCTCATCAAAGTCTCTAGGCTCGTGCATGCTTAGCCCGTGGCACTGCATGAACTCTTTCTTATTATCCCATCCCCCTTCCTTGATCATCATGTAATCAGACTTGTCCCACGGCGAGACATACTCCGCACGAGGCGCCGCCGCCGCCGCAGCAGCAGCAGTAGAACGCCCGGGTCCCTTTCTGCTCTCCCATCCCCCTTCATTGACTGGCATGTAATCCGGGTCATCCCACGGTGAAACGTACTCTGCCCGAGGGGCAGCAGCAACAGTAGAACGACCAGAATGCTTCTTCAGCCTGGGATCCGCGTACCTAGCCGACGGTCCCTGATACTGCGACCGAGACGTCGGCGGAGAGTATTCTCGGCGGGTATGCTTGGTGGGTGGGGAATACGGCAGGGTTGCTGAACCCTTGTGTGCGTACTTCCGATGATACTGCTCTATGTTTTGAGAGTGGACGTTGTCGGCCATGGAGTCTGGGGGCGGCCGATGCTGAGGCGTTGACATCATGGTTGCCCTTCGGCGTCTTTGGGGTTGGGGCTGGGGCTCGGGCTCGGGCTCGAGCGCGTCGTCCGAGAAGCGTATTGATCGATTAGAGCCACGATTGTTTGTTGCGGTTGTAGACGGTGGTGCTGTCGCGTGACGGCGAAGAGGAACCTTTCTGAGCGGATGGGCTGTTGAGGAGGAGGATGGCGGTGGGAGGGCATTCTTTCTGGGATTTGGGCCGTTGGTTCCTGATACGGCCTTCGTCGCTACAGCGACTGAAGTGGAAGTCACAGGCGTGGAAAAGGAATAGGTAGTGGCATTCGACCTGGGGGCAATATAATCCAGCTTTAGGTCCGAATGCTCGCTCCTGGAAAGCGCAGACATGTAATATGTTGAATCTTTGTGGTAGTTCGGCGATTTGTATTTAGTCAACGACCATGAGTCTCCTGGGAGGGGTTTTCCTTGGGGATTGATATGATCGCCATTGTCGTCATCGTTTTCTTCTTCTTCTTCTTCTGGGTCCTCATAGTCGTCGTCGTCGTCGTCGTTGTAGGTCTGTTTATCACTTATTCGTTTAACGATCCGTCGCGGGGGTGTTGTGGGGGGACTTGGGGGCCGGGATCGTGAGGTTGCTGGACGTCCACGATGTTTGATCGGATTGGGTGGAGACGGGGGAAGGGGAACACTGGGCGCAGTCTGTGATTTTCGAGGTCGAGAGCGGCGAGTAGGAGACCAATTTGCTTCGTGTGGTAGTGGACGTCTGGATGGGCGGTTGTGAGACATTGTTCCCCTCTTTACCTGGGGTTCGATATACCCCGAGATGAGCGATGTCGATTGCTTTGGAGTTGGGCAACTCTGTGGAAATTGGCAATTGGTCGTAGTAATTGTACACAGCTCTTCCAATGTGTTTCCTACTTCCCAATTCCTGGAAATCCCGATATCAAGTTCTCCAACACCTCTGCTAAGTCAAGAGGTGTAGATATAGAGAGAATGTTGGTAGCGATAAACACGTCGGATGTACATGTACTCGATATCCCACCATGCGACACTATACCGAATCGAGCACTCGGATGCATGGCGACGTGGCGTACTCTTCCTCCTCTCGCCTCATTTCGATAGACATTATCCGGTTCTTCGAACTTGACTACAGAATTTCATCATTTGTATAGATAAATGCATCAATAATCCGGTTGGTACGCTTCGGCAAACTACTGCACCAGTTTGTGTCACCTACCTACTCACTGCACGTACGTCTTGCGGCTTTGACCCAATCATTTAAACAGAAGATGCTTCCAATCACGTTGTATTTTTATTAGGAACACACAAGAAGCCATTTTCTCGACTCATATTGTTGTAATAAATGTTTCGGAGGCCAACATCAATACAAGAGATACCCGTAATAAAGCCAGCATTCTCATTTCAGAACATGGAAAAACCACACCCGCCAACTATCGATACCTGAGTCATTGTATCGCAACACACCTTCGTGTACACTGTTCACCTCAGGAGCCAAGTCCATGAATTCTTTCAAGCATCCAGACTAATTCAATGCAACCTTCATCAATGCCCTAATATGAAATCACAAATCTCAAAGACACTTCCCGCATCCCTTCCATACCTAGGTAGATAGATCTATCCTTCCTCCAACCTTTACATCAACCAGTCATGAAAGAAGCATGCCCTTCGCCATCATCAAACTCTTCCTGAATCCATTTTCCGTATGTTCGTGCGAATGTTCTTTTGACTCCACTGTTCCATTCCCACAATCTGACCTGATATCGTCAGTATGGAGTTCATTTTGGGATGCAGTGGTCTCAAATGCCGCGCACAACTTCACGACCGCGCGGTGGTCACCACTTGCTCGTAGGTCTCTATTTTGGGGTGGAATCACCTGTCAGCACTTCAGACTAATCAATACAGTCATGTCACAAGTATATTCCCTTGTTGTACTTCAGTGACCTACCTAGTGGTGGGGGAGCGAGAAATGACAGGAGTCAAGTTGAAATAACCACACCAATGTGTATCCCGTCTTCTGGTTTCCCACCCATATCATAATGTTCTAATTTACCTCTTATCAGTCCACGTATTGGTCTCAATGGATAAAATCATAGGACTTCCAGCGTTTCCTAGATATTAGAAAAAGGATTCCAGGATGTTACTCCAGGTAGACTAAAATAAAATCCTCAAAAAGATATAAAACTTGCACACATCCTATTCATTGAGTAAAACGCTTGGTCTGTATATGCATGATAGACGGAACTTTCTTTCCTTACCCCTAAGGTATGTCACCCTTTGCCTGTTTTCATCACAGATGTAACATCTCGGGAAAAACGCCTCCGGCGAAACCAGACCCCTCACAAACCCATCCCAATATTTACGACCATGATGAAGACCAAACTGAACAGAGGACAAAAAAATGATTAAAAGATGGCAGTACATGGATGTAGAAGCGTCCAGCTTTACACGGTGGGGGTACGCATATAGACATATATGTGACAAACACTACTTATTTTCAGAGCAAACATGAATCTTGATATACGTAAACCAGACAAACTGAGTCAAACAACACAAACCAACTCCAGCTCCGTCCTTCATAAACTTGAATTAAGAAGGTAGCAAGCAAACACGCTCTTCCAACCTCGAATCAACTTTCCACTGAAACACACAAACACGAGAAGGGAAAAGGGGTAAGTTTTGGTAGGTCCTCCAGTTAAATCTATATATCAAACGACACCGTCCATTAGCTCTCTTCATAAACCTCCATCAGAGCGAAGCAGGAGAGTATAAGATGAATATAAAAGCAAACAACGAATGACCACTATATCTTCAAAGATAGCGACGGTTCTGCCGAACAGTGAAGAGATAGAACACCCTCCCCACACTGGCACTCGAACAGATAACAGCGACGCTGCCATCTATAGCTAATACAGCAAACCACCGTCCAAGAAAAGTATCTTTGACGTACTGCACAGTCTTTTATTCCCAGAAAACGTCGAGGTGTGTGTATACATATACGCAACTCCCCATCTTGATCATCGTCACGATTTATCATTACGTCTACCTAAGCTTAGAATTTCGGTACTATAATTCCTTTCCGGCCATTTCATTTCTATCGTAGGCTACAATGTGTATGAAATATATGCCCTTATTACACTAGATAGAGGCCGGGTTTCTAGATATCGTTCGCGTTCTACTATCCGCAGTATACAATACGGTATACAACTAACCAAATAAGAAATAAACGAACACCCCAAACATCTGTGAGAAAAACCAGACGGATCCTGATCTTGATACCTACAATGATACTATTCCTAGTTTATATATTTTTTCTTATACCCCCTACTTCCGCATCCAAAGCAAACGGAATGAACAAACTAGCAAAGAAACAAAGAAAACCACAGAGCACCGAACGAACAAGCGAACAAACACTCTGATATTCGCTTGCTGGTAGTGAGTCTGTACGTATGTATAAACGTGTTTGCACAAACACATGCATTGAGGAGTTTTGTAAATGATAGATATCCGGTGTTTGATACGGGAATAAATACACACTCATCCCACAAAATCGCCCCCACCGCCCAACAAGTAGAGTTGTTCTTATAAAATTGAAGCTACTACGTCCGATACAATAGATAGGTACCTGTAGGATATGTACATAGTGCTATAAAGTCACGTCCGAAGCACACGAGAAAAAAGAGGAAGAGGAGGGAAGCAAGCATAGACTTCAAAGGTGATCTATTCTCAGAGGAAGGAAGTGGAGTTGTAAGGCTTCTATTACATCTACTCTATCTAGCGTATATATCCAGTGACTTAAAGCTATGTGTGTACATCTGACACGTTAGTTATCATTTGGCATTTCTCCCATTTTATCTCCCTGTTCATGGATAACATTCTCGTGTGTGTTCCCGCGGAGATAGCAGTGGAATGAATGACAACGATGATGCACTCGAAGGTTCGAAGCTAAAGACAAGTAGTTAGGTGCAAGATAAGCTGTTTGTGTTAATTGCCCCGGTGGCTTTCCTTCTGTCATACTTGCGCTGACGCTGACAGTTCGCTTTTGATGCGAGATCGAATCGAAGCGTCTGTGTCAGATATCATGTCCCGATCGCGGGGCCTGAGAAAGGAGGGGAAGTCCTGATTGATCGATTGATTATGAAGGACCACGACACCAACTCATTTGCTTACGCCATGGGATTCTTCCGCGGTATCCGCGTTGTGTGTGTGAGAGAGAGATAGTGAGGTGAGCATTTCGTTGGCGGAAGGGGGGTGGTGTTGGTGGTGAGGGAACCGGAACGGAGCGGCATCTTGCAAGGCTGGATTTAGACGTAATACACGACGAAGGTGAGGTGAGGTGAGGCAAGGCACACACACACACACTGGGAGCATCCATGTTCCAGTCGGATTTAGGAATCCAGTCTGGATGTCCTTTCGTCTTCATCTCCCGCGCGGTGGACGAATGGTAGCACGGAGATCATCAACTTCCTGATTGGGAAGCTGGGCCATATTGCGAACTTGAACGTTCTGACCGATTTGGGTTTGGGATGTGTGGAATGTGAACAATGAAAGCAGAGAAATGCAACATGCGTGCGTCCTGCGGCAGAGTTAGTTAGGAGCAGAGCAACGAGCAGGGCGTATATGTGTGAAAGGTCGCTCCCCTCGATCCGAAGACGTGCATGCCGTGGCATGGCATGCTATACACCGTTGAGGGGAAGTGGTCGAAAGTGATCCCACCCGCGCGTATGCTGCAAGTCTAGTGTATATTGCTCGAGAAGGACCTCCCAAACAGCCGCATATTACCATGCGGTTCTTCTGAGATTCGCGGCTTTACGAGGGACGGGGGACCTCCTCTTCGTCCTTCTATTCCTCCTTCCCCTCGCTTCGCAAGGGTTCCGACCACCTCGCCAGACCTGCATGCTGTTGCGGCACAGCAAAGTTAAAATGCTCGCTGGCTGGCTGACTGGCTGGACTAAGAAGGCGGTGCTGTCACGCGCGGAAAGGAATTTCTGCTGGTGGATTTCTCACCCTCAAAACGCTGCAGCCGTGCGGCACAGCTGGCAGAAGAAAGATATCTCGCGTGGTGGTAGTGCATGCGTGCGAGAGAAGGCTCCCAGCCTGGACATCTGTCAGCCAGGTGGTCGCTTCATCCTCTGGACGGTGATTCGGTCCGGTATAGTACTGAACAACTGGGGGCACCTGTTGTATGATTCCTACTGATGAGCAGCTCTTCCACGTGCTCGCCAATTTGCCCAGCTAAAGTGTGCCTCTGGAAGTACAGTGTGTATTCCTTCATCTCGATCTACTTTTGGCGAACTGTGCCGCAATCACACAGGGTGGGATATTTGCCCCAAAAAGGAGGCCAGCAATACCGCGTCGACGTATCGCTGTTCTTGTGGATGACTGTAGGATGATTCCCCATAGTTATCTCGAGCCTTACAGCCGGGATTTCGTCCCAAGGCATCCTCTATGTAGAAGTGGTCGTCCTGTTCCAATACGGACTATTCCCCAATCGGGAACTACGGCATATAACTACCATATCCACAGACACACAGACACACACATACGCAAGAAACAGGCATACACCACACCTTCACTCATATTTGGGTTTCATCGGGGAGGTGGCGTTGGGAGAATCAGTAGATCCCAAGTGTCGCCAAGTTCATCTTTCACCACTCATTGAAATGAGACGGTACCAACGTGGTGGAAGGGCGCGAACGGAGCAAGCTATTCTTGTGCAAATAACCCACCCTGCAATCGCTGCGAGAACGGTGGCCGAGGCGGCACAGCAAGACAAGTCAAGACAACAACACAACTCCGGTCCAGGATGCCGCATAACTCCAATGGACAGATCAGGATGGCATGGACCTTGCCCGTCCCCGTCGCCACTGTCCCAAACCCTTGGTGCACTGCCTGTCCATACAGAAACTGACAATTCACACTGTGCAGCATTCTGCGACGGCGCGCAGAGTCAACGTCTCAACGCGCCTAGGATGGAAATGAAGTGAACAGCTGTCGACTGTGGCTCGGGCAATGGGCAGGACCGAGTAAGCGCAGGAGGAGTGGCTCCATGCACAAGAGCACCGTCAGATGACGGTTGTGGTATTCCTGGAGTCGAGGCAATAAAGAAATTCCTGATTGAAGACGGACAAGGACGCATGAGGGCTGGCGAACCCTGTACCGATCCAGGCCGTTGGATAATTGGGGGCGCTTGGATGCGGACGAGCAACAATGCCGGCACCGTGAGGTCGTCTCTCCCACCACCTGTTTCCCCCACGGACGGGCGGGTCGGCGCGAGTCCCAGCAATCGTAAATTCCCAGACATTCCAGCGAGCTTAAAATGTGAATTCAAAGGGTTTATGGGGATCCAAAGGCAAGATATATGGGATCTTGCAATGGATTTCGAGGAAACGCTGACCAGGATGTTTTGTGGGCTCGTGCGGACCGCCGATGCATGCTGACAGAAAGGGAAGAACAACACCGCATCGGTAGGCGCAAGCAGACCTGCAGCAGCCAGCCAGCAGGAGCTGCAGCAGCAGACATCCAGAGTATGACCGATCAACGGACGTCGCCCTCGCGGGTACAGGGGCCCAGAGGCAAACAGGACTATGAGATGGTATATTAGCCCGGCTAAGTCACAGACACTTTCCCAGATTAGCCGACCTGTTTGGGATGGGAACAGGACAGATAGGCTGTGTGATTGGCTGGGCGTGAGACGGCGGTCCGTAGTGGTTGGTAAGAATAGTCGAGGGCGCGTACGACCGGGGAGAAGGGAGATGATCGAGGTGGTGGCGTCGGTGGAGGCTTGACAGTCTATCGCCGTGTACTCCATAGGTATGTTTGTCCAGTGGTGGTGGTGACGGTGACGACGGTGTCGTCTTCTGTGCACAGTGCATGTACGTTCCCATGCTGGTGGTATGCCGAAGCGGAGGCGCTGAGTGAGCCCACGTACCGAATCGTACTCTGTATCCATCCACTTACCGTCCAATACGGGACAGACAGGCGAGAGTTGATAAAACACAAGGCCCAGGCGCACTGTCCATAGTGAGGCTAAGGCCGACCAACGGCGGTGTGGCATGTCAAGATGTTGCACATGCGATAGACGCGGCAGCCCACGCATCCTTCGCATACAAGCATCCTCGCAAGCTCTCCGACCCAAGCACAAGCACACACCACCAACACCCAGCACCAGCGCAACCAATGATCATTCCATTTCCGCGTTTCTTGCCGCATAGGGGCATCAAGGGCCCAACGAACAACCGTACGAACGCAATAACACAGCCAAGCAAAATGAGTTGAGAACCCACACTTCTGCCCAGCTATTCCCTCCCTACCACGCCTCACAGCTGCATTGAAAGGGTAGCAAACACGAACGGCAATCGGGCGATGGGCAACGGCGACAGCAGCCGCGTATGGGCGGAGAACAGAAGTGTGGTGGTTCCAATGACGCTCATCTCGTGTTGCATCATCAGGCCCTTGCTACGCAAGGCCACTCATGCCATCCCATGCGCACTTCACCGACCTGACCGTATCGTACGTAGTGCGAAGCGAAGGGGTGAGGTCCTCCGCGAGCAAAATAGAAAACGGAGAGTGGGTGATGGGTGATGCGGATGTGCGCTGTGCCGCGATCACAGTGGCAGCAGCAGGACTATTGGGGAGATTTGAGTTTGGATTGGGATTATTGGGGATTGGACTGTGAGTTAGTTTTTGGACTTGGACAATTGATGAGACCCCGTAAGGGTGTGAAAGCTCGGGACGACCGGGTCGAGCCGAGCTCCCGGTGGACTGCTGAGGGAGAAATGAGAGGAGGGAAACAATGTCGGGATAAGGCGCGCGTTCAGGTGTCGTGTTAGCACGGAGCAGGCGGCGCTAGATGGTGTAAATGAATGAAACACAGCGAGAGAGCCCAAGGGAGAGGAGGGAAAATCTCGATTGAGGAAGGTCGTGAAACGGGTGGAGGAGGAGGAGACGCTGGAGGATGAAGGATGAGGGATGAGAGATGAAGTGGAGGGGTGTGGTGTGGGTACGAGTGCCAAGATAAAGTACGTGATAATGGACATGCATGGGGTACAGTAGATACGAAGGTACCTACTCCGTACCCAGTTACATGTACAGTATAGGCAATTACAGTAACAGTTATTTGTTACATAGCAGCAAAGAGGAAGGAAGGCGTATGCCGCACAGACACTTGATTCCTTCATGGCGGCTACGAGGATTTACGGGACATGGAATGGGGGTATTACAGAGTATGTACGGAGTACTCCGCATATCTGTAATAAACAAACGAGTTCTATACACTACCCAGGTACTTACAATACTACCTACCCATATAGTTAGTCGAGTCGAATGTACTGTACAGAGTACATCCATACAATGTATGAATTGTTTCAAGTGCAAATGCATATCCAGTTCCTCTATGCGGATATCGTATTTGTAAAGAAGCGGTGTCGGTGTTAAAAGTGATAGGCAAGTCGATTGTCGGCCCGCCAGAGAGGGAGAGAAAGAGTTCAGAAAGAGCGAGTGAGTCTAAAGAGACATTTGTGGGGTTGCTCTCCCGATCATGATGTAGACGCGGTTCGGGATCTACGGGTAGAAATTACACATTAAAGAAACCGGGCATCATCCATGTGTTTGGCGTCGTTCCACGGGGTACTAGCTACATATTCAGAAAGAGATCTCATCTAGAACCTCGGCGCCATCGGCAAGTGAACATCAAGGCAGATTCTGTAGACCAGCAGACGAGAGAGTCAGGTCGAGCAGGGGCTGGAGTTGGGCGTAAGTGTGGAGTTTATCGCTCCTGATCGTGATTATCGTGGTGACGATGATGATGCAAGTGCACATCGGGTTCAATGGGGGCTAATCGCACAGAAGAAGGACCATCATTTGGCGCCGGGTTCAACGGGAACTACATATAAAAACAGATGTAGTAGAGTGCCATATGAGGGAATTATATTGAAAAGGATGAAAAAGTTGGTCGGAAGGAATCTCTTCTCCGATCCTGGCAATGTAATTAAGCGACTAAGAATTTGAATGATATTTCTGAAATAGGCAAATGTAGTTGTAGACTAAAAGTCCGTTGAGGATAGTCTGAGAAAGCGGGACGAAGTTGATGTCAGTAGAGAAAATGGTAAATAGTGGAGTTGCTGGTAGAAGGAGAGTTGTTGAGTACCCATACTATTTCATGCATACACAGGGTAGAGTTATTCAATGGCTAGAATGTGCGCAGGCTTAACATGCATGCTTCAGAATGGGTGCTAGAACGGCCATGTTACGAGGTAAATTGGGGTTGGTACCTCTCTACCTACCAACCTACCTAGGGCGACCAGAGTATTCATCTGGCGAATAATGACGACAACGACAGGTTGCGACTCGAAGGAATGATTACGAGTATGAGGTGGATGAGGTGGATGAGGTGGATGCCGATAATGATGAAACTGGGGTGAGAGCCGCCGAACGATGCGCGAGGGCTGGCGCTTACAGATCAAGTGGCTTGACGAGGGGGTTTGAGGATTCGACAAAAGGACGGCTCGTGGTGGGCAGGTGGCATGTGGCAGATAGAAATGATGGACGTTCCAACGGCGGGCGGATGGGGAGGCGAGATGGGATGGACACGGTTCGAGTCAGTTTGGTATGGTATGGAGCACATCTATTGTAGAAATGGGATGGGATGGGATGGGATGAAGGAGCTAGTGGGCGATTGATGCGACTGAAGCGATTGAAATTGGAGCGCCGGGCGTAGCGGAGGCAGCCAAACCCAGCCCAGGTATTGGATTGGAACGGATTGGCGACATGCATGCAGCCACAAAGCAAAGTAGTTACACAGCAGCGTACATTGTCACTGTGCTATTGGATGGATGTACGGTGTGCGTGCTGTACGCATCACGCAGACGGCCCTCTCTACAATAAAAGATGCTATCAAGCATCCACTCGTACTACTCTAGTGCTGTAATGGAGGTGCATCACATACCAACCACATACTTGCCGCAAGGCTATCCCACATGTAAATATATGAATGTAGGTATGGATATCTGCCCATACACTCATACACGTACGGAGTACATGATCGTACAAAAATGCCGGCCATAGGGACATGGAAGAGCAAAGGCATACATGACAAGTTAGCAAGTGCCCACGTCCATACATACTCCCTTCATCAGTACGTCCGTATCTGGCTTATGGGCGGATGCGTCTTCCGCAGCGCATAAACGAGGCAAGATAGTTGTGGGTCCCCAGGTGGTGGCGCCGGTAGCGTATGAAGAAACTGGTATTGAGATGATACAAGTCGTTCCTATCGGTGTGTTTTGTTGGTGGGGTTCCAACTTCCAACTCATCGTCTACTTTGTATCATTGTTTCCACTGTGAATGAGTGCCTACCTAGCTATTCGTAGTGTGGTGAAGTGGGTTAGTGTAGTGTGTGTGTGATGGTTTTTAAGTTCACGCCGCAGCCACCAGGTAGAGATGTGTGGATGGGGAAAAGTTGGAAAGGCAGCATTGTTCGAATGTGGAAGTCTTGGGTGTTGCTCGAGGAGTAGTAGCAGATGAGACTAGCTGGCTAGCTATGTGATGAGATGGTCTGCTGTGGAAGATTGACTGTTTTATTGTTGAGGCGGAACAATGGTGTTGCTGTCTCGATGAAGGGGAGCGGAGTACATTACCAACAGAACCTGGTAATTAATGAAATGGAATGGTAATAGCTGAATCCATAAGCCCTACCTATACATTAACTACACGAGAGCCAGTCCAGAAGATCCAAACAGACGAGAAGCCGAAGCGCACCGGAGGTTCACGTTACAAGGGTTAAGACAGCTGTGCCGCAACTACACGCACTAATAGCTATTTGGCCGCGAGTCCGCGACCATTGACGAACTTTTTTCAAGTACCTCGTATCTAGCAACTACAGAGAGGCACAGCCGCACAGGTGTATCATCGTCAACTCAGCCGAGGGTTAGCATGGCGGATGGAGGGGGAATCGAGAGTATCTTGGGTTAGTTACTCCTGGCAAGCTGGCACTACATAGTGCAGCGGTGCATACAAGGACGTTCTCTCGTATACCATCAAGCTAGTGCTAGCTCCAAGACCCAAATTGGGAATGGTCCCTCGCAAGTGCCAAGGCATTCGATACTCGATAGGCGCGGTGCGCGGATGATGCGAAAATACATTAACAAGAAAAAGAAAAGAAAGGAAAAAAACCTATCGGGGAAGGGCGAGGGAGCGGGCAGCGGACAGCTGACAGGGCAGCCAGCTCGAGGCGGGGCTCAAGGCAAAACCTTTCGTCCAACCGGGCACCAACCTGTTTCACGTTACCCATCCACGCCATCCCAACCCATCTCCATCCAGCTCTCCCCCGTCCCCCCCGCCCATCCTGTTCAGAACAGATCGACGGCCTGCTCGGCTCGTCAGCCATTGTCAACAAGTGGTGGTGCTGCTCCTCGCCGCCGTCGCCGCCTTCGCCGCCTCCCTCTTCCTGCCCTGCCCTTCTCTAGGGGCCGCCCTGGCCCGCCATAGCACTGACGCGCCTCGAGGCCTGACTTGGTCGCTTGGTCGCTTCGTTCGTGTTCCTCCCGTCCTGCGACGTGCGTGTGCGTGTGCTTGTCTCTGCAGCTAAAAAGGTTGGTGCTTCGATCAGGGCAGCAGCGGCGGCGGGGACGACGGCAAAAGCAATCCTGATTGATGGTTCGCAGGGGTGTCCAGGTCAAAGATGGTGGAGGTAGATATGTATCTGCCCAAATTCGTCGCCGTAGCAGAACGAGATGATGGAAAGATGGGGGCACAATTCCCACTACTCCGTACCAATGTGATCATCGTCACAGCGGCGGTGCATCGGAGGCTCGTTGCATGGCTGGATCATGGATGCAGTGACAGTGGTGAAGAATCACACATCACCTCCAGAGTCCAGACAGTACGGAGTAGTGGCTAGACTGTAGAATCAGAACAAAGAGGTATTCCCTTCTAGTGATGATGTTTCATGCTTGCAGGTTCTGTACGTGTGAGGGAGGAGATGGTCTTAGTTTCTTTCTCTTCTAATCTCTTTCCTTTTCGAGCATTCTGTAACTCGTGTGAGGAGTAGTCACGGAGTACCGGTGAGTAGTGAGGAGAGGAAGATGATTCACTAGTTGATATTGAGTGTGCTCAGTAAAATCGACCGGACCAGGCGCGGCTTTCTTGTCGACTACGTTTGCCGCCCGCGTGCACAAGCCAAGAGAGGAACGTCTTGTCAATCCTAGCGGGCCGGTAGCAGCAGTTTACAGGAACAGTCACTGCTTGCGAGAGAGACATCATCATCGTCTTATCGTTTCCGATGGAAGGATTTGACGGTAAATCAGGGTAGTTGAGTGCGCCTGTACTCCGTCTTCCGTATGCTTATTGGCCATGCGAGAGGATGATGTGTACGGCCAGCATCGCCTCCATCTCCGTTCACTTCTTTGCATGAGTAGTGGCGGTGGTGAGTAAGTAAATGATTTGGTGTCCAATCCATTCACGATATGGGAGCCTTATGCCTCATTCAATTGCTGTGCCTCATCTTCTCCCCGACGACGACGACGATGATGATGATAATAATAATCGTACTGGAACATTCAACAGAACGGAATGGAATCGGGTTGGCCCCTCCTGGTGGCCCTCTCTGGTCCAACTATTCTTCTACTGCCACCACCATCTCATCTCATCGTTCCATCTCATAATCCGTTCCATGCTTCATCCCCCCAACTCCAGCACCCACTATAGACTTGGCTACACCGCAGAACACCCTCTTCCTCCCCTCTTCCCCCCGGTCAGGCAATGCCCGTCCCAATATTTTTGATTGTCCCCGCCAGCTGGCCCTACCCATGCGATTGCTGGCCATGCCTTTCCCTGTCTGGCCTGCTCACTCCAACAGTCCTATGTTATAAATACAATACAATACCCGTTACTTGCCTGGCTTGGCCTACTAAATCTGTTCTGCCCTCCTGTCCGTTGCAGATGTTGGGCTAGTGTTAGTGGAGTGTAGTGTAGTGTAGGTAGTGTAGTGTGATGTACGTACTTGGTTAGACAGCATCGACTAGACTGAAGTGTAGCGCGCAGTACGGTAGGGTACAGTTGATACTGCATGGAGACTGGCAACCGTCCGCGAGCGCGCGCCTCATCTCACATGCACCATCCGCACACAGACACACCTCACACCCACACTCACAGACAGACACGGACACCACGCATTGCATCGCATCGCATCACACACACGACAACACCTCATTCACTCTTCTCTTGATCATCATCATCACCACCACCACCACCACCTCCTCTCCTCTCCACCGAATCCTCCTTCAACATCATCACCATCATAACTCATCGTCATCATCATCCTCATCATCGTCCTCCTCCACATCCTTGCCCTTATCCTTACCCGCAGTCATGCATGTACACACAGACATCAAGCCCAGCCCAAAACCCAGCGTAACAGTTCCCGTACGCACACCAACCATCATCCACCATCTTTCTTTTTCTACGCCGTACGGGTAGGCTGTATGCTGTAGGCTGTAGCCCATCATCTCATAGCACATAGCCCGTAATCCCATAATAAAACCACCCCATCTCATTCCATCCCATCCCTCCTCCCCTTCCCCCCCCCCCCCCCCCCCCCCCCCCCCCCCCCCCCCCCCCCCCCCCCCCCTCCTGTCTTACCCCCTCCCATCCCCCTGGCCCCAAACTCAACCAATCGCAACCGCTGAAGCTCGATTTTTGTCGCCTGCCATCCCGCCGGGCGCGAACGGGCCACGGAAGTGTTGATGCGACCCTGGTCGACCTCACCTGTCTTCGACCCTCCACTACGACCCGACTCACGTCTACGAGCGCTCAACGCGCTTTTTTCGCCAAAAACACGTGGTAGAATGTCTTGCAGACGCAGGTCCAGCATCATCTATTTTTCCGGAGCCTCATAGCTTTTGAGGGTGGAAATCTGGGGAAATCTGGGTTTGTCGGCGGGTGGGAGAGGGTCGATGGTTCGGGGTTAGCGCCGTTCTTCTATATCGGGGCGGGGGTCGACGCGATGGGTGCCGGGAGTGGCCTGTGCGCAAACATCAGAATGCTGTGTTGTGTTAGCCGCGGCGGGCGGCCGGATCGTCGGCCAATCAGACACTAGAAGGCATGGATGGACGTGGATGGACATGGATGATACCTCCATTACCCTTGTCTTTCCTTTCCCTCTCATCAGTCCTCCCTCGTTTTCCTTCCTGAACTCTCTGCTCTCCCAGACGCACAGAGAATTATCATGTCTTCCCTCATCTTCTCGTCCGTTTCGAGTATCTGGAAGGTTGTAGAACAAAGCATAACCTGAGGACAATGAGTGTCTTAGTAGGCGCAGTAGATAAGATAAAGGTAGGCGGCGGTAGATTCATCTATGTAGTAGGCATGTATGTATGTCTGAGGAGTACTCCGTTCCTCAGTCTATCCGTCCTATATGAGGTACCTATTCGTGTAGGTGTGTGAGTATGTGTATGGGTGCGGATGGGTGTGGGCGGGAATGCCTGGTAGTGGCAGAAGAGTTCCGTTAGAGCAGAATAATAGACGCTGTCCTCTCTCTCTCTTCTTCGACTCTTTTCAAGGCTTTTTACTGTGTCTATTCCCTCTCCACTCCCTTTCTCCTTCTTCTCTTCTCCTTCATCCTCATTCTCTTCTCATCCAGGTCGTTTGTCCTGCTCGTTCGTTCGTTCGTTCGTTCGCTCGCTCGATCGTTCGTCACTCAGTTCGTTGGAGCCAACTACCTCGTTCATCCCCGTTTCCCTCCTATTCCACCATCCGTGCTGTCCACCACAACGTTTGGTTCTCACTACTGTTCGGTCCGCGCAGTAGTGGTTCATTAGGTTCGTTCCTTTTCCGTTCGCTTGTCGGACTGTTCTCGTTGGTTCATCATCCGTCCATCCCATCTATCCAACCAACCAAAGCAACCAACCAACCAATCGAGCAGCCGACCAACCATCCACCACCATCTTCACACTATTTCCAAGGTTCGTTGGCCAAATCTGTTTGCTTCCTTCCTTCCACGTTCGCTCTCTAGCTCGCTCGCGCCTGCGCCTCTACGCCCCGCTGTACCTTGACGCTACTTGCCTTACCCTTCCCTGCCTTACCCTTCGTGCCTTCCCTACCCTGCTCGCCCTAACCTATGTGCCTTCCCTACACTACCACACTACCGTCCTCGTAACCTACCCTTCCTTCCTACCAAAACCAACATTTCCTACCTAACCTTCCTTCCCATATTCTCTCTACTCTCTCTATTCTCTCTATTCCTCTCTCTCTCTCTCTCTCTTTACTACCCTTCCTCTTCTTTCTCTTTTCGCTTTACTCTCCAAATCCATCATCCCTAATTCCTCACCCCCTCCCCCTCCTCATATTCATCTATTCATCACCTCATCATTTCATCAATCAACATCATCCGATTCTTCTCTGGCCGAATTGCTGTTGCTACTTCTACGGCAACGACAACGAGTACTATCATTGTTAGTTACTCCTGCCTCCCATCACCACCACCACCATCACTGTTCTCTTTTCTATTTCTTATTCTTGTTCTCTATCTTCTCTCTCCGATGATAGAGGGAGGGGTACGTTACTTGTCCGTCCTGTCCTGTTCTGTCCTGTGGTCCCGTCCTGTCCGCCGCTATTTGACCAATTAGTCGCTTCCCTCTCCGCTGGTCGTCTCCAGCCCAATTCCTATACAATACCACACCGCCCGCCGCTCCTTCCCCAACTACCACGCGGCTCTCTTCCCTTCACTCTTCCCACCCCAACTCTTATCCCCTTCCTGCCATCCTCTCGCCTACCTACTACTTGCTCCTCCTCACCAACACCACAATTCTTATTATTATTCAGGTCTCTAATCTTTATCCTTCTCTCTAGCGAGCTCGACTCAATTATTGTCAATGAAATAAAAGGAAAGGGTCGTTGCTGGATCCCTCGCATACGCTCCAACATTCCTACGCCCGTTACTGCCAAAACCGTTCGTTGCTTGGATCACCACCGCGCCGCACAAAATATCACCATTCGTCCCGACCCAGAGAAAAGAAAACATCTTACCTGCTCGTCCAGATCCAGTAACCCCGCCTTGCGCGTGCAAAACCTCGACTCCTTGCTGAAATACCTCGCGGGACGACCCGCCCTCTGGAATGCCCTGTGCAAACGCTTCGACTTCACACTTGCGATCATCACTCCAGGCCAGGCAGTAGTCCGTTTTGTCAGCGTCCACCTCGGCTCCATCTCGACCATCCACTAAGCGCGAAAGCCGCCATCTCCACCCACCGTGCAACTTGCAATTCAATCTCCCACCCCATTCCATCCTCCCAACGTCCCTCTCATTCTGAAATCCCAACTTCCCACCAGCTGCATCTCCAAAAAACGCAAGGCCGGTGAAGGACCAAACTTTATTTTGCGCCCACGTACTACTTGACGTCCCGCAGTACGCCCTGGAACTTGGCACTGACCATTCCTCGCGCTTGATCCACCTACAGAAAGTGGTCAACGCCTCCCATCTTTCCGTACTATCATGCCATCTGTTGTTCAAACGCAAACCATAAGTTCCGGAAGCTACATGCTGAGAGAGAGGCCCGCCGAGCCACCCGTGTCTGGATTTACCGCCGTGAATGGACGAGGCTCTCCCCCTTCCCTCCCCGAACCACGCAGAGTGAATGGCACGAACGGCATGACCACTGAACCCGTCCTTCCCAGGCCCCTCTCCCAGATCCACTCCCCCCCGCTCGAACAGAAGCCTCCTCTTCCCGTGAGGGAAGAGTGGGCGGCTCATCGCCCAGCAGAGAACGGCGCTGCTCGTCATCATAACCATCACTCGGTTTCTCCCACACTACCACCACCACGAGACGGGTCCCCCCAAAGTCCAGGCAAGAGGAAGCGCTCCAAATCCACCGAAATCTCCTCCCCGTACCCGTCCCCGACCGGCGACTCGACCCAATCCAGGCAGCACCGGCTCGATTCCTACGCATCGGCCAGCCGTGACGATTCTCCCCAATCCATCTCGCAGGCTCGTCCCGTCATGGAGCCCCCGATCCAGCGGACCTTACCTCCCATGGATGTTGCCGAACGCGACAGAGCATGGCCACCGCAGGAATCACACAATCGCTCCCCCGAGTCCTATCCAGATCCCCAATACCGGGATCCTCGCGCCATGGAACCGAATCGTGAACCGAACCGTGAACCGCACCCAGGAACGATCCCTCAGTCGAACGGCAGCACGATCGAGTCGGAGCGATCTAGCACGACAGAAATCACACGCGCTGGCGTCCAGGTAGACCCGAAAAAGCGTAAGAGGGTATGTTGTGACTCCCCATAGCAGAAGGCGTCTACGGTGCATACTAACTGCTGTAAGCAATTCGCCAACCGGACCAAGACAGGCTGTGGAACTTGTCGAAGACGGAAAAAGAAATGCGACGAGGCTAAACCAGAATGTTCGTACTGCAAAGGTTCCCCCGTACTACCAACATATACACACAGTTGGCATTTGCTGATTCTGCAACACAGGCAACAATTGCATGCGCGGAGGATTCATCTGCGAAGGTTATGCGAACAAGGTTCCATGGCCCAAGAATGGCATCACCAAACCCCACCCTCCACTGCAAGCCAAGGATCGATATCCTCTCGATCCTGCCCAGCTCTACCACAAGTATGTGATGCAAACCCCGCAAAATCTCCTGGTGTCCGTTCTGACTTTTCAATTGTAGTCACACTACCGGTCGTGAGCAATACTCGGAGGGACCCCCCACCGATGGCGGTCGTGGACAACCCATCGTGATTGAGGAACACGATCGCCGAAATGGCTGGGCTCCAGCTCAAGCCCCAACTCCAACCTGGGAGAACGCACCACCCCGACCAACATACTCATCTGATCGTGCTCCACCGCCACCAGAGTACGGACCTCTTCCTCCGCCTCCTCCACCTCCTCACCACCCTCCTCATTCTACTCATCCAGCTCATCCTACACACCCTCCTCACTCTTCTCATCCTCCTCATCCACCTCATCCCCCACATGCTCTTCCTTCGCCTTCCCACCCTCGACCTCCCTCTATTGAAGCCCATCCGCCACACCCCAGCCAAAATGGTGGTCCTCGCCCGCACAATCCTCGCATCTATCACCACACGCCACAGACGATGAGCCAGGTCGTGAATACTTCACCCGCTGTCACGGCCGAGGCAGCTTTGCACCACCAGTCTCAGCAGTCTCACCCGCCCCCGATGTCTCAACCTCCTCCAACTTCTGGTCCTCCAGCCCCTCCGGCTCATTACGCTCCACCACCGCCTCGCCCGCAGCGAAGCGAAAAGGAGAAGATGCTGAATGGCGAGCCCTTCATGCCCTTCAACCCTCAACTGCTTGCCGAACGCGAGCAGTGCAAGGCAGCTTTGTATCGACACAACAGCACTGCGAACAACCATCTAGAGATCACGCGTGATGAGCGGGACCGCCACTTCCGTGCAATTGTCGAGGCCAGATGGACTCAGCACATGTATCGGGGACGCGAGCCGACATCTCCAGGTTCTGTAGGTACCCAGGTCTTTGTGGATACGCCATTCCACTGCGACTACGGCTATAACCTCCAGATCGGCGACTGCGTCAACATTGGTGCGCAGTGCCGATTCCTAGACTCTAGTAGGATCTTCATTGGCAGAAACACAACCATCCAATCTGGCGTCACCATCGATACCCAGAAGGTGCCGACCGACTTCAAGAGTTTGAAGGGTAGTCGGGGGTCTGCCGTTGCCGCCGAGATTTACATCGGCGAGAACGTCTGGATTGGTGCAAATTCCACCATTCTCGCGGGCGTGCGAATTGGCACGGGTGCCATCATCTTCCCTGGATCCGTTGTCGTTCGGGTAAGTTTCATCATAGCCATCTTTTGTTCCATGCCTGTCTCTAACATTCCCACAGGATATTCCACGAGATGTCGTTGTTCGTGGCCCCAACGCTGAGGTGCGTGGTGTCAACTGGGATGATTGATCATGGCATTTACTGTTGTCCTACAAAAACCTTTGTTAGCATGTTCACTCATGACTGCATCGTTTCACGCTTCGTGTCACGGAATGACATTATGAAGCTTTGAGTTACGCTTCTTTTTACATTTCCTTTGGAGGATACCCTGTTTACGTACTTGATTTTCTCTGGCGTTTAATCTATTAGGAGGCTGTATGATACCACGCGTTCAAATGCACATATTTCGGGCTTTTTTTCCTCTTAACAATTTTCTATCATTTTGATCGGCTAAAACTGATTGGTGCATGATCTCCGTGATGCACGACCCACGATTGTCAATCTATCAACCATGGAAACATGAGTTCCAGAAGGATAGACATCACGTGTCAAGGCATCCTAACCGCGCGTGTCGGTATATCTCTTGGCGCGGAAGCTCAGACCACTTATCCGCAAAATCCATCAAACCTCAATTGAACGACCGTCCATCAAGTTCCAGCACAGCAACGCCATAATGCCTCCCAGACCGGCACTCAATTGGGGACTTCTTCCCCCGTCCTTCCTCCTCCCGTCGTCCACGCGCTCTCTGCTTCCCTCGATACCCATAGCAACCCATCTCTCCCAATCACAAACCCCATCGTACACACCGATTCGAACGATAAAATCGACAAACACCCCACGACCGGACCGCTTCGCCCACAACCCTCACAAAGATGCTCTCACCAGCACCTCGACAGCCGCACTCGACAGGCGAGCACACTCCACACCCCTCCGAACCGGCCTCCTCGGCATAAAACGCGGCATGACAGCCCTCTTCGACACGGAGACGGGGAAACGCACGCCCTGCACAATCCTCCAGCTCGACCGCAACGAGGTGATTGCGCACAAGACGCGCGACAAGCACGGCTACTTCGCGGTGCAGATCGGCGCGGGCAGCAAGCAGGCGTACAACGTCAGCCGGCCGATGCTGGGCCACTTCGCGGAGGCGGGCGTCGCGCCCAAGCGGTGGGTCGCGGAGTTCCAGGTCAAGACGGAGCAGGGGCTCGCCGTCAAGGTCGGGGAGGAAGTCGGCGCGAGGTGGTTTACCCCCGGGCAGTTTGTGGACGTTAGGGGCGTTTCGAGGGGTATGGGGTTTGCGGGTGTAAGTTTGTCTCTATATTCCTATTTCGGGTGTTGATATGTAGTGGAAGAGGAAAAGAGGGTGTATTGCTTGGAGAGGGAATATGGTCGTCAGAACGGATTGCTAATTGATCTTCCTATAGGGTATGAAACGTCACGGCTTCGGCGGTCAACCCGCTTCCCACGGTCAGTCGCTCATGCATCGTGGTATGGGATCCGCAGGAGGATCGCAAGGTTCCGGTTCGCGTGTGCTTCCGGGTAAGCGCATGGCCGGTCGTATGGGTAACGAGCGCGTGACGGTCAAGAACCTGAAAGTCATGCAGGTGGACGAAGCGAACGGCATCGTCGTTGTTCACGGTAAGTTCTCGACGAAGAATACGTACCGAAAGTTTCACGACCTTGAATGCTAATTCTCTGGAATAATGTAGGCGCCGTCCCTGGTCCAAAGAATCAGATCATCAGGATACAAGACGCGCTCGGAAAGCCGTGGCCACAGGGCCCTATGTCTTTGGCTGACATCGCGCCTGCGACTATTGCCGCGGCGGGCGAGGCTGCTGCTGACGCCCCCGCTGCTACTGCTACTGTTTGATGAGGAGAAGAAAGGCGTTTTTCATTCATAATGAAGACGACGTTGTTGTGAAAACGACGAATGTGGGAGAGAGGAACCACAAGAAATGTACATTACAGCCCCAACCAACCATGTCCAAAAATCTAAAGAACGGTTGCATAACGCATAGCATGTAACAACATGTAACAACAATACCATTTCTCAAATTCCCAACATCGAGACTTTTATCCATGTGCAAAAAAAGTATTCAAAGGGTAGAGTTGTGATCACATCATACTTGGGGAGAATTCAACGACAGTCAGTAGTTTTGCACATAAGAAAGGAAGAAGAAGTACCTCGTAGCTAATGCGAACTTCTGAAGACAAGCAATCCTTGACATAACTGGAGAATAATGGCATGAACAATCTTAATTAAGCTTTAGAGAGCAGCGCTGTCAAACAGCTGTGCAAAAAAACAAAATGAACAATCAGAAAATAACTCTCTGACTCTATTCTGCCCTCCAGCCATATGTACATACATATTAAGACAAATACACCTGAATTGCATTCTTTCTAAGGTATCTTCATCCCTACACTCCCAACCCAACCCAATCAACCTCCTCCCCAATCCGGCAAAGCCCGCCCCGCTTACCTAACCCCCCCTCCATTCCCAATCTAGCTACTTCCACGATGTATCATCCATCAACCCTCTCGCGCCAAAAAAAAATCCTCCACCACAAACCGAACTACACAGAAACCAAAAAAAAAAAATGAAATGAATGACAAGACTGACTCTCCGACGGGGAATCGAACCCCGGTCTCCCGCGCTTGTTTTAATGACAAGCGGAAATCATGACCACTAGACCATCGAAGATGTTTATTCACTGGTAGGAGTGAGATGGTTGGTTTTGATGGGGTTTGAGAAAATAAGGGGGGTCTTGTACCGAGAGTCTAAGAGGGTTTGCATCGTTTATTATGGTTACTTGCTCAGCACGACGGGGTTTGTGTGATTAGGGTTGTTAGGGAGGTTCTGGCGGGAAAAGGCGTTGGTGGGGGGTGTGGTGTGTGTGGGGTTTAGGGGGGTGGACACGGGTTGTGTACTTTTTGAACATGGAAGGAAAGTTTCATAGGTAGGTTGCTTAATAGATGTTTGTTTGTGCTTTGACTCTCGGTGTGCCGTTTGCGTTGTGAGGTGTTGGTCTTTATGTTACTTGTGATGAAGTGTTTGATTGTTTCTTCGTTACTGATAACAAAATCAAACGCAAAGCCCTATTCCCCTTTAAATGATGATCTTGGATTATGGATCATCTTTGCCTTGAGGGGACTCTGGGGCTCCTCGTCAGGTTCTCGTGCGTTGTAAAAACGAGTGCTTGAGGGAATGATGGCGTTATGTGTGTGTCTACTTTAGGGGGATTGGAGGAGAAGAAAGGAGATAGAAAGTCTATCCACCCCTCCAATCTAATGTTCCAAAGAAAAGAAAAAGAAACACAGTAAAGCATTAGAAAAAGAGAGCAATTCAAACATCAAAACACCAGCAAAAGATGGGGACAGTTAGAGTGGTGCTCGTTCCTTTTGCTTTCGATTTAGAATAAGGAGAAAGTGGCGAGCTAACTACCTGGCTTTCTTCCGTATCATTTCACCTAATAAGAGTGAATGAGATAGAAGAGCATTCACCAGTTGCTGTCAGCGGATTAAAACAAAAATCCCGAAGCACGAAACCAGAGATAGCAACAATAAGAGCCAGGTGTATCTTCTAACCAATGAACAGAAGTACAGACTCGAACTATACGTCGTGATATCGTATGAGATGGTTCTGAGTTCGTGCGTGCTTAATATCAATCATGCTGTTTTAGTAGCCTCTGCCTCTCAGTCCTAGAGGAACGGCGTTGAGGAACAAGTTCAATCCTTGTGTACATTGCATTTTAGATTATGGGATGTGTGTTTATGACCTGAGGTAAGAGAAGAGGTTTAAAAGAAACTCGACGGTTCAATATGATATATATTGCAAGGAGAATAGCTCACTCTTAAACATCATATCAGACAATATCCGAATCTTTTCAACAAGTCCGTAAAGTGCTATAACGGATGGATAGGTATTGTAGACTAATTGTTCGATTTCGTAGAGAGAACTAATGTACTGAGTAAGTTATAAATTCTACATGAAAGCAAATCATTTTATTGCTTAAAGACCCGAATATAACTCCTTCGCTTTGGTAATGTCTGAAACAAAAATACGATGTCTGAAGGAAAATAAGAGACGAAGGGCGAATAGTCGGGAATTTCGTTTCTTTTGAACCTGTATAGGGTAGTACGCAACGGTGCTCAGCGCTCAATTGTGAGACTCGAAATGTGTATATCGTATCGATCCACCCCGTACTTTATCATTATTTTCCTGTCCGTCTATTCCCCACTCCAAAACAGTATCAAATGGCGTCAACTTTCAATGAGGACCGCAGCTCGAGTTGATCTGCCTGACCTCACATATGATCCACCTCGACGAACCGTCCCCTCACCGGCCTCCTCCTACTATCGATGCTCCCGCTCCGACTCCCGACATCCGGATCGCCGAAACCCCTGAAACTACCCTGGTCGGAACCGGCCCTCGTGTCTTCGTCGTCAAAATTACGTCGCACAGGTTGGGCGTAGAATTGCGCGGGGGTCTGCGTGGTGCTCGGTGGGATCGGAGGTTCTAATGTATTTGGACGTAGGACAGAAGGTTGTGTGTCTGTGTATGAGAGGTGAGACCGGACTGATGGGTCGGGCGGAGGTGGGTAGTAGACTTGGTTCTGGGGCGGTGCTGGGAAGGTGTGAGGGATTGGTGAGATCGGGGTGGGATAGGAACACTGTTGTTGGGGTGGGTGGTGGGTATCATAAGGAGATGCAAGATCGCTATATGGAGGATATGTAGGGGATTGCTGCTGGCTGTAATGGTTCGGGTAGTCGGTTCCATGCGCGGGATGTGAGGGAGAGATGGCCTGGGGAATTGGTTGGTATGCGGTGGAGGGATAAGGGGTCGGATGGGTGTAGTGATCGCTGGGTGAGCGAGAATGCACGGAACTGTCCTGCATGTGTATGTGCTTATTTACTCCAGGAGAGTGCAATTCGTGGAGAGGTGTTGTTGCGGGCAATTCCGCTGGAGGTGGTGATGGAGGTTCCGTACTCTCTTCTTTGCTCTTCTTTGCCTTCTTACGACGATGCAGGCAGAACAGAATGATGCAGAGAATGGCTATCAATCCTGCAAGCCCACCTACTACTCCGCCAGCGATCGCTCCTACTTTTGATCCGGAGCGTTTATTCTCGGACGGCGTGCCTGTGCTGGAAGGTAAACTACGGGTGGCAGATCGAGCGGCAAACGTAGGAACACGAGTGAAGTACACCGCGAGATCAGGGTTATCCCAAGACGAGGGCTTGGTAATCGTTGCGCCTCCAGTGGGTCTAGTAAGCGTCAGATTGTCATTTTGCAAATTTGGAGTATATGAGACTCACCCTCCGCCAACCACAGATATGATGGGTGTGGGTACAAAGTAGGTGGTTAGGTTGGGACTGTACTTGTCCCACAGCACCTGTTGGGGGCCGTTGTAACCTAGATTCATGTTGTGTTGACCTTGGCCGTTTTGCGAATCGCAATTATCGGAACTAGGAAACCAGCCCCCGATGATAATCATTTGATCACGATTGACCACATTTGCGGAACATCCCCCATGCCCAAACTTGGTAGTACTGTTGTCGGTCGGCCATGCTTTGATCCACGTAAATGAAGGAATCGAGAGGATGTAGGAGTCGTCGAAAGCCAGATCATCTCCACCGGCGCCGAACCCTCCATAGAGGTAACTGGCATACATTAGTCGTCATTTGGTACAGTCGGGTGTCGACATACATATTGTAAGATGAGTGGTCGTCGGCCCAGGTTACACCGGCGCAAAACTGTCGTCGCGCAGGAGGAACCGATCCGCTTGCGGCTTGTTGATACCACTTCGACGATGATATATCGAAGATGTGGATGGTCTAATATTTGATTAGCATTCATAACCTTTGCGCTGTGTATCGGAGATCATACGCTCATATTGGCCTATGTATAGACAGATTAGCGGTGGTTTGAATAGAGAATGCAGAAAAGCTTACGGCAACCAAACTTCCATTTCCTCCAGAGTCTTCGACACCACCGAAATAGACGAGAAGGCCTCCATCCGACGCTGGAAGATAGACCATGGATCCCTCTGCCCTACCAATGTCATCAGGTCCCGTATTGTTCTGTAACGTTCCAGCAGTATAGTCATAGCGGACGAGGTTGCTGGTCGCCAACGACGTTCCAGTCCATCCAGGTGTTGTTTTATTGCTCATGTATCCTCCATAGTAGTACCCATATCCCAGCTCGTTTGCTTGTGCTCCAGCGCCGTATGCAACCCGTTGAATGGCATTGACGTTGCTCTCATACTTCGTTTCGTTCCATTGCTGGAGAATCGTGTCGTATGCCCAGAACGTGAAGTCCGCTGGATTCGACTGGTATTCGCCGCCGTAGAGATAGAAGCATTTGTTGACCTCGTCGGACCATAGAATTCCTCCAGCAACGGATGGTACTTCATTACTCTTAGTCAAGTTCGCATATTGCCGCGGCATGCCTATGTCCTGGGTTGTCGAGTTGAGATCGCTATACACGAGCCATGTATCTGAAAAGCATGTTAGACATGTACATATGAGAGATTGATACTACTGGATGTAACGAACTGGTGTCATTTGATGGATTGGACGATATGGGGTTCCATGCGATGAGACCACCATCGATGTACAGTTTCCCATCTACCTGTGCAGTCTGATGACCCCAACGCCGACAGAAGTCATTGATGGGGTGCTTTGTGGATGCTTGCAGGGCCTGTACAGTAAGTAGAAGTACTATGAAGAGACATGTCTGTCGTAGTGCCATGGTTGGCATTCATGTCCCTCCCCACAGCAAGAACATGAATTCACAGGAAACAAGTCAAGCTACTCATACGTAAGTAACGAGGGGATGCACGGAGGAGACAACCAAAAAGGTGCCAGCCCGTGGGTACGGGAACGGCGTAGAGATGACAGGGCTGAGGCCTGGTCTTATTGCTCAAGTTTGAGCTTCAGAGGGAACTCGTCGAGGAGGCTGAGAGGAAGCTGACCCGGTGCCGTGTTTCCTGCCCTCCCAATCTCGCACCCACGAGAAGGAGAAACCAGAACCACGGCCCTTCTTGAGGGTGACCATGCAGAAAGTGTTGGAGATGCATGCACCACCAATAGCACCAATGACATAAGGGTGCGACACTCGACCATGCGCCATCCTGGGCTAGCATGATGTGGATCCTGCGGCATGCCTAAGGATGGCAACGATCTCCAGGTGCTTTTCTAGGATTATTGGCCGTGGTTTCTGGTGATCCCCCAGGGCATAACGTCTCCATCGAATCTCTACAATAGGTAATCTTAGCGAGCTTTCATGGAGAAGTGTGAGTTGGACATTGTCATCGAGTACGAGATACCATACAGAGCTTGCCACAGCTAATGTACAGCCTAGTGATATCATGAGGTGTGTTGTGAATGGTGCTCCAGCTAGAAAAGGCAATTAGGCGCTAGACCAATACTCTCCATCGTAAGGATCGGAACAAGGTGCGGAATACGCTGTGTGGCTCACGAACTTGGTGTCCAGGACATGGGGTTCTTCCTCCACATCCATCATCAGCGCGCACCAAGCTCCCACCTTCGCTGACCCGGCCTGCTGTGCTTGAGAGACCTAAAATGTGGCTGTCTCGCATTCAATCAATCTTCGAGGCCTCCAGTCAGCACTCTTCGGTTCCCTGTTATCGTTCCCTGCTTTTTCGCGTGTCTTTGTTATGATTGCACGACGCATCGCGAGTATTGTTTTGTGCGACCGGTGCCTGTGTTTATTTCTCATTTGCCGGTTGCGGATATGCATGATACCTTTGTTCCCACCACGCGTTCAGAGCGACTAGCCACTTCGAGATATACATAATGTTCGAGCACGTTGAACATTGTGGTACGGTACAGACCCTAAGATGAGAAGACTCTGAAAATAGAGTGTCGTGAGCCGTCTGATCGACAGCGGCTCAGACGATTTATGGTCCCCTGAAAATCTCCTAGGGCCGTTCTCAAGTATAATCGCGGCTATTGAAAAGCCAGCAGATGACGGGGTAATTGATCAACCACATTTTATTCGAGAAAAGGGCCGCTTTCATCTTGCTGCGTATTGTAGTGTCATAGTCGTTGTGGCATGATGTTTGTAACGGAAAGTACTCCCGCAGTAATGCCACGCAGGGTGTGGTAGGAGAAGGTGCGTATCCGTGCTGTCTCCTATCCACCAACATCCCTTTTGTGATGAAATGGCAAACCTCCTATTCAGCAAAAGCGTGCACAGCACTCAACATTCAATCACGCACAGCACCATCAAAAGTGTCGTTCAGACAAGGAAAATATGTAGGCCTAAAGCGAACCCAAAGCTCCGAGACCGACTTTTTCAAGCCGGCGAAAACGAACCCCAGGATTAGAACAGCCTTCTTTCGATCCCTCTTGGTCCGTCTGTGATAGGGAGTCCATGGAACAATGGGTTTGAGAACCTCCTAGAAAGATGTCAGGACCGACATAATATGTTGAAGAAGAGAAGAAAAAGTTGGAACAGACGACGCGACGTTTTGTCTGAAGATTTCGCACGAGGCTTGGCGAACGCGCTAGTCTGTTTTCGGGTCTGGAAAGACTTGATGTTGACAATGGGACTGTAGCACATTGGTATGGAAGTATAAATTTAATATAAGCGAGTCAAAGGTGAATTAATTTGGTATTTACCGCTCTTGTTAGTGGTATGCTTCACCCTGCTCGTTTAGGTGATGCTGTAGCCCGCTCTATGCTTTTTCGTATATCATATTCCCTTATGTTCATATAATGATGGAAGCATGTATGACATGCTCTCTCGGGAAGAATTTCTTCGACAGGAAAACTTGCTATTGGAGCATCTCTCAGTGTTTGTCCTCGTGTAGCTCACAAGCTCTGTTCAACCAGCGGCTTCCCTGTAGAGGCTGATGGCTTGATTCCCACCGCCCAAAGCAAACATCTCACTCCTTCCAGCTACCTTCGGTAACCACTTCACAGTCCACAACGGTTTGTCGCCGTGGGAATGAGTTGCAACACAGGAGCGGGTTTCTATCCGCCAAATCTTCGCCTTGGAATCATGGGAACTGAGACGCATATTAGCTGCACTATTCAGAGATTGTGCGAGGGACAAGAAGTAGCATACCCAGACAATAGATACTCGCCAGTATCACTCCAGTCCAAAGACAAAACCCAGCCACCATGACCTGTGAGGTTAGCGACCTGCTCTCCGGAATTGACATCGTATAATGCGATGATTCTGGCATCTCCAGCAGCAGCGAGGAGTTTCGAGGCAGGGCTGAACGCGACGGAGCGAATTGGATGGACGAGGCCTGCAACAGAGTGTGCTAGGCGACCGCTGTCGTTGTTGAAGATGTATATGCTCCCGTTCTCGTGACCAGACGCAGTGAAGCGGCCATCGGAGCTCTGCAAAGGGGTTAAGATTTGACCAAGCAATCATCTATATGGGGCATACTAACAAGGCTTATACAAAGTCCAAAGCTACCTTTGGTTTCGTATTCACGGATCTTGGGCTTGCCTTCCTCACCAAGAGACCAAACGTTGATCTTCCCAGTGATACTCGTGCTTGCAAGGTAGGCACCGTCATCACTGATTGCTATCGCCCATGCATCACCCGGCTTGTTATTGTCTTTCCCAGTGGTTAGCTCAAACCCCTTCTGTGATTTGTATGCAATGCCTCAATCGCAACCCTTTCGAGACTCGGGATTGAAGAGCCCACTCACCAGTCACGTCACCAGCACTTTCCAGCGTGCCATCCTCATTGATGTCCCATATTCGTATGCGACCCTCGAATCCAACACTCGCGGCGCGCTTTCCCTCCTTCGCAGTCACCAGGTGATGTATTCCCAGTGGATGTGCACCGTCTACAGTCTGTACGAGAGGGAAGTCGGGTTCGGTGGTATTATGGACAAGGATCTTGCTGGATCCAGACGCAGAAAGAAGCCTTGATTTGGTAGGTGCGAGAGCATAGATATCGGAGGGGTGGGCGGATTCGAGAGTGTGCAAGGTGAGATATTGCTTCGACTGTACAGGTACTTGTCAGCAATTGCACGCAGTTGGAGGGATCGCGGGGAAGTATTGACCATTATGTGCAAAGCGCTGCGAGAGGGTGCAGCTTTGTGGATTGTTGTTGTGTTTATGGAGAAGCTACCAAGCCATGAAAGTGAGGATTGGAGGTATCGATAATGACGTTGTCAAATTCTATGAAGTTTACGCGAAACAACGCGCGATCAGCCGTTTGGTGCATGAAGTGGCTAGGCAAGTAGGTACAAGTAATTCTACATTTGCTTTGTTTAGAATCCACCTTTCCACATAATCAATAATATTTATGATAGAATAGCTCTATTAACGTCAAGCTCATCCTCAGTACCCCGCCGTTGCAAACACAGCAAACTCACAGGGGGAATCGAGGGGTCTCACATCCTCGGCCAACCACATCGCAAGACGGTCTGGACCAAATGTTGTGCGACAGCCACGACTCACAACAAGTAACAATCTGCTGTATGCCTAGCTAATACAAAAGTTAAGAGAGATATCTCTTCATGCCATTGACTTCTTCGCCGAGTCCATCGGCCCTCCGTAGCCATCTGTTTCAGTCCAGTACTCTTCTCTGCAAGACACCACGTAACCAATTCTCCATACTCCGAAACCTCACACCCATTGCTTCCTCCCTTGTCCAACCACCACATACTCCCATCACCGCCACCAAATTCAAAACCTACAAAACTCCCACTACCACCCTTCAACACCTCTCCCTCCTCCACACCACCACTACCACCCCCAAAATGGCACCCACCGCAAGCAGCCCCACCCCCATCGTCATCTCCGGCCCCTCAGGCACGGGCAAATCCACGATCCTGAACCGCCTCTTCGAAGAGCACCCCAACAAGTTCGGCTTCAGCGTCTCGCACACGACCCGCCAGCCCCGCGGTGCCGAGCAGCACGGCAAGGAGTACTACTTCGTGACCCGCGACGAGTTCGAGGACCTCATCGCCAAGAAGGGCTTCGTCGAGCACGCGCAGTTCGGCGGGAACTACTACGGCACCAGCATCCAAGCGATCGAGGACATCGCGAAGAGGGGCCAGATATGTATTTTGGATATTGAGATGGAGGTAGGTGATTGGTTTGATTTTTTTGCGAGGGGTCCCCAGTTCCTCTGGAATCTTTTTGTCTCTCTCTATATCGACATGTGAAGAAACGAAAGAAATAAGGAAAATATAGGGAAAATGCTAACGAAGACTATTTCTAGGGCGTCAAGCAAGTAGCCAACCACCCCTCCTTCCCGCGCCCCAAGTTCCTCTTCCTCTCTCCGCCCTCGCTCGAGATCCTCGAGCAGAGGCTGCGCTCCCGCGCCACGGACAAGGAGGAAGCCATCCTGAAGCGCCTGGCGCAGGCGAAGAACGAGGTCGCGTTCGCGGAGAGCGGAGAGGCGCCCCACGACAAGGTGGTCGTGAACGACGACCTCGAGAAGGCATACCAGGAGGTTAAGGAGTTCATCGTTGGGAAGGAGGAGAAGTGAGAGGTGTGCTGGGGTGCAAAGCTGACGTTAGATATGATACCACAAAAAGATAAATAGAGCATTTAGCGGCGAGATACAATGCATGGCTGTGGCTTCGGCCGCGTCTTTTCACTTCGTTATTTCTTGGGACTGAATTCCCCCCCCTAACAGGTCTATATCTTGGTGCGAATTCACATGAAAACTTGACGTTAGCGTTCGACGATATAACTTGATACATCCAGAATCCTGTGGATTGGACACGCCCTACTGATCTACTACGCTTGCAATTCCACATCAACAATTTTTAATACCAAAGGCGGGCACGTAGGGGGAGAACATGGGTTAGAAGATATATCATTTCCTATTTTCCTTCCTGCACTTCTTGGTCGATTGGTTGGGGGGTAAGTACCTAGGTAATCATTCGGACTCCAAAGCCATGCTATTGTTCCGGCCGGGGGAACAAAATAAAACGCCTTTCATCCGCTGATCAAAACACAAAAAAACTTTCTTGAGAAATAAAACATGAGAGAGAAAATTAAAAGTGAAACAAATAGCATGTTAGGGCATCATCCATTCCCCCCCTTTTATCCAGACCAAGTGATTGTTTGCCCATTCCACCATGATCGATTCCTTAAGCTAATAATTTTGAGTCGGACGTCGTTGAGGACTTTCCATGCTAGTGAGCTCATTCCAGATATCTACCTCTTCTTGGTACCTGGTCGAGGCTTGCACTCATCTCCAGTGATGGGGTGCAACTTGAGCTTGATGGGATAGCTCGTCGTGTTTCCTGAGTATCCCTTGGACCAGTCATACGAGACTGCGTAAGCGAAGATGTTGCCGTCCTTGGAGAAGCCGGTGGCGGTGATGGATCCGCCGGTCTCGGGATATCCCTTGAGACGATGCTTTGCGTCCTTGTCCCAGAAGTGGAACGTACCGTCGGAGCCTGCGGTGGAGAAGGTACCGTGTTGTGGGTGGAAGGAGATGGCGTTGACAGAGTACACCTTTGCGATGTCACGCTGTTGGGGATCCTGCTGTCGGTGACACTTGAAGGAGAAGTTGAGACTAGAAACGTCGTTAGCATTATAGAACCTTTCCTTGTCGGGCATATCTGATGAGACATTTCTGCAATGCCACTTACCTTGCCTGATCATCCTTCACGTACTGGATCGCGCAACGACCCTCAATGGAGCCCACCGCGAACCCAGATGCGTCTGTGAAGCAGCTCACGACCCTAGTTTGCCACTTGAGGGGACTAGTCATGTTCTTTGCGATAGTCTGCGGGTTGTTCAGGTCCACCATGTGGATGTGCCTCTCTGCGGTTCCGATGACCAGTAGTTTGTCCTTTGTATCCATCGTGTAGACGCGTTCTTGGCACTGGACGGTCGCGGTCGCGGTCGTGCCGTTGAGATCCCAGAACTTGACGGTCTTATCCCAGGAACCCGTGATGAGATAGTGGGTTCCACCGATCTCAGTCCATTTCACGCACTTGACAGCCGCATCGTGGGCCTTGAGCGGCGTTGCTTTCTGGGTGGAGTCGTTCGAGACGTTGCGTAGGTCGAGCACGTAGAACTGACCAGAGCAGTCGCCGGCTGCGATGCGAGTTCCATCCTAAACGGATTATGTTAGTTATCGATTTCACACAAGAATAATCAGAGCAAAGAGCTCCCCCCAAACTTACCCTTGACCATGCTACGCAGAGTGCTTCTTGGTCGCACGCAAACGTCCATTTGGGATTCACGCCATTGCCCGCCACCTCGTAAATGTAGACGCTCTTGTCCCAGGACGAGACGGCGAGGAAGTCGTGTGTGGGCGACCACGCAAGGTCGGAGATGCTGTCCTTGGGGAGGACACTGACCTCGACGTCGTTCTTGGTGTCGCCGGTCGTGGAGCTGGCTGCTGTCGCCGCGGTGTTGTTCAGGAAGGCCATCTCTGTCGATTGAGTTACGAGCTCGTTGGGTAGTTGGTATTTCGATCCTCGCGGAGCCTAACAACCTTGCGCTGGGGCGTGTAAAGCGTGGGTTGTCCTACGACGTGCTCGTGGAGTTTGTAGAATCGAGCCCGGTGCGCGGACGAAGGAAGAGAAGCAGTGCTCTTATTTGTGGCCCGACAGAGGAGGTAGAACAGTTGCTCGTGACAAGAAAGCAAAACAGTTTGTAGGAACAAAGGCTCCGAGGGTTGCGAAATCGCGCGCTTTATCTCCAAGCTTTAATGCTTCCTTTCGGTGATGATTGGGGAAGAAAGAAACGACGAGACAGACTCTCACTGGTGCTGGCTGGTTCGCGCAAAGGCCCCAGCTCCCATCAAGGCAACCCAATCCCCTTGCAGCCTAGCCCTGTCCCTCCCTGGTGCCTGCCCTGCCTGCCCGGAGAAACAAACCCCCGACCCGGCCGGAAAAAAATCTGTACATAAACCACCAGCGCCGCTGCCGACTTTACGCTTTCTTCGACAGTTCCTCGCCCAAAGAATCGCATTCGAAGCACTCCACACGGAGTATCGCGTGCGCCCTGCGCGCCTGATATCTCAGTTACCAGCTTTGGGAGAAAGTCCCCGGACATCCTGTCATGTTAATTCATGCCACAGGCAACGACCAGCAACGTCCCGCCGTAAAACGCGGCCTCACGCATTTACAAACCTCTTTCTCCGACCACTCTTGTAACCGCCAACCGGGCTCCTAACCGTTCGCACTCTGCTTAGGTCTCTCACTCTTCCCTCCTCTCGCAAAACTCCGGCGTTCTGGCGGTGGGGGAGGTTACCGGCACCTACGGACGACGATATGAGTCCGCTGGCAACCTCCGTCATCACCCAGCCGCAGGAGTCTTCGGGCAGGATCGCGGGTGTTCTGATCTCTGTGGAGGAGGTTCTTTGCCAGCGTTGTGCGCGCGGTGTGTGTTAGGGAGAGAGTTTTCGCGTGAGGGTCCTCTCGTCCAGTTTGTAGTTACCGCGATTGCCCGTCTACGCCTTTTTCGCCTCGATATACGGGGTAGGTGGTAGGGGCCACTCAATGGGGCTTATTCATGGTGTGAGGAACTGTCCACCCTTTTATTCTTTTCCGGAACCGGTCGTTCTACATTTCTTTTTTTGGGATCTGAGGTGTAGCTGTTCTTACTTCCGGCCTCTGACTTTTTACTTCTGGTCTCGTAAAAGGGGCTGGGGATGAAATGGGGGTTGTTGGTTGGAGAGAGTACGCCATGCTTGGTCGAACAAGCCAGGTTCGACATCATATCATTCAATGCAGCGTGGCCGGCAAAGGAAGGAAAAGGGTATCAGAGGGCATCTGGGGGTCATTCATTCAACATGTGGAGAGAGAGAGTTCAAGTGACGAAGAAAGCATATAGAGTCAAGCCCTGAGACTGCCTGGACCCTACGTGGTAGGGCAGTCGGTGCTGATAAGTTTTGCCTACAATGGTATCTGATGAACTCTCTCTCCCAAGCCTTCTTGTCTTTCTCTTCTGGAGAATACGATGGAGGAGGGGTATTACTGGTTATTATAAGATCGATAATAAATGAAAAAGATTCACGTCATACACTATTGCTTCTTGGACTTGTGATGTGTGAAAATGTATTCCCTTGTCGTATTGATATAAGTGAGACTACCAACCCATCTTCCGAGAGGACATGCCACTATATAGTTATGCCATGAGTGATCCATATCTCAACCGACACATCTCACATCCTCTTCCCCTTCCAGTAACCCCAAATCATGAATAGTGTGTCTGTGAATGATGTGGCCCTTCCTCATCTCCGCTCAAGATCCCATCATAGCTGGATATAATGCAGCCAAAAGAAACAAAGAGGACATAAAAACGCCCGGCCCAGCACCCACCCGCACACGCAAGTTCCCAAGATAAAACGCCGCCCTTGATCCCGTCCGTTGTCCATTTGAAATGAGTCGCTAGAATAAAGTTGCAAATTTCTTCATCTTTTGTTTTATTGTTCACGCTCCTGCTGCTGGTGGCGCCGGTGGCGGTGGTGCGTTTGGCACGTTCTCTGTTGCAGATGTGGCGTTGGTGCCAGCTTCGAGTTTGACCTTCTTCGAATCTGGTGGCCCGTCTGGGTTCGCGGTACCGTTCTGGTTGCTCACGTCGGCGAGAGGGGGTCTTTTGATGCCGCCTACGGGGCCTGGGGGCTTGTAGGAGCCGCGGTTTGCGAGCGGGCTCATCGCGTGGGCGCCCGGCATTCCGATTCTCCTGTTGGAGTCCTGGTGCGGGTTCACGAAGTTCGAGCGGTTTTGCGGGTTCATGGGCCGGAACTGGTTGTTGCCTCCCTGGCTGGGTTGGGGTTGAGGCTGGGGCTGCTGGCCAGGCTGCTGTTGGGGTATTGGTGGTGTTGGAACGCCGACGGACTCGCGGGTGATCTTTCGAGATCGTGTGTGGTCTATGCCAGGTGTTCGCTGATGCTTGGGGAGAGGGGATTCAGCGTGAGGGTTGAAGGCCGGCAAGTTGCTTATTGCCTCGGGATTTTGCATCAACTCTGCAGCACGGGATGTCGTGAAGCCAATTGATGGTTTGTCGTTCGGCTGTTGGTTGGGCTGTTGGCCATTTGGCTTTTGGGGCATCTGGTTTGGAGGTGTGGTCCGTGGAGGCTGATTGTGCTGCTGTTGTTGTTGTGCCATGGGTTTCGGAGGGCCATTGTTCTGTTGGACATTGGAATTCTGAGGACCCCTTCCGTTCGATACAGGAGGAGGCGTCGGCCTCGAAGTAGCTTGATTCTGCCTCTGTGGTGGTCCAGCAGCACCAGCACCAGCACCAGTTCGCATGGCAGGCATCGACTGCATTCGATTAATCGATTGTCGATGAGGCGGGTTAGCAGAGTTGCGAGCGGACGCTTCACCAGCCTCAATCACCTTTGGCGCCGAGTCGACAGTCTCAAAGGTGAACTCATCGCCATGATGCTCGCTGATCTCAACGCCATCGAAAAGATTCCCCCCAAACTCATCCTCGAACTCAGCAGTAATCGACGACGCAGACTGCTGCAATGCAGGAACACCCTGATTCACAGCCGCACCCGCACCATGTCTCACCGGAGTCTGCTGCTCCACCTTGACCATCGCCTGCTGTTGTTGCTGTTGCTGTTGCTGTTGCTGCTGCTGCTGCTGTTGCTGCTCCTCCTCCTTGATCCTTGCGCGAAAATCCGGATGCCTGTGCAGTCTATTCTCGTCAAACGCCACCGGCTTGACCTTCATCGTATTCACCTTCTTCAAGTACTCCTTGTCGTACAGGCAATTACCCAGCACGTTTCCGAAGTTCCGCAGCGCGCGCTTCAATCCGTCCGTGGCGGCCTCCTTCTTCGCCTTCTCGAACGCCGCGCCTTTGCCCTTCGCGTTCTCGATCATGCCGTACCCGATATCCTGGCTCGTTCGTTAAAAGATGGATTTCGGGGTAACGTGCATTGCAATGCGGGTAGACTGACCTCATGGTACGTCCCATCCTTCAGCGTAACCCTCACCACAATCGACAAGCCCAGATTGATCCTTCCGCCCTGATGTTCATCCACCTATACACACCCAATTAGCCCTGCCCTCCCCGCCTCACCGCGCAAGTCTCACATACATAGTCAACCTGCACCTGCTGCAGCGAGCTCGACCACCCATTGAACCCAAACACGTCGTTGGCGAGCGCGATGGCTTTCGTGCCCTCCAGGTACGCGACCTTGGAGCCCCCCGCCCCCGTCCGGTGCGATATGTACTCCGGCCCCAGCTGCTTGTTGAGCCGGCTCTGCAGCGTCGCGATCTCCGAGGCCGTGAAGGCCGACACGCGTCGCTCCTCGAACGGGTTCGTTATCGTCGACGATTCGTACTGGGCGCCTGGGCTGTTGGTGGGGGAGAGTCCGTGGTTAGATAATTGTTGTGGTAATTGTGAGGGAGAGTGAGGGTGGGTAGGGAGGAAGGGGGTTTTTGAGAGAATCAACTTACGCAGGCATTGTCAGTATGGTATTTCGAAGTTGAGCATCTGGTGGTTGTGAGACGGATGCGGCTGTTCGTGATGCTTGGTAGGGCGGGAACGACGCGCTAGGCAGCGTTGACAGCAACGCGCCATGACCGGGAGATCACGTGATGTTGCCTGGCAGACAAAACTCCCGTCCAGCGTCACTGGTGCCTTTCATCTCAAGGCAGCCGTTGAACGTTAGAAAGGTTCTCACTACTCAGAGTAGAAATTCGGTGTAATATAGTCCATTCTGATAGAGACGATATGTTTTAAGATGCATTTGATCTATCCAAGAACACGAAAAAGAAGATTGAATAATACCCTTTAAAGTCTGCCTAAAGTGAGAGGCATCGATTCCGACCCGTTGACTCCAGTGAAGTGCTATAAGAATCGAATAATATAATACGCCACGATGATTTTTTTATACGAGAAACATGGGTCCCAAAAAGACCGCCCTTGGGAAATATGCCTATGGAACCCCCGATCACGATTTCTCCCGTGATGCCATTTTCCTGTCGCGCTGGCTTCCCTCGCCGTCGCTGCTTGCCTCTCCCAGGCTGTATGTGGAATCATTCTGTGGTGCATGCAATTTTTCCCGGCCATTTGGCTTCGAGTCATCGGTCAGGTCGTCCAATTCCCTCTCATCAAAATCTGCGGCCTCGACGTCTCTCCTGCGGTCTTTGCGGCGGAAGTTGTCGAGTCCCATGCCCGCGATTAGAGATTCGCGGCCTTCGTCGCCAGCGTCCAGGCCCCGGACGCCCTTGTAGCCTGCACGTCGACGGCGATCGCGCCAGATGAGAAAAGCGGCAAGCGAGGCAAGGATGACGACAACGACGAGTGCAACCTCGCCGGAGCGGTAGTAAGCCTTCCACTCAGCCTCCTGAAGCTCCTTGGTCTTGTCCTCTTCAGCCTTGGTCGAGTTCGGGTGGCCGCCAACGCTGGTCTGCGGGAGCTTCTCGCCATCGATTCGGCTATCGGCTGGATCACCGCCGATTGCGCCAATGTCGACGCCCATGAATCGATCCAGCATGTCCCTGGTGCGTCTGGGGTAGTCGAAAGGAACCATGTGGCTGGAGTTGTAGAAAACGACGTAGGTAAGGTTCCTGGCCTCTTGATATGTGCCGGCGGGTTCGTTCTCGAAGGTCCAGTCACGGCGAGGCGCCCAAACGCCGGGTGAAAGCTCAAAACCCTTCCCGCCATTCCACTCCATACGATCGATCATAGCCTCCGTTCCAAGGTGATTGCAGATGAAGTCCCGGTCTCCTGAGAACAGCGTAATCGGAACCTCCTTGAGAAGATCGGGCAGGAACTCGACGGCCGGGACACTATTGCGGGCACGGAAGTTTGCGGACACGGCGCCGTTGCACTCTTGCCAGCCGGTCTTTTTGTCGGAGTTGATGTGGAGAGCGTTGATGACGTCCTGGCGGTGCAGATAAGGGGTGACGGTAGTCAAGTCCGGGGGCCAGTTCATACCGCAGGAAGAATCGTCACGGAGACGGATGTCGTACATGTTCAAACACTGCTGGTCCCGGTCCGCGTTCTTGTTCTTCGTCTCTTCGAGAATGTTGACCATGATGGCTTCACACTCGGAGGTATCTACGTGGTGGCTAGCGCCCTCGTTCAGAAGCTTGACACATATGGCCTGTTGGTTTTCCACGCGCTTCGCGGAATCAGATCCTGCGGTGATAAGTCCTTCTTTGTATGCATATTGGGTGTAAGAAAGGTATTGGTCGACGGGAGAGATCCAGCCGTTTCCGATGAGAAGGCCTTTCAGGTTCCAAGGCGAGTGTGAGTTTTTGTTGCGGTTGAGGATAGCTCGTGCGATGTACGGAATGTGTTGGCCGGCATACGATTCACCGGCGATGTAGATCTGGAAACCATGTCAGTTAAAGGCCCGAGTTGTGCAGAGGTATCGGTAGGAAGCACTTACATCGTCGGCTTCGTACTCAGGGAAGAGCTTGAACCACTTGTCCAGGAAAACTAAGAAATGGTCCGCCATCTGGTCGAGCTCCTTGAGATAACTGTCGGTATTGACATAGCTGAATCCCGTGCCCACGGGTTGGTCGATGAAGAGCAAGTTGGCGAACTCGTCCCAAGATCCGTTATTGTACGAGAGTTTGCCTCCCTCGCCGACCCTGTACGGTCCAATCTCCATCAAAGCTCCATCCATGGAGCTGCAGCCGGGGCCACCATTCAGCCAGATCACCGTCCTCTGCTTGTCCGCAATGTGTCGGTTCTGGTAGTGCCAGAAGAATAGGTTGCCGTTGTGCTCCGCATCGACTTCGATGTGCCTGCGCATGTACAAATTAGCTATTGGTCGTGTGACGGGTTGTCGCTGCTTTGTGCTCACCCCGCGTGCATCTTTAACAAAGGTTCCGGTGCGCCCGGGAGTTCGTGAACGAAGTAGTCGGCCTGCGTCTTCTGTGCAGCAATACCCGGTAACCAAGAGAAGGCCAGCAACCCGCAAGCGAGTGCTGTCCGCCATCGCGACGGCGCGGATGTGTAGAGCATGATGAGATAGGGAGAGCGAACGGTGCGGTAACGGGGTGCTGTGGCTAGGTCATGGGAAACCTATGCGGTTTCGCAGCGGACTGGAGAGAGAAAGGGAGGGGAATGGAGAACCAAAGATAGGGAGGAGATAAAATGAAGAAGAAGAGAGGATGAGGAATGTTGCAGGACAGTTCTACTGCAAAAGTGTACGTAGACCCTTTGTGTGGAGATTGGAGCCGGGCACAGCGTATATCGGGGACTTAATCGAGTCGTGTCGTGTCCAGAAGCTGACGAGGCAGGGATGCGGGAAGGGAGGGAGGAGGAGGATGTATACGCCGCGCGCGCAAGGAGAGAGAGGGTACGAAGGCTAAGTAGTGTGTACTTCCAAGACAACCACCCAACTAGGGAATTCGAAAGTACTGTATACCCGCACCTCACGCCGTAAGGTGGCAAAAAAGATTCCAAGGACCCAAAAATAAAAGGAAGTCGACGATGAGCGAGGGCGGGAAATATTAGGTATAATGGAGAAGATACCTAAGACGGGATTTCGAAAAGTCTCACAGCGGTGTATTAGGAGTGAGAAAATATTAGATGGAGGAGGGAGGGGATGGATGAATGAATGTATTGGATTCAAAGTTGGTTTTAGGGAGGAGAGATACCTTAATAGGTACTTCTTATTATTGAAGGAGAGAGAGAGAAAGGTGAAATGACTGTTGGCTGGCTGGTTATTCTGACATCCTGACTTGTTATTCACAACCATAACGGTTTCCACAAGCTCTTTGTCTACACTCTTTACCACAGTAATCCCACCGTAACTAAACCTCATCCACCACGGCTCGCCGCACAACACCTCAAATCTCCCCCAATCATGGACAAACCCACCCTTTCCCATCCAACTCGTTTCCAACCCACGGGACCACCAAGCTCCGGGTTTCCCACCTCTCAGTCGAACCCCAGTCATGCTGAGGTGGACGAGGGTGACGACTAACTAAAGTTGCTTGAGCATGTCTCAAGAGCGACTCCTGTCTGCAAGATACCCGCCTATCTTACCCCATCTGGAGGACGACATGCCTCAACCATGTGTCATCTCCATCTGAGGGATCAGGAATCTTTCACCCCCCGTGGCCCCTCCCCTCCCCCCCGGGCACAGCCTTTCGAGAGCCGCGCGTGCGTGCGTAGGCTTCTCTTCGGGCTGATGTCGTTGTTGTTGTTGCTTGTTGTTGGGTGAATTGGCCTTTCCTTGTCTCGCTAGTAAGCTAACATGGAGCCCGGGCCTGCTTCAATACCGTTGGTGGCGATGGGTGCCGTCAACGAGAGGACGATTTGCAGATTGTCAACGTTCTCATACGTTTGTAGTACTGTCGAGCACTGTTACTGTTAAATTGATGCTTTTGTCTATCCGATTCCCAGATGCACTTTTGCAAAGGCGCATAGGCTGTCGTGGTCATACACAGTATGTACTGGTAGATCTGGGCAATGCACCACGATCTAAACTACTTTGGTACATCGAAGCGCTTCCATGTGTCCAATGCCGCTCTCCAGCATGCACTGTAGTCCTCCGAGCGAGTATCTACTCGTATCTAACTATGCGACATGACAGAACCTGGGGGCCGAGATTACTCGTACGTTTTTCTCTTTTTGCCAGTTGCCCATCACCCTGCATCGATCTGAACCGTAGTTCGGTTGCATCCATGGCATGGTACCTCCAGGTACAGCTCTACTCTTACATACTAACTGACATCGCGCTGCAAATGCGATTCTTCATTCTCGAAGACCACACTAGCGTTTTCAGACCTCATGGACAGTCAGCACATCGTCTGGGCGAAACCACCTCCCATCATAGCAGATCGCCCAGTCCCTTCTCCGAGTCCTTTTTGATGAGGTCCATCATGCCCTACGCGACCGTCAGAATTGTCAAACACCGAAACGTTGCGTCATCGGGGGGTCCTGCAGATTAGGCTCTTACCTCAGGCATGATCGGCCCTCCATCCGCACCCTTCACGTAGCGGAAGGGCATCTCGGTAGTCTCGTTCTTGCTGACCTTGATTTCGGGATGGTCGAGGTAGACAATCTTATCGACCGGCACTGCCAATCAAATCAGAAATGCTGTAATGTGATGGACCGTCCACTCGTCTGAGAGAGGACGTTGGTCAGGACAAACCTCTTTCTTGGACGATCATCCTGGTCACCCGCACGGCAGTGTCAGTGGTCATCTGGATAGGCCCAAGCCTGCGTCCTTGGTAGCCTTTCTTGCGCAGCTCTGATGTTCGATCTGTTATATTGCATTGTCAGTACCTATATGAGTAAACGGAACTCCTCCGCCCCCTTCATAGATATGGAGAGAAAGAAAAAAGGAATCCAAATACCTCTAGGGGGATCATCTCCTGTCAATCTATTAGCAAAGTCCTTCAGCCACTACGACAGACAATAAAATCACGCACCTAGAATGCCTCCGAAAAGGAAGATATCAAAGTCATCGCCATCCTCGGGACTAAGGTCCTTGGAAGCAGCCGGATCCAGCAGACACACTTTATCCTTCTGGGCAGCATAGATCTCTTCGATGCCTCTGTTCTCAACGGTCAGACCCTCCGCACCCTGCAGGTTCTGCGGGAGCTTCAAGGACTGGGGCACCGAGGAGAGCAGGAAGCGAGCGCCTGAGGAGTGGCATTCCTTGGCGATATTTGCGTATTCGAGAGACGACCACGCCTCGAGCTCTGGGTCCAGATGCTCGACGACGAAGGTCTTGCCAGCAGATGGGGCGGCGTTGGCCATGGCGATTGGGTGTGTTGGAGAAGTGAGTGTGTTTTCCAGGAGATTGTGAAGCGACTATTGCTTTAAGTGCTGCTTGGTCGAATCTGTATATCGGTATAATCGATATTTACTCAGTCGGGCTGGGTCGATGGTGGGAGACGAGGGTCGTCAGGTGCACAAAATTCACGAGAGCGAATTGGCCAATCACAGGCCAGCACCGCACTTTTGTCGAGTCCGTAGCCTTCTTCTTGTCCGGCTTGGGTTGGGAGGACGGGAGGAAGAAAGGACAATACTTTGCACAATTGATTGTCTAGAAGGTGAAGATTTGAACAATTACTTGGGCTTGGTCGTTATACTTAATTCTGTAGTGGATTATTGGCACAGGTAGACAGAGGTAAGTAGTGAGGATGGTGAATGGAAGCAAAAGGTGGGATCTCGGAACAGAGACCCTGTGGCATGTGCTACTCCCATAGTGCCATAGTACCATCCCACACGAGTGACTACGAGTTACAATAGATACCTCGTAGCCAGTCGAAAGGAGCCAATGTACAAGTGCGGACAACCTCCCAGCAGCTTCTTTGTGGACATCTCAATCGGTGCCGATTCCCCTCCATCCCATCACTAGCGCGAGTAGCATAAAGGGACTACATGTTGATTGTTCCTCGTAGATACCTAAGTAAGTACCGGTAGCTTGGAATGCGGAGAGATGGAGAGCTAAACATCTAGAGGCGTTTCAAGGGTACCGAGGGTGAGCTTCTCATAGTCTTGTTCCCTATGTGCCTATCTACCTACTTGCGATGATCGTCATCGTCATTGTACGAGTACGCCCCGGAGTGTGAAAGGCGCATCGTGAAGGGGAAAGATAGAAGAATACGCGAGTATCTGTAAGCAAGCGAGCAACAATGCTGATGATGAGAGAATTTACACGGCCGCCCTGTCGATCTCGAGGCGGGAAAATCCAATAACGAGCAGCAACGAGTGGACGCGTGACGCCCTACGAGGTTGGCCTCGTCGAGCCGTGGCCATGTATGGTGAAGTTTTATGGCAATCAATCCATCATCCATCCCGCACTCAATCCCAACTTGTGAGGTGCAAAGCAAGAGCTGCGTAAGTTATTGTCCATTGTCACACACTGCTCACTCAATCGATCGATTACTTGATCATTGATCCATGGTGTCAATATGGCTGCTCTTGTGGCTTCAACTACTGCAGTCAGAGCTGCGAGTAGATGGGATGGACGTATGGAAAGTCACACATGTACACAGTATATAGATAGAATGTAGATAACTACGAGTAGAATATTCTTTATGAGCACCAGTACTATGAACTATACCAATACCGAATGATATGCCTCCCTCGTGCATGAATTATCAATAATAAGTTTTTCTGTCCGCTGCAGCTGCCCCTCACTTGCCCTCTCGCCTTTTACCAAGCAACACCACCACATCCACCACCACCACCACCAACTAACTAACCACCACCTCCTCCTCCTCCACTCCACCTCCACTTCTACTCCAACTACTACAACCTCAACTCTTTCTCTCCATCATTCACGCCCTCCTTCTTCTTCTTCATCTTCTCCCTCCTCCTTCATACCTCTCTCCCTTTCTACGTCGTGCCGTTTCAGGTGCTCACATCCACCCAATCGTCCTCCTTTCATCGCCTCCCGAGCCTCCGAAACGCTAAGCGGACGATCAAGCTTATCGCCCTCTCTGTGCTTGTACGAGTCGAACACAACCACCACCGCCCACCTACAGTTACACCAACCACAAACGGCAACGAACCCCTCCATTGTCGTCTTCCCCATTCCAGGACCAAAAAGATTCCTTCAACCAGTTCCAGTTACACCCCCCTTCGTCATTGCTCTTCTGAGTCGTCGACCCGAGAAAAGAAGCACCCGTACGCAGGCAGCAACACCAGCACGCAGCACCTCGCGCCCAAGCTCCCTCACTCGCTCTCGTTCTACGAGGGTACTCTCCAATCCACTGTCCGTCCAGGTTGGGTAGCCCCGAGCGACCAGCGAACGAACATTATTCACCCTGTCCTTGTCACTACTGCCCAAACTTGGCCAACCCCAAACCAAACAATCGCTGCTTGCTTATAACCCTCACCCGACCCTGAATCTTTTCTTTTCCCGAGACCCAGAAAAGAAAATACGTTTTGGAAGTACGCGGGCTATAAACGCACATCTTCCCCCAGTGTATCGGGCAGCACCACCACAGCTCTATCGATAACACCACGTCATTTGCATTCCTGAACATTTCTCGACGTTCGCTCTCGCCACGATGAATCCCCACCAGCAGAACAAAGTGGACATCAGCGTACGTCACAACCCATACTCCTTGCGGGGCGTAGCTGCTATTTAACAGCTGCATTCGTACTCGCTATACTGCCTCGAGACATCACACTTTAATGAATCCTCATAAACTAACATGCTTGCGCAGAAACTCACCGCGGATGAGCAGAGACTCTTCCGTCTGTACGGAAAGTTGCCAAACAAGAAGGACCTCTTGCAGAACAAGCTGAAGGTAAATTGAAGACACGTACGACCCCAATTCCGAAACTCTTGCTGACTTGCTATCTGTCAGGAGCGCAAGTACTTCGACAGCGGCGACTATGCCCTCTCCAAAGCCGGCAAGGCCTCAGACATAGGAGTTACCTCCATTGGCCGTGAGCACCCAGTGCCCGAGAAGATCCCACACATCGCACCCCCGACCAACCACAACCACAATGGCACCCCGAACGGCCAGGAGAAGGGTGCTACCAGCGGCAGCCCCATCAAGGAGCACAGCTTTCTTCACCGCGAAACAAGCCTAAACAGAGAGACATCTGCGGAGGACATCGCACGGGAGAATGAGCAGGAAGAGGGCAGCAATAAGGCATAGTCGTTGGACGACTACAGCCCTTGCTTCCCATCTACACAGATTGCTTACTTGCATCGGAAAACGTGCGGTGCGGGGTGGTGCGCTACGGCTGCTACCACCTTGTTGCGGGCATCGCACATGATTTATTGGGTCCAATCAACCGGTTATTCGTGGGTTCGGATCACTGGCGTTTCGGTTTCTTGTGCAAGATTTATCTGCATGACATTTGCGTGCAGCACCAACACGGGGTTTCCCCCATTCTCCTTCTGTCTTTTGCAAAGGCTACCGCGATGTGGCACGCAGTTTCTTTACCCCCCTTTCTGTCTTCGCTTCAACTGTAGTCTACTTTTTGTGACCCCGTTGATATCTTTTTTCCTTTCTTCTTCACTTTATTCTGTAGCAAGGGAAAGCTCCGAGACGGCCTCTTGACATATTTTTCTTTCCAAAGACAACAAAACAGGTTGAATGCCAGCTAGCTCAGGTACCCGGCAATATGTCTTACCTACTACATCAGACCATCGAATCTCAATTTATGAAACTCCATCACTTTCCCTGTGCACTCGGTCTCTGCCACGTGTGACAATCGTTCCATACCCCCTTCGCTATCCTCGCTGTCCGCCATTCCGTACGACAAAAACCCCATCGATCAGGACGATAGTATGCCTAGCTACGTACTTGAAAGGAGAACATACCTCTCCCTCTTTAACCCCCTCCTACTTTTACCATACATGTACACAAGCAGGGAAGAAGGGGAAAATCCCCAATGACCTGTGATGCTCCCTCCGACTCGATCAAATCGCCCCATTTCTTTCCCTACACCTCTTCGTCCGATAGATAGATAGTTCGTGTACTCAACACTCCATCCAGATTTCCCCCCACCAGCACAACTGACACGATGCCAACGACAAGAACAAGGACGACAAGGACGCAGCATCCCATCACCCACAACCCTATAGTGAATGAATGACGAAGCAGGGCAGACGTAGGAGAAGAAGCTGTATACAGGATACTGTATTATAGTAAACTGCATCGCAAAGGGATAGACACGCCGTACATATCCCGCGGGATGCGCCACACGGCGTGGGAGAGCAGTAGTCACGCATTGTTTGGGAAAGTAGTAAGTGGCAGACACAAAAACGAAGAAGAAGAAAAGGGAGGTCAGGGTTATGATGGGCCAGGCTTTCGAATCCATTCTCTTCGTTACTCATTGTCCTTCCCTCAAGGTAGGTAGGTGGGTGGGGTGGGATTCAAGTATGTAATCTGTATCGAAATCACGCTCCACCCACTCGTTCGTCACACTTGAGTTAGGTAGTCATCGAGTGGGTAGTAGGTACTTTCATTTTCTTTTTATTTCTTCCTCCGTCTCCCCCTCTCTCTCTGTGCTAGGCTAGTTTCTCCCCGATTAAGTAAGTTCTTAAGGACTTCTGTCGCACCTCCCGGTCCTCGTTCGTGGTCTGCGTGCGAGGAACTAAAATTAACATGCTCTGTGAGTTTGTGTGTGTGACTGTCTAAGGCGTATGATGGATGATTCCCTTCCCTTCCCCAATTGGCCCCTCCCCCCGCTCCGCTCCCTTCCCTTCCACCAACGGTGTGTCTTCAAATTCCGGGTATCTGTAAAATAGAAAGCGTGTAAAGAGAAAAAGAAAAACGGAAAAAAGGGAGACAAGCAAAACAAAATAAAACAAAACAGACAGACTACGATCGAACGACATCGACAACGACAACAAACGACGGGTAGAGTGTCGGTTTTGTTATATTTGTGGGTGTGGTTCATGCTTGCTCGACTACTGTTGTGGTGGTTGGTGGTAGCTTGGAGAGAGCGTAGAAAACTCTCCTTCTCTCTTCTGTGTGTGTCCTCCCCATGTCCTTTGATTTCCTTCTTTCCCCCTTTTTTCTTCTTCTTTGTCCTTCGCCCAAGGTTCTGTCGGAGTGACTTTCGCGTTTTGGACGACCTTGGGCTTTGTAATTATACCGTCATGTACGGCAATACTCCTCATCTGCTCTGGATGGTGAACATGTTGACGCCGGGCTGGCTCAGTCACTCTTCCAGTGGCTCGTCAGGCGGCTGTCATCGTCCTCCTTGCTGATCTTGAGTTCGATGGCGTACAGGCCCATCGTGACGGCGAGGTTCACCCACCGCCAGAAGTTCCCGCCGGCTTGGCCTCCTTGGTTAGTCCACCATTCGCCAGTGATTTGGCCATCGAGGCTTCCCGTGACGCCGTTGCCGTTGCCGCTGGCAAAATGCTGCATGAGCAGACTGGTGTACACTGCGATGAGGATGGACGGACTGAACCAGGTAAGGAATGCGAGGAACTTTCCAGCTTCGTCATCGTCATCGAGGGTTGGTTCCTGGGAGAGTCCTCGAGCACCGGATTCGCGGATGGCTGGGATGATACGAGCGGATGCGTACATCACGAATACTCGGTATGCAAGCGATATGATGACACTTGGGGTGATGGTCAACACGGCACCAATCATGAGGTTGAAGCCAGTGTGGATGATGTTCGGTAATGAGCCAAGTGCATGGAGGAGGGTGGTGTAGGAGGCCATGATGATGGGAGGTAGTGGAGGTAGTGCAGGTTCAGCAGTGCCCTCCGCGGCAACAGATCCAGGCGAAGGTTGATAGTCCGTAAAGATTTGGTAAATGCACAGCGTGACATAGGCGAACTATAGATATTCATTAGCCATGGACGTAGAATGAAAGGAAAAAAAATCCATACCAAAAGAGACGACTCGACGGGATTCCCTCGTCCACTGACAATGCCCCAACCACACAGGAATATGGCGGACGTGATTGCTACACCAATGAGGATGGCATCAACGTTACTGATTTCAGGGAAAGTCGTTATCCGCCAGAGGAAATAGACCGACAGTGAGAGATTAGACGCAGACACGATGAGGAGGCCAATCTATGCGAGTCAGTCGGTGGATACACTTCCAAAAATCTCGACTACCTACCATCCAGCTGTCCCCTCGTTCACGGTTGACAACCCATCGTGTAATCTGACCGGCAGCTTGGATGACCAGCAAGCTGCAGAATCCCTCTCCGACCTGGAAAACCGGAGTGCTGTATCGCAACACGCTGTCCCAGGCCCCGATGGTCGCCGATTGCACTAGACCGTCTCTTCCAAAAAGCCATTCATGAACGCTTGTGTCCTGGGCGCGTTTTCCTCCAAACGTCCGCTCAACCCAGCCCGAGTTGTTGTCCGAGTCGACGGAAAATTTGTTCAAGCTCCATATCAACAAGGTAGGAATTACAATCCACTGGGAGCCTTGGATGAGCTTGCAGAGGGCCCAGCGGAATCGCGAGCGGTCGGGCGTTGCGAGACGAAGGATGGAGTAGAAGAAGTAGAAACTGCTCAGGGACAGGGAGAAGGCGAGTCCACAAGTCCTTCCTCCAATGTCAAATGCGAGGGGGATGGTGAAGACTATGGCGCAAAGCCATACTGTCGACGAGAGCACTCTGGTGAGCCACATGAGCGAACGTCGCCGTCGTCGAGCCCGTCTTTAGTACGAGCTCGACTTGTGACGTGCGCTTGGGGCAGATGCAGGGTGCGAGCACGCGCAAAGGACGCGCAGGAAGCGCGGCGAGTGCTGTTCGACGGTCAATGAGGGCCGGCGAAAGGGCGGAGAGACAGCGGCGGGGAGACGTTTGGTTGTTGGAATCTCTTGAGGCTGGTGGGTGTGCCGCGTCTGTCGCTCGCTATTCTGGCAACTTGCTGGCTTGGCAGGTTGAGTGCCCTTATCTTCACGTGTCAAAAACTTATGGGTCGGTCCCTTACGAATGAGTACTAATACGGCCCGTCTGTTCTCATGCGAGATTCGCGATGGACGAGAATGAGAATAAAAATATAATTTGAAGGTAGGACAAGGAAAAGAAAGGAAAGTATTGAATAGAACAGATGGGCGGGGGATGTTGACCTACCACCAGATGATTTCCCCCCCTCCAAACAGTGTGTTGTGATCAGGCTACCTAGCCTACCTCATGCAGGCTGCAGTTGCAGGTTTCGCTCAGGCACAACGGAATTATTGGATGTTGGCTGTCGCGTGCTGCCAACTAGGATCTGGGGAAGATCACAGATGCCGGCAGGGATGGCTTTTTGGATTAGGAAATTTCTAGAGAGCCTGAACGGAGCTTAAAGGTGGAAGAGATGTTGGGTTGGTACTCGTAAGTTCAAGTAGAGCAGAGATGGAGAGTTGAGAGCCAATTGATGGGAATCACCAATTCACCACTTGGGGGTGCAATTGCGTACACAACAGGACTAAGACGGAGCACACAATAGTTAATCGTGAAAATTACGATGACATAAGTTCCGTCTAAGCTAATTAGTCATCATTGATAGAAGCACAGTCACCTCTTGATTCGTTAGTACTTGTATTGTATGAAAGGTCCCAAGATTGATATTAATTCATGACTGGATTGCTCGAAACAAGCCTACATACTGCACATTTCCATAAATTTGAACTGCTCTGAGAGACTGGAAAAAGAAGGCAGATTACTGACGATGTTGTTGACTTCTTTGTAGACATATGTACGGAGTACACGTACCTACCTAGGTCCAGCCAACATGCTTCATCGATTGTCGATTGACATCGCATGAACTACATTACTTTTCTTGCATGCCAGCCACTAACCTACCCTGTACAATTAGTACGAATACATGCCATTTACTCGGCTTAAGCTATATCGTAATGATGCATCAACACATATATGTACTGTCAACTTCTCGTACCCTACTTGGAAATTCAAGTGACTTGACTGGATAAGATCCCGTTGAGCTAACCCTTCTATGGACTAGCGTCATCTCATTGTGCCAGGATGCCATAACATACATCTGCCAAGCATCCCACTCCCGCAACTTAGAGCAAACATTTGTTTCCGATCTGTGAACAATAATTAACCTCACTCCCTCTAATTCAATTCTACGACTTCTCCTTTCTAGAATTGCATGCTTGGATATCGACGTGCTATACTTCGAGTCGCGAGAAACGTTCACTTCCATTCAACACCCATCAACTTCTTTCCTCCACTCTTTCGCACAATGGCTGTCGAGAACCCCTCCAAGAAGCTTAAGCTCGATGGGCCTCTCATTGGTACTCACAGGTACGATATCATTATTTGAACTCATACATAGTAGCATTCGCTCACAAAGACTCCCAGCGGTCATTTCCACGCCGATGAAGCCCTCGCCGTGTCAATGCTTCGCCTTCTCCCCACATACGCCTCATCACCTCTCGTCCGAACCCGAGATCCCGCGGTCTTAGAAACTTGCCATACCGTCGTCGATGTGGGCGCAGAGTACGAACCCTCAAAGAACCGCTACGATCACCACCAGCGCGAATTCTCCACTACGTTCCCCGGACACTCCACAAAGCTCTCGTCCGCCGGCTTGATCTACCTGAACTTTGGCAAGGACATCATTCAGGCTGTCACTGGTCTCCCCATTGGACCGGATCTCGACATCCTGTTCGAGAAGATTTACACCGACTTCATCGAGGCATTCGACGCCAACGACAATGGTGTCAACGTCGTCGACCCCAAGGGCCTCGAAGCAGCCGGACTAGCAAAGAAGTTCGAAGACCGCGGTTTCAGCATCGCCAGCGTGGTCAACCGCTACAACTACACTTCCACCCCAAGCGAGGGACAGACCAAGGAGCAGCGTCAGGCAGATGAAGACCTCCAGTTCTCCAAGGCGTCATTGTTCGTGGGCGAGCAATTCGTGCTCGAACTTACCGATCGCGCCAGGGCTTGGTTGCCCGCACGCCATGCGGTCGCCAACGCATACAACGACCGCTTGCAGTACGATCCCCAGGGCCGCATTCTCGTTCTCCCAGACGGCATGCCCTGGGCCGACCACCTCTACACCCTCGAGAAGGAGGCGCCTATCCCCGAGGGCGTGGCCCCGCAAGTGCTTTACGTCCTGTTCCCGGAGGATAGCGCAGACCCCAAGGGCCGTACGCGTATCCGGGCCGTCAGCAAGGAGAATGGCGGTTTCGTGAACCGAAAAGACCTCCCCGATGCTTGGAAGGGCATGCGCGACGAGAAGCTCGATGAGCTTACCGGCGTTCCTGGCGGTGTTTTCATACACGCAGCCGGCTTCATTGGAGGCCACAAGAACTTCGATGGTGCTCTTGCTCTTGCGCAGAAGGCTTTGGAGTTGTAGAGGGCATATCGGGTTTCGTCTTTTTCTTGGTTATGATTGGGAGATATGAAGGCAATGACATTTTAGGACCGACTGGGAGGGCCACATCAAGGATACCACCACAAAAGTTATGAATAGAATCAATTCAAAACATGCCTAATGAAAGGCATATTACTTGCTCACAATTTATCCGCCCGTGCTGAACATTTTGCGAGATGCCCATTTGGAGGAATTTACTCGACGTCACTAACGCTACTACTTCAAACGTCCATGGATGCGCTCTACATTTCCACTTACTCCGTTAGACTTCCACATCTTGACGTGTCCGCATCCACCTTTCTAAGTTCATTGACATCCCTAACATACCATCTCTCACAGATCTAGCAAATCGGAACGTAGCCAATGCAGCCTATGCGGTTTCCCTTGTCCAGATTTTGTTATCATTGAAGTCTTGGGATTTTGGAATGTTCTATCACATAGAGGATGTTTGAAGAGACCTATTGGGTGACTCGGGGGAGACAAATGGGGAGAATCGACGCAACATCTTGACTTGCACTTGACATTATGCTCGTTGAGTCTTGAGCAGTGTAATCGACTCCAACAATACTGATGACAAGTGATCAAGATAGGCTTCTTCTACCCGCCGCCCTCCTTACACAGTATATTCTGCTGCTCTTTTGTCTGTAAGGAGTTTGGTGCCTCTTTGCCCCAGAGCATATGAAGTGACTGAGGAAAGTACTGCGGCCTATCATTCGATCCAAGATTATATCAATGACAGAGAAAGTCTGATCGTTGAGTTTGACATTGCGTTGGTCTTATGGATGCTCGATATAGTCGTCAAGTGTTCAAGATCATACTTGCCAGGAAAACATGCAGTCACAAAAACGCAAAGACGGACCTTTTAGGTACATGAATGTAAATACTCAGAAACATGAATTATTGGATTGGATTGATGAATTGAAAAATAACTGTAATATAGTTGACTAGAGTTGAAATAGGACAGTATAATGTGACCTTCGGATTTTACTCATTTACTGACTACGTTTGATGTTCGAATATTGCCCTTCATATCAGACAGTGGAGCCAGGAAAGGGCAGTTGACGAAACTGTTGAAGGCGTCTACAATGCTCTTATCACCAGCATTGAAGCCGTATTGACGCATGTGTGATCGACAATATCAGCAGTTGCTTCGTATGGAAGCATGCCTGATAAGCAAAACCAGCAGTGAACTCATGTTTGGGATGTTTTTCATAGTTGACGATAGCTGATTTGCTATACCATGTGCCTGATTCTAGTAAACCATTCCACTGCTTTTGACCATGTTTTATTGATTTTCACATCAATATAAACTACATTGTGGAGGAGACTCTAGTGAGCGACAGACAAAACACATCTCCTTGCCCTGTGGCATTTGCATTACTAACAGGTCTGTATTCATTTTTGAACATTCATAGTCTGAAAACAGTTTTACAAATCCTAGATACTATCGTCCTTCTTTTTTCAAGCGCTGCCTCAGGCAATACTCATAATTTGGTGAAGGCCAAACGGCCAAACTTTTGACTGAGCTAAAAGCCTAATCTGTCGAGGCAACCATATTGCTACTACTTAGGTGCTACCCTCAGCTCTCCTTGTCAACTACATCGCTACAATGGAATGCTTTGTCAGATTTGTTGAGATCTTCATTCGCCCAAAGCCCAAGATTCCTTTGGCTCCTATCAGTTTCCCTTCCACGGGGTTCGAGGTCATCAGTGATGATGTTCTACTCGAAGAAGAGTGAATAACACAAAGGTCTAAGAGCAGAAAATACTGCCCCGTGGATATAGGCGACGTGTACGCTTCAAGATATCAGGTGCTTGGGAAGTTGGGGTTTGGCATAACGTCAACCGTCTGGCTGGCACGCGATTTACAGTCAGTGTTTACCTACCTACCTACGTATCATGTTTACCACTAACAAAATCAGGAAATCATGGCTATGTGACCCTCAAGGTCTTCGCAAAAGACGAAAAGGATAGTAACGAGTTCGATATCTACAACGCTCTATCTATAGGATCGCACAGGCATCCTGGTTACCCATACGTCAGAAAAGCGCTTGAAACCATTACGATATCACGCGCTGGCCGGGATCATCAATGCCTTGTACAGACACCTCTGTGGGATAGCTTTGGGGGAATCCTGAACCGGAGTCCCACACAGAAGCTGACAGAAGGCGTTCTGAAGGTGGGCTTAAGGGATCTCTTGAGTGGTCTCGACTATTTGCACTCTGAATGTAAACTGATTCACACTGGTACGTTGTTTCGCGATCCAGCCGCCGAAAGGAAGCTGACTCTCCCAGACATGAAGGTGGACAATGTTCTAGTCGAGCTCGACGACGATACAGTCTTCGAGTCGTTCACAAAAGCTGAACTGGAGCATCCATCGCCACGCAAGTTCGTCGACGGCACTACGGTCTATGCAAGTCGGAGTTTTGGAACCCCCGAAGACTTTGGCAATGTCGTCTTGGGTGACTTCGGGAGCACAGTAAGCGGGGCCGAGAGACAGGCTAAGAGGGTGCAGCCGAATGTGTACCGCGCTCCAGAAGTGATGCTGAATGTCGATTGGAGTTACCCTATTGACATATGGAATGTGTTGCATGGTATGTCGATATCGAAGACCATCTTTGCTACGATATAAAGTGGTTAACCATATCCAGATTTGGAACCTTTACGAAAATAAACATCTGTTTAAAGGCAATGATCCAGATGGAAGTGGCTATAAGACTCGTGCTCACCTCGCTGAAGTCATTGGACTGTTAGGACCGCCGCCATTGGATTTGCTCAAGAAGGGTACATGCAGCCACTTATACTTTGACGAGGACGGAAATTGGATTGCTGGAATCCCTATTCCGGAATTGTCTCTGGAGAAGTCCGAGGAGAACTATCAGGGCGAGGTCAAGGAGGAGTTTCTTAGGTTCATGCGTAAGATGTTGCAGTGGAGGCCAGAGGACAGGAAAACAGCGAAGGAGCTTTTGGAGGATTCCTGGCTGCAAAGTCCGCTATTCTGAGCTTCTGTATCACCTTCTCGAGGCTGCATAATTACTATTTTGAACTTCTCCAATCATGATGATGAAGATGATCTTCGAGTAACAAGGAGGGCGATCCGCGGCCGTGCCTATAGGCAGATTACTGGCTGATATTGGCCATCTCGAAGAGATAAAGGACCTCTCACGAGGCTTATTACCACATGAGTCACTGAGGGACGCGAGGTGGTGAATGTTGATGTTTGAAATAATGACGTCCTGCACGGTGCCAATGGCCGGAGGACATACTTGGCAAGACACGAACCATGTGGATATTTTGGTGTGCACATGAGCAACGCTCTCCGAACTTAAACGAATCGAATCCCGCCCTGCCAGATTGCCAGATTGACAGAGTTCTAGAGTGGCAGACTCATCAGAGTTCGACATTGTAGTCAGGTAGTGTCAGAGAGTGATCATTACGCAGATACACGCCAGCTGTAAAGGCATCTAGATCCGGTGAAGTGTTTGGCCGAGGCAGCCAGTGAGCATTCGAGGCTCCACAAGTCGGGCCAATCAGGAGTCGCTACGTTGAGCATCCCAACCACGACCGGGTCACCGACACTCCACCGACACTCCACATGCATGCAGAGCCACCTAAACAAGCCCAAAGGCTCGGAACCCAATCTCGTAACTTTTTTAACTTTTGACTTCTAGTTTCTTAACATCCTTTCAAAAAGCCCAGTTATCCCCGGATCTTCCTGGGAAAACATACAAGCAACTTCCAAGATAGCAGCAGAATACATCATCATACACACACACATACACGAGAACGGACGAACGGCTCTGACGGCAGAAGCAGTAACAGCAACAACATCACCATGGCGGAGGCACCACCAATGTCCCCACCACCCGTGCCCGTACCCGCAACCCCCACAGCCTTAGTACCCCTACAACCTACCACATATCGCGAGCGTCTGGCACAGTTCAAGATTCTGGAGGAGAAGAGATTCGAGTTGATAGAGGTCCGCTGGTTCCATGCTTCTTAGAAATCCCTAAAGAGGGGAAGGTGGAAAGCAGTTTTAACAGATATCAATTAGGAACTATTGGAGAAGCTCGAGAAAGCCGAAGCCAAGCTCACGCAGACGGAACTCGACCTTCAGTCTGAGCAAAATGTCCGTCGAACATTGCAAGCCGAAGTCGTAGAAGCAAAGGAGAGGGAGACTGCTTTAGCTCAGAAGCAGGTGGGTTTGTCATGCTGTTGTTACTTACCTTCAAGCTAACTATTTCCTCAGGCAAGGAGGCCGTTTGTATTGGTGTTGATTGATGCCGACGCCGATGGATTTCTAGTAAGCATGCTTCTCCTGCTCAGGAAAGAATAAATACTGACCACGTCGCCAGTTCCAAGATAAATACATAACACGGAGAGCCCAAGGTGGAGAGCAACTAGCCGACGAGTTACTGATCCGGATCCGAGAGTATCTTCGTCCGCAATTTGAAGATGCTGACAGCCTGGACATCCTGGTCAGGGTCTATGCCAACCTTGAAGGAATGGCAAACTACCTAGTGAGGGAAGGAAAAGTGAGGAACCTCGGCCAGCTCCGTGCATTCTCCACCGGATTCTCAGGCAGGATCCCCAGCTTCGACTGGATCGACATCGGTGTAGGAAAGGAGGGTGGTTCTGGAAGGAAGGTCAGAGGTAAGCGACGTCTCAACTCCAAATTTGAGCCTGTTCTAACAGTAGCTCAGAAAGCTTGTCATTTTACACATCAAGCACACACCTACGGCATGTCGTCCTTGCATGCTCACCTGCCGAACTACCTGCATCTCTCCTTTCAACACTACCGTTGGAGAAGATCACACTGCTCGAAACACTCCCCCTCCCAACCGCCCTCACCACTCTTCCCATCCAAATCACAAGGCTCCCAACCATCTTCACGCCTCCGCCCCCCGCAAAATCTCCTGTACCCATCCGAGGCCGCTCCAAGGGAGCACAGCTCCAACTCAGCCAGCAAGAAGATCCCGATGGCGGCGCGACATGGCTGGTCATCAAGCCCGAGCGAAGCCGATCGCAAGCCGGCGGCATGCGTCGGGGAGGACGAAGCAACCACCACGGGTCTGAGGACGACGACTCAAGCCTGAGCATCTCGATCGGCCCCGACAACACGGTGAGCGTGGACAGCGGACGGAGGCGAAGGGTCATGGGATGAGAAGAAGAAGAGGAAGAAGTCTTCAACACGACAACGATGACGAAGCAGACGCGGACGAAACCCACAACGATCTTTGAATGAACTCCTCCATCATATTTTCCTTTGTCGCCACAGCATCTTCAAGCGGATTTTCATATTAAAAGGGGGATAACCACGGGAGACAGCAAGCATATATCCACAGGTGTAGGGGCAAAACATCGGTTTCCTTTTTTTTTTCTTTCTTCTCCTTTAAATACCATTTGGCATGTTTCGCATCGAGCGAGCGAGCGAGCGAGCAAGCAACATTGCATCATCATGTATTTTCCTTGCAAAGTAGTAGCATAGCACCTTCCAGCGTTTTAGTCTTAGCATCATCAACATTCCATCTATCCCATCCCACTTCTTCCCCCCCGTCTAACGTACAGGTACAGACCGCACGCGTATTCCCGATAATGACACCAGCGCAGCGAGTCGAGCCAAGATCCCTGCGCCAAAGGCAACGGGTTTCCGCGCCCACCAATGACCGTCGATCCCATAGCCCCAACCTGTATAAAAGAACCTCTTTATTGTCTCCACAGACCTCGAATGGTGCGTTCTGCATCACTTGGCTTTACGTCGTGTGTTATGCCCTGCGCTGTGCGTCCGAGGTATCATCATGGATGGATGTGGGGAGGAATGATCGTCGGGGTTGACCCCGCTGCTCGGTAAATGTGATGCGCTCCTGTGCAATGGATGTAGGAGTGTGGACATAGGTGCGTTAGTACGAATGGAATAATGCGGTATCTTCGAAGGAATAAAGAGTGGATTGTCTGCACTTTAATGTGATTGTTTGGTCCGAGCATATTCTAGAAGCTCACAGTTCCTGCAACAATGAAAGTCAAGGACAGCGAGGCAGAGCAGAGAGAGCATGTAAGTACATATTCCGTTTCCAGCACGCACACGAGCGAGTACTTCCCAATCGATGAGGATGTTGACGTGAAGCAGGCCACACAGCATGACTCTGGCGATAAAGAGCTCAGCGCACTTGACGTCGAGCAAATCGCAGCCAACGCAGACAAAACGGCACCGCAGGAAGAAGTAAAAGACGACAATGAAACACGCCGGATAATCCGCAAGATCGACCTGAGACTCCTGCCGACGCTCGCCGTCATCTACGCTTTCGCGTTGATCGACCGCGTCAATCTGCCGAATGTGAGTTCTCGCTGTTCCATCATCCACATGGACGCCGCTTTTTGTGTGATTGGAGAGTTGACTTGGGGGGTTAGGCGCGTATTGCGGGTATGGATGAGGATCTTGGGTTGTCGATTGGGTCGCGGTACTCGATATTGACAATGATTTTCTTTATCCCGTACATCATCTTTCAGTTCCCGGCCAATATAGTCATTCGGAAGCTGGGGCCTGCTGTGTGGCTTCCGTCGTTGGTGGTGGCTTGGGGTGCGGTGAGCATTGGGATGGGGTTTGTGACGGATTGGACTCAGGCGGTTGGGTGTCGTATCATTCTTGGTATCCTCGAGGTACTTCTTTCTTCCTGTCGTTCCTGACAATGTCTGTATGTGACATGCTGACGATTTCTCAGGCAGGATATTATCCAGGATGTGTTTTCCTGCTCAGCTGTTGGTATGTTCGCTTCGAGATTCAAAAACGCTTCTCCGCATTCTATCTCCTCGCACTCCTGGCGTCTGGATTCTCGAACATCCTGGCGTGGGGGCTCAGTGAACTCAAGGGAAAAGGGGGCTTGAATGGATGGCAGTGGATCTTCGCAATCGTATGTAACACCTCAACCCTCTTCAATCACCAGTGAAGCTACTAAGTACTCACACACCCACAGGAGGGCGCCATCACCATCGTGCTCGGCTTCCTGGGCTACGCAACCATAGTTGACTTCCCCGACAAAGCCACGAAGCCCAGTCTCGTAACCCGCAAACCGTTCCTGACCGCCCGACAGTCTGAAATCATCCTCGCACGCATTCAGCGCGACAGGGGCGACGCCGTCGTCGACACGCTGACGTGGAAGAAGATCCTCTTCCACCTCCGGGACTGGAAGATCTGGGAGTTCGCCTGGCTGTACTTCCTCAACAACGTAGTGGCCTACTCATTCGGATACTTCCTGCCCATCATCCTGCGCAACGACATGGGGTACTCGGTCGCGATGAGCCAGATCCTCTCCTTCCCGCCGTACGTCGTCGCAGCCGTGTGGATGTTCTGCACGGCGTGGGTCGCAGACCGGTACCGCAAACGCGGCGCCGTCATCATCTTCAACTGCGCGACGGCCATCATCGGCGTGTGCATGATGGCGTACGTGGAGAATGAGGACGCGCGCTACGCCGGCGTCTTCCTGGGTGTCAGCGGCGCCAATTCAAACGTACCGAGCCTGCTGAGCTACATGCACAACAACATCGTCGGGCAGATGAAGCGCAGTATCGCCAGTGCTCTGCTGATCGGTGGCGGCGCGTGTGGCGGCATCGCGGCGGCGAATATCTTTCGAGAGCAGGATGCACCGGAGTATGTGCCCGCCATGGCGGTCGTGATTGCGACTCAGGCGTTGACGATTCTGCATGTCGGGAAGAACTTTTGGTTTTATTCGAGGGCGAATAGGAGGGCGGAGAGGGGGGAAATTGTGTTGGAGGGTCAGGTTGGGTTTAGACAGACACTGTAGATTGGACGTGGGCTGGGAGGCACGTCGTCCTTGACAGCCTCGCAATGCATATTCGTAGATATCTCCAGTGTGGTTTCTCCGTCCGCTTTCGAGAACTTGTGAGACTTTTGCGGATCGATGCTGATACCCTACTCAACCATCCGCACGACCTTGCTTGGGTAGAGTCTGGTTGGAGCCGTCCATACCGCTGTCTTCATTGAACATCACTCACACCTATTCCCCCAATCGCCTAACATCGAAGGTGAATTACTCATCTTCGCCCAGCAACAGTATCAAATACGTTACCATTATTTGCAGCAATACAACAACACAGGTGCAGCCAAGCGCCTGCTTCCATATATGGCCTTGGAAACCCGTTTTCGCTTACGGGTATAAGACACATAGTTAATATACCGGTCTCGTGAGCCCTCCTTCCCATGGACTTGGATCCGTGGATATTGTACAAGTTAATGAAAAGTACGTAAAGATACCTTCCGTCCGTTTATTAGAAAACTGGGGAAGTGTCGCGTTTGGGTAGGAAAATGGTCATGAGTCAACTGGAGCAATAACGTCTCGCTCTGCTGGGGACATTGGCGCGGAGAAAGGCTTTCCATCTCCGAATCTCGACGAGATTCAGAACGGGTAGGATTTGGCATTAGTGGAACTGATTTGAAGTCGTATCCTACTGTCTAGAATGGCAATGAGGTCCGGTTGTTCTTGGCCCCCTTCCTGGCGTCACGGAATCATGTCGGCGCGACTTTCATGGTGAGCATGAAAACAATGTTCTCTCCCGTGAGCAGTTTTGGAGCATTCGAGATGGATGCGGAGTTCAGGTCGAATTGTGGTCAAGACGAGATCCGGCAGTCAACGTGCTGTAGATTCCGCAAGCCAGAAGAGCGCAATTGAGCAAGAAGTCATGGTTCGATAAAGCGACCCTTTAGGCTTTGGATGCAGCTACACCGTCGTCTCGGCGTCTGCGCGTGATAGCGAATATGAGAGGGATAGTGGAGCGCTTTGTGCAGTGGACGATGCAGTATTATCATGCCAGAATGAGACGGACGTGTATGAAATTATGTTTGTTGTACCGAGATGCTGCCGACGATGCGGTGTCATTACAATATTCATTTTCCTGAATGGTCAATGGATTGCCTGGGTTGTGTCGAAGAAGGATGGACATTAAGATAGGTGGTAGATTGTTCATGTACAAAGATCGGATGGTGAATGTCGATGGTGAACATTGCGCCACAGCTCTGATTGGCTGGATTGTTCCTGTGGCCACCAACTTTAACTCCACCTCCATCGACCTCGTAACCGTCAAAGCCAAAATCATGACGACTCACCACCATATAGAACAGCGTCTATTGGGAGATAGTATTCCCCGTAATTCGCTCTAACATTATTCTCATCATTATTTCTGAATCATGTTTCTGTTGCCACACCATAAGCTGAGTTATCATGGTCTCTTTGCAGTGGCAGTGATTATTCTGCTGTGAATCTTGGGTGTCGATGCGCGCGTTTGAGCAGATTATTTTGCCATGATTCCCCACTTGGTGCCCTCTGAGAGACATGGACTGTTCCACCTTCATCCTCTTACCCACCAAGTGCCACCCCGCCCACCAGGGCCAGACCCCCCGAACTCCCCCCATCATTCTACAGCAAACGGAACAGAACAGAACAGAACAGAACACAATTCCCACTGAAAACAGAATAGAAGAAAAGTAGAACAGTGGATATTGCCATCAATCATGAGACGATTCGACCATCTGCGTCCCCAATCATTGGTCTATTTCCCCTCCTTCGATTAAAGCCTCGTCCGTTAGGGCTCGCTCTTCATAACGACGGCAGTAACCGACCGTCTTGGCCATGACCCTTAGCCCCGGCTTGAGGAAACGTGCTCACTATTCCCATATTGCAATTAAAACTGCCATGGCATCTCTACTTTTGTTCCACTTCAGTCCTATTTCAATCCAGCAAGTCGCTTCCTTTCAGTTGCAAATGCGGTAGCCCATTGCGTCGCTAAAAACATGGCCGCCGCGATCAGTGACAGCCACCATCTGGTGGCGCGACAGCACATCCAGGACCACAATGCCAACAACACCTACAAGTATTACTGGGGATACGCCAGCCGTGTTATCCCTTGCAAAAATGATGTCGGAAGTTGCCAGTATCTCGATGCAGTTTATTGGATGCACACAGTATCCATGCTGTACACCTTCATCCTGTGGGCAGTCATTGGTGGCATCCTCCTCTTCTTCATCTTCTGGAGGCTGTTCCGACCCCATCGAGCTCCAACTGCACTTGTGGCAGGAGAGTACAGCAGCAAGCAAAGCTTCTATTACCGGGCCAGAAGAGCATTGGCGTCAGGAACGCGACAATACTTGGGCTCTGAAGGCGTTGGCCGATTCTTCCCTTACACCACCAAACTCCAGGTTCTCATCCTCGCCATCATTTGCATCTATTTGACTATTTTCTCGTAAGTAAAGTCCATCAATTCGTGAGACATATCAATTGACAAATCATAGATTTGTTGGCATCGTATACAAGACCTGGATCACCCCAATTAAGGGTAGCGACAAATTTAATACTCGGACAGGTCTGGGTGGCTTCAGTGACCGCCTTGGTGCTCTTGCATATGCCCTCACGCCATTGACAATCGCCCTGTGCTCCCGGGATTCCATCCTCAGTCTCTTGACCGGTATCCCGTATCAGCATTTCAACTTTCTGCACCGATGGACGGGCCGCATCATCCTCGTGCAATCGTTCATCCATACCATCGGATGGACCATTATTGAAGGCAAGCTGTACCAGCCTCAACCCAAGGTCTACACGAACTTCATCAAGCAGAAGTATATGATCTGGGGAATCGTCGCTCAGGGTTTCATCACCTTCTTGTTCGTTTTCAGCCTCAGGCCCGTCATCCGCTGGACTGGCTACGAGTTCTTCCGTAAGACCCACTACCTTGTAGCTGGACTGTACCTCGGTGCCTGCTGGGGACACTGGAACCAGCTGGCATGCTGGATGATTGCCTCGCTCGGGATACTCGGCATTGACCTGGGGCTTCGTTTCGTGCGAGTTTGCGCTATCCATCTTGGATACAAGGACGGCAACCAGGGTATTGGCTTCCGACCCATCTCCTCGAAGGTCGAGGTTTTCAAGGATCCATCTGGAACGATCGTGCGCATGTCTTTCACACACAACCATCAGCCATGGAAGATTGGCCAGCACTTTTACCTGACGTTCCCCGAATTGAGCATCTGGCAATCCCATCCATTTACGCCTGCATCTGTTCCCCCAACGACCCTTGTGCCCCCAACCCATACATACATCATCCGCGCTCGTAATGGAGAGACAGGTAAACTCGCCGCCCTTGCAGAGTCCGCTTCACAAGAAAAGGATACCCCTATCACAGAGACTCCGGTGGTCCTTCTAGGACCGTACGGACGCTCCGTCCTTGACCACGAAACATCCAACATTCTCGCCATCGCCGGAGGCACAGGTATTTCTTTCACACTCCCCGTCGTCATGAACGCCCTCGCCGACCCAACCAACCACACCCAAAACATCGAAATGATCTGGGTAATCCGCCACATCGAGAACCTCGCCTGGCTCGCCCCAGAACTCCTCTCCCTCAAAGAACAGCTCTCGCACCCCACCTCCTCACCCATCCCCTCATCCTCTGCCGCATCCACCGACGAAAAAGCGATCCTAGAACCCACCACCACAGCACACTCCACGAAGCGCTTCCGCATCCGCATCTTCGTGACCCGCTCCCCAGAGACACGCACGCACATCCACCCAGCCGTTGCCCCCTCATCCGACCCCAACGCCCCCGCCCCACCAACCAAGGATCTCGAAATCTCCTCGTCCTCCTCCTCCACCAACTCCTCCGCCATCAACCACGCCCCCACCCACTCCAACCTCGTCCAGACCCTCCTCACACCACACCCTAACTTCACAGTCACCTGTCTCGACCACACACATCCAGACATGTCGACCATCCTCTCCACCTTCCTCGATGAGACGGTCGCGAGCGGACGCACGACGGTCGTGGGGTCTGGCCCTGCGATGCTGGGAACGGACATCAGGAGGGCTGTTGCGCAGAGGAACGACGTCGGCGGTGTCTGGAGGGGCGACGAAAAGGGAGATGTGAGCTGTGTTTGGGATGACCGGTTGGGTTGAAAAGCATTCACGATTCGAAGGATGATGAAGGAGGTGGCATGGGAATTGGAGTTTCTGAATTGGTTTTATATACCCACTTTTACTTTTGATGTTTTTCCTCATGATGATAGAGTAGAAATGCATTCTTCTCCTTGCACGTCTTCAATTTTTTTATTGGCTTAGTGGGGCAAATGTGATTGTGCTTCTGATCTTGATGATTGTACTGCAGCCACAACACTGTTTCTGCCGGATGAGTAGGTCTACAGCCACACTGACACGCACAAAATAAAACATTCCATCTCACCTACCATGACATATCACTGACCGAGATGACTTCCTGAATGGGATAGTTTACCAACCAAGACAATCCACTATTCGAGTTCCGCCCCTGTCTATCTATCACATCACCTCTCTTACTTGTCCCATACAACATACCAATGTACATTACACATGTCTACACTCTCTCATCGCGCGCTCCCACAATATCTACGACAGAGCCCTAATGGTTTTGTCAATTAGTACAAGCCATATGTGTGTATATGCTGTTCATCCAATGTTAGTTGTGCGTTGCGCCATTCTTGATTCAAAGAGTAAGGGGTTTGGCCGTCCACGTAAAGGGCAATCCCTTCCGACTCCCTCGGACTTGATCTCAGAAGTGTGGCTGTCAAGATGCATGGATTAGTATTGCAGGCCGATCATTACTACTGAGCCGTGTACTGCTTCTGTAATCAACATACCGGTGGATGTATGATCAGTGTTCACACATATGACGAACGCGAGGGAGGAGTCGCTTTTAAGGATTATACGCACGTATGTACATGTTCATTACTTGGATTTACTTTTCGCAGAGACTAGATCAAAGACAAGACGTCCTCCCTTTCCATTCTTGATTTAAAGTGTCATGACATTCATTAGTATGGATCTCTCTCGTTCTCCCGCACCCAGCTAAACCCCTCTCCAAGCACTCACTTCAATCAAACTCACTACGACTCCTTCCGGGGTCGGAACTGCAGCATGGGACCGTCCTTCATGCTGGCAAAGCGATCCTCAATCTGGTACTCACTCGGCCTCGACCTCCCATTCTCAAGATCGGCTCCACCAGCCCCGAGGGTAGTGCCCGGCGCAAGACGCATATCGTACAGGAACAGCACCCTCGCAATCGTGACAGTCAACTCTACGTACGCGAGCCCCTTCCCAATGCAGCCGCGGGGCCCGATGCTGAAGGGGCAGAAGGCAGCGTGTGCATCCTGGAGGTGAGCGTACATGGGGTTGGACTCCGGGTCCGGCAGCCAGCGCTCGGGGACGTAGTCGAAGGGCCGCGGGTAGTAGTCTGCGTTGTGGTGGATCGCGTAGTGGGGGACTCCGACGTCGACGCCCGCGGGGACGTGGTGGCCGTCGATGTCGATGCCGCCGGGGAGGACCTGGCGGGGCAGGGCGCCCGCGACGGGGGGCGTCATGCGCATGCTTTCGTCGATGCAGGCGCGGAGGTAGGTGCATTTGTGGAGGGTGGGCCCCGTGGCGATCTGTTCGACGTCGGTGAAGGTGCTGCGGATCTCGTGGGTGAGGCGCTGGAGGGCGGGAGGGTTCTGCGCGAGGTAGAAGAATGTGCCGGCCATTGCTGTGGAGGTGGTGTCGGATCCGGCGATGATGAGGAGGTTGGATTCGCCCCAGAGCTCGTCCATGCTGAAGCCTTTGCCGGTTTCGGGGTCTTTGGCGTTGAGGAGGTAGTAGAAGAAGTCCTTGCGGTCGACGTCGAGGCCCATTTTGGTCCGCTCCATGGCTTGCGATTTGCTGTATTGCATGTACTGGCCTCGCTGTGCGGCGATCTTGCGGAACAGGATCTTGTCGAGATGCCAATTGTGGATGGTAAGATGGGTACCGCACTGAATGGAGTTAGAATTGGTGCCGCCATCACTTTGCGAGTATGCATCAGACTTACGATGAGATGCCTATGGGCGGCATTGCCAACCAGGTCGACCGCGAAACGGTTCGTCGGACTCTCCAACATGCCGAACGCTTTACCGAAAACCAGATCACCCATGATATCAAACACAAGCCAGTTGCACCAATTGGCAGCGTTCCACATCGGTCTCCAGCCCTCTGGGTCGCTGCCTGTGCCTTTCTCTCCGCCGCCTTCCGCGAGCATGCTGCATCCCGCTCTGACGTTGGCGAGGATGTACTTCTCGAGAGACTTGATCGCTCCGTCGCTGAAAGCGTGGCTGATGACTCGCCTCTTGCGTGCATGTTGCATCTTGTCGATGCTGCTGTGCACGTTCACGGTCTTCTTGTTGGCCGGGAAGGCAGTGTAGAAGTCCGCTTTCCTGACATTGCTGCGGAATCCATAGATGGACTTGAGCGCGGTGGTCGACTTGAAGGAGAGCTGATTGGGGCCAATGCGGACAACGGGTCCATACCGCTCATGAGCGCGCTGGTAGCATAGATGTCGAGAACCGCGATATGCGTACCATGTTAGGTAGATATCTGTCACACGTGCCAGAGGCGGGCCGGGGTACTTTGCCAGTGGGTGCAAGGTGAGGCGGTAGGTGACTACGGAGAATACCTAAATCGTCATGAGTAGGGAAGAATCGAGTTGTAGGGAGTAGCACCAACATAGAGCCCGACGATGCAGAAAAATGCAGCAAACGTCAGATAAGGAGACAACAAGATAGTCCACACGAAATGCATTTTGAAAGGATATGTACCCTTCGTGGGAATCGTACAGATAGCGAGACACCCTCATGAAGGGGAGCATGACTTTTTATAGGGAGGGAAACGGTCATTGTCAAGATCACTTCCGCCCACGTCCATCCGGACAGCTCCTCAAGTCCCTACAGTTACCACAGGATGAAAAAGATTTTGTCATGTTGTACCCCGCTACGCGTCTGGATAGGTCAGCAGGCTCGACGGTGAAATTTCGATCGTGACGGTGTTACACGGGGGATGTTGGGTATATGATACGGCTGATGGCGGTTAGACGCGGATACACCTGCTTCGCTCCCAAGTTTGTGCACGTGAGCGGTTCGTCGGCGGATATTCAGGTCGTCGGACAAAAACTAATCAAGATCGGGGCTCTCCGGATAGGATGGAGGCGGGACTACTAGAGGATACTCGTGGTATTTCCCCAGACCTCCGGAGGTTTAGATACACGAGTGGACCGTTGCCGCATGTACGAGCGTGTAGATATGTACATGCACAGTAAGCTTGTTCAACCGACCGTTGAGCTGCCAAATTCTGCATGGCGCCCCGATACGGCGCCCGTTACGGTAGGATTGTGTCGTAGATGTTGGAAACAATAAATCTACCGAGAATAATATACGCTCAAATGACCAAACTGAATCAAGATGTGCATTCCAATTGAAAATACTGAGCATCTTTTCACCAAGAAAACAGCCCCCGCACTTGAACACATGAGGTACCTTCAGAATGGTTCGCCTTGTCGCTATACAACACGTGCTCCTATAGTATTTTATCACACGTTAACCATGGCCAGTTCAGATGGCTTGGTACACAGATTACAGGGTGAAAATGTTTACTCATTGGCAGGATTTGCGTGGCACATGCGATACCAATGATATTTCTCATCATTGTGCACTGCGCTTGTCAAAGGCGTCGGCCTATAATCTACCCGCAACCGCAACTCTCACGACCACCGCTGAGTTGCTAAGGCGTTTAGCTGTTCATGCGAGACTCATTCTTCACATTAAGCATGAAACATGAGCACTCTATGATCTCAGACTATTCAAGATGAGTGTCACACTTTATCTAACGGTCTGCAATTGACACAGGAGAAAGGCCCCGGTTTGTTTGTTGTACCATCACCCCAGTGCATTCTCGAACAGTTCGGTAGAGTTGACGTTATAATCTAATGCAACATTGAGATAATGTGAACTATTCATCCTGAGAATATCTCTATCTAACTGAACGCAATTTCCGATAGATGCACAATCCTGCAAAGCGACTTTGGTACAAATGCTAGAAATGAGCCTCACCAGGTCGACGTTGTCCATTGCTTGACTTGTGGGGTACGCATCTCGAGCGACACGGTACATCTATCGAACAACCAATTCCGTCAATTCCCTATGGCCTAATCACAAACTCGTAATTCGATAGTTAGTTAGTGTATACCATTGCGCCACAGAATGATGAAACTGTTTATGATCAGAATGACGTTTACTGTCCAGCAGCAAATGTCCATAGATCACAGGGCATCTCCATCAAGCAAATTCTCTTTCTTTGGGTTCTTCCCTTTTTGACCCAGAGTCAATAAACGTTGTGTTGTTTCAATTTTCGACGACGCCTTGAACTCAATTGCGTGTTGCATAAGCTGCATCTCTGTTGATCTTGCGCACAAGGATGCATAATCCCGATACCCATGCACTAGCAGTAGACCACCACCAAGGTAGCAAACAAATACTAGGCATCAAGAAGTGGGCTCGGAATAAAGCAGATCACGAAGTCGCAGCAGTGATAGTGAATTGTTTGGACAAGAGTCATAAATTGCTGCTCAGCTTGAGCTAGAAACCAACAGAACGAAAATATGTCTGGTTTGACTTTTGTTTCTCCTTGGATGAAGAAAGTTCTTGATTCTTCCACAGAGGCAATGACCAGTGACAATTCGACGAGCCTCGCAAAAATGCATGCCGATTCCGTGTTTACATTGAGCGCTTCTGCACGTCCGATTGCTAGAGACACGGGCTGGCTGTTCATTGTTCATTGTTTGCTTAAGATTATCAATTCTATACAACTTTCTTTATTCTACTGCGGTGGGAGTGAAAGGAATGGTGCTGGCAGGCAGATTTGCTTCTTGTTGCTTTGCTTTACAATGCAAGTTTATGTATCTGCGTGTTTGCGCCGACAGCGCCAGTGTAGTGAATCTTAATGCACTGATGGCATATATCAAGATGATAGTCCTTCACTGGGTTGCAAAATAGATATCATCATACTTTCAAATAGTTCCCTACCTTATCCACTTCTATCTCTCTTCAATCTGCCCCTGTGCCTCCATATTCTCCTGGTCTGTGGCTCCGTACTTGTTGTCTCATCCGATCTCTGTTGCAGATATTTTGTTGCCCAGACTCATCCATTCCCATCGTGAAATGGCTCAGGTACAGTCTTTCGATGTTATGCCTTGCTCTCAGAAGGTTTTCTAACCATTCCAGTATCCCCAACGTGTCCCAGGTTGTGACCCAAAGATGCCACCAAACAATGTAAGTATCCCCCCTCTTTTCTAACGAACACCTCCTGAATCCGTTCACAGTCTCCATCGATGAGCTTAAATGCTCTCTTCGAACATCATACTGGATCGGAAGCAAAACGACGAGCCATGTATTCATCGGAACAAGACTTTGAGATTGACACAAAGTACCCGTATCGAAGGGGTTGGCCAAAACTACCCCCGGAGCCAGTCTGTTCGGTGCAACATAATCTTTGCGATGTATTGCCCAACTACCGCAATCACCTGGAATCGGTCAGACGCCTTCTCGGCAGTGTTGGTATTGGCCACGATATACCAGTGAGGTTCGACGTCCGCGTCCCCAGCGGCATTCAGTACGATGCGGCGATACCCCGTGACTTCCTCGCGCTGGTCATTTTACCTACGAACATTAGCGACTTGGACAAAATTTTGTCGGTCAAGAACATGTCCATCAAGCAGTTGATATGGCGCCTACGTCAATTGCTAAGGAAAAGAAAAGACACCAGAGGTATCATGATCGAAATCATCGAGATTGATGCTCTATCTATGAATGACATGCAGCCAATTCCCCGCCAACAAGGAGATGCCACCGACCGCTGGAGGCCTTATGCTTCCGAAATCTTCAGCAATTTCCTGCGAGAGCGACAATGGCTCACATTTGGATTCGTTCTTAGAGGCCCGAAGAATTCGCCCAGAATGCAGAGACCTACACTCGTGATCGCGACCCTGGATGCATATGAGGACCATTGGTGGGTTGATACCATCCCACGACTGCGGACATGGCTAGATAAGCAACCTATAAAGTTTGAAGTCGGACTTTATTTCCAGAAATCGCTGCAACTGTCCGTCACGGATCCACGGCCAGTGTCTCCATCAATACCGACAGCTAGTGAGGCCAGTCGTCAGATAGGAATGGGGTCATCAATCGGATTTCTTGATGAAAGTGATAAGGGCTTTGGAACCCTGGGGGGTGCAGTCACTCTCGAGAATGAAGAACATCGGATACAATGTGGTTTAACTAACTAATTATCACGTCATTGCATGCGACGAGACCAAGAAGGGTAAGTGTGTATTTGAGCTATTTACCGTCTATTCACTAAGATCAACAGATTGCGCGAAACACCCAGAGGGCATGCTACCTTTTAGGGTCGACCCACCCAACCCAGTTGAGATTGTCTCACCCGCACATTACCACAACACAGACCCGCGCAGCTCAGAACACCGGCAGATAGGACATGTTCTAGTTGGATCAGGCAAGAGGTCTATGATGGCCCCTCTGAACAACGTGACGCCGACACATGGGAGGACCGCTAAGCTCTACAAATACCCTCTCGACTGGGCTCTAATAAAGTTACGCGAGAATGTTCAATTGAACAACACGATCGAGGACCTGCCGGACGATTTCAGGACCGGATTGAGGGAGGGGCAGTGCGTAGACAAATGGTCTCACCTGGACTTCCATGGAATGAACGAGTTGACAGTAGCAAAGAAGGGCGCTAGAACGGGATGGACGATGGGAAGATTGAGGGACGAATACTTCGCTATTAATCCTCAAAGCGAAGTCGCCGAGACAATGGCTAAGAGCTTCGGTTACACAACTGAGGACTACGGTATCGCTTACTCGGTGTACTCCCCGGATGGACCTATCGAGGAAGGAGATTCGGGAAGCATCCTACTTGATGCAAAGACGGGCATATGGGTGGCACTGGTATATGGCAACTTTAACAGAGCCCAGATGGGACTGGTAACGCCTATTCATTTGACTATTGAAGATATCCAGCTGAAGACGGGATATGTGGTTGTTAGTCCTGCGTGCGAGGAGATAGACTGGAGTGGCGGTCGACGTGAAGTGCAGCTGGAGTGTTCGTCGAACGGAGATGCTATCTTTTGACGGTCCAATGGTGTGAATTTTGGATGAAGTCAGAAGAGATATTCAATGGCTGTATTTGCAGATGGAGGAGGAGCTGGGGATCATGTCTTTGTTGCCAATGTATGATGAGGGACAGAGTTTCCCGTGAAATCATCGGGCATGTCGTACATCTATATCTGTTCATCTTCCATAAATGATCAAAGAGTACTGTAGAGTTGATGAGCCTTCCGTGCATGTAATTCGCAAGAGTTTCAATCTTTTCCCACCAGGTCGTTGGACAATTTTGCTTGATGAAATTAAATCTTCATGTGAGGTATTTATACATATCACTTCACCTTCCGTAAATAGCCTTAACGAAGAGCAGTGCAGAGATGCGAAATTGCTGGAGCCTATTTGCTAGGTATGTGGTTCCAAAGGGATAGCTACCATGCTGCCGACTCCGTACCATCAGCTTGCTCTAGTTCTACATCCATGAAAAGGTCGTTTTCGGCAAGCCACGCCCGAACCTTGGGCAGAGTTTCGATCCACCAGCGATCTTTGTATGCCGTGAGCGAGCAAAGGACAACTGTCGGTCTAGACATTTGCCAACAATAGCCCTTGCGGCATAGCTGTATAAATTCGATATCCGTCCACTTCAAGCAGTCCTCAATGAGTTGGTGCCGGTACGTGCAATGCCACCTTCTATAGAATGAGCGCCAGGCCTTACTCCAGGCCGCATCTCGTTCGGCATCGGAGCTAGTTTTATACATATCCCAATGATCACGTTCCATTTGCCGATCCAGAACCTCGATTAACAATGTGCGTGTATCATCCGTTCGCATTAGCTTTTGCCGTACCGTCCAGAGAATCCGGTTGATATAGCAATAGACCTTGTGCATATCTAATTCGATGACAAGTGAGAAAAACTCACTTTTCTCCTCTCTCGATAGAGTACCGAACTTTCGAAGAAGTTGACGGGAGGGACGGAACTCGAAGCGCAAAGTCGCCCCTTCCACATGCAGATCGTCCTTTAGGATTCTCCCAATCCACTCTATATACCTGTCACGTCTCCGCGGGCCAATCTCATCGTCGATGCCACGCCTTATGCCCGTGATATCAGGAGGTGGAAGGCGCGGCCAACCATTCCGGTACCAAATTCCCTTGTTGTCAAGTTCCGATTTGAAAATTTCCTCTGTCGCACTCATGGTACTTCGTTCAGCCTTGGATGGAGTGCCTCGAAGTAGGTCGGTAATATGTCGTGTACCAGGTGATTCGTCTCTCCTGCTCTTGAAGCGAGCGTCTAGCGGGCCCTCTCCGCTGTCCGAGTACCTTTTCATGTTGCATTGATCTTACCGTGATGTAGAGGTGCTAATGACGGGTGTAGGAGTAGTAGGAGTAGCGGCCGATTATAGAATTCTAGAGACAATTGCAGTGGGCAGCAATATGGGATTGAGGGAGACAATATGGAGCATTAAGTACGTAGAAGTATTGCCACTGAGATGAGAGTTAAGTTCGCCAGCCATGGTGCTTCAAGCCGTGAACTATGGATAGATTCTTCACAGTAAAGTTGCCCTACACCACCCTGTAGTGCCCAGGGATTGTATTCCGAGACCGAATGCACGTTTTGGATGCTTGTCATGTTCTGACGATCTTCTCTGCGTATTTATTTTCAGATGCATGTCACCCTACTGTCTGCCTTTAAGTCTTCTTACGCCTACCATAAGCCTACCTGCATGCAACGGGTCAAAGATTATTTAATAATATTTCTTGTTAATTACAGCTCTCAATACCATCACTGGGTATTTGAAAACACCAATAAGATCAGACATCGCACCACTTAAACCATTTCCAACTATTTATAATACTGAGAATGCTTTTGCTATCTTCAAGGCTTTTGTGTACTTCTAAGAAACTCATACTGTGAGAGATGTTTGATTATCTTTTTCTGTTGTCAAAAGAACAAACGGTGCGACTACATTAGGGATGGAGTTAAGCTAGAGACGGTCGGATGACCTCCGTTCACCAATTTAGCAACTTGGGCTTGGATGTCTGTTCTGGTTGAAAGAAAACTGGTTGGCTTCAAACTCTGTGATTTTGGCTTACCCCACCACTGTTCGACAGTGAACACTGGGCGCGCCTTTCCAAGATACAGCCTTTGGCGCAGATGTAGTTAGCGGAAGCGGACGGGCTTTAGGGCATAATAACGCGCAACATCTACGTTACCTTTGGTGGTCTGAATCCTTTTACGTCTACATTGACTTAATTTCCACTGCCTCTGTTCTGATATGATGATTTAATCGCTTCCATCCTGCTCGCATTCACAACTGAAGTGGCCGGGCACAATATCTGCAGATCTTTGCCAATGCCTCCAAGGTGACGATTGAGCTAGAGTGTTCTCTTGGGTGTAGGAGCTTTGAAACGGGGCATGTTCACCGTCATTAGCCGTGCCTTGCAACCAATCACTAGCACCGTCGATTCTACCGTCATGTTGTAGGACTACCCTCTCCGTTACTTCACGGCAGAGAACAATATGTGACCCTACTGTTGACGTCAATGAACAGTCAGATTTGATGTTATTACTAGACTACATTACATAGGACATTCAAAAGTCCTGCTAATGTGTTCAAGTTGTGCATGATGTTATATTGCCTTGACACCGACATGGTATAACTACCAATCAGTGGTACCATAACCAAAAGTCGATTCCCAATCCATCAAGGAAGAGTCCAGCTCCAACTTCAGAACCACCAAAGGCAAGACAGCAAAGTCTTGCCTATAACATATCCGTCATGTGCATTATTTGCCTTCCAGCTCCATTATGCGCCGCCTTCTCGTTTGGCATATTCGTCTTCGATATTCTCCTCGTACTTCTTGTCTGCGTCCGTGTCTGTCACATCCTCGATTCGGCCCTTTGAGCCGCCGTCCGTGTTTTCGATGCGCCGACCAGCGTTGTCATAATCGATGCGTTCCTCGACAGGAGCTTGACCGGGCTGTTGAGAGGTCCGACGTACATGAGTACCCGAGGGATCTGTGTAGGTCTGTTCGGAGCGTGAGGTTGTTTGACCGTTGATGGTTGAGGAGCTGAAGGAAGTCGAGAAGGACTTGAAGGTAGACGACTGATTCGATGACATTATTGCGGTTTAGGTAATCGATCTTTATTGATTGGTAAGGTAGAGGATAGGGTTATTTTTGTGATTTGAAGGTTAAGGTTGAGGGCACAGTGATGGGGAACATTTGGGGATGATGGAACAATGACGAATGACATCATCGGTCCTACTGTCACGAGCCCGCCAACACGCTCTTGTGCTACTCGTACCTATTCACAACGGTAACTAACTGGAATCTCTCCATTCGCTGATATACAAAATGAATGGAACAATACGACTAATTCGCGACAGCCCACACAGCACTCAAAGGATTGATACTACGAGTAAAACATGCCTGTGGCTGATTGTGGCTAGTGAAAAACGTTGCCAAGATATGTGTGGCTGTCAATACCATGCAGTCCCACTTCTTTCCCAATGCGGTATAACACTGTCCCTGATACGAGTCTCGCATTACCGTATTGTATCTATTATCCCGTACTCCGTGATCTGGGCTTATCCCCTCCTCCGTCTGCGCCGTACGATAGATACTCCTACAATACTCCTACTCGTCCTCCGAGATTGTTCACTGGGAGGATCTAACGACGATATGATGGCGCCCTGACTTCGCAACTACTAGACTATCAACTAAACCTTCTGTGTTGTCCGGAGACCAGTATCGTAGCCTTACTAGCCCGTCGCAAACATGCGCTTCTTGGGTCCCCCTTCGCCTCGTGTAGCAGCACTGAGCCTGGCCTTCCAGTGGCTCTGCAATGCTGAGGAAGTCCGCACAAGTTGCGCATCCGATGCTTTCACCTCCAGCAAACAATCACCTCACTACTACCTGAACAGATCGATCGACGAGAACCTCTCGTGTCTACCACCACTGGACCCCGTAACCACCATCACTCCTGATCTGTACTTCGCAAATATACCATGCCTGGACTGTCCCGTCGTTCTGACAGGACCCAAAGGGGAGACATATGAATCTGTCACAAGGAACTCGCTGGTGGGTAATGCAGAATATTACGAATACTTCTCCAATAGTTTCTGACTATAGCAATAGTTGTACAATATCTCCTTGTCGAACGACCGATCCCAACTACTTCTAAATGACGTGCCCGTATTTCCCGCCCTTGCCTCTCCATCGAAATATCTAAGGCTACCCCCTGTATTCGTGAGCCAAATATCCCCGGGATATGCAAGGGAGGATCTGGACAAGGCGATTGCATGCACAGACGAAGCGCTCTTAGATTCGTCTAGCCCAGCACATCTGCACTCGATGTGTCAACATCCCAAATTCAGCATCCTGCAAGTCGACTATGACTACAGCGCATTCGAGTTACCTGGGGACAATGGAAGACTGAAATGGAAAATTGGGTTCGACAATATTGGGAGGAAGGTGCCGGATGGTCCTGGTTACTGGACATTCAATCACACAGACCAAAAGATGGTTGAAGTTATTCTGTCAGGCATCGAGATCGAGCGCGAGATATCGAACTCGGATGTACAGGCCGGATCCACACTGTTCGGCCAAGCTGGCCAGAAGAAAGATGTCAAGTACAAACTGAAAGTTGAGAAGGTGGATCTTGTGCCCCGGCAGTACAAATTCCTTCCTCCCCCTCCATCGACTCTTTGGACAAAGATACGACACTTTTTTGGCTTCGACCCTGCGCCTCCCAAGGGCCACATTGTATATCTCAGAGACGAATGGGCCGATTATGGCAAAAAGAACACCCTGAAGAATGCGTTCGGTGTTTTTATCTACGATTGGCCATGGGCAACTGTACTTCTGGTCATTGGTTGTATCATCGCGTCGTTACTCGTGTTGTATGGTGCCTACCGGCTCGTCTTGGTTGCCATAGAGCAGCGAAGACTAGCGCAGTGGGGAGGCATGGACGAAGTTTGGCAGCGCATGCGCGACGTGGGTAATGAGGAAGACGGACTGCTCGAAGATGCATATCAGGATGATCCTGACGATCCGCCTCGATATACAGACGAGGTCCAGGTCAACAAGCCGCTGCCGAGCAAACCTTTACCTGAGAAACCACTGCCAGCAGTACCACTTATTGACCATTCATGAACACTAGAAATAGTAGAGCTATGCGGCTCGATTGGTTTTTCCGTACATAGACCTTGGATATCTCTCTTCTCCAATGAAGCATTCCGTGTCCATGCTACTTTTGTACCAAACAGGTCGTCGTCTTCTTGTTCAACTGTGGATAAAGCTCATTTGACTATACCTATCCTGCTTCAAGTGCTCCTTGGCTCGAGTCATGCGCTCCGGCTACATGACGCAACCTGACTAACTACATCCGAACGACAATGAAGCCTAACCTGCGCTGCCCCGCAAAGGACAGGGTAAGAACTGGACTGCTCAAATGTAGTCGGCTGCGGGCACTACTTGACAAAGTTACGCCCCGTTGTGTTGTTGTTTTCTCAGCAGCATCGGACATCAATCAAACCTAGTGATCTCCCCCATTTTGCCAAACCATCACTAAGTCAGTATGGTGAACATCGCTGTCGCCGGCGGTACTGGAAGTATGCTCTCCGTCACGATGTCCCTCGACTCACCATGAAAGAAGCTCACACCAACCACAGACGTCGCGACCGAGATACTCCGAGCGACAATTGCATCCGGGAGACATAACATCACCATCTTTACACGGGGCAGCAAAACCGCGGAATCGTCGCAACCAAACGTGACATACAAAGCCGTAGATTATTCCGATCACGCTGCTCTTGTAGATGCACTTCGGGGGTTTGATATCTGTTTGTGTTTTATGATCATCATAGGCGAAGGATATACTGCCCAGATCAAACTCATTGATGCTTGCATCGAGGCTGGGGTGAAGAGATTCGCACCTTCAGAGTGGGGCATGTGAGTGAAATTTCAAGTCGTCTTTCCAATGAACCCAAGCGTTCGGTTGATTGACTTTCGACTAGCAAGAACGGGAGCCCTGTCCCAGATTACAAGCCCAAAGACGAAACGGTTGAATATCTGAAAGAAATCAATAAAGACAAAAAGGTAACATGTCTTTGTTCTCAAATTCGCTCCAAATCTTTGTCATTGACAATGTACAATACAGGTGCTGGAGTACACACTCTTCCAACCATCCATCTTCATGGACTACTTCGCGCACCCGAACCCTCTTTCACCAAACCTCCACACCTGGTCATTCTTCATCGACCCATCGTCCCGCCACGCCATCCTCCCAGAATCCCAAGACGATCCGCTCGTCTTGACCCGCATTTCAGACGACTCTGAGATCCTCCTGCGCGCCATCGAAGACCCTAACCCCTGGCCCGTCATCGGCGGGATCCGCGGCTGCAGGACGACCATTCGCGAATTGTTCGCTCTCTCCAAGGAGATCAGGGGCGGGGAGTGGACGATCGAGAACGTTAGCGACGAGGACGTCGAGAACAAGACGTTGCAAACGAAGTGGTGCCCCCAGATGACGCATCCGTCTCTCCCGCTTGAGGTCCGTGAATCGTACTCGAAGGTCTTCCTGAACAACTTCTTGAGTGCGATTTTGGCGGGCTCGTGGGACGTGTCGGATGAGTTCAACCAGAGGTATCCGGATTATAAGTTTACGAATCTGAAGGACTATCTTAAAGAGGCTTGGGAGGGGAAGCCGTAATGAGAAAGACGGCCAGTCTGGAAACATTGTATTGAGCCATATATCACACATATCAATATGGAGATTGAAACCAAGAGACAGCATCTGGATAAACATAAAATATATCTACAAGAGAAACGAAAATGATTTTGTTTTGTGAGTTAGTCTCCTCAGCATGCCACTCGGGCCAAGAACCACAAACTTTGAATTGAGTGACAGCTCTAGGAAGCTTTCCCTCTAGACGAAATAGCTCTTGATCTGCGGGAGGATAGATGTCCAGGCGACGCCGGACGTCGGTTCCATTGAGTACATGTAGTCACCCCACCAAGGTCCAGCAGCCCACCAGATGGCACCCCACCAAACGTCCGTGTTGTCTCCCAGATGCTTCAAGCCGTCCTTGAGAGCAGAGATGCACTGTGCATTGTTCCCACCTGCAAATTCGCCAATGACGCCCTGCTTCTTGTTGTCCTTGAGCCACTTGGTGGCAGCCTGCAGCCTCTCAGAAAATATTGTCGCGGAGACACACTCTGCATGCGTGCCGGAGCCGTCGGTGTCGAGGTACTGGTGCATTTGGTAGATGAGCTTGTTCTCCGGGTCCTTGAGGTTGACGAGGGAGGCGCCGTTGCCGGACGACACCCACGTCCAAGCACCGGACCAGGAGTTTCCTTCGGGCGTGATGTATTGCTTCTTTGCGCCGGCTTCGCGGACACCGTCGATGGCGGCCTGGTTCAGGTCGAAGACGAGCTTTTGGTCCATGTCGTGATACTCGTTGTTCGTGTCGAAAACCACGAGCTCGTTGTCCTTGTATTGCGCCGCCACGTTCTTCCACCACGTCTTGAAGCCCGCAGTGTCGGTGATGATCTCGCCGTGGAAGCGGCCGTAGTTGTGCGGCTGCACCATGGCGTAGGCGCCTTTGTCGGTGATGTGCTTGATCTGCTGGGTGAGGTTGCCGAGATAGAGCGGGTCGAGAGGCGCGTCGAGCTTGTTGGGAGTCAAGCGCTCCATGAGGAAGTTGAGGCGGAACATGTTCATGCCCTGGCCGATGAATTGCTTTCACAGTCGTTAGACCATTGCGGAATGGTTTCATTACTGGGCAGGGGAACTTACATCAATCGTGTTCAAATCATACCAGATGAACTCCTTCCCGTATACTCCAGTGAAGTTCTTCTCTCCAAATTCGGCGCCAGACTCATTGATACCGAACCACTTCAGCTTTCGCTCCTGTCTTTTGGCAGACGGCGCCGCAGTGACAGCACCAGCGACAGCTAGAGCAGCAAGGAGGTTTTGGAAAAGCATCTTTTGATCGTGTGCTTAGCAGTGAGGATTAATCGATCTATCAAGCTTCGGCCTGCTCCAACTCGTCTGTCCACGGGCAACATTCTTCATTTTATATGCTTCACTGTTCTATGTTCCGCAGAAATTCTACACTGATTTGGACCCTAGCATCGCGGAACAGCCGTCTCCGAGTCAGAAAGAGTAAGGCAGCGAATCGTTACCTGGATTCATTAAACATCGTGTCCACCGCCAGGGCGACTATGCTGCGTTCGTGGAGCCGCGCCGGAGAATAAATTGCTTGATTAGATTAAGTGGACGCCAAATCTACACCCAAATGCGACGATCGGAGCAGTATGGGGCGAGTAAGCGGGGTTGCGACAGGGGTCTTCATTTGTGCGATGGCGTTCGAAACATAGTGGCTCCCTGTGACGACAAACAGGAGAACCTGAAGTTGTTCCGATTCCGCCGGCCGGGTGGTAACAATCAACTTGGTGGACCAATGACAATAATGGAATATATGAGAAAAGGGATCATGACACGCTAGAAGGCTTCCATACCTTCTATTGCATATTGCACATTGCGATGAATTGATTCCGTTTACTGTAAAGGGCAAGCGGCTCATATGGAGACGCGTTTATCCAGGATGTAGTGTAAACTCGTTATTTCAAAAGGTATACAGCCTCCGTGTTAAATTTGGAAGTGATGCGTGGTGACTAATATGCTCATCAGATATTCGGATTACATGATGTCAGTTACTACTCAGTCATAAACGTCGATTTTTCGAGTGTAAGAGTCGGAAAGCCTGGTTATTGTTTATTCTCATCTCGTCTAGCTCAAGCACTCAGCAACCCAAGGCCATCAGTCCTTTCCACATTCACTTGTGGAATCAAACCAAGAGACGCTCATCTTCCCTTCTCACGTTGAACTGTGGACATAGGATAGTGAAAACTGGGACCTTAAGCATCTTATTTACATGATCTCTGTGAAGGGTGAAAACGTAAATACATCGGGGAGTACAGATTCATTATAAGGGGAATTCACCATTGTCCATAATTTCCAGATTTGCAGTTCGCAAGGTGCTCAACCTTTGCTTCTTGTTCTGAGGGAAATCATCGTTTGATGCTTCGACGTCGAAAGTCGGGAAATAGCGTTAACCGTGGCGAGCTGGACAGACTTTGTGACGAGGGCATTCGTGATGTCTGACTACCCCGAACTCCAGTTTGTACAAGACGATTGAGATTTGAACGCGATGATGGGGCTTTAACAAAAGTGGGAAGAGCTGAAGGAAGACGTTTGAAAGCTGGGGTGCTTTGCAATGTGGTCCGCGGAAAACCGCCGACTTGATTATACAATGGCCGGCTCAAGATTTCAGATCCATGGGCATGGGAGTATCTATTGCGAGCAGCGGTAGAGCGATCAACTGTTGTATCTGTTGGAACCCTGCGGTCCAAAGCGTCATGGCCGGTTCTGCGCGGGGTGAGAAGGGTTGTGGGTTGTTCAGGGCGAGGTGGCCATAAGCTTTTGCTGTACAATATACGCTCGTTCCTGTTATTGACCGGAGAGTCGAAGAAGGACAGTCCATTCAAACCCCCAACTCCACGCCAATTAGGTTGCATTGGCGTTGTTTGCGTCCTTGGAGATGGATAGGCGTCGAAATGATGTGAACTACGTTGTTGCTCAGCGATTGCCGCCCGCTTTGTGTGCAACCTCGAAACCTGGTGCTGACTCTTAAAGAATGGACTTACTACACTTTCTGATGGTATGGAAGGCCCAGCTTGATTGTGAATTGGTGTGACTGGATATGGGTCTGTACTGCTTTGGGTACGTAGTTCCTGTCGGACCGGGTTGGACCGAAGAGGATTTGGATGCTGACGCATCTTAAGAGAAAGGCTCTTCGAGAAGTCACGTCTGAGCAAATTTCCTGAACCAAATGTGGCTGTACTGGCTCTTTGATGATTTGGCTTTGCTTGAAGAGGTGAAACATCTGCAGCGCAGTCCTGCCGGGGGTCTTTCAGTAGGAGATGAAGATCATTATCTCTGGAAAGGCCATCCATGAGACGTAAATACGATGGCTCCGTAGGCAATAAGGAATGTTTGGTAGACGATTCAGTACCATTGACAGGATGGAAGGACTCTGGGTCGGCCGCCCCGTGATTATCATCACTGTTGAAACGAGGCGATGCCCAAGGATGCAGGTTTTCATGATTCCCATTGATTGGTGCATTGGTCGTAACAGAATTGTCATCTGGAACTGCGTTTCCGAGAGATTGATTGTAAGTGGTGTGGGTTAAGATCGGTGAGGAGATGTTACGCCCGCTGCTTCGCAAGAATGGCGGCCAAAACTTCTTCAATGATCGCACCTTAGAAACCGGTTTAGTCGGTGGTGGCATCATCTCTCTAGACTGTGCTCCCCGGCGGTCAAAGAGTGGTGTAGGCATGCTCCAGTCTGGTAATGGTGAGTCGATACGCAGGCGCTTCAATGGTCTTTTCGTACTGGAATTAACGGTGGCCTGTTCTTGCTCGATACTGGACATTCTCGGCTGTGGTGGTTGTGGTGAATTCGGGGTCTGCTGTAACGAGGAACCAGGCATGTCCGCTACGAGATCGACACATTGGCTCTTATCATCCAAGGGAAAACGCCCATTGAACGTGAGCGGCTCAAGAGGCATTTGGAAACCAAGTGCAGCGAGTCGTTGTTTCATTTGGTCATTCTGGCTTTTAGATGTCAGAGTCTACTTCCGAAACTATAGTCCATGTCAAACAATCACTTACTCTGCAAGCTTCGGGATCAACTTCAAATAGTGCTCAATCGCAGGCATACGTGACTTGAACTTTTCCAGATCGGCTTCAACGCCATGCAAACGCTCAACTTCTTTCTCGAGCCTTAGAGCTTTGGCACATTCCCCAGACGCGATCGTTTGCGCTTTGTCGAGATCAAGTCGAGCTTCTGTAAGTTGGTTTCGAAGCTTGAGGTGCGAGCCAAATGTGTCTTGTGTGAATTGAATGAGTGATATGTAGTGAAACTGCCAGCGTAAGCATTGAAATCACCGAGTTGCTTTTTTACCTACCCTCAATGCCTCCATATCATGTCCTGGTTTGTCCAGTTCCAGTGGTGGAACGGTGAAGAAGCAATCAGGAATAGCATCATCATACTCGCCTTGGTGGAATCCCCGGACCGAGAAGAGTTCCCGTGGTCGGTGGTCATCATGCTCAGTTGAGCAAACAGGGCATGGCGCACTTGGTCGAGTGCCTGCTGGATGGAAGTTTGGTGCTACGGTAGTGATTGAGTACATACAGTTCCCAGGTTCGATCTTGTAGCCAAACTTACCACCCCCTTCAAGATGTCTGCTACATATTACATGGCAGCAACTGGTGAGGTATACCAGAGTGACAAGACGGTCGTCCGAGTTTATTCCATCGGAAAGACCTAGAACCGTTTCGTCGCGGTCCTCGTAGATCTCCGAGAAGGACTTATTGCAGATTCGGCAAGAGAAAATGATATCTAGGGGAATAACAGGGCTGGGAATTGACTGCTCTTTGGCAAGAGCTTGCATGGTGCTGTATGATACGTACTGGTAAGAAGCAGAGGAGGGTTCGAAGGTGGGCGAGGCGCGAGCGAAGAGTGAAGGTGGGATAAGTTCCATGAAATAGGTAGTCGCGACGGGCTTGTGCCAAGAGCTGTTGCCGACCTTCACTCTGCGCGCCGTACATGACGGGAAGACCCGAAGTGAAATCGATGATTGCGACCAAGTGAAAGTGTCTCCTCGGGCCACTAAGGCGTGAGAGAAATACCAACGTCGTTGTCTTCGCGATCCGTGAGACACCATCACTGCATTCTTTAAAGAAAGCCACCAACAACGCAATCCATACTTGACACACTGATGAGACCAAAAATGAACATTCGATTTACTGTATTTACAGGCTTTGTGGTATAATTATACCCAAACCACCTCAATCTCCCAAAACACACTTTCCCCCATTTCCTATGAGAATGTTCGGCAAGGGTATCTATGAAAGGTCAGTCACACATTGAGGATAGAATTGAGCATGGACATACGCATTCTCGTAGCTCTGCTCCGGCTCCAAATTATATCTCTTGACTCCAGCGGCCGATTCGATGTGCAGCCCACTCGGGAGTGGGGGCAGGCCACCAGGGCCCAACACGTCCTTTGCCAATCCAGTATTCTTCTCAAATGCAACGGCCAGGCCCTTGACACCAGCCTCTTGCGCTGCGACCAGTTGCTTGCTGCCTGCTTCTCCAATCAATTCCTGTTTTGGCTGAGCCTCACTTCCGACCTCCAAAAGCGCCACGGCGTCGGCCTGGGTCACAGTCGACAATTGTGGGTAACGGCGTCGAACATCGCGCTTCCAGTAGGGGTTTTCAGCAATGTCGGCGGCAGGTAGCGTAACTGGGTCGTCGTAGGTTGCGGGATCGAGAGCACCGGGGGGTGGGTTGCGGAATTGGGGATTTAAGGGAACACCGCTGGAACGCTTTGAGTCGAGCGCAAAGATACGATTGATTAAGCCATAGATTCCAGTGGGCTGAACCGTGTATTTCTGCATACAATAGTCAGAAGCCATTTATGAAAGGTACTTGTATAGCGACGGATGACGGGGAATAGATCTGGTGCAGGCTTTATCGACGTACGGCGAAGTTCGTGGAGACCTTTTTGGATGCCATGATGAGCAACCAGTGTATAGAATCACGAAAGGGAGTGGAGATGGGCCAATGGCAGGCTGCTGCGCTGTTACAATGTCCTACTTCGGTCCTTGAAAGCTGGATGAGGTTGTCGCGAAGCTCGACAGATCGCCAAGCCACATTAGCCCAAGATTGACTAAGCGATTCCGCACGGCTCTTCATTGGCTGCCTCAGACCAACCGATTACACCTGAATTGATCTCGCACATCTCTTCACGCATAGAGTATATCTAACCTACAACTACGGCTACTTTTCTTCATACTGCAATATATGGTCGCTGATCTAGCCTATGCGCTATTTTTATCTGATCGATAATTAATATGGCAACTGAGCTCTTCATATAGACATTCTGGCCTGTTGTCATAGCTAGCAGTTTGTCGGAACCTACGGTGGAATTTATGTTACAGCCGTAAGAGATATGTGTTCTTCAAATATCGTCTTATCACATCGGTACATGTATACCTACGAGGTCACCATGATGAACAGGAAAGGCCGTAACAGCACTTTAATTTCTCTTTTTTTGATACAACACCAAGCACAAGCTAATGAATACATCATGTACAATCTTTTATTCACAATGCTCTTCTTCCGAGGAAATTCCATTCATCTCCTAGGCCTTCTCGTATCAAGCTGTCTCGCCAACGCTGATGCTTGGACACCAATAGTCTGTCGTGCAGGTATAGGTTTCGCCGTCGTATCGAAGGGGGATTTGAGATGATCCATCCTTGAAGCACACAAAAGGCTCATCTCCTAGTGTTGCGTCTCCTACGATTTCACCCTTCTTCGCCGTTCGAGCACTCGTCGGGATTGTCGCTTTGAATGTTCCATCGGTTCCAAGTCGAACGCTCTTGGTGGTTCCCTCCCATTGACCACTGACCCGACCTAGTCTTGTTGGCGTTACAGCTCGAGTGGTTCCTTCGGGAACAGGTCCGCCGCTGAAGTACGCAGCTGCAGTCAAGGCAACATCATCGGGATCGCAGAAGATGTCGCAGTCGCTCCATTGGCATTTGACGAGATAGACGTTGTGCTTGGAGCCCGCAGCGACAATTGGAGATGCAGACGACAGTGCTGGGAGAAGCGCTCCGAGAAGGATTAACCCGCCGGTGGCGATCATCGTAAGAGACGGGATTTGATTGTATCAATTAGAGTATTTGATAATGCAAGTGGATTTTGGATCACTGAGAGCCTGGCTAGAGGTTCCGCGGGCTCCTGTGCATTTATAGCTCTTTTTCCTAGCACCGAGAAGAGCAGCAGAAGCAACCAGTTTCCGTCTCCATGGACAGAATTTTCTTTGGAGATAGATCGAGACTCTAGTCCTGGAAATGAGATTGCCGTTTTGTCGATATTTGCAAGGATTAATGCCGAACATCGTTGCATTGACAGTACGGCTATAATCGAATCCCCGCATCCTCGTGTAACGAACGAGGATATATATCAATCTAGACCAGGCTACCATCATTTGGGGAAATTTGGGGTAATATTCTGGACCTCACGATTTGCTTCGCTAGTCCAGTCAATACTGTAATCTGTTTCTGGGGTTGTAGCATTGCGTCCTTCGCCGCGTGTGCAAATCTGCTCATTTGGTTACGACCGTTATTGCTCTCGAGTCAAAATCTGATCTTCTCACGAGGCGTATATTAACCTTTCCGATTTAGACTGTGTACATATCCAACAGTGGAAGGTGCTAGGATCACTTGCATAGAGGGTCTTCCATGTCACGCAATTACGGCAATACTTCCTTCACGACTACCGTTGGAGGGATTTGCAGATCAGTTTAGTGGTGTTGGACAGAAGTGCCTTTCTAGTTTCCATGAGAGAAGTAGTGATTTGTCAAACTTTGAATTTCACACCATTCGAGGTGTATAAAAGCGTGCACTAATGAAAGATTTGTGTTTGGCAAGAAGGCCAATTTCTGTTCCGCTTATTTCACGCCTTCGGATGGAAAGGAAACCCGGCAGGATAGACAAGATATCTAATTTTATAAAGTAGATTGTTACTCATACAATCGAAGTAGGACGATGACAACTCAGTTTATGGAAGGGTTTTGGCATACCTTAATAATGGATGACATTGAGTGTCTCCTTGTCACTTTTGTCGAGTGGTCTACTTTGTACATCAGGACCTTTCAAGTACCTAGTAATCAATGTATTTTGACCGCAAATGGCGCGAGGCCTCTCGGAAGAAAGGCCGGATACCCAAGTAATAAATCTTAAGCAATCTTTACATTTTCACATATTTCGTGAGATCAATACATGAAGACCTATTGAACACCGTATGTAGTCTAATAGCTTTTACAAGTCTTTGATGTTGCCGACCAGGGGTGGCGTGAGCTAATCCGATATAGTCTAGCGATACTACAAGGATCACCCGTTGGGGAGCTTTCTTGAACCACGATTCAGTCTTACGTTTAATCCGAACACATCTACACAGTATCACTCCTTGATCGTTACGCCGTTGTGATCCCGACAATGACAGTATGAGCGAGTCCCAGAACCTTCTTCAAGAGCACGCGGATTCGGATTCTGACCTTGAGCCTGAAATCGACCGATCGCGACAACTTTCCCCTGGCTATTCTTCACGATCCTCGTCCCGACCATCTTCCACATCCCCCGTACCTGGCACAGGCAGACCGAATGGCGGGCCAAAACGACAGTCGAGCTTCGCGCAACCGCGCGCAGACGGCGCTCCTCGCACTCCGAATCGAGTGCGATTCCAGGAACAACCTGCGCGGACAAGTATGAACGGAGACGCCCACGACGGAGATTGGAGCGAGCTCGAAACCGATGATTATCTTTCCGCGAACGGAGTGGAAGAAGGAAGAGAGAGAACCCAAAGGCTTCCTCTTCTAACAGGCATAGAAGCGCCTAGCGTCACAGTCGCTACGGAAGAGTTCGACCCCGCGGATCATCTGGAAAGCGCAAGACCAAGAAGCGGCATGCGGAGCTCGTTCATGAATATGGCAAACAGTATAGTGGGCGCTGGCATCATCGGACAACCGTACGCTTTCAGAAATGCCGGACTTGTAACTGGCACACTGCTGTTAGTTGGGCTCACGATTACGGTGGATTGGACAATTCGATTGATTGTCATCAACTCCAAATTGAGCGGCACCGACTCTTTCCAGTCCACTGTTGAGCACTGCTTCGGAAAATCCGGGCTAGTCGCTATCTCTCTGGCGCAATGGCTATTGTATGGAATTCGCTTTAGAGTGCCTGATCCGTTGAAGACTGACATCTTTTAGTGCTTTCGGCGGCATGGTGGCCTTTTGCGTCATCGTCGGCGATACCATTCCGCGGGTCCTCGATGCTCTATTCCCCTCGCTCTCCGATACGTCGTTCCTATGGCTCTTCACGAATCGTCGAGCCATGATCATACTATTTGTTCTTGGTGTTTCATACCCGCTATCGTTGTATCGAGACATCTCGAAGCTTGCGAAAGCCAGTGGCCTTGCTCTTGTGAGCATGGCAATCATCATTGTGACTGTTGTTACGCAAGGGTTCCGTGTGCCTGCAGAATCGCGAGGCGAATTGCGCGGTGGCATCCTGATCCATTCGGGCATCTTTGAAGCAATTGGCGTGATCTCTTTTGCCTTTGTGTGCCATCACAACTCACTTCTCATATATGGGTCCTTGCGAAAGCCCACCATCGATCGCTTCGCTCGTGTCACACATTATTCTACCGGCATATCTTTGATTGCCTGCCTTGTCATGGCCTTTTCTGGTTATCTCACTTTCGGCTCAAAAACAGCCGGCAACGTGCTGAACAACTTCCCACGCGACAACATCATGGTCAACATTGCACGACTCTTCTTTGGTCTCAATATGTTGACCACCCTGCCACTTGAGGCCTTCGTCTGCCGAGAAGTTATGAACAACTACTGGTTCCCCGATGAACCGTATCATCCGAACCGGCATATCATCTTTACGACCTCTCTTGTCGTTTCTGCCATGACTCTTTCCCTTATGACGTGCGATCTTGGCGTTGTGTTTGAATTGTTTGGTGCTACATCTGCTTGTGCATTGGCCTACATTTTACCTCCGCTCTGCTACATTAAGCTTGCAAAGCGGAGCTCGAAGACCTACCTTGCCATGGCAGTTGTTGCCTTTGGCTGCGCAGTCATGGCGATATCGCTCGTCAAAACGATGGGCAAGATGACGAGCCAGGACCCAGAAGACCAGGGAAAATGTGAATGAGGTTGTACAGTACATGCATAGCTCGGCGCTGTTGTTTTGGCATTAGGTGCGCTCGTTCAGCGCTTTAGCATTGGGAACGATTTGGCGTTGAATACATTGACGACCGCGCTGCAAAGCGCAATGCATATCTATCTACCTAGACATCTGTAATATATGTTTACCTTTAGCAAGACTAGTCCGCAGTATCATCCATCGAAATCGTGGCAGCATGGCCAGGTTTCCCTCTTTGGGGTGTGACTTTGAGGAATCTGGGCGCGGATAAGACGGCTGCTTCGACCAGGACGTTGGAACAAGCTCCGCTAGTGATCACTTAGGGTCCCAAAACATCCATAAGATCCACTGAGTATTTCCAGAGAGCCTCATCGCATCACATCAACTCTAAGTTCTACGAAATCAATGTGCAACATGATAATTTTGACGTCGTTGTTGTTCGCCCAGCACAGTGTTTATGGCTGAAGAGATGACCTCACTTTCGCGGTGTCAAATGTCGATCCTGACATCATGCGGCGTTTTATGCCTTGATCCTCAGCGCTGCATCATATAAACGCACCACTGCATATAAACGTACAACACCTCTCCCACTCCTTTCTCCAAAGCTCTCAACTTTGTTAGTAACAGTATTTCTGTCTTACAAAACATCTCAGCATTTTCCCAAATCCTCCTACCTTAACCTACAATCATCATGCCTCTCTTCGGCCACAAGGACACCACCACTGCTCCTCCCCCGACTTCGACCTCACCACCGGCTCGTAGTCGTTCTATCTTCAACCGCCGCCGATCATCATCTCCATCCCTTGATTCAAGGCATTCAACTCACCACACCACCACGAGCCCGAAGAGGCATTCCGTGCTCCATCGCGGCCACGAGGATGCAAGCATCATCAGTGCGAAACAGAGCCTGATGCAGGCGGAGAACGCAGAGCGCGAGGCTGATCGAGCATTGCTCGCTGCCAGGTCTGCGGTCCGAGCTGCCAGGGACCAGGTCAAGAGAATCGAGCGTGAAGCTGCTGAGGAGTAAGTGTCTGCCGTGGATCAGAAGTACATGTGTATGTACATGTGTTAACATTATTGTTTTACAGGGCTCGACTGGCAAAGATCAAACAGACCCAGGCTAAGGCTATGGGCAAGCGAGGAAAGCAGCTTGGCCGTAAGTTGCACTGATCTTGTCTGTTCCTAGGTATCACAGCTAAAGCATTGTAGGACATGAACATAGTTTCTAGTCGCACCGAGATGTTGTAGACTTGTCGTAGCGTTACTATTTTATTGCTTCCAAGGGCCTTGGGCGTTTCTTATATGTATTATGATAATGATGTACGATGAGCGAGGTGTTATTTCTTAGGGGCGGAATAGTCAACATGTTCCATTCAATTCCTTGTGGCAATGTGACCAAGATCCGCTATCCGTGATCGAACACCATGACTGTGTCTTCCGAGCGTGAGTGAGTTATTCTTTTCACATAATTATTTTGATTCTTGACAGATGCTTCTAGAGGCCCCAAATGGTGACATCACTCCTTGGCGCGGGTTTTCGGTTTTCGTCTCTAATTATACCTACTGTCCATCTGCCGAGTCGTCTCCACCTGCATCAATAGCTAAGATCCCACATGGCCCCTCATTCACCTCCAGACCCCGGAACATTGAAAGCGATGTCTCCGCATTTTACCCCAGATCTAAATGTGGCACCTAACTATCGATGCTTTCATTCTGTAGTCTCTTCCAAGGTGCTTTATTAATTGCTACAAGCATAGTACAACCTGATTCCTGTATAGTTTTACTATTGGCAGCTTTCGCTACTTACAGTGACACGAAATGCTGAACAAGATCGCCCTCGAAGAAGCATGGAACATTCCTGATGCGGCTGCATTGGGTGGTTTCCAGCCCGGTTCCCTCGCCCCGAAAGGTGTCATTGGAGGCGACCTGGGCGCGAATCTTCTCGACGTTCATGGCACGCGTCTTGAGCAAATGAATGAGAATGGCGTTGAGCTAATGGTACTTTCGCTCGTCTCCGCCGGGCCTCAAGGCGTTGCCGATAAAGCGGGAGCGGAGAAGATGGCATCCACTGCTAATGACCAATTGAGCGCAGCAGTGATGGAGAACCCGTCGCGATTTGCTGCCTTATGCTCATTGAGTATGCATGATCCTACACAAGCTGGCCAAGAGCTTCGACGGTGTTGGGACAAACTTGAAGGTTTTGTTGGAGTCATCCTGAACGACTTTCAGTCTGCCGGGCAAGATGGAAACACGATGCTATTCTATGATGATCCAGCGTACGATGTGTTCTGGGCCACTGCAGACGAATTAGGCGCGCCAGTGTACATCCATCCTCGCTCTGCGACAAACGAAATCACTGAAAAGATGTGGAAAGGCCGCGAACACCTCGCCTTCTCCGCCCTAGGCTACGCCAACAGAGTAAACATGCACCTCCTCGGCATCATCACCGCCGGCGTCTTGGACCGCTTCCCCAATCTCAAACTTGTCGTGGGCCACATGGGCGAGCACATACCATACGATCTCTATCGTATCGACCACAAGCTCAACCGTGCGCGCTTCCCCCAGATGCGAATGCGCAAGGACAGACTTGTGAGGGACTACTTTGGGACGCAGGTTTTCATCACAACTTCTGGGCACTTTAGCACGCCGGCGCTTCTCTGCGCTGTTGCGGAGATTGGGGTCGATGCTTGCATGTTTAGTATAGACTACCCCTTTGAGAGTATTCCAAATGCGTCAGTTTGGTGGGACGAGCATGTGGAGAAGACACTGAACGCAAGGGATCTCGTCAAGATTGGGAGGAACAATGCGCTGTCGGTGTTTCCACGGTTACAGAATAAGGCCCATAGTCTGAAGACAAAGACTCCTACTCAGTGTGAGGTAGGAGGCTTAAAGCCGGAGCAGGGTGATGTAGAGTTCGGTTTGTATAATGCTCACTGGAGCCGCAGATTGACGAAACAGTGATTAAAGAAACATTGGTTGTAGATCAGTATGCATTAATGGCATCTGGTGACATTGTTTGAGCTTAGAGTATGTGTTGATGTATATTCATTGATTTTGATAAAAACGTGCTTCGCTCGACTTGTCTACGTTCTACTACAAGGTGTACCTAAACCAAGGCACATTATCAGCCAGCTGAGCTTCCTGCAACTTTTGTTCTTCCGTCAAATCAGCATTCTCATCAGTGGAGAGCGCATCTCTCCTTTCATTCTCCCTCTTACACCAAGTCGTCATAAGAAGTGTAAGGAAAAAGGCCATGCTATCTCGATCAGCAATAAATCAATACCAAAGTGAGTGGCAGTATCCCTACCTGACAAAGCCAATCAAAATGCTATGGCCGGTGATGAAACGAGGGCCGTCACGACTTATGTAGACGTACGACGCGATGATGCCACCACAGTTGCCTCCCATGACTTGCATTGCGATTCCCGTGGCACGCTTGAGGCTCCCGCCGATGTTTCCACTATTCCATGCCATGCCGAGGGGTATCTGAGGGTAAATGCCTGCATTCATCAGTCAATCTTCCCAAGTTTATATAGAAAACAACGTACCAATAGCAGCAAAGACAGTTCCAGTATACTGCACTGCGGTATTTCCGCTGCTAACAAGGAGAGCAAAGCCTACGATGGCGATGATCTGGAATCCCATTAAGAATACGCCTCTGCGTCGATATTTGTCGGCGTAGTAGCTAGCAAGGATGGTGAAGAAGCAGGCACAGACATAGGGAGGAACGCTCATCAGCTGGGCATCGTTCGCAGTATAACCCATGCCTTTGATGATTGTAGGCAAGAACAGCGCGAAGCTATAGATGGGACAAAATCCAGCCATACAGATCAACATGTGGATATAGATCTTCCAGTCGGTCAATGCCTGCCTGACGTATTTGAAATCGAATTCTGTTGATAGGTGGCCGGTGTCCTCCCGAAGGCGGGTTTGCACTTCGTGTCTCTCTTTAGGCGAAAGAAAAGTGGCACTAGGGACGTCAGGTGCAAGTAAAGATAGAATGGAGTATACTCACGTATCCGGATAATCGTATATAGCCCAATAGGCCCCGAGAGACACTACAACACTCAGCAGTCCCTCCAAAATGAAGATCCAAGACCAAGCCGCCCGCCCTCCAACTCCGCTCATTTCTGCAATACCCCTAGCAAGTATGCCTCCAAAGGCACCAGCAAGAGTTGCTGCCGAAAAGAACATGGCCATTCGAAGCCCACACTCATCTCGTCGATACCACTGTGAGATGTAGAAATTCACGCCTGGAAACAATCCTCCCTCGAACACGCCGAGGAAAACTCGGGTTGCCATGAGCCCCGAGTAATTTGTGACGAATCCTTGGCCAACCATAGATACGGACCAGAAAAACATGATGAAGGTAAGCCAGATAGATGGTCTTGTCCGTTTCATCATCATGTTTGAGGGAATCTCGGCAGCAATGTAGAAAGGGAAGAGTATTGCGAGGCAGTCATTGTACTGCAGACCGTGCAGGTTTAGGTCCTGTTCGAGGTGGTCAAGACGAGCATTGCCGATGTTTGTTCTGTCGAGGAAACACAACCTGATATCGGGCGGTTAGAGTGTGTGGTAGAGTATTAAAACGTCTAGTACGTACAAGTAGATAAGCGACATGAATGGTATTATATGCCAGTCCATTTTTCTAAGGAGCCTTTTTGTATCCTTTTGATCGAAACCATACGATTCCAACCCCGCTGGGGGTGATCCAGGCAATGTTTCTGAGACAATGCCATCGTTAACTTTTAAGTCTTCCATAGCTAGAGGTCGTTTCTGCAAACAGTAGCTGATTATTTATCAGCATCAAAATGGGAGGAAGAAGGCTTGTTTTATATGAATCCTCGGATTTAAGTTCATGCTCACGCGAGAGCCAGATATCCCAATCAGTGCCTTGCGTCCGAACAAATGCAAGTGAGAATGGCGACACTGCCGGTCGTGGCCGTGCTGACTCTGAGCACAACAGCACTTGCTGTCTGCGTTAAAAAGCTTATCTCTGATCCAATCGTGGGGCTGGCATTGTGCAACGGTCATAGCTACTTTCGGAATATTCTCTGCATCGCTAATCTCGAAACGGTTGCTATAGATGAAAATCATCGAGAATGACTCTGAACTACCAGGTAAGCAGCCGTCATGCTACACTAGACATTAGGCCTAGACTCACGGTGAGCTGAAAAAAAAGCATTCCAGAAATCTCAAACATGCCCTCTACCGAAGAAATGTATGTGAAGCCGCTCTAAAATGGCAATATAGTGTACATTTTATTGGGATAATGTCCAACTTTCATCTTGAGTTTCGTAGAAGTGTGTCTATGGGTGCTTTGTGATGGTGTAAATACAACTGGAGGTTGAAGTGTACCTGCCCATGCATGGTGTTACATTGCATGTCTACGTGTAAGGTAATTATTTACAATTGGCTTGGGCCCCTGGCTGCCCCTGTCTCAACCCTTGTGAGATCTAGCAATTCCTTCAATGCCGCTGTTCGTCCACTTTGAGACTCGCAATCTACTTCGCCGCCTCTCAGCGCATTCAATAACTGGATTTTCGTCAGCCGTAACGACAAGTCAACGCCTTCCTCGAGTTGTCCTATCTCTTGCTTTCGATGGATAATAACTCCGTTACTGGTTTCAATCGTCCACCTTGCGTTCTCGTCGATCACGTTGAACTCGATCCGAACTTTGGTGTCCCGTTCTGCTGCCACTTCTCCATTGATTTGTATGGAAAGAATATCAAACCATTGACCGACATCAAGATTGGGACCCAGAGGTGTGCGGCCGCCAGCTACCATCTTCTCAGCAGCACTTGAACGATCGGCGGTTAGCTCTTGCGCTGCTGTTAGGTAGAAATTCCTCCATGTTGCGTTCTCCGCACCGAAACCCAACTTTTGATAGACTTCTGATAACAAAACCCTGGGTTTCTGAACTTCAGGAAAACCAGCAACTGCGTGGTCGAGCAGTGTTGCTGCAAATCTCAGGTCTCCCCGCGATGCAAATTCAGAAGCTTTGAGGCATAGCGCGTCGACCCCACCAAAGCACTCTACATATCGCTGACCCTCGGCAGCACGAGGGTGAGACCACAAGTGTGCGGGGTTTCCATCGAACCAAGTCATGTACTTTTGGTAAATGCCCTTGACATTATGTGAGACCGATCCGTAGAAACCTTGACAATGCCATGCACGGGCTAGGGCGGGTGGTAGCACGATCTGCTCAGCAATTTCTGTTCCAGTCATGCCGAGGTTCATCATCCGTACCGTTTGGTCGTGCAAATAAGCGTACATGTCGCGTTGTTCGTTCAGGCGCTTGGTCAGTTGTGATCTCCCCCAAGTGGGCCAGTTGTGGCTGCCAAATAAGACATCGGCTTTGCGGCCGAATAATTGTACGACTTCGTCCAGGTAGCCCGACCATGCTTTCGCGTCTCTGACCTGCGCCCCTCGTAATGTTACGATGTTGTGCATGCAGTTTGTGGCCGTTTCTGGCACGCAGAGTGCATTCAGATCCGGGAAGAAAAAGTTCACTTCTGCGGGTGCTTCTGTCTCTGGTACCATTTGGAAAATGATCCGTACTCCGTCTACAATATGCTCCTCGCCTTTATTGTGTAAGCCTGATGCACTTTCAAAGAAGAGCATCTTGTACTAACCTGTTTCTTTAATGAGTAGATTAGGCGGGATCAGGGATGTATTGCCCTTTGAGCTACCCATTCCTAACCCCACACCAATCTGCCCGGTCGGAGAACGAGGGAGTCCATTGCCATACATGTACCAAGCTCTTTGTCGCATCGCAGGGCCCGCCAGGATACTTTCGCTCATGACAGCTTCAATGAAGCCATCGGGTGCAATTATAGGGATTTGCGGGTTCTCTCCCAGAATGCCTCCGGCACCCATGTAATGGTCACCATGTGAATGCGAATAGATCATCCCCGTGACTTTCCTCTTCTTCTCAGGATCCCTGTGCTCTTGATAGATCTCTAGGGCTGCCTTTGCGCATTCGTTACTGATCAATGGGTCTACTACAATGATGCCTTCTTTTCCCTCGATGATGCTCATGTTGGAAAGGTCGAAGGCCCGGACTTGGTATATGGAGGGCGCGATCTCGTAAAGACCTTGCATGGAATTCAATTGCCCCTGTCGCCATAGTTTTGGATTCGCAGTTGCAGGGCATTCGTCTTTCATAAAATCATACTCGTCGATATTCCAGACTACCCGTCCGTCCTTCTGTTTGATGATACCTGGAGAAAGCGCAGCGACAAAGCCGTGCGAGGCATCTTCGAAGTCCTGTCGATCTTGGAAAGAGGGTTCATAAGCCATGCTAGATTTTAAATAATGAAATTGATTGCTGCTTGATTGATACAATCGATGCATATATCTATATCAGACCGGACAGACAAAGAAACTGACCTGGAGAGGAGCAATCCCTTCGGCAAAGACAGATCCAGTATTGATCGACAATAGATAACTGGTTCGGTTCAGTTTCGGTTAACCTAACCAAGGCGCTACATTGCACGGCAGAGCTTCTCCACGGCAAAGGCTGATGCTGAGAGAGCTTGTTTAGTCCCATCATTTCCATCATTTGGCTGGCTGGCCTTGCCTCTGCTAGCGAGTCTTCAACATTGTTGCATTGATGCACTGCAGAACAACTTTGCAGCAGCCACTAATGGACATGCTGACTGCTCTTACTTATATCTCAACACTAATTCTGTAGATAGATTTGAATAACTTCTCTTGTATCCTAACTACACTAAAACACGTTCGATTCGTATCTTCAACGTATATATGAGGGTGTTAGATCCAATTCGACCATACCGCCACGGCAGCAATGCTTTCCCTTCTACGACTCTTCCCCGCAAATTCCCCGCGACTTTTCGAACAACAACTAGTCTAAGGCCAACCACTAGTACCCTACCGTGTCCCCTTCCTGCCAATCTTCCCCGCAAATTGAAACAACTGTGCTAGATCAAGTTCAACTTTGCCGACATGGTAGTAGGAGCTCTTCCCCAGAAATTGAACATTGACTAGACCAAATTCAAGTGTGCCGACACGGCAGGATGGACTCTTCCCCACGAAACGACTTTGTATTAGACCAAATTCGCCTGTACCGAGACGGCAGAACCAGATTTTCCCCACAGATTGAATAGTATATAACTGTTCTTTGATTGATTCAACTATGCTTGCACGGCAATGGTGTAAGGCAAACACTATTGTGCCTGCCTTCTATCATCTCCACTCCACAGATTGAACAGAGAAGCCCATCCTCCGATCGTCGCGATGGGCATTCCTATCGATACCAAAGAGGCTGCGATCATGGAGGAGAAGCATCAACCCCCTGCTGAGGTCGATGATGACGAAGAATACACTGTTGCAGAGCAAAGAAAGATCATACACAAGATTGATCGCCGGCTATTGATCATTCTTGGCCTGATGCAAGCAGTCTCTTTCCTGGACCGCGCCAATATGAGCAATGCTGCCATTGCCGGCATGACCAAAGATCTTGGACTCAAGAAGAGCAATCGATATGTCAGTAAATCTCCTCGCCTTGTTGTATTTTGCTAATCCATCGCAGTCCATCACCCTCCTAGTATTCTTTGCACCATACATTATCCTCCAGTTTCCTGCCTCAGCTGTCGTCCGTAAATTGGGACCCCGAGTCTTCTTGTCGTCAATTGTAACCGCATGGGGCATCGTCATGATAGGTTTTGGCTTCGTCCAAAACTGGAAATCACTAATCGCATTGCGCATGCTGCTCGGAGCACTTGAAGCAGGTTGCTTCCCGGGCCAGTATTATCTAATCTCTTCGTGGTACTCTCGTTTCGACCTGCACAAACGCACTTCGGTGTTCTACCTGATTGGTGTTCTGGGCTCCGCTTTTGGCGGGGTGTTGGGACTTGCCTTCAGTCAAATGAAGGGTCTCGAGGGTTACAATGGATGGAGATGGATCTTCATCATGGAGGGCATTTTGACTTGCATCGTTGGCCTAGTCGGCTTCGTCTTTATGGTGGATTTCCCTGAATCTGCTCATAAATCTTGGAAGTTTCTCAGCGAAAAGGAGGCACAATTCGTTGTACGACGAATCAATCGTGACAGACAGGATGGAGAGCCTGAGAACTTTGCTTTCAGAAAGTTCTTGAAGCCAGCTCTAGATCCCAAGGTTTGGGCATTTGCACTCCTCTTCTTGTAAGTCTATTGCCATCATCTGTCTCTACATAGCTGATGAAGCAGCTGCTCTACCATTCAAGCTTATTCGGTCGGGTTCTTTCTACCTATAATTCTTGAGGACGAGATCGGCTTCGCAGTCCCAGTCGCGCAAGCGCTATCGTCACCCCCGTATCTACTCGCCATGCTGCTCATGTTCATCGAAGGTTGGCTTTGCGACAAGTATCGCCTACGTGCCCCTTGCTTGTACTTCAACGCAATCCTTTCCATTGTGGGTCTGTGTCTGATGGCCTTCACGTCGATTCCCGGTCCACAATATCTGGGCGCTTTATTCGTCACCGCCGGAGCAAGTGCCAACCTTCCCGCTGTCATGGTTTACCAAGCCAATAACATCCGTGGCCCATGGAAGCGTGCATTCTGTAGCGCAAGTATGATCAGTTTTGGCGGGACAGGCGGCATCGCCGGGTCTCTGGTATTCCGGGCTCAAGATGCACCACATTACTTTCCAGGTATTGCAGCGTGTCTGACAGCTAATGGAGTCATCTTAATCACTACCACGGCTTTGACAGCCTGGTTTCTGTTCTGCAATCGTAAGGCAGCTAGGGGTGAGATGATGATAGAAGGGTTGGCCAGCTTCAGGTATACGATATAGTGGTGAATTTACTTGGGTGGTACTCTGCAGTAGTCTGTGTTACCCGTGGGCCGTCTCTCCGCTGTTTCTTTCACTGCTTGGTGGATCGCGGGAGCAGACATTGCAGGGTGTGATACATTTTCTTTGACATTGCAGCATCAAGTCATGTACATGTATCGCTATCCCAGTCATCACCAATCAAGACCTACTCAAGCGTGTTGCTGAACATCATCGGCTGGTGATGCTAGCAAACCTGACCAATGGGATGCAGCCGTGCAACACCAGCTCGCTAAGCAACCTGAGACGGGCTCGGATTGCCGCAGAAGTATCAGGCAACAACAAATAAACAGACCCTTCAACAGCATCGAAGAAAATATATACCAATCTTTCTGCCCTCTCAATCTTTCAATGATTCATCATCAATCTTCGAAATGGACCAATTCTATCAGAAGAACGCATCCCTATACCAATCTCTTGTCAAGGCCGTCAAGAAGCCTACCCGAGCACATGGAACTCCAACCTCGCAAGAGGAAGGAAACCAGAACATGGTTGTCAGTGCAAGAATTCGCCCATTTCTTGAAGACGAACTCAATGCCGGGTTTCCCTGTGCTGTATTCCCCCAAAACGCCCAAGCTGGCGCCAAAACGGTGATTGACATCCACGACTTGTACAATCATCCGAAGGGACGACCTGTTCTCAAGGTATGAACCAAATCATGCAGTCTTGATACGGACCTTTCTAATTATACCACGCAGTCTTTCAATTATGGTGTGGACAGAATCTTCGGCACTGAAGCGACCACAGAGCAGATCTACGAGGATCTCGTTAAAGACCTGATCCCCTTCGCATGGGACGGCGGCATCAGCACCCTCTTTGCATATGGCCAGACGGGCTCTGGCAAAACCTTCACTATCAGTCAGCTCGAGAGACTTGCCGTCAAAGCACTGATGGAAGGTGATCTTCCAGGCGAAAAGGAAGTATATCTGACCATCATTGACCTTGCCGGAAATTCGGCCTTCGATCTCCTCAGCTCACGATCTCCAATATCGATTCTCGAGGACTCCTTCGGCGTCAGTCAATTAAAAGGCGCAGAAGAGTACCTCGTGCAAGACAGGGCTGAGGTCATGAACCTGATTGAGCGTGCCGCATCTTTCAGACGAACAGCATCAACCATAAAGAATGATGCATCCTCTCGTTCACATGGCATCTGTCGCATCCGTATCAAGGATGTTGCTTCAGATACAGAAGGTCTTCTCTATCTCATTGATCTGGCCGGATCAGAAGCTGCCCGGGACATCGCGGTCCACGGAGCCGACCGCATGCGAGAGACCCGCGAAATCAACATCAGCCTGTCCGTCTTGAAAGACTGTATCCGCGGCAAGGCCGAGTCCGATGCTTTGCTCTTATCTGGTAAACGCAAACAAGGACAGAAGGCCCCCCGCGTGCCTTATCGACAGAGCGCGCTCACCAAAGTTCTCAAGCATGTATTCGACCCTTCTGGAGGTCACACTACCAAGACCGTTATCATTGCTTGTGTCAATCCAAGTCTGGCAGACGTCAGTCCCACCAAGAACACTTTGCGATTTGCCGAGCTTTTGCGCGTTCCGGCGCCTAAGATTGGCAAGCCGAACTTCAAACCGAATTCTCCCGTAACTTGGACCAATGCTCAGCTCCAAGATTGGATAGCGAAGAACGTAAGTACGCGTCCGTTTCTCCTTGTCTGGGGCGAGGTGGTATTGACGTCGTTCTTCTAGTCGGGAACCCCGCCCATCAACGGGTCGATTCTTGCGCCCACTGCAACAGGAGCTCAGATTCTCAAACTCCCTGCCCGCGACTTCGAGACTCTCTGCTTGAGCACTGATGGAGTAAGCATCGATCAGGCAAGAGCATTCCGAGAAAAGTTGTGGGCGCTGCACATTGATTCACTGCACAACGACGGCCGATCCCAAGACAGTGCGGGTCAATCCGCTGCAGCTAACACCGGATCCGAGATGAAATCCTCCAGTCAAGACGACGGCCCTAATGTGGAGAAGCTGCTCTTCAAAGAGCGTATCCGTCCGGGCATGGTCGTATGCGTGAAGAAGCCTGTCGGAACTGGAGAGACCGTTGGTACTGTCCGTGGCTTGACCATGGCGATGATCCTTTGCCCCACTAGTGCTCTGGATGAAAACCATAGGATGAGTCTAGAGGCAAAGCCGAATCCCGGAAAAGCTGCATACCTCTGCGCTACGGTAGTTTCGACCCCGTCAGCCAAAGCTTACACACTTCACCCATGGGAACAGGTTGTTGTCGATGTTACCGATATGGAGAACGAGATCATTCTTGAGTACGACAGCAGTTCACATAACTACTACATGGTACTCTAAGGAGATGGATCGCGTGGCATTCACATTGGAGTGAACATTCAGGAATAGATTTTTCGGTCAACAAAGATAGAAGGTAGATAAAAAACACAATGCGAAACATAGTCTATTATAGAATGTTATTCAATAAATTTACGACAGATGAATCTTCTCTACGGAACGTTCGGGTGCTGCACAAATTGACTTGTCGCGGGATCCCACACAACATTTGTCAAGGTCGGGTCTTGACTTGCGATTCCACGCCATGGTAGCTGTAAGACTGGTATGCCTTGATTCAGGTCGAATTGGTTTCCGGCCCAATTACTCGTATGGAATATATTGCTGAGGCCCTGAGAGTGTATGTACCTCTGATCCCAGAGTCGTTGGCCCCAAGCTTCGAGACGATTCAGCAGCGATGGTGGCACTTCGACTGGTGCCGTGATGTCTCCCATGTACCATAAAGGTGCATTTGCTCTAGGTGGAGGAGCTGGTGGACAAGGAAACAAGCCTGATCGAGAGTTAATACCAGTATAAGTGATTCGTCCCTGTGGGTTTCTCCTGTCTACGTCTCGATTATCAACCCGTCGATCAGCTCCAATTCTTTGGGGCCATGAAGCTGTTTGTGCGTGGTACATGCGTACACTTGGTGTTCCGATAAAGACATTTCCATCTATGTTACGAAAGAGGTTTGGGTGGTTGGCGTCGACGTGGACATGAATCATTACCCAGTTATCTGGCCCTCTCCTGTTGGTTGTCGTATCACGATACCGGTTGAAGCGAACGTCTGTTGGTGTTGTTCCAGGCGTCGGGCCAATCCAATAACCAATCTCCAAGAATGCACCTGCTTGGTTATGACTGCCAAAGCCGTTGGCCCCCGTCATGTACTGCCACCGGCTGTATACAAGGGTCAGATCACCTCGCATAATCCCATCTAGAATCGTGGCTGCATTTGGCATTGCACGTTGTCGGAATCTTGTGAGATCACTGGCTTGGCCTAAATGCGGAAGATCAGCATCGCTATCAAATACAGTAGACTGATATACATACCCCCGGGCTGAATCCTTCTACTCTCGAGAGTGTCATCTGAAGAGTTGTTGTTCCGACTTTCCAGGACGCTATGAGAGGAATTGCGGGATTTACTTTTCAGTGTCGAAACATTCACGCAGAGAGCTTTCTGTGCTTTCTGGAGTGAATTAATGTTCCCCGCCGCTTCTTCCGGATTGAGGAGCAAGTCCTGGACCACAGCATGAGCATCGAACTGGCCATCTTGGACGTATTTCACCAAGTTATCGAACGACAGAATGTTGCCTGTCGTGTCGAAACGGGACATTAATCTGTTGTCCCACGCGTATTTCAGTACATCGCTTGTGATCCTCGGTGATTGTAGCAGGGTTCCTGCCCAAGTGACGAGTTTCGAGAAGTCATCAATCGCGCATTCCGCTCTTTTTGCGGGAGTATCGAAGAAGTAATCGAGGCCATCGAGACTAAGCTCATTTGCAGGACATGTCGGCGCCTTTAGATACTTTTCGAGCAAATCCACAAAATCCTCATATTGGTTGTTCCCCCAATTCGGGTCTCTGGGTTGGAGTGTTGGTGCTGGTTTGCCCTTACAGCAGTATGCTCCCCACCCTCCGAATCTGCAATCTCCTTTCTGCATTGCAATGCGGATCTGACCTGCCGGGCATGAAGTCTCGCAGTATACTGTGTTACGGACAGTAGACGTAGCCTTTTGATGCCATGCGCAATCTGTCCATTGAGACGGTGCTGGATCTTTGCAGCAGTAGCTCTTCGCTCCCTGTGAACAGACCTGCTCCCCTCCAGCTCCAGCACTTGACGCCACTATGAACTTTGGGTAATCGCTTGGGCAGTCCTTGTGGCTTCCAGACTTTGAGCACAACCCTGATTCTCCTACCCACTTGCAATCTGCGTATGCTTGGACGGCAGTGTTCGTAGTGCAACAAGCACTTTGGTGCCTTGAAGAACACCCCTTGACTAGTGTGCCTACTTCTGCTTCTCCAGAATTGCAACCTGGCTTACATGCGCCCGAGTTTCTGAACCCGCGCCAGGTACACGTTGGTAACGTGAAGTCCCCCGGGCAACACAATTGATGAGGACTTTGACCGGCCGGGCATCCCGTGTCGTCAACCATCATCTGCTCAGTCCCGTCTCTTTTGACGTTCTTGAACCCCTGGGGGCATTGCTCATTGCAATTTGACCACCTACAAGTTTCAATGACTCTAGGTGGCATTTGAACAGGCTGAGGCTCGATTTTGGGAGAATCCATTACTTCTCTTCCAATCGCTTTGGTCAGCGCATATGCGCTCGTTCCGTTCAAGTCATCATGGCTCACTGCCCACACCATCATACCCTTGATACACTGCTTTTTGGCCAGGTTGCTCTTGGTTGTCCATGTGTCCTTATCATCGAAAGAAACCCATTGGCTGTCCCAGTTGATGGCTTTTATCGCTTCCTTAGTATATGATTTTGGCTTCAGGTTCTTTTGCTGAATTGTTCTCTGTATTTCAGGATTCAGAAGAACCCCGACAGTATTTGAACATTCTCCAGCATTTCCACCCGAGGAGAAAATGCACTTCGGCTCCGAACATGAAGGATCCGTCAATGTGAATGACCTCCCGTAGAACGCCATGCCGAAAACAACCTTATCTGGATCTATTTTGTTGCGCCAGAGTAGATCGAGGGAGTCTTGAATTTCTGTGAGGTTGGTGTGGGAATTGATGAATGGTCCAGTCCACTCATTTTTCTCATCCCAGCTACCATGGAGATCGTAGAGCATTACGTTGAACCAATCGACATGCTTTTCGAGCCCTTTAATGTCGAAGTGCTGCAGGTACCAGTAGCTGGATGGCAGGGTAACAGTCAAGCCTTTCTTCCCTAATTTGGCTTTCAGTCTCTTCATCCACGTTACGAAGTTCTCGTAATCCTCTTTGCGTCCACCTCGATCGTCCGCTACGGGATATTCCCAGTCGATATCTACTCCGTCGAAACCATATGTGTTCATCATGGAGATCAGTGAGTTTGCAAATGCGTCCTGGTTCTTCTCCGAGGCAGCAAGGTCGGAAAAGGTCTTATGTGTCGCTTGATTTGAGTCGCTGAAGGTCCAGCCGCCAATTGCAATCCAAATTTCTACTCCTGCCTGAAGGAGACGGACATTTCCAATTCTAGACATGAGTGCCTCGGCCATGTCGCTCGTAGCTTTGACCTCAAAACTCGAGGGATCAATCGTAGCGAAAGCAAAGCTTCGGAAGCACGTCAGTCATTAGGCGGAAATTTCGTGGGGAGTGACTGACTTGAGATGTGTATAGACGCCATAGGGTATTTGCTCTGGAGTCATGCCGCCGCATGATCTCTCCGTCAGAGACCAGGACTCATAGTAACCAATGACTTTATCCACTTTTGTAGACAAAGAGCAAGCCGGCCTCTCGACAGTCTTGTTTCCACAGAAGTCCTTCGTAGTGCCGCAGAACCCAAACTTAGAGCAACACACATCTAGCGGACATTTGCTGCTCTTGGACCATTGCATGCCCCATCCTGGATCACATTCGGATTTCTGATCGCATGTGCCTACGCAATTTTCCTTGCCGCAGAAATCAGGCCCCATGCCACACCAGCCGCTTTTTCCTATTGAAGTCAGCAAAATGTTGCGATTGAACAGGCTAGAGTATTACCACAACATCCTAGCTTGCACGGGTTGCTTGCACTGCAGTCCTGCTGGTATGACAACTGTACACAAAAGATAAGAAACACAAACAGTAGCCATTTACGGCCAAACTGTTGCTTTGAAACCATAGTTGTTTTTGAAAGCTAAAGGTCGGTGGAGGACTTGGTGTAGTAGATAAAACCACTGAAAACCAATGTTGGGGCCTTCGGCCAAATTGCTCACAATGTCGGTGAGCTTCCATGATAAATGAGTTAATAAATCTAAACAATGTATTCTATTGCTTTATCTATTGCTTTCATTGTTAGAAGTGACCTTTTCCCAAATTCAATGGGACGTTGTACCTGTTTGCTCGTGGGGCGTTGGGCAAAGTTTACGCCAAATGATTTGGCTGGGGTCGACAGGGCGAATCTTTTATTACGCATTACTCTATGAGTGCAGCCGCAATTTCGGTATGAGTAAGGCTGACAGCCAGTCTTCTGGGTCATAATAGATTGAAGCAATCTAGACTACCTCGTAAATTGAGAAGTTTGTTGGATACGGGCAAAACAAGACCGAGAGTCTGAGGATGCAATAGCATCGCTGCGAAAAGCGCAAGGCCTTCTTAAATGCTGGTCACCAGTTCCAATTAGGCAGTCACTCATATGCGCTGATACTATCGGTATCATTCATGTAAAACTTCCCTTCCCCAGTTTCAGGAATGAATGGTTCGTGGTTTCTTCTCTTTGCTATTACATGCTGCGAAGCCAAGTAGCATCTGTCAATCGCAATTGCGGTCCATTCACCAAGATGGCTCCAGCCTCTTCGCTCATTCTCCTAATTTTGGTCTCTGGGGTGTCGAAATCTCTCGCCTCTACTTGGACTCTCCCATTCAGCGAACATGCCAATATCTGGCATCATTTACTTCAGCGCGCTGTGGTCCCAGGTTTCCCTCTCGCAGAACAAGGCTCTTTTTCAGACTTCGGTCTCAGTACCTCTTGCGAACAATCTCTCTATCAGATTTTGAAATGCGACAACTATACAGCGGCTTTGGCAGATCCAGTCTACCATGGCAGCCTGAACGATATAGCGATGACAGACGTAGTGTGTGACGCAGGATGCTCTGACTCTCTTCGAACCATACGTCGGAGAGTAAATGGAGCATGTGCGTCTACTCCTGAACTGTTCCCTGGGTACCCGGTGATTGCATTGATCGACAGTATATGGGGTGGCTGGAACGAAACATGTATCAAAGACCCTGAGTCTGGGAAGTACTGCAATGGTAACGTTCTATCCTTCTCTTCCTCGAGTTCAGTTCTAATCCCCACTACAGATGTGATTGAATCTTGGTCTCCTGTGGATGACTTCAAGGCATTACCAAAAGATCAACTGTGTTCGACTTGCCAAAAAGCTAAACTAGCAGCCATGCAACTGAATCCCTTTGGAGTGTACGACAGCACGATTTGGAAGGAAAGATACGATTACGTCGTCAAAAGTAAGATACATCCCGCCATAAAAGCCCTTCGCTAAGTCGAATAAATAGCTTGCGCACTCACTGGAATTGTGACTACACCTACTCCAAGCACGATCCGTTTCAACAGTACCGAGCCTGATGGCTGCGCAAAGGAGGACAAGTATATTTCCCGCGTTGGTGATACATGCGACAGCATTGCACAATCCAATCGGGTGTCTTCAGGAACGCTCTATGAGATTAATCCATCGCTGATTGATTGCTCAAGTGTTGGGGCTAATCTCGCCTTATGTTTACCTCCACGATGTGAGAAGCTGTACCAGGTCAAACCTTCGGACAATTGCACCCGTATAGCCTCATTAACGGATATTTCTTGGCTTAACATCATCAGTTGGAATGGCATGGTGGATCCTTGGTGTTCAAACATTTATGGTGCTCAACCAAGCTGGGGGTCGACAATTTGTGTATCTCCACCCGGTGGAGCGTATAATCACACCCCAGGAAATGGTACGGGAGGTGGCGTCGGGGGCCCTGGAGGGAATGGCGATGGATATGCAAAGGAAGTTGTACTCCCTCCGGCTGGGAGTGTACTGGCAACGAATACAACCAGGAGCTGCGGACTCTTCTACACGGTACAAGCTGGGGACACATGCCGGGGCATCCTGATCAACTCGAACACGCCTTCGGATCTCTTTTTGGCCATTAATCCATCTCTTGGGACGGCCGACACATGCAACTCGAAGCTGACTGCTGGGCTGACCTACTGTCTTCAACCTGTTAAAAATTGGAACGATCCTCTTCCAATTTCAACGCCGACACCAAGTCCAACAAGACCTGCTGTATCCACGTCACTGAGTAAAACGGCTTCGACGTCTGCCAGATCTTCAAGCAAGCTGGTTTCTGGATCCAGCGGTTTTTCGAGCAAGGTGATTTCTACATCCACTAAGTCCTCCGCCAGACCAGCCTCCGCAACCACTCGGTCTCTAGTATAGTAGGTTCTAGATCCAATGATCAGAGACTATGCACCAAATCTGGGTCATCAACTATCAATACATGTTCATTGAAGTGGTGCCCTATTCGCATAATGAACAGTGTTGTTTCCATCCAATCTCAATGAATGATTGCTATTCTGATCGTGTCGTCTATAACTTCGAAAATGATCTGCGCAATTGTGTGACGTGTAGTTTTCTCACTACTAGTAAACTTGACTTTTAGAGCCAGATTTGAATTCCGAACGCATCCCGGAGAAATCAGGACCTCATTACCACCACAAACTGCTTTCAAGTTTTCTGTCTTGACTGATCGTGTAGCCTCTGGACCTCTGACCTCAAACGCATGTCGACCTTCCCGGTCTTTGACACTAGTGCTAGCACCTCTATCAAGAAGTAGTTGCGCGGCATCTCTGCCAACATTATTGAATGGAATGCCCGTTAAAGCTCTTAGTAGCGACGTGGCGTTCAATGTCTACAGTGGACATCAAAGTTGTCTATCCATCAGTAGTCGCTCTATTGACAGCGGCGCGGTGTCGGATCAATAGTTCGGCGACTTCAGGGAATCCCGACCCAACTGCTGTGTGAAGTGGTAACTGCCCTTTGTCGTTGACCGCCTCTACGTCGGCCCCGAGATCGATTAAAAGCTGTGCAGAGAACTCGCTGCAGGCGAAATGCAGTGGAGAGTTTCCAGTGCTATTCCGAGCATTAGGATTTGCCCCAGCATCGATGAACACTCTGATCAACTCTGCGCCGTCTGGGTGAGCTAGAACGTTTTGAAAGGGTGTCACTCCTTCCCAGTCTTCTGCAGCGACTTCGGCGCCGTTTTCAAGGAGGTAAATGATCAGATCCTTAGGGAGCTTCGGTGTCTGAGCTAAAGCATGGTGTAGCGGTGTTGTTTTTTGCGCCTCGTCTTTTGCGTTGATGTCGCCGCCTGCCTCTACCAACAATTTCGTGACTTCAAGTGCTTTCTTCCAGTCACAAGCAGGTGAATTGCTGTCACCCAATAGATCATCGGGCTCCATAATCTCTCTGTTCACCGATAGCAGAGCCTGGCTGAAGGCATATCGCCTCTCAGTTTCGTTGTCCGATACATTTGCAACAGCCGGCATGAGAAGTTCTACAAGATCTGCAGCCCAAAGCCTAGCAGCATCCTCCAGAGCCCTCAAAATAGTTTCTTTGCTAATCTGCGTGGTTGATGCCTGTTGATCGTATTCGAGGATCACTCTTACGGTATCGATACTCCCCCATGACACAGCCGCAAGTAAAGGTTCGCTTAGTTCTTGAGCGTCCCGTTCATATAGCTCTTTCAAAATGGCCACATTATTCCATCGTGCCGTTGTTGTCAAAGAATCATCATCAAATCCTTGAGCCCCGTCAATCCGCCTTTGTAACGGGTCCGCACCCACAGACAATAAAAAGCGAACGCAGTCGATGCCGCCGGTGAGAATGGCATGCTGTAACGGCGGAACTCCTCTTCTGTCATACGCGTTGACGTCTTGACCGAGCTGTATGCATTCGGATATTTTTATCGTGTCGCCCGTGGCTGCGGCGGAGTGTATGGGAAGGTCTTCTCCTGCAGGCGGCCCCGCTTCAAAGATTTCGTCCATCATGAATTATCAAGGTAGGTGGTGCTACTAGATTTTACTTCGGAAAAAGAAGGATCGTCGACAAGGGAGGTGTTGAAAGATTATTCACAGGAGGACTGTGCCACGCCAGCCCAGAACTACGGTTAATATACGTTGAGGCATGGCATGGCATGGTATGTGGTGCTGAAGGTGCTGATCCAATCATGAATACAACGACGGTGACACAGTTTCTACATATTAACAGTAAATAAGAATTAGGAGTTCAATGACATTTAGAACTCGAAACCAATTCTATTCTTGATAAATCATCTTTTCTAATTTGTTAAGTATTTTGAAATTGTGAAAGATGTACATTCTCAACGAGGAAAGCGCATCTGTTTGAATTTTCCCGATGACTTTACGCCCTGCATCTAATACCCTAACGCTCAAACTTTGGAACATTGGCATTTACTTTGATATATTGCCAATCAACATGCAGCTTACTGCTAGCTAGAACGAGAAAATTTTGCAAAGACAACACCAACATATCACACAAGCGTACCGAGGACAAGGTTCTACGGAAGGAAATCTACCGATTGTTATAGTACAGCTTGGACAGAGGGGAAGGCCCTTCCGGGGGACTTCGCGTATGCAAGAAAACACCTAACCGATCGTACGGGCAAATGTCCAAGAAGTACATGGGTGCAGTCTGCAGACAGATCTAATATATTCTAACCGGTGAGCGCAGTCTTACTTCGTCTATTGAGTAACAGTCCAGGTTGAAAGCATATATGCAAGGCTAGAGGCCATGAAGACTCCATGCATTGCATTAGTCTTGTACAAGGAATGGACTTAGCTATACATATTTAAGATTGTCATAGTTTTCATTGACACCCAAAATGATTGTTCTGATCTGTTCTCACAATTGGGACTGTACGTTGCACGATGAGATCTTCCTTTCTTGCAGCAGCAGCATTGATTAGCTGTACATTCGCTAAAACATTCGAGTACGACATCCTAGCTGATCAGGGCTTCGCCAATCTTAAGCTTCACGTATCTCAAAAAGGGTTTCCCAGCCCCGAAACATGCACATGGGAGAATGTTGCCAAACGTCGAGAATGGTAAAACTACCAAACTAAAGTTTAAAGCCTTTTCAGCTAATTTTAGGTCAGGTCACGATTGACGCGAGCGGAGAAACTCGATTACATTGGAGCAGTTCAGTGTCTTGGACGACTTCCTGCTAGAACACCAGCTTCTGTAGCTGCGGGAGCAAGATCACGCTATGATGATCTCGTTGTAACTCATATACTCCAAACATACTACACCCACGGCAATGTACGATCTCAGAATACCTTTTCTCTACTACAAGACACTAAGGTTACAGGGAAACTTTCTCTCGTGGCATCGTTACTACATGTGGACATATGAGCAAATGCTACGGAACGAATGCGGTTATAAGGGCTATCTGCCCTATTATAATTGGGCATGGTGGGCTGAAGACCCGGCCAGCTCGCCACTGCTTGATGGAAGTGACACGAGTATTTCCGGAGATGGAGAATTCGTGCCTGGACGAAATGCCACATGTGTACCGAATCCGAAAAGTTGTTATCAGATAATGGTGCCTGGAACAGGCGGCGGCTGTGTAACTTCTGGGCCATTCAAAGAGTGAGTACGTCTGCCAGGCTATTTTTGGACTTGAACTGAGATATCTGTATAGCTGGAAAGTCAATCTGGGTCCCATCACGAGCCGTGACACGACAGTCCCGCCAAATCCCTCACCAGACGGTCTCGGTCATAACCCTCGCTGCATCAAGCGTGACCTGAGTGTGCAATCGGCACTTGAGGCTCGAGATGAATACATCACAGACCTCATCAAAGATAGTGCCAACATCTCCGCCTTCCAAGACACATTCCAGAATCCGAATTATGAGCGGCTGAGTGTCCACCTTGGTGGACACAATATCATCAGTGGAGATGCCGGGTCTGATTTCTTCAATTCGCCCTCAGATCCTTTCTTCTGGTTCCATCATGCCTCTGTAGATCGCACATGGTGGATCTGGCAGAATCAGGATATCGATTCCAGACGGTTCACGATTGCTGGGACACTAACCTTTATGAATAACCCGCCTACGCGAAATGCGACATTGGATGATATCATGACTATGGGGGAGTTCGTTGGGGGCTCTAATATAACTGTCGCGAATGCTTCAAGCACGCTTGCAGGGCCGTTCTGCTATGTTTATGAATAATTATCACTACGACAGCTTGTAGTCACTATGGCAGCTTGTAGTCACTATGGCAGCTTGTAGTCACTATGGCAGCTTGTAGTCACTATGGCAGCTTGTAGTCACTATGGCAGCTTGTAGTCACATCTACAGATGCTCAGTTGCGCCACTACCCATAAACCTTGTTCACACCTTTGACTCTCCCCGTATTTGCCGTCACATCCACGCCCAACCAATCTCTCATCTGCGGATTCAGCGTCTTCTTCGTCTCCTCGCTCAGTCCAGCAGCCCAATTGACCTGGCCCCTCAGAAACGCGCAATTATACGCACCAAACAAAAGCGCACGATCTTGGTCCTATACAAATGTTAGAATCTTCTCAAATCCACATGAGACGTGACGATTCAAACTCTACCTCTGTAATATTCTTCCCCGACGTATGCCAAATCCTCCCATCCATCACGACAATCGACCCCGCCTTCGCCTCGAACGGCACGAGTCTCGACTCCGCGTCCTCTGGCACCTCATCGGGCGTCGTCCACTTATGGCTCCCGGGGATATACAACGTAGCGCCGTTCTCAAAGGTAGTGTCCGTCAAACACCAAATAACATTCAAACCCCACGGCTTTACCCACGGGTCTGGACATTGTAGACTTAAATCGCTATGCAGGCCCATGCTCCCACTTCCGGGCCGCGCGATGTTAGCGGTGAAGTTGCTGATCAGAATTTCTTCCCCCAGGAGACTTTTCACCATGGCGATGGCGGTGGGGTGGGAGATGAGGTCTAGGAAGATGGGGTCCAGGGCCATGAGATAGAAGACGCGGATGTTGGAGGCGTTGGGGTCGAGGTTGGGCATGTAGGTATCTGTCCCTCGCTACCGGACAATAATTAGATAGTTGATAGATTTAAGAAGAAGTGGAAGGCCAAGTGCACCTTTCGAGACTCATCTGCGGCTTTCCAGAGCCTGTCTAGCACCTCTTTCGCTTTGGCTTCTGGAAGTACGTCTGGCACGACGCACCATCCTTCTTCATTGAGCTGCTTCTGAAACGCGCTCAAGTCTCTGCCATCTGATTCTGGGAATTTGTCTGATGCCATGTTCTTTGATTAGGTCTCTTCTCGTCAATTGCCGTCACTGTTTGTATTTGAATAGGAATTCACAGGGTCCTTCATATCATTATAAGGAGCTATGGATCAGCGCATTTTCCCTATCACAACATATACTTTGGCCAATTGGGCTCTGAATCGCCAGTCGTGAGTCGTGGCAGTCGAGATGTGGAGTAGAATCAACGGGAGCACTAGCGGGGTAGCGATTGTGCTTCTCAATCCGGGGTAAATGTCTGCATACTGTGCGGGGGAACGATGCAGCAATATGCTGAGTATGACGAATATGATGTAGATACCGGCGATCAAATGTACACTGGATACCAATCAGAGCGTCTACTTTAATGAACATGCCCGGTTTTGGGGTTCGTGGTCAGCTTTATCTGACCGGTTTGCGATCCTCAGCCTTGTTAGGATCTGGGGGTTGGCGATACATTTGGTTCTGGTAAGAAGCGTCAAGCAATCCATGTATGACAAAAATATTGTTGATGCTTTCTATGGGATAGATTGTGATCAACGAGATGTCAAAAGTACAATGCTGATAGCTTGTGGGATGGACAGACAAGCTCTGGTGACATCTTGAGAATGGTTATACCAACATGTTATATTGAACGAGATTGTAACAATTTCGAATTCGGGTGCATCGTTGACGCAATACAAAACTTCAAAAGAAGAAGATTGAAATGGTAGGCATTAATTACAATGGATATTTGACGAAATTTCATGATGACAGGTCAGATCTTGTTGAGTCTGGAACCCGTAGTACGCCTTCAACTCCAGGAAAACTAACATAATTGCTCGATTCGGACCTTCGTGACCATCATATCAAAGCATTCTCCATGTTCACTCCCAAAACCCATGCACAAGTCGTAGCAATCATGTATTTCGCCTCCTCGCCGTCCAATCCGTTAGTCTGCTCAGTGGCGTTCCATTTGATGCCGACAATCTTGCCCGCCCCTTCGCCCTTGAGATCAATCACGACGAACAACTCGGCGACCTTCATGCCGGTCCAGCTGCGGTGGAAGTGAACTTTCAGCTTCCCCGACCGGTCGGGACCCTGTGAGTATCTGTGGCTGACATCAGCATGGGGTGCCTATACTGCACCGTCAAAGGGCGTGCCTTACATGAACCACTTGTCCTCCATCTGCTCTGGTTTGAAACCCATGAACAAGTTATAAACTTGATCGGGGGTAAGGAAGACGTTCCATGGGACGGTGTGGATGTCTGATGGTGAATCTGGAAAGCTTGAGGTCTGCATTTGAGAAGCGACAGCTCGTGATCGTGATGCTCGTGTTGTGGGCAATTTCTTTGCTGGAACGAGCTCCGCTGCAGCAGAAGGCTTCTGCGTGCTGGAGGCGGCATGCTTCTTCTCGATAATCGTTGCGACCTCTTTGTTGCGTTTCTGCAATCTTTGCGGGGCTGGCGTGTTCTCAGCGGTGGGCGTCCTCGATCGACTCTCCCTTCGAGAAAGACGCCGCCATATTGAAGTTGTCCTGGACAATGACGGTTGCGATTGTGTAGCCAGCATGTCGCACTATCTAAAGGCGCTCAAGGGATACACAATTGAAGGGGGAAATCCAACTCGCGAGGGAGCGAATGTCGAGGTGGGCTGTCGTCAAAGTCCTTAAGATGTTTCTGCCCCCCTCAGCCGCAGCACTTCTTTTCTTAGACCATTACGACTGCGCCAGCCGGGATGGCTGCTGCGAGGACGGCCTATAGCGAGCGGTAGGCCAACCACACAAGCCAGACTATCCACAATACGACAATGGATCAAATGCGCCTCGACGTAACCATAGGAGAGGGTGGAGTCCGTCTTGCAGCGAATCAATGGCACGCGACAGCACGAGAAAGAACTGTTTCACGTAAGGGCCAAATCTGATGGGCACCCACAGGATCAGGCGAATCATCTCTCACGGGTTACTGCTTGTAGCACGTCTAATGGCTGACCGCCTGGTCTTCCCTTGTTGGAAGATCGTATGCGAGAGCAGCACCAGGACCGAATCCGACATGTCCAGGCTCCAAAGGTACAAAGGTACAAACCTTTGGCCAGCAAAACTCTGTGGTGGTTGGTGAAGAAGACATCCACGTTGAGAGTGGGGAAGGCCCAGCCGAGGCGAAGCCAGCAACCAACGAGACAAAGCGGTTGCGCCCAGGACGGAATGTTGAAACGACGATCTCCATCTCCACCAGTTTACCTTTGAAATTTCGCTCCTCAGCCAGGGGCCAGTAACAGTATCTAAGTGGAGAAGTTGAGAGTTTTTGCGGATTCTTTATCGATTATCGATAACCTTCCGCCCGTAGAAAGGCTTTGTGCCGTATCTAATGGGTCCTCGAGGCCTCGATATGTTCTCGTGTCAAGACATGCAACAAAGCAAGTGCAGTCATCCCGCCCGGGACTTTGTGAGACCACGACAAGTAACTAGTTGGTGAGTGGTACACGACGAGTATGTTCGCCTACAATCTAGCGACTCCGTACGCTGTCTTCATCTTCAACGGAAGGAGAGAGTTGCAGGAAACCCCACCACCTCATGTGAGCGTGGCTCGGTCCGACCTACCCAGATAACTGCTGGCCAGGTCCAGGTCCCACAACGTCGAACCTGCAGCGAGTGTGTTGCTGCAGAAGGGTCATAGTCGTTGTAAGCAGGAACAAAGTCCGAACTGCCCCATCTAGAGCCTTGGGACGGTAAAGTCGGATGACCTTATGAGCTTGCAGCAACGAACGAACATCTACGGAGTACTTTCGTGGTTCTTGTCGAACGGTGTTGCTCTCGATGCTTTGCCTAACGTCGGACGTTGGCAACTTTGTTATCTCCAAAATTCACCGTCTCCGTTCGAGGCGTTGAACCACAGTGTTGGTGCTTGTAGAAAGTTCCGTCTAGGCCTCTTAATCATCCCATGCTGAACTGCCGATGTACCGGGTCCGAAGGTTAATTTAACATTTTCGAAGTCTGGAGGCGTTCGCTAGAGTTCATCCTAATCGCCTCGTTACTTTCCGACTGTTTCAGCCTTACCATCGTCAACAGTAAACTTTCTCTCCAGGCAAACACGAAGGAACCGGACTGCAAGCGATGGCGGTAGACTGTAGGGATGGTGCAACAGGGGCATCGGAAACGAAAGTAGGTCTGCTCAAATCAGTCCATGCCAGATATCCCTCAATTCGAGCTTGTTAGATATCACGTACCAGAAAATGCAGTTTACTTAGGTACCTACATTGTACCTACATTGTATGTGCATACTGACATCAAGCACCGAGGACCGCTGCAATCATTACATCTGATAGCTCCGGGGAGATCTACCTTGATATGTTCACTCGTCGATCAGCGTGAATGAAATCCCCATTCGGGTCACGACTTTCTGAATCTAGAAATATCAAGAAACCCATGATAGCATGATCATCAGTCGTTGAATATCTGTTAGGAAATCGAGTCGTTCTGCATCGCTGGGGTCTGCACGGGACTGTGTCTCACTCTCACTAGACTGGATGAAGTCCGTTGGCGAGCACGAATCGAGCACTCTGATTGGCCGAATGTTCTCTACCATCGGGTTCGCCCATGCCTCACTCAACCTCCACCAACCCTCCGTTCGCCTGTGACCTCAAGACCGGTCCGTAACCGTATCTCAGTCCTGTGTATAGATACACACGTTGGCCTCTCCGTAAAATGTCAGATCTTCTACCCAGAATACTAAGAGTGTATAAGGGCTCCGCCGATCTACCCCATCGTCCCTCAGTCCGGCACTGCTACTTTTCATACCTTAATCTTTCCATTCCCATCCAGTAGCTGTACATTCGTGAGATAAACTTTGCCCCATCAACATCCGTCAAACTGGCTCGTCTACGATTCTCCCTGTGCGCTTGCGCACGCTACTTCACAAAGCCTCGGGGTACATTGCGATGGCGAGGTAAAGACAGCAGCAGCAGCAGCAAAACCACCAAACCCACCGACGATGTTGCTGTCGGAGCTGGAGCTCAACCCTCACGACCAATAATCTCTGACCCTATCCCTCTCGACCCCAGAGACGCAGCCTACATCCGACTCAACTCCACCTACGGCGACGGGATCCCCGACCGAGAAAATTTTGACATCCTCTCTGAATCAGACTACTCCTTCACTACTGCGCCGTCCTCGCAGCGCAGCTCAGGGAGTTACTCCATTCCTCTCATCGGTGGTCCAGGGATGATGAGAGCAGACTCGTCCGCGTCTATTCCGACCATCTCGTCGATTCCTGTCAGGAGGCCGACTGAGATGAGGTCGAGGAGGCACAGCACCGCGAGGCAGATCAAGAGGCGCTCTGGGTATGCGCTTTCGACGTATTCGACGCATTCGCAGATGTATGCGCCGTTGTAGATGTGTCCGTCTCACTGCGTTCGTGGGAGTTGAGATGATTCGTATGTACTCCTCGCTTTCTCTCCAAATACCTTTCAACTCTTTTCTAACAGAAGCAGGCGTTGCAGATGTTCCCTGGACTCTGACTGGATTGGAGTTCCGGTTCACTCATTCTTTTATCCAAAAAAAAAAGTAATGACTTGGTGGGATATTTCTTTTGTTTTCCTTTTCGTGCTTGGCCGGTCTTCGATAGCCAAAGGCCATAAGCGTTCAAGTATTGATATGCCCCTTAATATTCTTATATATCACGTATTGCTTGTTGCATACAGCATGCGGTGATCCGACGACCCACTACGCGGAAGAAGGCAAGACGAGTTGAAAGATTCGGATTCACAGTGGTTGATGATGACGATGTTGACCCCATGCCTTTGGCGTATCCGTGGGTCGGTTTTTTATATGTCCATTAGATACCATTTCTCTTCGCGAATATCTTTATTTATGTCATATTTCCTACCCTATTCTTAATTTATTATTTATACGCCATACATGACAGTACCTCTTCTCTCTATGCAACCATACACGATAATCCATTCCATGCAAAAATCAGAAAGTACGTCTTCTCAAAACCACATTTGACAATCTACAACTTCCCCCCTCCGCCACCGAGTATCTCATCCCTCCTCCTAACATCCACATCCCTTGGCCCCTCGCCCTTGAACTTCGTTGTGACCACCCACTCCCTAATACCCCTCCTGCTCGGATCCGACTGCTCAACCTCCTTCCCCGGCCTCTCAAGATTCAGCACCGCAGTATACTTATCCACGCCCTTCCCCACGCCATCCTGATTCTTCTCCCCATACTCCCCCTTCCCCAGCACGATCGGCGAAATACACGCCTCCGCAAACGAAACCTCGCTCTCCCCGCCATACACCCTCGGCCTATCCAGGAACTCCAACAACCGCTCGCGCTCCCTCTGCAGCTCCGCAGGCGACGGGATCGGCGACGACGGGGACGTCACGGAGGGGGAAAGGTAGGGCGCGAGCGTCAGCGTGAGGAAGAACTGCGGCGGGAAGAGGATGATGCGGTTCTGGCGCGCGAGGTCGATCCACTTGTTTGGCGGGAGGAACCGCGCCGCCGTGTGCTCGATGCCGCCGTCGTGCGTGGGGTTCGGGATCACGATTGCGTCTTCCTCTTCGAGGCCGGATGATGGGACAGGCCCGGAGGTTTTGTCGGTCTTGTTGTTGCTGCCCGGGAGGACGGATCCCACGGGTAGGAAGTAGATGTACATCTGGGTTGTGAATCTCTTCGGGACGTTGGGGGGCGTCACCCAGCGGGTGAAGGGGATCAGGGCGTCCGTGTCGGGCACGGCGCCCCATTTCTCGAGGAGGTCATTGAACTTGGTTTTCCCTGAGTGTACGGCTTTTCTACCTTCCTCGCGCTCCGCGTCGGTGATCTCGGTGAAGAGGCGGCCGGTGGTTTTGTTGTTGGCGAGGAGGATGCCGCATTCTTCGAAGGTCTCGCGCACGGCGGCGAGGCGGTAGGCTGGGCCGTCGCGGTGGCGGTCGGGGGAGTCGACGTCCGGGATGGGGCCGTCGTGCGATTTCGAGAGCGCGCCGCCGGGGAAGACGTGTGCGGAGGCGAAGGAGGAGGATGTTCGGACGCGGTGGAGGAGGAGGATCTGGTTCGTTGGGGAGATGAGGAGGACGCTTGGGGATTGTTAGTTCGGGGGGATGGATTGATGATGGATGTAAGGTGTGGAGTACCTTGAGCTGGGTCGTGGGACGGGAGGGACTTTCGGGGGCGTTTTGAGGGGTTTATGGTCTGCTGGTGTGCTCATTGTGCGTATTTGGGATTGTATGAGCCCTTTGGAGGGTTGATACGGATGCAATGGCAGCGGGAGGGAGGATCGTGAGACCAGGCGTCGACAGTGAGCTATGGTTCGAATTGAACCGAGATGATCAAGTCTCTGTGTTCGAGATTTCGTTGGAATAAACGATCGAGTAGGGCGGAGTATTGGCATACTCGACCGGGTTCGTACGTCCTTTATTGATGCGTGGATTAGCCATGGTCGTTTGGTGGATGAGCACTCATGGCGGGGAGCTTGGAGATGCCGAGGTTGGCGTGAGGTCGAGTAGCTCTTGAACCACTCAACTGTGGTCGCCGGGTAACTCAAGCGAAGGAAGCCGCCTCAGTTCCTGGTCACCAAGCAATTAAATCAGTAGACACTGACCTGAGTGAGGCACGAGATATATGTCGAGTACAACAAAGGCTTTCAAGAAGAACAAAAAAATTATGAAATCAAGTCCAGCACAACATGTATCGCGATTCATAAAAACACACTGCACGGTAACGTGGTTGGAAATATTTGGTATCATTTGCTCTTCCTAGCTTGTCCAATCATCTAAACCATCAATCATAAACATTGCGATTAAGCAAGCCACCCATACGCCTTTTTTTTCTATGCATTATGCTGCCTCTGTCTAAGAGTACAACTTCTTGTCGAAGCTGTGGAGACCGTGGACACCACCTTCGGCCTGGGCGCTGGCAGTTCGGAGCTCGAACCTGACGGTGCCGTCAACGACACCCTGCCTGAGCTCAGTGAGGCTCTGCACGCCAATATCTTGGAGAGAGTGCTGCACACCAGCCATCAAGTAAGGAACGAACTTGGTGATGGAGCCACGGTCCTGGACCAAGCCAGATACACCCTGAGCAACAAGGACGCGATCGCCCTCCGAGAAGTACCGAGCAGTGCCGGCGTTGCTGGCCTTGGGATCCTTGCTGCCAGCACCAGCCTTCTTATCCTCCATGGCATCAATGGAACCCATACCACGGTAAGCCTTGACGAGCTTGCCGTCGTTGTTGACGAAAGACACGCCAGGAGACTCGGTGGTTCCTGCGAGGAGACCGCCCATCATGACGGCGGAGGCACCGAGGGCCAGACCCTTGACGATGTGTCCAACGTTTTGGATACCGCCATCGGCAATGCAAGGAACACCAAATCGCTTGGCGAATTGGGTGACATTGTAGACGGAAGTAGCTTGAGGTCTGCCAACGGCCATGACTTCCTGGGTGATGCAAGCGCTTCCGCTTCCCATACCAATACGAAGTCCGTCGACACCAGCAGCAATCAGAGCTGCAGCCTGTTCGCGAGTGACGACGTTTCCGCCGATCACATCGATCTCAGGATGAGTGGCCTTGACGTACTTGATCATCTCGATCTGGTACATGCTGTTACCCTGGCTGCTGTCGAGAATGACGATGTCCAGTCCAGCATCCACAAGCTTCTGCAGACGGCTCTTATCTTCGGGGCGGGTTCCGATGGCGGCAGCGCAGATGAGCTGCTTGGAGTGGGGGAGCTTGGAGGCCAATGGGTAGTTGAGGTTCTTCATCAAATCGGAACGAGAGAGGAGTGCAATGAGGTTGAAGTTCTCGTCTACGATGGGAAGCTTTCCCTTCTTGGACTTGCTGAGGATGCCGTTGGCCTCCTTGAGATCAACACCCTGGGGTGCTGTGACCAAGTCCGTGGACATGACAGCGGTGACGGGATCATCCAAGTTGTCATGGAACTGGATGTCACGAGGAGTGATGATTCCGACGAGCTTGGAACGGAGAGTACCATTCTCTAGACATGATGTGTCAGCTAGTTCGACACAAAAGCATGATAGATGTTTTGCGGTAATGGTGGATCAGATAAAACAGATTTCCACAGTTGGCGGAACCGTTGCGGATGAACGAAAGTTAAAAATATATGAATAATCATCATGTTACGAGGGGTGGGGCGCAAAGAAAAAAAATTGAGGGAGCTACTGACCTGTTACGGGGAAGCCACCAAAACCCCACTTCTCTTTCAAGGCTTTCGCCTCAGCAACGGTAGTTTTGGGAGAAATGACAACAGGATCAAGGATGAAGCCGTTCTCGTAACGCTTGACCTTGCGAACCATCTCAGCCTGCTCGTCTGGTGAGCAGTTGTGGTGAATGACACCGAGACCTCCCAGAAGCGCAATATGGATAGCCATGTTGTGCTCGGTGACGGTGTCCATTGGCGAAGACACGAAAGGAGTCTTCAGTGTGATTCGCTTGGTGATTGGGGTATCGAGGGAAACATCCGAAGCAGCAAAACCTGGGGACGAATTAGGTCTGCGAGCCCATCCCCATGGTCGAGTTCTACATACCAATGTAGCCGGGAAGCATCAGGAAATCGTTGTAGGTGAGGCCACCGTTGGCCTTGGAGTCGAGCAAGGTCTTGACATCGATGCCATCGCGAGCCTCGCTCTTGAGAATCTCAAGAGCCTTGGTGTAGTCGAGAGCATCCTTGGTGGAGGAGTGCTCCATGGAGTCGCCGTTGGTGATGGGAGCCATTCCGGGCTAAGATGTGTGTAGTAAAAGGTGGAAGTTGCGAAGTTGAGAAAGACAGGAAAAAAAAGGTTGGCAGATGTTGCGCAACGGGGTATAAGTTTTGAAAGATGTACGGAGTATCTCTTGGAAAGAATAGACCAATAGTCGGAGGTAGCAACCTATGGCCGGGAAAAAGTGTGAGGCTTTTCCCAAGAGCAAAAAAAGTTCGAGGCTGCGAGAAGATTTATTAAGTGTGGGGGACGTTCTAGCGCCTTGGCATGGTCATGCTGGCGTCTTATCACACGTGACGATAACAGACAGAAACTTTCTTTCCGTCGCCCCTTCCAAGTTCGGACTCCTGGAATACGAGGCGGAAAGAGGCGAATCGCCGTCGCCGCGCCTCATCCTTCTGTCGATTAGTCAATCCAAGTATTTGACTCGTATCGTAATGATGAACAAGCAATTGCTCAGATGTCGTCGAATACAAGTACTTGCCCATGCATGATGAGATGACTACTCTACTACAGACGCAACGATGCGGCTGGTCACGGGATCAGGATCTGAGCAAGCTGTGCACAAGCCTCAAGGTAAATACAGAGGGAAAAACAACAATAAAAAAAGGCCCGGCCAATCACAGCGCAACGTAATAATATTCAACTCGCCCACTTGGTCGAGTTGCTATGACCTGGTAAGGATTCGGAATTCGGACTGGATGAAAATCATGAACCAAGAAGACAAGTAATTAATGAATACCTAGGTAAATAGATAAATCAAGAAATAAATGAAGCTCTAACCTGGTCATACACTCAATGGCATGACGTCCCCCCTCCCCCGTCATTGGTCGTCGGGTGTTGATGAGGGAGGGGCGCGTGTCGCTCTGTTTTTGGTCTCCAAGGGCAACCGCGACCGACGCATCCCTGCCAAACTCCAGCTTGGGTAAACACAAACCTCCAGCGCCCAGCGCCCGAGTTCTCGATTCCTATCTTGTCGTCTCTACGGCTTTCCCACCACGAAAGGCATTCCACATTTCTCATTTTAACTTTCTACAAGTCGTGCGGTTCTCTCACTGTACTGCCCGATTCTTGCAATAAGCCTTTCGAAAGGCATTCTGTTTGTTCGCATTGCGGCTCATATCTGCTGGCAGGCACCACCGAATCCATCTTCTAATATCCCGGCCTCGAAAACGGCCTCCAAGACGTCACTCAACATTTAGAACAAAGAATCAACAGCCTTCCGCCTCGTGCGACGCATGTCGCCTCGAATAATACATAACGCCCGCCGGTGACTCCATCGCTCGTCATGAGCTACACTTCCTACGCGCCGCGAACACGGCTTGGTCACCAGGCGACATCACCCTCACCTCTACGCCAGAGCTCAGTAATCTCCAACGGATCTTCAGCATACTCAGGAGGTTCAAATCAATACCCAGTCAGTCGCTCCAGTACTCAGTCAAGCAATGGCTCGACTGGGTCGCCAACGAAGCCAGCGCACCGGAGAGGCCTGAGTGAGGCCACGGCTCTATCGCAGCCACAAACAGATAGCTACTTTGGACCCGACGATGCAGATCCAGGAACTGCATATAAGAGCATGCGTATGGCGCTTCGTCCACTTCAACAAGCCCCCCAGAGCTCACCAGCACCCGAGAAGCCGCTTCATACAATGTCCAGCAGTCCGACGCACACACGCTCTCAGAGTGTTGAGTCAATCACATTCTCGCCTTACGATGGCTCCGCTTCACCTCCCTCAAAACCACGGCCTCTGTCTCTTGCCATCTCACGTTCTGATTCTATGCGTGCACCCACTCGCGACCATTCTTCGCGGCCCGCGGCTTCTACGCACCTAGAAAGGCCGGATCTTCAACGGTTCGGCAAATCATCTACCGGCCATCTACGCACACTCTCCAAATTTGCAGAATCGGCAACAGAGCAGGACTTTGCCATCAAATCCCCTGAGCAGGAGGTTGTTGGACTGCATGGACGAAGAAGGTTGCAGAGATCAGACAACTCACAAGGGAAGAAGACAACTACAGGTTGGTCCAGCAGGAATTGGATGGACCAACAGCGACAGTTTCTGCAAGCCTACGAGTACCTGTGTCACATTGGAGAAGCTAAGGAGTGGATAGAAGATATCATTCACAAGGACATACCAGCAGTGGTAGAGTTGGAAGAGGCTCTAAGAGATGGTGTGACATTGGCTGAAATCGTCCAAGCTATCAATGGCCGTACTCTCCGCATATTCCGAGATCCCAGGTTACAATATCGCCATTCAAACAATTACGCACACTTCTTCCAGTTCCTATCCGAGGTTGAACTGCCCGATCTCTTCAGATTTGAACTCATCGACCTATACGAGAAGAAGAACATCCCCAAGGTCATCTACTGCATCCATGCACTATCTTGGCTATTGTTTCGCAAGGGCATTGTCGACTTTAGGATTGGAAATCTCGTCGGCAAGCTGCAATTCGAGGACCACGAACTCGAAGCCATGCAAAAGGGCCTCGACAAATCAGGTGTTAGCATGCCTAATTTCTCCAGTATGCAGGCGAATTTTGCGGTAGAGCCGGAACCAGAACCAGTAGAATCAGAAGAAGATCGTATCGACAGAGAACTCTCCGAGAACGAAGCCATCATCCTGGATCTACAGGCCCAAATCCGCGGCGCTCTTCTTAGAATCAAGCTCGGAAACATGATGCAGGAGCTTTGGGAAAACGAGCATCTTATTGTTGACTTGCAATCGCGTGTTCGTGGCGATTGGGCAAGGCAAATTGCCTACTACCGCCTCGATATGAAGCGCTTTGCCGTCCAACTTCAAAGTGCAGCGCGTGGTTTCTTGGTTCGCTCGAGACAGCGAGGTGAAGAAGAGTTCTGGGCCCACCATGAGCCTGAGGTAGTCAAGGTACAAAACCTGTTCAGGGGACGAAAGGCCAGGGCACAAGTACAGTTCATCAAAACCCAAATACAGCGACAGGAGAACGGCATCCGACAATTCCAGGCCGCCATACGAGGCGCACTGCAGCGACTCAAGGTGGGCAATGACTATGAGGAAACTCGGGAATCTGAGATCAACGTGCCATACCTCCAAGCCATGATTCGCGGCGCCATCGTACGACAGGCCATCGACCGACAGTATTCGGAAGTAAAGGAGAACGAAGTCGCCATATCGCAACTACAGGCCACCGCTCGCGCTATGCTGATCCGTCAGAATATGCGAATTGAGCAGGAGAGCCTTCGCCAACAAGAATCGATGATAACCCTCTTACAGGCTGCTGCCCGAGGTGCCATTGCAAGGCGACAGAACGCTGAGACACAAGAAAAGCTGGTAAGCACCGATGCCAATTGGTCCTACTTCGTTTCGAAAATCCGGGGTGACTCTCTGAGAGCCTCTCTCGGACAAATTAGGGAGGCCCTCCAGGCGGAAGAACCTCAAACTATCAGTCTCCAAGCTGTTGCAAGAGGAGGAAAGGTCCGGTCTGAGGTCGCACAGAAGCTTGAACAGCTTGAGGGCCAGCAGGAAAACATCATCTCATTGCAAGCCTACAGTCGCGGTTTTCTGTCAAGACAGAAGCATTTCTCTGACCTCAAAGCGTTACAGGCCGAGACTACAACCATTATTGACCTCCAATCTGCATGCCGTGGCTTTTCCCAGCGTCAGCGGACATTTGATCTGCTTTGCGAGCTTAACACCCAAGAACCCGAAATCGTACAGCTTCAGGGTTTGGCACGAGGAATGATGCTCCGCATGGAGATTGGCGCATTGCTTGGGCGCGTCGAGGAGCATGAGGACATGATCGTCGAACTCCAAGCTCTTGCACGCGCAATGCTGGTCAGGCGCAAATTCGTCGAGAAGAAGCAGTTCTACCGAGAGAACATGGAGAAGGTCATCAAGATACAGAGTTTCGTCCGAGGACGACAACAAGGAGAGGCTTACAAGAGTTTGACAAGCGGAAAGAACCCTCCCGTCTCGACAGTGAAGAACTTTGTGCACCTCCTCAATGACAGCGACATAGATTTTGATGAGGAAATTGGTATGTACACATCCCTTCCAGCGGACTACGCGATACTAACATCTGCCTTTAGAATTCGAACGCCTCCGTAAGACGGTGGTGCAACACGTACGCCAGAATGAGCTCGCCGAGCAGTACATTGATCAACTGGACATCAAGATCGCATTGCTAGTCAAGAACAAGATCACTCTTGACGAAGTCGTCAAGCATCAGAAGCATTTCGGCGGACATGTTGGCACCCTCCTCAGCAGCAAGGACATCTCCTCCAAGGATCCCTTCGATCTCAAGGCTCTGAACAAGAACTCTCGCAGGAAACTCGAGCATTACCAAGAGCTTTTCTTCCTCCTCCAGACCCAGCCGGCATATATGGCACGCTTCTTCCGGCGTATGCGAGAGCAAGGTCTCGCCGAGAAGGACACTAAACGGATCGAGCAGTTGACCATGAGTCTCTATGGGCTCGCTCAGAAGCGACGTGAGGAGTACTATTTGCTCAAGCTTGTTTCGCGTTCGTTGAGAGAGGAGATTGATGCATGTGCAACTCTACAGGATTACACTCGTGGAAACTTCTTCTGGAACAAGCTCTTCAACAGTTACGTCCGCTCGCCACGCGATCGCAAATATTTGAAAGACGTGTTCGGGCCACTCATCAAGGAAAACATCATCGAGAACGAAACGTTGGACTTGGAGAGCGATCCCATGCAGATCTACCGGTCTGCCATCAACAACGAGGAGCTCAGGACGGGTCAGCGAAGCCACCGCGACCCCAATGTCTCCCGTGATCTAGCGCTTAAGGATCCCGAGACTCGAGAGACCTTTATCCATCACTTACAAGATCTTCGAGACCTTGCTGATCAATTCTTCGCCATCATGGAGGAGTTCTTGCACAAAATGCCTTTCGGTGTCCGGTACATTGCCCAGCAGACCTTTGAGGAACTTCGTCTCAAGTTCCCGTATGAGGCTCCTGATCAATTGCTTCAGATTGCAGGACATTGGATCTGGAAATCGTACCTCCAGCCTGCATTGCTACAGCCTCAACACTGGGGTGTGGTAGACCGCGGTCTTTCCCCTCTCATGAACAGAAACCTTGGACAGGTTGCAAAGGTCCTCGGACAAATTGCCGCTGGCAGGCTCTTTGGTGGCGAGAACGTCTACCTGCAGCCGCTGAACAAATACGTAGCAGAGGCAATCGACCGCCTGCAGGAGATCTGGACAAACACAATCACAATCCGGGACCCAGAGTCGCAATTCGAAATCGATGCATTCAACGACTTGTACGCACGAACGAAGCCTACGTTGTACATTAAGCTCGCAGACATTTTCGCCATCCACAACCTTGTCGTCGACGACCTTCCCGTGTTCTGTCCCCTCCAAGACGACCCCCTACGTGAGGTAATCCGGGAATTGGGCAGTGCGAAGAACAACGAGAGCGAACTTCTCCACGTCAGCTCTACTGAAATCACGCTGACTCTACATGCCAAATTTCACGAGCAAGAAGGTATGTTACTGTTCCTGTCTGATTCCTTTTCTCACGCTAACATTCATAGATCCCGATGCTGCAGTCAAGGCCCTGTTCATGGAGACCAAGCGATACGTGTTATACATCATTCGCATACAGACTGGAGCCAATCTAACGGAAATTATGGTCCGTCCTATCACGCCTGATGATGAAGACCGATGGGATGCTCTCGTCCGCGAGGAACTGGCAGTACAGCGAAGAGACCGTAATCGCAACTCCAATGTCCGCTCGTCTGCCGCTTCAACTTACACGACTGACATGGCTGCTACGTCACTCCTCGACATGGACTACCCTACACTCAAACGCTGCGCTCTGGAGAACATCGTTCAGCTGCAGCGCGTGGGCCGCCTTTCGCCACACAACAATTACCAAGACCTTCTCAACGCCATTGCTGTGGACATCCGAACCAAGCACCGTCGCCGCATCCAGCGCACAAGGGAACTTGAGGGTGTGCGAGCAACGCTTGCTGCCTTGGACGAAAAGGCGCACTACTTAGACAGCCAACTCAAGTCATACAATGACTATGTAGAGCAAGCCATGATCACTCTCCAGAACAAGCGTGGCAAGAAACGCTTCCTCCTTCCCTTCACCCGACAATACAACCACATGCGAGAGCTACAACGCGCCGGCCGTGAGTACAGATTTGGTTCCTTCAAGTATTCAGCACGCAACCTCGCCGAGAAGGGCATCCTCGTCTCGTGGCAGGGTTACAACGAACGCCAATACGACAGGCTTGACATCACCATCTCCTCGAATCAAACCGGAACCTTCGAAATCCAGGGTTCCCAAGGTAGCATGATGATCCCTGGTGCATTTGCAGAGGTGCCGCTGGATGGACTTCTGCAAGCTCAATTCGACAACCACCAATTCATGAACTTGTTCGGCGAGGGCAAGGATGGTGGAGGTGCCGGATGCGTGCGACTGAACGTGAACCTGTTTCTGCATTTGATATTCAAAAAGTTCTATAGGGACGAGTAATGGAGATACCCTGGGGCTACTGGTGTTGGAAATACATAACAAAGGAGCAACGGCTGTGACTACTGACAAGGCAAGAGAAGGAAAAATAAAAGAGGAACGCTCGGGGAATGATGGAGGACAGCATATCCTAAGGTGTTTTTTTTTTGTGCTTTTGGCGCTCACATATGCATATATCATGGATACTCAAATCGGGGGGTGGAATCGAGGCGGCCCAGGTGTTCTTTCTGGTTGTTTTTTTGGCTCTTTTCTTCATTTTATTTCCCTTTTAATCTTCTCGCGCTCTTAACGTTCATGTTCTCATGTCCCAGACACACACAGACACACCATACACATACCACACTCCTGCACTTTTACGATTACGACGGACGGACGAACCAGCTTAGCTGGAGTAAGGGGAGGAGAGGGAGAGGGTGAATAGGAAGGAAGGAGTATCAACATCAACATCAAACGAAACATCAACAAAAATCATCATCATCATCATTATCCTCCAGACTGCCAACATAATTTTATGTGTATGTGTACGTGACTTTACTACCACCGCTGCCGCTGCTGCCTACACGCACGCACGCGCGCTACAGACAAACCGTGAAGATAAAATATGCAATTTAGTTACTCACAATATAATTGTACACCACGAATGCGAGATGAAGTTGTTATTTGTTGAGAGATACCAAAAACAGGTCTTCTCCCGTTTTTTACTTCTTTCTTGCGTAGTTTATAGCGAGAAACACGGTGGGATTACCGTCACTAACTAGCATACCACAGGGGAGAAAGAAGACGGGGGCTTCGGTGTGTCGTATTGTTCATTTTTATTAATTCTTTCGTCGTTTTTTATGTACATGTATGTATGTATATGTACGGTCCGGTCTGAAAACTGTAGGAAAGATCAACCAAAAAGTCCGTGAACTGAGCCTCGGGAAAAATATGCAAGATAAAGATATGGCTAAGTAAGTCGTGGGAAAACATAACCGCCGCCTGGAAACGCCGTCGCTGGGCCGGGAAAAAACCGAAAATGGTCGGAAGATGTGTCGTATGTACAATACACATGTCGTACGCTTACATGTGCCGAGTAGATAGACGTATGTATGGATAGATGGATCGACACCACAACCTCTCACTCCCTCCTCCTCCCCCTCGGACTCTCCTCCCTTGGACTCCCATTCTCCCCATCCTGGGGATGAAACTCAATAGCCCCATAATCACTCACGCCCACCCCCACGCCCCGCAGATCCGCCCCCGGCATCAGCCGCTCGGTCGCGCCCTCCGCCTGCGCCTCGATGTTCTCGCGGAGGATCTTTCCGCTGCGGCGCGCGACGAAGGCTACGAGCGCGATGCCGACGAGCAGCGCGGCGGAGAGGAGGAGCAGGTTCACGGGGATTGGGTCGTTGGCGAAGGTGCGGTGGGTGAGGGCGTCGAGGGCCGACTGCGCGAAGTTGAAGAGGCCCGCGAGGCAGATTACCAGCCCGTAGACTTTGCCGAAGGTGGCGAAGCCGAAGACTTTGGCGGCGTAGTCGCTGTTGGGGAGGGTAAGTTAGTTGGGGTATTTTGGGGGTTGGGTGGGACGGGGGAGGGGGAGGGGAGCGGACTTACGAGACGGCGGTGTAGTAGAATGGGCGGTAGAGAACTAGGAGACTGACGTTGGCGTAGGCGGCCCATAGCTGGGGGATGACGCCCAGGACGCCGATGGTTGTTGCGACGATGACGAGGACGCTAAGCGTGGTCACCGTGCTGGTTCTGTCGAGGACGAGGCCAATGAAGGGGATGGAGATCACGCCGCCGATGGGGAGCGCGAAGTCGAAGAAGTCGTTAACGGCCACGCCCTTTTCGTACCCGAGCATCTCGATGTACTGCGACCGGATCGTCGCGACGAAGTAGTTGATCCGCAGCATTTGTAGTACCGTGAACAGCGTGATGAGTATGAACCACGGCGTCCTGACCTGCTCGGCCGCTGTCCGCCCGTGGAGCGCACCCCACACGCCGGAAATGTTCTTCTTGACCTCCTCCTCTTTGGTCTGCGCGGCGCCGTCCTTTGTGCCTAGGAGTTCGGTGACCTCGCTCACGATGCTGTCGCGGTGTGCGCGTCGGGCCTCCTGGAGTCGGCCGATTATGGCCTCGTCCTCGGCCTCGTCGTCCGATTCGTGGATCACCTCGTGGGATTCCTCGGCCTGCGTGACCAGCTCTCCCACCGTCTTGTACGAAGTAGCCGGCATTAACAGCACCTGGACTACGAGGATGTAGACTGGCACCACGAGATACGCGAGGAAGAACTTGCTGAGCTTGAAATCACCGTCCGTGGCCTGGTAGATCAATCGGTAGATGAGAAACATGGCGCTGGAGGAGTCGAATGCGCCCGTCAGGAGTGCGAGGATGGAGCCGGAGTACTGGGGGAAGGTGTTGCTGAGCTGGAAGGACGGAATGAAGACGAATGGACCGCCCAGGGCGAGGAACAGGTATCCGGGGATGTAGCCGTCGAATGGCAGCTTCGAGGCAAAGGCGAGTAGCAGAGCTCCAGCGGCCAGAGATATAGCACCGATTATGCTGCTCACGCGTGGTCCAAACCGATCCAGTATCGTGCCTACGGGAAGAGCTGCGACGTTCGTAGATACAGCGGCGATGGTGAACATGAGGTTGAGTCTATTTGAATTGTCAATTGAATCCGTTCTAATGTTGTTGAAGCTAAATCGAAGTGTTCACCGACCGTAGATCCTGTTGATAGCACAGTGGCACATCTGCATCGAGCTCGTCTTTTGTACATTGGTCTCTGTACACCTGTTCCGCGATCAAGACAGGCTTGATGGCCGCATACCCGAAGACGACGCCAGCGGCAAGCAGGCAGTATATGACCGCGAGGAAGACCTGAACTATACACAACAATTAGCAGAATCCAATCGAAAGGGAGACATTCTCTTCACATACGCATTCTCTTCCACTTCGGCACCTCGAACGCAGCGACGGGCTGCTCGAACGCGGGCTCCGTCCACGTCCCAACAGGATTGAAGCTCATCTTGCGGTGCCTGCTGTCCGGGCTCGCCTCTCTGCTCCACGGCTGGTACTCCTCCATCGTCGTCAACCTCTCTGACAGCGACATGGTGGCGAATTATGTGTGCGGTTTCCCCGCAGGCCCCGGATCAGAGAGAGGTGTAGTGGTTGCGAGGCGCGGGCGCCTAGTGCGGACGTGACCTGGTGACGTCGCGGAGACGGCACTTTCTGGTAGCGGGCGAGGGTCAATTGGGCGGGAGAGATTGGAAGGGGAGAGGAGAGGAGAGGCGGAGTTTTAAGGTATAGGTGGGAGGTATAGGGAGTATTGGTACTCAAGGTGTATATAATGCATGGTGGTGGTGGTGGAGAGGAGAGGAGAGATATGAGCTTGGCTTGCGTGGGCGATATGCAATCTTTGACAATCGGGGACATGGCAGCCATGGGTGTAGGAGATTCCCCATCCTCGTGACCGCGATGGTTGCACCGTGGGGCATATTCATTACGTCCTGCTGGCTACGCATTGGGCTATTGTGTATGCATGACGTGCAGAGAATGGTCATACATATTCATTGTTTTCATCCTCTTTGCTGTATGTATTCTTCCGTCAATTGTTGTTACCATTTCAACCATCGTCATAACAATACCTAGTCCAACTGTTATCTCCCACCAAAGATTGCGCGAGTCATGCACAGAATGGTTGAATCGGGAGCTTGGGCCATGCGATCGTCTCGTCCCATCTCATCCCAGAGCATCATCGCATATCACATATCAATCAAGCACTTCACCATGGTCAAGAAGATCCAATCTTTTCGTCGTCAATAGAATCGACTTTCCTTGCAAATACGCAAGACTCTTTTTTTATTCCATGGTGTTGGTCATTACGTTATGATTAGAGACATTCAATGTCCAAAAACAACAAAGAACAGAACAAGACAAGAAACCCCAAACCCGAACTCCCATTCCCGAATGCATCTTGTTTTTTGTGACGGTTATTTTTTTCGATATGTTGTTGTTGTTGCCTGATCCCTTTTGATCATTTTCCCTCCAAGTTTCGAAGTTTGCTCGAATTGTAGTACGGAATCGCTACTGACAACGATCACGCAGACACTCGCTAGCCTCCAGTGTAACCATGTGGACTATTGATTGACAGTTGCCGCATCACCGCCTAAGCCTCAACCGACTTGGGGGCAGTGTTCGCCTTCTTGTTCTTGTAGAACAGCGAAGGGAGAAGAATGGAAGAAACGGTGAACAAAATGCTATCAGAAAAGTTAGCTCCGTATTCTAATACAGAACGATGGCCACTCTTCTCCAGACTTACCAAAGCGCAATGCTCAACCCCCAGATAGTCTTCGCCTGGAAGCAGTTCGCCTTGGTCGTGCCGGCCCAGTGGCGGAGATCGAGGTTCGAGCCGGAGTGGTTGAGGTTCTGCGCGACGGAGACGGTGAATGCGTACGCGGACTGCGCCTCGGCGGCCTTGTTCGCGTTGCCAATGACGTAGCAGTTGAGGTAGGAAAGGGGCTTTCCGACGGTGACGGCGACGACGATGAAGGCGATCAGGAGGAGCGAGTCTACGGCCGACATGACGAACAGACCCAGGTTGGCGCCGGACCAGAAGAAGGCGATGCTGACGCAGATGTAGAGGGTTGCGATGCAAGTCTGGGGATTGGGTTAGTTTTCGATATATAATGTACTAAGATGGAGAAAACATACGACGCTGAGGGTGCCGACGAATTCTTTGGGGGGCTCGACACCAGTCGAGACGATCAGATCGACGAAGTTGGATGTGATACCAATGATGACGATCATGGCGACGACTTGAAGGACTCGGGTGAGGCAGAACAACTTGCTCAAGGGAGCGGCTCCGTAGCTGGGGATGGAAGACAACATGATGAACGATTGTTTTTTGAACTTTTTGAAGAGATCGTCAAGAAGAACCTTTTTCGTAAGAGAATGAAAGTCGGACTGGGAAGTCGTTCAGATTGGCAAAGAATGGATTCGTTTCCGTGTGATCTGCACTGCAGAAAAGAAAACGCGATAGAGAGAGAGAGACGAGATGAGACCTAGGAAACAAGGAAATAAAGAAAGAGAAGAAAGAGAAAAAGGAAAACTAAAGAGACGATCGAGTTTGAATGTTTTGAGTTTGATGATGCCATTCCCAATGACCAGCAGACCCTCCATTTATATACTCAACCTCCAACCTCCCACCCTCAATACATCCATACATTCATAACTCTCTACATTCACAAAAAACCCAATGCACACTGACCGTGCTCTCGACGTTTCTATTCTGGTTCCCCGCCAGCCATTGTAGAAAGACACTCTTTCTCCATTCATTCGTTTCATCGCATATCGAGTAGTCGCTGGCCCAGCCAACCACACGTCCGCATCGCCTTGCTTCCAAGAAAAACCTCCGAGTCGCCTACTAACAAGCCGCACAGACGGAACGCACGGTCGGGCCCGGCGCCTACAGCGCACTAGTCACCTCACCCACCCATACAGTATACAGCATCGCATCAACACGCACCCTTACCAAATCAAACAAACCAGCGCAGCGCCAATAACCCTTCCAAACACTTCATCGTACCCTGGCTTGCTTCGTATGGTAGCCGTCGTTGCCCCGTGGGATCGCACTCCAAGAAAACGCCACATAGATCCTTCAGGTACGACGATTCCCATGTCGACCGATTGACTGGCGCGCTGGCGGCACACTGGGACGCTTCCCCGACGTAGGTCGACCCACCCACGCATCCATCCGCCCAGAATCGCGCGCGGGAGGGGAGGAGATGGGTGCCTGCCTGTTGGCTGGACTGGAATGGGGTTTTTGTTGAGGCTCAATGGGCGCGCAGGGCGGGCGAGGTGTTACAGGTGGACTGGAACTGGCTTGTTCGGGTTGTCGCCGGTAGGGTTTTGATGGTGCCTAGGGGTCTAGACTTGATCGTCGTTGGAGGTGTGGGTATGACTTAGGTATGTATGGGGTGATGGGATGGGATTGGATTGGAAGTGGTTTGTCGAGTTCGTAGAGTTAGATGTAGTGTTTGGGTGACTTTAGGTAATCGGTGTGCTTTCTTCGAGAGGCACTTGAGCTATTGGACGAAAATGGGCACGGTAAGCTGTTTTGCATATGCATGTGTATTGATTGAAGATATTGCCAGGGCGGTCATTGATGCACTGAGATGTTTGGGTGATGTCATTTTGTGCTTCGTAGTCCTATGGCTTTAGATTCTGTTTGAGGTGAAATGTGTATTCCTCATGGATGGAAAGTGATTGGTAAATTAAGGGAAATAGAAATTTGGGTGATAGGGAAGGGTGTAAGATATATGATGATGAAAATTTTAGACGAAATAGATGGTAGTTGAAAGGTAGAATAATTTTTGCTTGATTAGTTGGTATGAATGTGTTCTGGAGGTTGACATGAACGGACCTGCTCGAAGATGACACTTCAACCGCCCAATTTGAAGCAACAGTCAATCATATTACAGCAATGAGAGAGTGCAAATGCATAGATAGCTTCCTACACAGTAACAATTAAACATCACGTTTGTGTTCATTCAAAGATAATATAGCCTCCCAATATTATAGCATAATTATTCGTATTACAATAGTTAAGGTATGCGTGAATGTACGTAGACCATTAGATCACTGTTCCTACAAGAGAAACCAACACATAACCCTGTCCAGCAAAGCAATGGCAATATCATACACATCATGATCAACATTTCTGTTCTCTTACATTGACCGTCCTGCAGTCTTCGAGAACTCGTCTTACTCCAGGTCGATCGACGTCATCTCGCACGTCGTCTGCCGCAAGGCCTGGCCGTCCATGCACTCGTCCAGGTAGCAGTCGCCAACAAGTTCATATCTGCTCGTAGGAGAATCCTCAGAAGTCCCGGCTCGCAAGACGAAAGGCACATTGCCTCCTTCGAGCACCCAGATCTCGTCTCCTGGTTGTGTGCCTGGGTGGACGAGAGCCATGCCGCCGTCATCAGTGAGACAGAACGCTTTCTGGAGCGTCGCCATTGTGATGATCTTGGTGAGACTGGGCCTAAACTCGCTACACGCAGTATAGTTGTCGGAATTGGGGTTGAGGAAGTTGGCGATGTTTTCGAGATAGGTCTCCATCAAGGCTTCGTCGGTCCTGGACCAAATGTAATCCAGGTTGGCGTCGAGCTCGAGGGCGGCATCCGCGACGAGCGTGCGCCAGAACTGGCGTTGGCGGGGCTTTCGAATCTCAGAGACTTCGATCGGGAGGGGCAGGTTGGCTAGTTGTAGCCATGATTTTATGGCCGGCATGGAATCGCTAAGGTTGACGGTGGTGCGGACGATACCGACATGTTGTATGGTTGCTACTCGGACGCCGCGGAGGCGAAGTACACTTCGTTCGATTATCATTACATTAGCAGGGCGGCCGTCGGCTGCCTTATACAAGGTGTATCGCTCCAGGCGATGGCGTTCGGCCCAAGTAGTCGCGATCTCTTGCGTGTGAGAGTAATCGCGCACCCACGATGGCAAAGGCGTATCGTGAGACCTGGTCCCTCGTGTACCAGTAAGAAACCGTAGGCTCGAGGGGTTGTCTTGCATAATAGCCACGGTGGCGTCGTAGTAGACAGACGCTGTGCTTTTCTCGTAATCCGGGACGAGCCCGGGGTATCTCTTCATGTCAGGAAGGCCGAGGAGCCCGTATATCCTGTCCCTCGGATCCTGACATTTCCTGTGCGCATATAGGCGAAGCAACGCGTCGAGGTCTTGGTAACGCTCCGCATTTATGGTCGTCTTGGTTCGTTCTGCGATGTCATCGTCTCTGAACTTCCAGAAGTGGGCGGGTATGCGCATCTGGGTCTCCGAGCAGCACGACATTACATGGCGTCTGCTCTGGATAGAGGCGTCTTTGACTAAATCGAAGTCGATTCGCCATGAGCCGTACATGAGAGATGCTTCAGGAGCAAGCAATATCTCTTGTACGCACCTGCATCATCGTTAATATATGGTTCGCCCGATGAGGAGAATGCATGCTTACCAGACGCGGGTCCACCACGACTCGGAAAGGAAACCGTGCATAACCAAAAAGGGTGTTTCATCAAACACGGAACTTCCACCTTCGGTAGGCCGCTGAAATCCGGGAAGGTCATACATATGCCTATCGCGGGAGAAATGCTCGATTAGGCCGAACGGATTTGGTGTCAACTTCTGCATATCGGGCCTGTACTGCGCTGTAGGGAAGGTTACGACTTTGTCTACTATGCCACCTACGTGAATGGCACTCACCATACGACCCGTCTAATGAGGCCCATGTTCCTTGTTCTAGGATATCATCACCCAACCCAGAGTCAACCCTTGATAGTCCAGACGTGGTGCAACTGTCCCCACCATCAGTAGGATATGCCCTGTGGCATTCCCCCAACCAGACATATACGCGAGATGACGATTTGTAGATCTCTCTCATTCGGGCAACCTGCGAGGAGCGCTCCTGCAGATTGCTCTGATCAATACATATGGCGTCTATCCATAGGCGCAACGGCGTATCGAGTAGGCGAAGGTGGAGCAGAGCTGCGAACAGGTTGGCCGTAACAGGAAACTCTTGTTTGTTTAGCAGTATCGACTCTGCACGTTCCTGCGACCCCCATGCGTAGGATAGAGTCTCATAACGGGGCGTAGACTTTAGCGAAACCACATCAAGCTGGCATGAGATTGGCTCGTCTGCCCTACCAGGCGCCAAAGTGAGTAGGCGAACATGATCGCTTTCGATCGGGAGGCCCTCATAGGAGAAACGCTGCCTCCAATCGTATGGAATGTGCTCCATAGCTGCGAGACCTGCTGGCAGTCATTGAATACTGGGGAAATTCTTTGGCACTGCGTTGCGAGATGGACCGTGTGGAAAGTGGCGATCAAGGGGATGGAACTGTGATATACACTCTTGGGTTTGCGTTCACATACGCATACTACGGGGATGGCCGCGTTTCATTTCGGGGGGAGAAGGTGTCTAGTACTATAGCAGATGCCCCAATAACGGTGCTTGAAAGAAGATGATTATACTGATTGGCTGGATATGCATGCAGTGCAACCATCCTGGTCCCTTTTTCGACAACAGCAGCTGAAAGCCGGGGGCCAAAGTAAGCAGCCTGATCGGGGCGACCGTCTACAGTTTTGGAACACCAACACACTGGATGGCGACCATACATCATAGTTGAAATCGCCGAGGTACGACCGTGGCAGAACTTGGATTCATTCCACGATCAATTGTGGTGCAGTCATCTGGCAATTGCCGTTGCAATGTGGTAGTGGTGGCAGTACAGTAGCACGGGGCCAGATCGCAAGGGCGGATAGACGCACAGCATCGCGGCCGCACGGAGGAGATCAGGCATCAACCAACACCATTCCACAAGCTATGAGACGAGGAGAAGCATTGAACGCGACACTTGAGGCCGTTCGTAGCCCCAGAAATGACGACAAGCCTGCCATGGGGAAGGATTGAAATTGATGTTGGTGAGAAGTTAGATCCTCCAATCACAGCGCGAGACTTCATCACTCAATTGGAGAGACGTCTGGGCAAAGTTTGAGGGCCAAGCCACGGCCCGACCAAACATCCGAAGCTAAGCTAGCCTGGCTAAGCGAGGCGCACCACTCGAGAATTGAGACTTTGCGAGATATCACGAAGAGTTGAACACCCGCCAGCCCGACAAGAACACCACCACTTTTTTCTCTAATTCCCCCCCGAATCCCTTCAACAACCGGCAAAATGGGTGGCGTTTCCGTCAAAGATGTCGATGTACGCATAACCATTGGAACCGCGCTCTCGATAGATCGCCAACGCTGACTTCTTGAACTACAGGCTCAGAAGTTCATCGCCGCATACTCCGCTTTGTACGATACACCTCGCACGATGGGAATATTTACAAGGACAAATGGCTGACTGTAGGAAATAGCTTGAAGCGTCAGGGAAAGCTCCCAATGTAAGTTGCACAATATCACATACTTTGAAAGGAAATTCATCATACTAACAATTGCGCCCACAGCCCAGGTTCGTCACGCTCCCGAGGGTGATTGATAAAGCCTGAATCCCGTAACTGGGGGATAACTTCAGCTTGCTGACCCTATCTACAGGCTGGGTTGATACCGTGAAGACTTCCCGTAAGTACCATACCCCCCCAGATATCTGACCGAAAATCGATATGAGCGACGAACATTTGGCTAACGACGTCAATTTTGCAGACTCCAACGAGCTTCCTCCCCAGGACCAGGACTGGTTCTACGTCCGCGCCGCCGCTGTCGCCCGCCACGTCTACATGCGCAAGACCGTCGGTGTTGGCCGTCTCCGCAAGGTTCACGGGTACGTTTTCCTGCCCCTCATTCCACAACTCAAAAAAATCAGAAAGCTAACGCATCCCCCAGATCCACCAAGAACCGTGGTTCCCGCCCCTCCCACCACGTCGACGTTCGTAACCCCCTCCTCCCATGAACCACCCATTTCACCCCCATCTCGCGCACAGAAAATACTAACGTGAATGCCCCACACCAGGCCTCCGGTGCCGTCGACCGCAAGATCCTCCAGGCCCTCGAGAAGATCGGTGTCGTTGAGCAGGACGAGGACAAGGGTGGCCGAAGGATCACCCAGTCCGGCCAGCGTGATTTGGACCGTATCGCCCAGACCACCCTCGAGGCCGAGGAGGAGGAGGATGACGAGTAAATTCGCCCTCTTTCCTTTTCTTCCTATATCATCTTTGGACCTCGGAACCCCCCCACACGCCCTTTCTGGATCGCGCGGCATCGAAGAGGGGGAGAAAAATATCCAACTCGGAACGAATTGACATAGACACGACATGATATGACAAGGGCGTTTTGCCTTTCGTTTGCCGCAAAACGAGAACGGGGACAGGGTCGATTGGGGAATTCTAAAAAAAGAGAGAAATGAAATGAAAAGAAATTTTTTCTTACATTATGTTCGCTTCACTATCACACATCATCATGGGTTTCATGGCGTTTTCGATACCTGTGCACACGTCGGGAGCATAGCCTAGGGGTGGATATGTACAATGAAAACGAAAGGGCTTGGGCCTTAAAAGTACCATTTTTCCCATTGCACGTCCATGACACCATGCCATGATCGATGAAATTCAATATGTTGAGGGTAAGGTGCTACAACACCAAGATAAAGACCATTGTACATTCGACTATGCAAGCCCGTCCGCCCGGGTAGCTGTAAGTAAACCTGAAAATATGCTATGCCAGTAGTTGCCTGTTCCTATTCCTGTCTTGACGCCAAACGCTACGCTTATAGATAGCAAAGGAAAAACTATGAAAACCCAAGTTATACAAGAAGATCGAAAGTGATGTTGCGTAATGACTGTCCCGTCCCAGTCGTCTAGAGTGGTACCCCTTTGTATCTGGTATATGTAATGACAGTCCTTGAAAAAACGCCGATGATGAGATACTCCAGAGAGCGTTAGATTGTGCCCTCATTAGCTCTGACATAGAGCTCGTCGATAAAGTGTGAATGCTTGATGCCGTTCGGCCTCGAGGATGCGAAAGTGTCGATCGCCTCTTGGACGTTGTATCCCAGCCGCTTGACTAGATAACAGACAAGTAAGAAGCCTGTTCGGTTGAAGCCGTAGTGGCAGTGCACTGCAATGAGCGCATCGCTCTTCTCGGCGTCCTTCTCCGCGCGAATTCTGTCGATCAATGAACAAAAGGTCTCGACCTCCTCGCGTTCGGGGGGATACTTGGAGATGGTGGGACATTTGAAGTAGCGGATACCGCCATCCTCGAGGCCTTGAGAGTCGTAGACGGGGACGTCATAGCTGATGTCAACAACGGCATAGATACGACCTGCCCACTCCTTGACGAATTGCTTGGGAGTATGTATGTCGTCGACTTCTCTGAGAGTCTTCATCGCGCGGAACGTGCTGGCGATTGGTGCCGAGACTGCCCTCACAGACTTCCATTTATTGAGATTCTTGACGTCCCATTTCCCTTCCGTTGCAAGGTGCTGCAGCTGCCAGCCGAGCGACAATCGTGAATCGACGTGCTCGGACAAGAAGGTGCCGATAAAGCCTGCAATGCTCCTTGCGGATGTAGGCGAAAATAGCATGGAATGGGATGCCGGAGAAGGGAATATATATGTTTTGATTGACTTGCTCTCAAGCTTCTCCGACTCGTCAGGGCTTAAGATTTGATGGATTTTCTCCACGTTTAATGCGGGAGTGACATGGTCATCTTCGGCTCCGAACAAGAACACGGGCACACGAAGACCAGTCCAGATATCTTCACCAGGGAATGTGTCTGCTATGCCGAGAGACATACGCCGCCACACCGCAGTTCTGCTTTGTTTGTTGAATCGCAACTGCATTTTGCGTGTCTCCTTGTCAGCTTGGGGGCCGGTCATACGTAGGACACTGTGGCTGTTGATACCTCCGCGGCGATCGTACTTGCGCATCAGATCGAAGATAGGTCCCGGTATGTTGGTGATCGTCTTGATGCCCTTGCGCTCCTTGTCGTTCAGAGGTCCAATCTTCGGACACACATCGACGACTCCTAGTATGTGGTCGTTTAGGAGATGTCCGTAAGGGGAAGTCGTAGAAGCCAGTAATGTGGCCAAAGAGCATCCCATAGAATGGCTGACCAGAACTACCCCTTGACCTGCAGCAACATCACGATGCGCCTCGATGGCCTCGACAAGAAGATACACAAGCGCTTCCGAAGTATATGCCTTCCAATCCGTGGGCTTGAAAGAGGACAGTCCGCATCCGGGAAGATCAATGGCTAAGCAGGACGCGACGTTTACCAGGCTGGTGAGAATAGAGTTGAATTGAGCAGCGGAACCGCCAAGACCATGGATGAAAACCAGAAGTGGGATAGGGCGTGGCTTATTAGGCAATTTGTCCTGTTGGCCATGCCGACGATAGAACGTCCGTATCTCTGGATAGGTAAAACCTGTAGCTGGCACGGTGTATGATCGAATTGAGGAATGTTTCTTCAATAGTGCTGGATCCGTAGCGGAGGCCTCTGGAGAGAATGGTCAGTTTCACGTGACCGCATGAACGGATCAGGACAAACGGAACTCTACTTACCATCATCGGATGGCTTCAGGATGGACTCGGTGGAGGAGTCTGAGAGTTTCCTGGGTTTCTTATTCGTCCACAGCCAATGACCAAGGGCTCCTGTACCAATCGTGCAGCAGATTGCGACCATGACAGTGATGGAAAGCTTCAAAGGATCCTGAGCAAGCTGGCGACGAAAGGACTGACCGAAGAGGCGGTCCCAGATGGGATTTAAAAGCGATGTGTCAAGGAGATAGGAAATGGGACATAGCACAGCTCGATCGAAAGCTTGGGCGAGCCGAGTCCTCAACAGCAGGAGCAGGGAATGTGGAAGCAACGTGGAGCCATTTTGGGTGGCCGAATAATCATGCATTCTGGCGAGCGTGCCAGAGGGCTGCATGTATATGCAACGTCTGAGCGGAGAGGCCTCGGTGGCACAGGGGTCGCGACGTGTCGGTGTATGTGTTGCTTGGGATGGGGTATATGGAGTGATTGGGCCAATGGTAGGGTGGGAGTGGAATCGTGCCCGGTTCTATGGTGAGCAGTTGTTTGGTGCCTGTGGCGGATGTAGCGGGCTGATCCGCGCACGTTGGAGCGAGCGGCGATCCCACTGCTGCTTCTGTTGCTCTTGGTGTTCTCGTTCAATTAGGCTCCGTGCTGTGTCTGACGTTGGAGAAGACCGCCTCATGTTTGCAAAGACGCGCAGGTGGTACAGACAGCGACGCTGACTGGGGGTTGAATTGATGACGGGCCACGGAAACAAACAGGATGTCACCGAAAGGGGCCGGTTGCTGCGACGGACGCTGAAAGTAGCTGGGCTTTCAAGGCGATCGTTCGAGTAGTCGTAATTATAATTGTCGTGACGTGACCACAGACGACTGCAGCAATCGGTATGGCTCCGTCGATGATGGGGAATTGTTGGTGGTGAGGCGCATCCAAGACGCAGTAATCAGATGGGCGCGTGGGGCACCAAGTCCGAGACCCGTACAATCTACAATATGTACGCCTTATATGTACGGAAGAGTAGCGAGGGATGATCGGTCCTAGGATGATTTGCGCAGACCCAAGATAAGACGAGGGAGGGTGCGAAGAGACAATGAGAGGTGAGGAGGTTGCAGATGTATCTGTGCTTTGTTTTTCCTCCTCTGTCTCTTTCTAGATTGGGCGCCAGTGACCACCCACCAAGGGCCGATGCTGCACAAGACGTTTTGGGCGGCGGAAGAAAAAAAGTTGGTGGCAGAGAGAGAGAAAGAGAGGGGGAAAAGAGAAAGGGAAGGATAGCGGCCGGATGATGTCAGTCACGCTCGGAATCGGCCCGGAGCTGGTGAGGAAACGGGAAGCTGTGCCCAATTTCCACCCAATTCATCCCAGATAATACTCGTATCCACAACCATTCATCAATCATCATCTAGTTCCTCCATCTTTCATCTCTTCTAGATCTTCTGCAAGTGTTCCCCTCCTCTTCTTCTGCATGACGCCTCAGCCCTACGCGCTCGCTTCCTGCATTGAACGGAAGATCTGTTTCAGATTGACCGAGAGCCTCGAGAGGCTTTAGAACCTTTATCCAACTTCGCCTCGTGTATCCGTCCATCTCGTCTGCTTCTCAATCTTCACATCCTTTTGCATATAAGGATTTCATCTCGATACTTCATTTCTCCTGCAATTGGTCGGCTCGTACCAACATAGTGATAGCTCTTGCTCTTGTCAATTCGAATTCCTCACATCAGCAGCGACCATGGTCTTACGGTGTCCTTTGCTTCGGGGTTGACGAACCAGCCAGCTTCGTCAATGTATCAATTGCAGACTTTGTAGATCGTCATGTCAGCCGGCATCAACCTTCCAACAACTCGACGGCAGCGGTCTTGCAAGTTGGTGGTGGCACTCGTTGAGGATGAAGGATGTTGTTAAAAGGCCTTCGCGAAATTCCCAAGAAGCCTTAGCTGATCGATTGGCCAAACCCAATCTAACCCCACGCCGAAGACAATTCCAGAATGTCGTTCGTTCGGGACTGTCACTCTGCACGTTGACGTCGTCTGATATCGTATCCAACCGCTTCGGCACTTTTTCAACTCCCGACATCGCAGCTCTGTCTGACCAGCAATGAATGCCACCATCGAACAACTTCGCTTCTGCATTGCAAGAGAAAACTCGCCGTATAGTGTTTCCTGGATGTTATTGAGTATCAGTAGTATTAAGCCCTACGCATCATCCCGATATCCTGTCCCGCAAGCCGCTACATGCAGGGCTACATCGTGGAGCCGTTGACGCTATCACCACTTCGGGCGGGTTTCTCCCCGGATTTCTATCGGAGACTGTTCCGTGTTCCTCTCAAGCAAAATAGTTAAGAGGCGTCACACTCTCCACTTACACTGATCCGCTGGCTCCAGATGACCATGTCCAGCTTGCAAATGCTGGCACCGGTATTGGTTCCTCTCCCAGCTATCCCCAGCACTAACTCTAGTAGCCTCTTTGGCTAGAGGGACAGCAAACCACAGAGTGCCAGAGTGCTGCATCCGGTGGTCGCGCCCCTCTTTCGTCACCAAACAAACACCCCGAGGTTGACAACAGCAATGCTGCGCCTGGGAAGCTGGCCTCGCTACCCCACTTGTGCTATGGTACTCGTTGAACTGAACTGATCTTCCAGGTTGATACATAATCCAAGCCAGAACCCAAGAATTTGCAGACCTCGAGACTTGATCACGCAGCTCGCGTGGCCTACCCATCTTATCGAACACCCTTGTATTGGAACAGTGTCGGAATTTGCATGCATAGATTCCCAACCAACTTTGCCTAGCAAACTATCCATTCTCAATTTTTTTGGCTTCACCTTTTACAAAATACACTTTGTTGTGCACTCACTTCTTCGCCATCAATTGATCAATCAGGATACCAATTGTCTGCCTCCTACATCGATTCGCCCACAATGGACCCCCGTAACATAGAAAAGCAGCGACAACCTGAGGAGCCGCGCTATCTGAGCTTCCGTCATCTTCCTGATGGCACGATGAGAGATGGCAAACCCGCACTCAACAAGTTCTCTTCAACCCTTACCAATGGCCACGATTTCCCTGGAGCTCAGGTAGGTCTACCACATGTGCTTGCAAAGACCGTTTGCACATTGGACTGACTAATGTAGGCTATGCTTTACGCCGCTGGCGTTCCCAACAGAGATGCCATGAAAAACAGTCCACAGGTCGGAATCGCCAGCGTGTGGTGGGAGGGAAACCCTTGCAAGTGAGTACCATTATGATGCGTGACCGGCCGGCCAATATTGACGAATTGCAGCATGCATTGTGAGTGCCCCAATCCGGACATGGCGAGGACCGCCACGTAGAACCGGGCGCCTGGAACCGCACCCGCCTGCATGACTGCGTGGGATGTGCTGACTTGTGATACAGTGTTGGATCTGGGTAAAGAAATCAAGGCAAATGTACAGAAGGATGGGATGATCGCATGGCAGTACAACACCATAGGTGTATCGGATGGTATCACAATGGGTGGAGAGGGTATGCAACCGCCATAGTACTTAACAAAGACAAAAACTGACCACTTGCAGGTATGCGGTTCTCTCTACAGACTCGAGAGATTATCGCAGACAGCATTGAAACCGTAACATGTGCTCAACATCACGACGCCTGTATTGCAATTCCTGGTTGCGACAAGAACATGCCCGGTGTTATCATGGCTTTCGCACGACACAACCGGCCATCGATCATGGTTTATGGAGGTTCGATCAAACCTGGGTATAGCGATACCCTGCGCAAGACGATCAACATTAGCTCGTGTTACGAATCCCATGGTGCATACATCTATAAGAACCTGAAAGACGCAGAAAACAAGCACACCCCGGACGAGATCATGGAAGATATTGAGAAACATGCTTGTCCCGGCGCGGGTGCTTGCGGCGGCATGTACACGGCCAATACAATGAGTACATCCATCGAAGGTGAGTTGATCATTGTTGTATTGCGGAACTTCTTCTGACAAACTACAGCCATGGGTCTTTCTCTACCAAACAGCTCTACGACGCCTGCAGAATCGCCCGCAAAGATGCGAGAATGTGCCAAAGCCGCTGCGGCCATCCGCGTCTGCATGGAGAAAGATATCACCCCTCGCAAACTCCTCACCAAAGAGTCCTTCGAGAACGCCCTAGTGATTATGATGGCTCTTGGAGGTTCCACCAACGCCGTACTTCACCTCCTCGCAATGGCCGGTACAGCCGGTGTCCCCTTGACACTGGACGACTTCCAGCGCGTCTCGGATAAGATCCCCTTCCTCGCCGACCTCGCCCCGTCAGGAAAATACCTAGTCGCTGACCTCTTCGACATCGGCGGCATGCCCTCCGTCATGAAATTCCTCGTCGCCGCCGGCCTCCTCAACGGCAACATCCCCACCGTAACCGGCAAAACCCTCGCCGAAAACATCGACCCCTACCCGTCCCTCCCCCCCGACCAAGTCATAATCCGGCCCCTCACCAACCCCATAAAACCCACCGGCCACATCGAGATCCTACGCGGCAACCTCGCCCCCTCCGGCGCGGTCGCCAAGATCACGGGAAAAGAAGGCCTCATCTTCCGCGGCAAAGCCCTCGTCTTCAACAAAGAGCACGAGCTCGACGCCGCGCTCAACGCAGGCCAGATCCCGCACGGCGAGAACCTCGTCCTCGTCGTGCGGTACGAGGGCCCCAAAGGCGGGCCTGGCATGCCCGAGCAGCTCAAAGCCTCGGCCGCGATCATGGGCGCGAAACTCACGAACGTGGCGCTCATTACTGACGGACGGTACAGCGGCGCGAGTCACGGGTTCATCGTGGGGCATATATGTCCTGAGGCGGCGGTTGGGGGGCCGATTGCGGCGGTGAGGAATGGGGATACGATTACGATTGATGCGGAGAATAATAGGATTGATATGGATGTTAGCGATGAGGAGATTCTGGAGAGGTTGAAGGTGTGGGAGCAGCCGAGGAGTGCGGTGACGAGGGGCGTGTTGGCGAAGTATGCGAGGCTGGTGGGCGATGCGAGTCACGGTGCTATGACGGATCTGTTCTGAGGTGGAGGATAGAGAAGGAGGGTATATATTGAGATGTATAAACCCTCTCGTGCCCAAAAAGCACGTACAAAAACATATGTGCTGATATCTAGGTTTGCCCATTGATGATAAACATACAGTTGCATTGTGATATATGAGATATTCTGCTCCATATCAACCAAACCTTCTTAAATCATGATATGCCATGTTACCCCGACCGACCGATAGATAGATGGGTAGCCAAGACAGACGTGTCTCGTCTCATCTAACTACCCTTTCCATTCACTCTGACTTATCTGTCCCACACGTTACAATTCACTCAATCTAGAACAGGCTGTGTGGACTAGAATGCTCTACTGGATGATTTCTTATTATAAATGTATCTTTTCTCTTCTTTCCACTAAACTGGGTATCTAGATCTGTTCTCCCGCCCCTCTCACCATCCCCTCCCCCTTCCCTCCTCAAAACCACGCCAGACTCCAAAGCGCCGGCATATTCGGCCACCTCTCCTGCCACTCTGCCAATATATCCGGCACCTTCTCATCGAACCCCTCCCTGTTCCCCTGATCCCACGCCCTGCCCCCATCCCCCGCCTCGTCCCTCGCCCTCCCCGCCGCCTCGTTCAAACTAAGCGCCAGATCCAGAATCGCCTTGCCGCCCACCAGCGCCTCCTCATGATTATCTTTAATGTCCACATTAAACACATGGACCGGACGATTCAGTTTCCCGCCCTTGTTGTGCAAGTCATCCAGCACCGCGTCAAAGCACCTCTCCTCACACGTAATCACGACGTCCACGACCCCGGATTCCGTCCCCTTCGCGCCCTGGTCGCCCGCGTGCTCGAGGCGCGGTTTCCCGGGCACCCAGTCTTGGAAGCGCTCCGGGTAGGACTTTATGGTGAGGTTGCGGCCGAGCATGTTGAGGAGCCCGTTCTGCGTGTAGAGGGGGGTGTTTTGGGTGGCGAGCTCGGAGTGGATGGCCGAGTAGGTGGTGCTGTTGAAGTGGTAGACGTTGGGTTGGTGGATTGTGGGGCCGGGGAGCCGGACGAGGGAGCCGGTGCCGAAGGAGATGGTGGGGAGGTTGGCGAGGGCGAGTTGTAGGTGGGCTTCCATTGAGCTGGGTGGGGGGTTAGTTGGGTTTGTTGATGGTGATGGGTGTGTGTGTGTGTGTGTGTGTGTGTGGGAGGGGGGACAGTGACGTACCGGTTTTGGTTGCTGGCGCAGACGGTGCAGAACTTCAGTTTGAATTTGTCGTCTGGGACTACGGGTCCTGAGGGGGTGTTTGAGGGCGCGGTGGTGGGTTGGAGAGTGGGTTGGGGTTCGACGGGAGGTTCCATTGGTGGCGGCGGCGGTGGAGGTGGTGGTGCGGGTTGTGATGATTGTTGTTGTTGCTGCGCGCGTGAGCGCAGTCGAGGGTCTAGCGACATGATGATGGACGATGTGGTGGGAGGAGGTCTGGAGGAAGTGGAGGGGACAGACGTCTGGGCTGAGAGGGTCTGTGGGAGTGAACGGTCAGTCAAGGCGCACACAGGGTAGCATCAGTCGAACGGCCAGGCTTTCTTCCTCTCTCCGCGGGACGATATCAATGTCTCTTTCAACGAATGTCTCACAATGCATCAAGGCAAGTGTATATTCTAAGAAGACCTCATGGATAACAATAGAACAGCTCCAATAATAAGGGGTTCATCATTTCGCGCAGTTGAGTTGCATGTGCGCAGGATCGGGAGCTGTAACACGGATGGGACTTACAGATGGAGTAGATATTCGGTAGAGGAACAATGAGCTATTACTGTCGCGGGGCAAAGGCAGGGAGGTCGAGGCGAGTTGTGTGAGATTCGATCACGAGGTGCACGATGAGACCGGGTATATGCGCTGCTTGAGAAGGAGGAGGTAGGTGGTGGTTAAGTCGGTGAAGGTATTGTGAATGCGTGAATGGATGGAGTGAAGTGGGAAGTGAAGGGAAGTGAAGTGAAGTGAAGTGAAGTGAAGTGAAGTGAAGTCAGTCGAGTGAAGTGAATGGACAAGAATAGACTTGAACTACGAGTCCATTAATTCTCCGAGTACCGACGAGTACACACGCGCCATCACCAAAACGGAATAGCCCCACCCTCGAGGCTCTGCCATTGTACCTACTCTTACACCAGTACTCGAACACGCGCACACACGTGCTCACCATACAAATCGCCACCAAGCTTCGACGACGAGGGGTTGGATGGTTGATCGATGATGGAAGGCAGCAGATTGGCATGACCATGGTTTCAATTCCCATCTCTCCCGATATAATATACGTGCGCGTGCTATAATACGATCTCGTCGGACGCATTTCCTGTTCCTGGCGAGCTTGGGCGCATTCAGCATGGCATTCTCATCTAACTAACACAATCCTGGGTAGGTTGATGGGTATGCCGCATTGTACAAGTACGGTACGAGCAGATGAGATGAGATGACGGTTGATCTGTGCTTGCTTGCTGTTGTCACTTTGGTTAATTATTACATGGATGGGGAATTCTAGGATGCCCTGCTTGTCGCTTGTCGCCTGTCGCCTGTCAGGAAGAATGGGCCACTACTCCGGTGAAACTGGTGACGGCGACAGGTTTGAGCCCGGTGAGGTTGTCGTCAGCGATGCCTACGAAAGTATACTACGAGTTGCTAAGTTACGTGTACTGCTGCGTATGATGGCGAACGGTGGTGTGGTATGTACTCGTAACCTGCCGTGTTGGGGGCAGGTAGTATGACTAATTGCTTGGTCACTGGTGTAGGTTTTGGCTGTGGTAGGTACTCCGAACTCAATGTTATTTTTGGCGTGGGAAATGGGAATACGATGGATGGATGACGAGGATGGGAGTTGTCCGGCTCCGGCATCATGCGGGACTGGCGACTGATGGCTTTTGGCTATTTGTAATGCGGTCAGGTGAAGATGGATGTTTGTACTGCGTATATTGCTGGTATCTATGTACGTTGCTGGCAGGTATGTTGGACGGAGTACGCACGTAAATGTTCACCTGCATGTGGAATATCTGCCTGGGTGGGTGAGCCTGGTGAGGTACCTAGGTAGAGGAAGAAGGGGGGCGACCTAATCCGCATGTGTCTGCCGTCTCCTGTATTCTGATCTAGGCTGAACTGGAGGGAACAGAAGGGAACTGAAGTGACTGAAGCGGACTGGGCTGAAGTGAATTGAAATGAATGGAGAGTTGCAGGCCCCGTAAGCGGTGGGTTGGTTCAACTTGGAGGGATTGGATGGATGCATGGCCAATTCCGAATTAGACTGTTTCATCTCGAGCGGCAGGCTGTAGTTGTGTACTTGTACGGAGTACGTACCTAGGTATAACTCGTAATCTGTAGGTACGTAGTTCACAAGTAACGTGAAGGGAGTAAGTAAGTAATTATTTCTTATGACGCCGTAGGTGTCTAGCTTCAAAGTATAATTATTGCATTCACGATCCATAGGCATAGATCCCCACCACCACGATGTCATAGATCTACTAGGGGTATACCATGCTCCGTGTATTTGGCGGTAATTACTTGCAGCAACTTGGTCAACATCTATCGAGCATCTCCCTGCATAGCAGCATAACACATCTATTGATCAAGAAATCCATTGACCATGTATTGACTCCGTACTGTACTCGGTACTCGGTACTCCGTATTGTATTATTATATCTTGTGTGTTGGGCGAGTACGGAACATCACAAGCCATGATCCGGTTACCTTTCACCCATCAAAAGGATCATATCATCCATCTTCCCAGGTTCCGGTATCCAGTTTCCAGTTTCCTGTAATCATCCAACAATCAGTTTCTAGTTTCCAGTGTTCGGTATCCAGCATCCAGCATCCAGCATCCAGCATCAGGCATCGAGCCGTTACCAGTATCCAGCATCCCATATCCAGTATCCATACCCTACCCTACCCTACCCTACCCTTGTAAAGAACCCAATTACTAGCCCTCTTTACTGTCAATGCGAAAGTTGGATCTTGCTTGCATCTGTTAAATATGTCATTGCGTTATCTTAATTCCATCCCTCTGCCTTTTTCCTTCTCATTTCCATCTCCCTTCCACCCTCCCTCCGCTTTCGTCGTCATTCTTGTTGTTGTTGTTGTTGTTGTTGTTGTTATTGTTGATTCGTCTATTGATGATTTGATCGGATTAGGGCAGATCTGACGGGTCGGGTGAGCAGTGGCAGACGAGTGCTGTTCGCAATTCCAACCTGAAACACCCAATCGACGGGTTAAGCCAGTCCAGGTCCCATCCAGGTCCCATCCAGGTCCCATCCAGGTCCAATCCAGTCCCGCCGTTCCTCTCATCCCCTTCTCCTTCGCTCGTTCGCCGCCACCACCTGGATACACCCACCTGGGAGTGGGAGGGAGTGGAGATAAAAATAGAGAAGCACCTTTCTATCCACCATCCACTGTACTCTCCACTGCACTACCACTACTACTGTCACTGTCCAGTACCCATCCCTCCATCCATCCATCCATCCATCCATCGTTGTTATTCGACCACCCACACGAACTCTCACACGAACACACACGCACACACACACACACACACATAACACGCCATTCCGTTATTCCCACCTCTACCTTTCACTGCACTCCTACTACAACTACTACTACTACTACTACTACTACTACTACTACTACTACTACTACTACTACTACTACTACTACTACTACTACTACTACTACTACTACTACTACTACATACCACCACCGGGTTCACCGCCCTACCTACCCTACCCTACCCTACACTACCCTACAGTGTACACTACGCTACTCTACGACTACGAGTATGAGTATGAGTACATCTTTTTGACCTACACGCAATACCCACCTCTACTACCACTACCACTACCACTACCACTACCACTACACTACACTACTACAGCCCCTCCTCACCAACTCGCCCCATACACGCATGCCATACCTAGATATCATACGCACGCACGCGCTCACTCACTCACACCGCGCGCTTGGCCTTTGAGCCTCTCTTGTATCTCTCTGAACCTTTTCTCTCCCAACCCTCGCCCCTCAATCTCATCTCATCTCACCTCCGCGACCACAATTGTGACCGCGACAGACATCCCTCCTCCACCTCCTTCCTCATCCTTCTTCCTTCCTTCCTATTCTTCGTCGTCGCTCCTTCCCTACCTACCTAATTACTCATAAATAATACGCCCGCGGCTCTCCCGACACGACCGCCGCCGACACCGACACCGACACCGCCGACCAGGTCAACCTTCAACCTTTGAACTTCCAACCTCCAACCTCCTCTTCCTTCTCTTCTTCCTCTATTCTCCTCCACCATCCAATCTACAACAACACCCAAGTAACGACTACATTCACTGCCTCCCACTCGACCTCACTCTCATACATAATTGTCTTCGCCCATCCCCTCCTCTCTCTCACCAGCCTCAACTCTGCCTCTCCTCAACCGCCCAACTCGACCCCTCACCACCTCAAAGGGCTATACAGCCTTCACTTGGACGCCTACTCTCGCCGCTTACTGGGTAAGTCTTTTAGCGCCAGACCTCTCGTTCCCACCCCCCACAATCCCTTCCAGCGAAGCGCTTCCCCAGCCGCTCCATTGCGCACAATATCTTCAATTCGCCCATTACCTCACTCTCCTCCCATTCGTCTCGCCCATCCTCCTCGCCTCCATTGCTTCCAGAAGCACTCCCCTCCCCTCTCAAGCGCTGTCGGTCGAGGCGCATTGCCTATCGGCTCCCTCGAAACATTCCCGCCAAAACATCTCATCAGCTCAGCCATCCCCACCACTACCCGAGCCGCCTTGTCAGGTACCATCGCACCTTGACTCGGTACAGCAGTCCAACTGGGCAAACCTCTCCCAGATCTTTGCGCTGTTCCCTCTCTGCTCTCGAGTCTGGATGTATTGCTTTCCTTCCTGAGCGCCGCGCTCCAAGCCCTCTCCCCCCACAGCCGCGCATCGCACAGCACCAACAACAGCACATTCATGCACCGCGCGCTTGCACTTCGCACCCCTCCCAACTCCTTAAACCTACATTTCCTCCCTGCGCTGAACTGGTCACTGCAACGATCATAAAACCACCTCTTTTCACCTATAACTGACTTCCAAAGCCCTTCCCCCGAGAGTACCTCGCATGACCGACGTTGACAGCCCCACCAACTCGCGACGGCTCGGCGACATCACCGAAGGGCAGCCTGTCCGAGGTCGTCAGAGGCATTCCGCCATGGCTGAAGTCATGTCCCCCAGGAGCGAGCCCGCGTCTCTCGTATCCTCGCCGAATGCCAATCGAACGTCCCTCCCTCCGCTGCTCACGTCCCCGCCTTCGAGAGCGAAGATTGAACGAGCTAGCTCCTACATCAGCAAACGGCTCTCCACCTTCTCCAACGCATCCAACAACCAGTCCGCGCGGTCGCGGCCGCAGTCTACCGCTTTCCCCATCTTCCACTCGAGTCTCCCCTACTCGCTCGTCCGTGACTTTGCCTATGGTCCCCTCCACCCCCTCTTCTACGGACCGCTCCCGGAACAACCGTCCAACATCTCCACACCAGCTAGCGAAGTGAGCAGGCGGCTCTCAGATCCACCGCCCGTCGCGTGGCACACAGACCGAGGAGGCTGGTCCGCTGGAAGTTGGGAACCTGGCGAGCAGCTCCCGCAAACTTCCTTTGCAGATGGCCCTCCATGGGAGGAGGATGAGGACATTCACAGCCCCGTGGTCACAAGTCACGCTCGGCACAAGAAGCACAAATCGAACATTGTCGATTTCGATCACACAAGGGGGAGGAAAGGCTACGAGGAATTGAGACGGCCGTCGTACAATGGTGACAGCAGCAGCTCGGTCTATTACCTGGACGAAGCCGACGAGTCGGAGGCCAACGGTGCCGGCGGCGAATACATTACCTATCCCCCGCAGCGGCAATCTAGCCAAGGGCTCCGTGCCCCCAGTGAGCCATCACGGCGGGACTCTCACTTCGCCGCCATGCTTCCCCAGCGGACATATGCGGGAAACGACGGCCCACCCTACGATTCAGACGATGACATGTCGGAGCCGGAAGACTTCCCTCGCGACGAAAGCCGCTTTTCCCGCGACTACCAGTTTACGATTGCCTCCCCCGAGGAGGAGATGCACGGCAAGGCAGTGGCGCTGTTCGACTTCGCCCGGGAGAACGACAACGAATTGCCGCTGGTTGAGGGCCAGGTCATATTGGTCTCGTACCGGCACGGCCAAGGGTGGCTTGTCGCACAAGACCCAAAGACGGGAGAGAGTGGACTTGTACCGGAGGAGTATGTGCGCCTGCTCCGCGACATCGAAGGCGGCTGGAATGGCCTCATGAATGGTACGGCGGTGCAGGAGGCCAGCAATGGCCACGAAGGCCTGCTTTCTCCCGTGTCTGCTGGCCCCGAAGCTAAGACACCCACACAAGCCGACCACCGCTCCTACACACCGGTCATCTCGACCTTCTCCACGAGCACCAAAGACCTGGAGCCATATCCCAAGGAAAAGCTAGGCACGCCCACGAATTCGGAAGGAGAGAATTTCTCCAAGCTGAGGGGGAGTCCGCCCGACGAGGAGGAGAAGCAGAAGTCGCCAACCTCACCCATGGTTGGCGTCGAGGCGTCACCGGAGCCCACATCTCTGCAGCAGCGATCGCAATGACAACAATCATGAGCACATGCATTTCAGTACTTCTAAACCCGCATCATCGGCGGCGTACCGGTTCATCCATTCACCAACAACGTGTCTTCAGCAGCATCAGCCAGCGCGGACTGGCGTCGTCTTTGTTCCAACGGATTTCGTTGGAACTTGATTACCTCGATTTTTCACGACATTCGCTTCTTCGACTATGTTTTAACTCCAAGCTTCCTCCTTAGCCACCAACTTATTATCTTGCATTGTGTTTTGTTTCACGTTTTTGTGCCCATCAAGGGGATTTCTCAGTCGTGGTGGCTTCATGACGATCTCACAGGCATGTGAGGCAATGACGAGTCTTCTCTTGGTCTTGGTTTGTTTCTCGATGAGGACGGGTTCGGGGTCCGTCCAGATAGGATGATGCATCACGTCCGACCGAGAAGGACAGGAGCAGACGAGGCAGCAAGTAAGGATCGATTTATGAATCGACCGATTTTGAAAGAGAGAGAGAGAAAGAAGAAAGGAATCGTATTGGGAACGTTTCGATTTCCCCTACACGGACGGACCTAGGAGATGTCAAAAACGGATCGAGAGAGAGCCGAAGGAAAAGGAATGGAATTCAAAGGAAAGGACCGGGAAAAAAATGATGAAAGAAACCACATCTTTTCTAGTCCAGCATATATGTGTAGTAGTACGAACCTTCTTCTCACGCTTCACCGCTGCTTGCTCCCCCTCGAATGATGTCCCTGAAATGACCTTATACGTGCTCCGTCTTCTCAGCTTGGGTTGCTCCCCTCTCTCTTCCCTTCAAGAGTCCTTTCCCTGACGTCGATGAAAAGATTGGAAGAGAGGAGAGAGAGAGGGAGGGCACGAGACAGCCTCGTCACTTACTCACACGTGGTATCTACATAACAAGTACCCAGGTATCTATCCTACCCATCAACCACCACCCACCATCCACACTTCCCGAACTCCAATCACCTCCATACGAAGACACCACCCCCACTGCACATCCGGCAACCCAAAGAGCAAACAAGACAAAATGAAACGGTAACAGTAAACCAAAGGCAATCCGCCACGTCCTGACAAGCAAGTGCCCATCACCTCGTCGCGTCACATCATGTCGACATCGCACCGTGTCATATCGGATTTATATCACGCCGACCACGTACATCTACGCACACGCAAACAAAAAGCAGAAGGAGAAGGGGGTGACATAAAAGCAGGCAGGCAGGCAGGGTTTTGAACCGAGCGCCCCCCCTTTTCCACCAACTCTCCCTGCCGCATCCTTTTGCCTTTGCGTGTGAAATGTATGTGTGTGTGTGTGTGTGTGTGTGTGTGTGTGTGTGTGTGTGTGTGTGTGTGTGTGTGTGTGTGTGTGTGTGTGTGTGTGTGTGTGTGTGTGTGTTTGATAATGCTGAGGTCGTGGGCTGTGAATGTTGTGGTTTCTTTTGGTGGGGGGTTGTTTCTCGGGGTACTAAGGGTGCTTTAGTATCAGAACGTGTCGTCCTGAGGTGTGTGTGTGTATTCGATGAAGGAAGGTGCAAGGTGGGGAAATGGCAAAGTGAATGATCGTGTTCGTGTTTATGGTTGTATGATGTCATTAAAATTTAGGATTTAAGATTTAAGACTGGAAGTTAAGAGTGTGAGATTAGAAGATTGAGATTAGAGATCAGAGATTGAGGTTAAGATTGAGGCTGGTGGGAGGTGTCATAAGGACCTTTTCGATTCACTGTACGGGTTCGTGAGGTGATTTCCTTCTTGGAAGTGGGCATGTGGTTCCTGGTATTGTTGTTGGTCGATATGTGATGGGAATGAAGACCATCTTGCCATGATCCAAGTCACGAAGGGCAGTTAGTTGGCATTCCCAACGGTCGTTCCTCTCTTTCTCGAGTTCCAATTCCACCGAGACCAAAGATGAACGAACCCTGGGACACTGAATCAAATCAAGTGGACCTCGCGCTCTTTGAATCGTTCAAAGGCGTCAGTGCCGCCCTGCGCGGGGTGCGACTCGAAGCAGCCCACGCGGTAGTATTTTCCTGGACGATCGGGCGCGGCGTGGAGGACGATGCCCATTGCCATTCTGTTGGGGCCTCTGGGGCGTGTTACTGGCGGACGGTTCTGGTTGTCGTGCTCTTCTTGGTTGTCGAGGTGGAGTGCGGACATGGCATCAGGAAGAGCTGGGTCGTTGTTACTACTAGGGTTGTAGACGGAAGGTGTATCGTTGAAAGGCTGTCGAGCGCTATCCTTTGTGGGCTCTCCTTCTAGAGACTGCTCCTCGGTGTGGCCACTACGAGGATGCGTTTTGCTCATGTTGTTGTCGTTGCTTCGCTCATCGGAAGGATTCTCACGGCTCTTTTCGCCGCCATGGACCCCCTCGTCTTTACTTGAAGCTGGTCGATCAGGAAGTAAAGTCCTCTCGTACGTACAAGGCGGGTTGATTCTGAATGTATTGCCAACTTCATGGAGAGGCCACATGAACAGTGAATCCTCAGGAACATCTGACCAACTTGATGTCAACAGGAGTAAGAAGTTACCCTTGAGGAAGTCGGTCTGTGGTGCTTCCGACCAGTCCAGCATACATATCGCAATGTCATCTTCACCCAGACCTGCCAGCCAAACTTGGTCCAGGGGGAACCAGTGTGGACGTTTGTCTCGGTGTAGCCCTCTGGGTACTTCGACCAACCTTCCTGTGGGTCGTAATTCGGCATACGTGATGGCACCGAAAGGATTGAGCTGAGAAACCGGTTCGCTCCAGACGGAACTGACGTGGCATTCTGAGTGGAGGTAACACCACTCTGGGCGTGGCAATCTGGTGGTGATCTGATTCCTTATGTATTGCTTTCCTAACACCGGTTTTATATTAGCCCAACTCCAAGAAGGTGCTATGTAGGGCTGAGGGCATGAAAGCTGAGACAGGCGCTCTGCCAGGTTCGAAGAGTCTGAATACACCACAAGCCAAGGGAGCGACATGGTCATGCATTCCTTCCAGTGGCCAGCAATGTATTCGTCGCCCGTTATGCTGGCTATCCGCTGCGCCAGACCGGACAGCGCAGGAAGCCTGTCGGAAAGACGGCTTGTTGCTCGACATCCATAGTCAATTAACAATTTCTGCCAATGTGAGTACACTCGCCATCGGTCATCATGTGACGTCGCCGGAGTATTAAAAGTCGTATCTGCCATAACCTTCACACGATCGCCCTCAAACGGTTCGAGAAAGGCTTGATCATCATGTGAGAAACACAGTCTTGAGGCGCCGAAGCTTATCTGGGTGTGTGGAAGTACAGTCTCTTGTAAGGTCCTTATAGACGTTAGTGCAAGATGGATCGAGCGCTCTTCATATGCGTACCAGCCTCTGTCCGTCCATGCGGTCTCGAATTCAGCGCCATAACCGCTCTTGGCAAATGGATCTCTACGGAGGGATTGAGTCGAGTGGAACCTCAATCCGAAGGTTCCACGGATGGAAGGTCTGATGGTCGATTGGAAATTAATTGTCAATGGCTCTGGCCTCGAGAGAAAGCCCTCTCTACATGAAGAGGAAGCCAGCGCCTCGATTGAGGTAAAACAATTTGCGTAGATGTCGCCCATCTTGCTTGATTGTGTTTCCCAATCCTCTGGGGAATTCTGAATTATGCATAACGCGTCAATCCATAGATAGCGAATGCCCAACTTCCGCGTAGCTACAACAGCATCCTGCATCACGGGCGAAAGCGAATGAAATGTAATATCGGCAAGCCGGTCCGCCAGATTCTCTGTGGTAAGTATAGTCTGTGTCTTTGCATCTTTTTCGGGGCCCCAGCAATAGCTCAGAGCGGCATACTTCAATCTGTCCTGGGACGAAACCTCCGTGAGGCATATTCCATCAGTTGTATTTGATGCTTCTAGATCTAGAAGTCGTGTCGGGTTTGCGCGATTACCCTGAATGTCCCAAGCCTTGCAGGAATACTCATCTAACAGTTCCTTCAAATCACTGACATTTGCCTCGCAAAGGAATTCTCCGTTTCGAGGAGCATTCTCTATCTGAAGCCAATCTTGACAATTACCTACACCTATGTTAATCGGGCTCATGCGGTTGCGAGAGCTCGGGCGGGATCTCTGTAAAGAGCTGGTTACCTTCGCCTGATTCCACTCTGAAGACTAAGCTGTTTGCAGTCTGAAATAATTGGCCATTCTCGCCGACCGTGATTTGACGCTCTTCAAACAGCGACCTCTCTTTCTCGTCAATGGCAATAGCGATCGCCACCACCACAGCATGTAGCCCAATCTCCATCGCATTGGAAGGCCTCCAAAGGTAGGACATTGCGAGAATTACTGGTCCCACCGCTGACCCAGTATGAATGAATCCTGGAACCAATTCCCGAAGCTGTCGACAAAAGTCGCATCCGGCTTCAGCAGAGACGCGTAGTTTCTCGAGCCCAGGCAGGACGTCTATATGCACGCCCATGGTGGCCCATAGGAAAGGCTTGAACTCAGGAGACGCAGCAGATCCAATGCCGCGCTCTTCAAAGAAGGCCAGGCGATCTCCTACTGCATAGCCCTGATACCCCTCCATCCCAAAGATATCATCTTCGAGTTCAAGGCCCGAGCACATGGAGCAGAGATTCGCGGACGGCCAAGGGCGCTGTTCGGGGAATGTTTCTACTGTTGCTGGAGTCTGCGGGACATTGCTTTGTCTGTTATCTGTGCCTGTTTGATCCATGCTGTTGTTTGTTTCTGGTCGTACATGTATGAAGTTACGTGACCTCACTTGCCATCTGGGAAGACATCGAGGCAGTGACGAGGCTGAGCGGTTCCTGCACGATTATATAAGCTGTTCACCGGCCGGATAGACTGCCCGTAATTACCTGCGATGGTCCAACATGCACTTACTACCTGGTAATTACCTGATTAGGTCGATGTCCATTCTGATACAGCAAGGGCGCGCTATCTTGAAAACTTAATGGGTATGATTTACAATTTGCATACCACAGCGCGACTACAGCAAGCCACAAAGCGCTTTTGATATTGATATGGGACATGTATACAATTGGAGAATGTACATTACCTATCCTACTGTGATTCGGGTCCCAGATAATCTTTCAAGTAGAACCTTTCACCTCGACCAGTGCCTGGATGAGTGCAACTGTGACGTCCACGCCCACTTTGATCTGCTCCTCCGTATCCAAGCTGGGGACATGCAAGAACGCAACATTTCTCTGCTCCCCTGTGTTTCTTTTTCCCATTTCAGCCATACTTGCATAGTAAATAAACCCACAAAGATACGTCCCAACCGCATCGCTCCACTTGACTTCATCGTCCTGCGTGGTGACAGATTGTCCCTGCGTGGTGAAATTCGCCAACATATCAGGGAGTTCGTCCGAGAACCTCACGTCCACGGGCTTCGCCCTCGCACCGGAGCCTCGCTCTGAGAACGACAGGCCGGAGGTAAGCTCCTTCCAGCGCGCTACCGTGGCGTGTAGGTCTAGAGATGTAGAGTATTTCTCGGGTAACGGGCCCCAGGCTGCTTGTTGTTCCTCCTTGGTAAATATTTCGCCGTCCACACCTGGCACCCACTCGTAGCCGCTCTTTTGGCCTGGAGGTTTTGTGTCAGTCATGCTGGATGATCTCAGCTTTTGGGGACAACGTACTGGTCTGTTCGACGGCGAAGTATTTACGCCCTGCCGCCACGCCAATGTGGAGAGCGATGTCGGGGCTCTGGTCGTGGAAAGTCGGCACAAGATCTAGTGTTGGGTGGTATGACACTGGAACATAGGACGGATGAACAAGCAGTTCAATGTTGGATGGTAGGGCCGATGGCAGACGAGATGCTATGCCCCAGCTCGGATTATCTGGCACGCCTCCAAATGGCTGTTTGCGCAGGCGTTCGTTAGCTGTCATTGGTGTCAGGGTTGCACATGGGAACAGCCAAACGTACCCCGAACCCGGTTACCAGCACACGTGTGATCGCAGATGTGATAGGAGCCATGTGTTTTTGATTGCAATAGATGAAAGAGAACGACGGGATAGATTAATCGGAGAATTGCTAGACTTTATATTGCGAATCTTCTCCTTCTCTAACAGGGAATAGGTGGAATTGATGCATGTTGTCATTGTACATCGTTGCTCTCGTACGAACCAGGAAACTCCCTGATACTCAGGACCACGATGATGAATAGGTCGAAAAATCATTGGCCTGGTTGTAGAAATAGCAGTTACGATGCATATAGGGCGAACCCGGTCCGCAGAATCATATTAGTATCGCAACCATGGTTGCAAGTCGAACACGCATATTCGTCTGATGTATCCGGTGAACTGCAGTATTGATGTCTCACATCTCTATACATGAGGAAGTCGGAGGATTTCAACCCGGAGTCCAATTTTCCAAGTTGATGGTTATGCCTGAGCAGATATCCAGTCTGGTTCCCGCTGATTGGCTGAGATGTTGTATTGGCATGTCAGATGGGAAGGTGAGAAGACGGGTGATATGAGGAGGGGGAGTCCTACGACAGCGTCTGCATGCAAGTAGTAGGCAGCAAACCTGTGCTTGGTAAGACACAGAATGAGTTGATTTCGTAAGGGGTGGGAATGTGAAATGTGATGTTGGAGGGGGTAAGGCGGAAGAAGGTTTGCGTGTAGCGTACACGGTCCTGTCTTCAATGGAAAGATGCACGATTCATCGTTGCGAGACCGGAGGGGTTCTCGGTGCTACGAGATGTAAGGCGCGGCTGAAGTATGAAAGAATAAACCTTGACGTTTTGGTCATGGGAGATGTCTCTACTGAATTAGCAGGCATTTGGCACCATTACAGACTGTACAGGTACAAACAGACGCAGCTGTCTACTGACGCATCAGACAGCAATCGATGACATAGCTGGCTCTGAGCACGTATCTAAAGCAAAGCTACGAGGTATATCGGAGTGAGTTTCGGAGACATGGTTTGGATCAGGCCGTTGATCTGTGAGGTGATCGGAGTGTAAGTGTCGGAATAAAAGCAGTTGGCACGGCATTGGTCCGGTATAAATAGTCCCCAAGACCACAAGCCCATAACCTTCTTTCAACGACATAAACCTTCCATCACTCTGGCGATAACCTCTCTCACCAGCGTCAACGATTCGCTGGTCACCGACGTGTCGTGCCTCGTATCTGTCTACAGCGCACTGTTATTGGTACACCACCTGGTGGTCGTTTCATCTGACTACTACACACCAGAATGCTGCGACATCATCGACGTATTCATTGCCACAGATTTCCTTCGACCAACTAATCAGTCAACTCATCATGAGTATTCACAGCATGGTCGTCCCCATCTCCCATGCCTTTTCATGATGTTCGCGCATGTAGAATCGGATGCTGCACAATCCGTAATCAAACGCCTGAGTAGCGGCACAACTGATCACCGCCCCGTTACCGCGAGCTTCCTGATGCAGCTGCAACGCCGCAATGTGTATCGCAAATCCCGCTCTCCTGGCGGGGGCGGCCAATCAGAACGCAGAACAGCACGATAATCTCAACTAGCGATGCTTAGATGGCATAAGCTTGCGCCATGGATGAATGGGTTGGCCGTCACTTTACCCCAACCAGCAGGACGTCTAGACTCTAGGCTCTACTCTATTGCGTCTATTCTAATTTGTGCGCATCTACGGAGTATCGTCCAGGTTCAACACCCACCCTGTCTGGCTTTGCAGACTCCTTTCGGATCTCACACGAATGTGGGAATACTTCTCGTGCATGGAAAAGGCCCGTTGCACAGATGCCTTGCATCTAGAAGTTTCACAGAAGGTGCGGCACGAGATCGACGACATGCACGGAGTACACAGTACTTGTAGCGATAAGTCGCGGCTTCGTATAGACCATGCACGAAGCGACGAAGAAACAAAGCGTTTCTAGACTTGATGCCAACGTTATCATCCCGTTAAGCTTTGGACCAAGCTAGGAGTGGCGGCGGCTTGTCTTATCTTAGGATTTATTGGCCTGGACGACGAACTACCAATGCCACCAATTGTATCGTATCAAACCGCGCGTACGGTGTTAGAGGTTCTTACCTAGCTGGATCGCAGGATCCGACTGTAACCTCTGCATGCACACTACCTTCCATTAATTGATCCTATCCCATGGTAACGACCCTATAGACTGCGTATTCTCACCATCGCTGGCCGATACCAACTACCCTTGCCAGGGTCTGGATGCATGCTGGCAGCCACCTGGATCGTAAACATGCATGTCCAACGTGGGATGTATCTTGCACCTGATCCGGTAATATGGGCGTAGCCTCGGAGAGGCCGCCCTCCTGGAAATGGGTTTTGCTCCCAGCAGATAAGGGACGTAAGATCTGGGTTGCGACATTTTGAGACCCTGCGTATTTGGGTGTTGCTGTCTTGCCAGGATTCTTCATAAAGGACCTATCCCCCCCGGCACTCCCCTTTCGTTCTGAATCCTCTGGGTATTTCGCTCTGTGTAACATCCACGCAGCTCCCGCCCACAGAGACACCATGGCTTCCGCTCCTACATACACTGGAGAGGCAGAGAAGGGGGGTGTTCCAAGGGTATCTGCCAATGGCAGTCAGTCGAGCAATGAGGCCGTCGTCAGTGGAGAGGTCAACAAGCTCCAGCGTGGTCTCAACGGACGCCATATGCAGATGATTGCCATCGGAGGCGCGATTGGAGCCGGTCTTTTCGTGGGGTAAGGTCTTGTCTTCGCCGTCCGGTAGGATCTTGCTAATCGACCTAGTTCTGGAGGTGCGCTGTCCAGTGGTGGTCCTGCGAGTTTGGTATGTAACCTGGTACTGTATGTCAACATTGATAGTGGCTAACGGGACATTCAAGCTTATTTGCTTCATGATCATTGGTGTCATGATCATGCTCATGATGCAAGCGCTCGCTGAACTTGCCGTGATGTACCCTGTAAACGGTGCATTTTACCAATACATTGTCCGCTTCATCGATCCTTCTTGGTAAGATAGTCATCGCGTTCTGATGGCATCAATACACTGACACGGCTCAGGGGTTTCGCCATCGGTTGGGATTATGCTATCCAGTGGCTCACCATCCTGCCATTCGAGATCACAGCAGCGGCCATTACTATCGACTTTTGGCATCACTACAACATTGGAATTTGGATCGCCGTCTTCCTCACCATCCTCTCCGTCATCCAAATCTTTGGCGTCCGCGGTTACGGTGAAGTCGAGTTCATCCTCAGTATGATCAAGATCATCGCATGCACAGGCTTCATCATCTTCGGTATCATCGTGAACTGCGGTGGAGTTCCAACTGACAACAGAGGCTACATTGGCGCAGCGTACTGGCACGCTCCCGAACATGCCTTCCGTAACGGCTTCAAGGGCTTCTGCTCTGTCTTCGTCACCGCATCGTTCGCGTTCGGTGGCACTGAACTCACTGGTCTCGCAGCCGCTGAAGCCGCCGACCCCGTCAAGCAGATCCCTAAAGCAACCAAGCAGGTCTTCTGGCGTATCACCTTCTTCTACGTCGTCAATCTCTTTATCCTCGGTCTCATCGTTCCCAGCAGTTCCGAGTTCCTCCTCGAATCTTCGGGCGCGAACACCAAGGCCTCTCCCTTCGTCGTTGCGATTCAAATGGCCGGCGTCAAGGGCCTACCTTCCGTCTTCAACGCCGTCATCACCGTAGCCGTCATCTCTGTCGCCAACTCTGCAACCTACGCATCGACCCGAACACTCCAGGCCATGGCAACCCAGGGCATGGCCCCCAAGATCCTCGCCTACGTCGACAAGAAGGGCCGCCCCATCCCCACCATCATCCTCCAGCTCATCTTCGGCCTCCTCGCCTTCATCAACGAGGCCACCGAGACCGGCAGCGTCATCTTCGGCTGGCTCCTCGCCTTGTCCGGCATCGCCAACTTCTTCGTCTACGGCAGCATTTGCCTCGCCCACATCCGATTCCGCATGGCGTGGGCCTTCCGCGGCCACACCGTCGAGGAGCTCCCTTACCGCGCTGCCTTCGGCGTCTGGGGTAGCTACATCGGTGTCTTCATGAACATCATGTGCCTCATCGCACAGTTCTACGTCGCTCTCTGGGTAAGTCTCCTTCCTCTCCCCCACCATCTCAAAATTTATTCACCAACTAACAACTTCTCCAGCCCGTTGGCGGCGAACCCGACGCCGAAGCCTTCTTCTCCGCCTACCTTGCCCTCCCGCTTATCATACTCCTCTATGCCATCTGGAAGGTGTACTCCTGGCGCGCCATCCCCTCCCACCGCCCCTTGTTCGTCAAGATCGCGGACATCGACGTCTACGAGGGTCTCCGCGACGGCCAGCTCGCCATCTCGGGCCGCGACGTGGATGAGGAGCAGAGGATGCAGGGTATCTCGGGTCTCGAGCAGGATCGCCAGAAGAAGTCTTGGGGAAAGAGGATTGCGGAGGTTGTGTTTTAAAAATCAGGTGGAGAGTTGTTGAGTAGAGGAGGAGGTGGGAGTGTAGATAGGGTGTTAGATGCGTCTTGATGGGATCTGAGAGGGGAGTCATTGATTAATCATATTATCATTGTTCATAGTTGATGCGAAATACAACGTGTACTTACAAAATCATACCATCTCGTCAAGTCCGTCCGCTTTTGCATGTCTTCCTAGCTCCTTATAATAACGATACTACCATGCTCTTCAAGTCCCAGGCCCACCAACCAACACACAGCTACACATTGTATGTGCTTGTAACCTTGATGGCACGCACCAAGGGGGGAACATGTTGACAGCGGCTTCCAAGACTGCAAGACGGGCGCTAGAAACCGTCTGGAACACTCTCGAACTCTTCCTTCTGGCACGGAATGAAAAGTGGGGATGTTCAAACCTCCTGGCCTGATATCAGTGGTCTCCCGCCTAGGCGAGATGAAGGGGAGAACACAGGCGCTATTGGCATGGCATTTGAACAGAGAGTCAGTCAGTCCACCAGTTGATTCGGTTCGTCAAAACAGCACGACTTTCACATCACAAGCATAATTATAAGAGTAGGAACAAATATTGGTCAGAAATCTTTTGAATTGCCTTAAAATTCCATCCAGGCAGGCTATGCTGTAATCTTTTGGACAAGAAGCTATAAAAAGGCGTCCAATATATACAAAGGTAGAAAGTAACTCGCCCAACAACAATGGGACTTCGAAAAAATGTGAATAAAAACATCATCCAAACATCAGATGTGATGGCAGTAGCCACAGGCTATGCGGGAGAAGGGTCGTGAGACAAAGGAGCTAGCTGTTTACAAGCTGATGTCACGGGCGTGACGGCGGGCCTTGGTGGCGGGAGTGCCAGCCTTGGCCTTGAGCCAGGTGATGAAGGTGTCGAGGGTGAAGTTCTCGGGGAGAGTGTCGTCGGAGCCTCCGTTGCCGCCAGTGGGAGGAGTGGCGACCTCGGTGGGAGTAGCAGCAGGGGCGGAGGAAGCGGGAGCGCTGGGAGCAGCGGTGGGGGTGGTAGGGGTGACGGTAGGAGTGGCAGAGGGAGCAGCGGAGGCGGAGGGAGCGGCAGAGGCAGAAGGAGCAGGGGCGGGAGAACCGGAGCCAGAGCCGAAGAGAGCAGGGCCGGGGATCTCGTACTTCTCGATGGTGGTGTAGGGGTTGAATTTGATACCAGCGTCAGTGTTCTTGTAGAGCGCGGTACCAAGGACACCCTCGGGGTTCTCAGTTCCAGAGCCAGTGACCTTGATGTTCAAGCACTGGGGGTAGTTCTGAGCACCGTTCAAGTCGCCAGCTCCGTGGAGAGCAATGATTTCGTGGCGGAAGACGTAGTTGCCAGCAGCAAGGCTGGATGGGACGGTGACGGACCAGGTGTTGTTGTTGGCAATCATGTCAACAGCAGCCCAGGACTTCTTGGTGGTATCGTAACCAGCCTCATCGATCTTGACCCACTTGAGGGCGTCAGGCTTCGCGCTGGCGAAGTCGTCGACCTTGGCGGCGTAGGTGATGACGGGACCGATGTGGGATTCGGGCCAGTTGGTCCAATGGAAGTCGACGTTGCCTCCAGCCTTGACAGTTCCGGAATCGGCGGTAGTCTTTGCGTTCTTGTGGCAGTTGATATCGGATGTGGCATAGCCAGAGCCGTCAACGAAGCCGTTGTCGAGGTTCTCGGCATACCATCCAGAGTGCGTAGGAGGGGTCTGGCCGTTCTTCTCCATGTAGTAGTAGTCGAGGAGGAAACCCTGGTTGAAAACGCCATCAGCGGTGTAGCCGGTGACGGTACCGTGGGCAAGGACGGAGGCAGCGAAGGCGCCGAGAAGAGCAGATTTCATAGCGAGAGACATTGTGATCTGATGGACGAGTGATCGTGTGTTTGGAAGAAGTTGATATTGGTATTGAAGTTTCGAAGTTGAATGTTGTTTTGGAAAGTTGTTGTTAGTCCAGCTTCACACAGTGAAGTGATGAAAAGAATGAATGAATGTTTGAAAGATAGGACGGATGGAAGCCGAAAACGAAAGTGTGACCGATGTGGATGATTCCTAGAAGGAGGAGAGGTTCGTGGTATTTGTACTGCACCGCAGGCGCCCTGTCCAGCTCCCGACGACAGGGACGACGACATGGCGACTCGCGAGGCTGGTGGTAAATTAACGACTAGACACTGACAACACTGCTTACCAGGCTGGTGGAGCCTTGTCTAGTCGTCGAAAAGTGTCATGCACTTGGCAACATGTCTGTTTTCGTCCATGTCCGATATGAAGGTGTTCCCCTGGCGGTTCCAAGTAGGCGGGAGCGTAAGTCATGGACTCATGGCACTGCATGGCAAAGGAAACAAATGAATCTCATGCACAGTGCTCATAGATACGCCTGGCTGGTATCAAGCCATCGCTTGCAAAAGTCTTTTGCCATGGCTCGGCTGCGGCAGCGAGAGGAGCACGCTTTGTTGAAACAGGACGCTTGTGCCCCTTGACCAAATCTCGTTTCGCGGGCACCAACAAACTAAACATTTAGTCGTTTCGCCCATATTGCATTCAGAAGCCTCGCATTGTGTGTGCCACCTGCAATGATGTTTCGAAATATTGGAACGATAATGCGTGATGGGTTGAGATGATGACGATGATGACAATAATGACGGCTTGTTAATAGTTATGTGCCGATTTGTTTCTCAGGTGCCGCCTCCTTTGATGGGGCCCTTCGTTTGGCAGAGTTTTCTCTCGTAATCTACCGATAATCATTCAGGAAGTCATCATTGAAGTTAACTCGCATTACCATCTAGGACGTTCAGGTTGGTCCAGGTCCCACGATGTCGTGGATGTGATGTCTCCTAGGCAATGATGAGGTTGAGGTTGAGATCAAGCTATAGTATCACACATATGATTGGCGCCGGAGGGAACATCCCATCCGAGTTGCAGGATCGCCCGATGATTGGAGGAAAATCGAATCGTTTCATCTTCGAAACATCTAACCACCAGACCCACGGCCCTTTCCCGAGGCCCAGACAAAGCAAGGCCCAGGCAAAACAAGGCCAGGCACACCCTCGCCTACGCGCAAGGGGCATTTCAATCCCATTAAACGGCTGCTACAGAAACAGTGGAAACAGTGGATTTGCTTTGAGCGCTTGTCAACCCTAAACGGGCCTCCAGCGTTGATACTTGCAGCTGCCGGCAAAGACGGGAGCTACTCATCGGAAAGCAACTGCTGGACACGAGTTTATAAACGTTCGACCCACCCACAAGCGGTTGGCCGGTGATTGTTGCGAGCGCAATGCTGTTTTTTCTTTGCTGCAGCATGTGGCTTGATACGCGCCCACCGCCCAGTGCAAGGTGGACATCACACCGCATCGAAGGCGGGCAAAGGACGAAGCTGGTCGATGACGCCGTCCAAATTTCGATAGGATAGATGGGAGGCCTGGTGGAGTGTTGGTCAGCCCCATAGGTTCTATCTGTACCTTCGTTACAGCTTCCGCTGCCGCAGAGTAATACTCATTTCAACATGACTTGCCTGCCCAGAGAATCCCTTCCTGTCCAATTGTTTTCATGCTTAATCACCGTGGACGGCCTTGGCCCACTGCACACTCGATCTTCCAAGCTCTACGGAGCCTTCCCGCCGCCTCGTTTGAGGCTAGATGGGTTGGCTCCTTATCGTATCTTGTTACCAGCCATTCGTATCGATCCACAGAACTACAAGACGGTGAATTGAAATTGGGACTGTCAGGCATGTCAGGCATGCTCCCGGAGCGCGCGCTTCAGCTACTCAGCGGCGTGGAATGTGCCAGCAACGATCTTTTCCAGACTAACGTGTATGTTTAAGTCCCGTTAATACTTCAAAGAGACTTGCAATAGTATCGCATTCAAATGTGTGCTCAGATTGAACATTATCGCTTGGTTCACGATTAAAGAAGTGAGCGGGTACAGTTTCCCAGTCAATAAACCAAGTATTAGTGCCGTCGTAAACATATGCGTCAACTGCAATAAGAAAATTTAAAGTAACTAGTATAGAAGAAAATACATGTATTTTAGTGACAATCAAATCATATTTTCAAATAACTACTATTCTCCTGTTGTATACATCTTAGACCCACTGACCGCATAGGACTCTGCAAGCATTCGACCTAAAATCGAACCCAGCCCCTTTCATACTCAATCATCTAATCTAAACCTATCAATGCTCATTCATAGCCTTCTTCTGCTTACGGAAAGGCAGCCGGCTGTCCGGGCCTTCAAAAACATCTGTAATCTCTTCCAGGCTCATGCCTTTGGTCTCAGGATAAAGGAAATAAACAACCCCAATCCAGAGAACAATCAAACAGAAGAAGACCAGATACCACTTCCAGCCCATCGCTTCAAGGGCGATTGGATTAACGAAGCCGTTGAATACGGCTGCTCCCATTCCCACCATACCGTTGATGGTCATTCTTTTAGCACGTAGAGTGAAAGGCAGGACCTCCAGGATGTAGAGAACGGCTATTGGGTTCATGGCGACGTTGTAGAAGAAGTAGAAGATGAAGATCATGAGGACGACTCCGACGCCGTACTTCGAATCGAATCCGCGCTCTTCGTTCACAGCTGATAGAACGGTCCAAATCAGGAAGGCGACGGCCATACCACAAGTTGACAACAGCATCATGGTCCGACGGCCGAATCGATCGAGTAGAAAGGCACCCAGTATAGCAGTGGCATAGTTGTAGATTTGCAGGCCACCATTGATCGTATTCTGGGTCTCAGGATCGGTAATGCCAATACTCTTGAGGACGAGAATGAGGTAGAATGATACAAGTCCGCTACCAGACCATTGGACCATGAGACCAAGTGTGACAACTATGGAAAGTCTCCATATATTGGCCCCTAGCAAAAGGGTTAGTTCATTTCACACTTTGATCAAACTTTTGACTTACTTGAATTGAAAAATGAGAGCCAGGACTTCGTGTTTCTCTTCTGCTCTTCTTCGATGGCAGAAATGATCTCGGCCAATTCAAACTCAACCAAGGGAGAATTTTCATCGCCACCAGCGTGCGAATTTACTAGAACTTGGCGAGCTTTTTCCTTTCGTCCTTTGGAGATGAGCCATCGAGGCGACTCGGGCACGAAGTAGATGAATACCAGCTAAAGCAAAGAAGGAAGGATTTGAAGTATGGAAGGAATTCTCCAACTCCATGAATTTGGCATCCTGAAAGACCCATACGTGGACCATGCTGCAACGATGGCTCCTAGATACTAAACTCCACGTCAGCAGTCGATTTAATGAAGATGACTGGAAGATCTACCCAAGTGGTATTGTATAATCCAGAGACCAAGACTCTGTGAGTTGGATACGAAAGCTCTGCAAGCAGCGGCGCGGCGCCACTAGCCACAAAGCCAGTCCCAAATCCAAGAAGAAATCGCCCAGCAATGAAGGAACCAACGTTCCATGAAGCTGATTGAAGGCTGGCGCCTAGTATGCATATGGCAGAGCTAAAGAAAACGGGATGACGGCGACCGACATGGTCGGTCACGTATGGTGCAAACGGCATGCTGACAACAAGGCCCACTGTCTGCATCGTGCTGAGCAGTCCTAAGCTCGATCCGGTGGGATGATTGAAGTCTAAGAGCAATCAATCAACTCTGATTGAATGAGATCTCAACAGTGGGTATACATACCTTCCTGCCACACAGGCAGAGACTGGACACCATTCAACATGCTGCCATCGAAGCCGGAAAGGAAACTCGTGAGCAGCAATACGGAGATTTGAGCATTGAGCTTGACCAAGAAGCCAATCCGAAACCACGGTTTTCCATAACTTGGCAAAACATCCTGAATGCGATTCTCATTATTTTCAACTCCTTCGACTTGCAAAACAGTTGCTTTAGCATCAGAAACGTGCTCGACGTCAGCCATTGTAATAAAAGAGAATAGAAGTACACTTTGTTATGGAAGTGTTTCGAGGCCTGGCAATGATAGTAGAGGCCAGTACCCCAGTTTATAGTGGTTTTATAATGAGGAGGCCTCCGCATCAAGCCACGACTTCTAGATCTGCTCAACAGCCACCTCTGGTCCTAGTGACTAGATCAGTAAAAAAAGTAGCGCGAGAGATATTCCGCACAGCGCGGAGAAATTGGTGAGTTTTTCCTAGCTTGAGCCATGTTTGACCGAGTTTGCACTAAAGCTCCGTTGATCACAAACGTAGCATGCCTGGTTCCAAGTCTAGCAATAACTAGTACGATAGGGTTTCAAAGGAGCAATATTATTTTCTTCATTGTGATAATTAGGTATTTAATGTTCCTTACTGGATAGTCAATACTAAGGAATTACTGGCAAGTAGCAGGTTCTGAAGAAATGTAGTGTACATCCGATCATCGGTACCCTTAGGTAATGATGAATCCTATTTCTCCGCATTACGCGGAGTAATTGAGCGCTCTTAACGCATATGCTTGCTAAATGTCCTATCCTTGGTTAGCCTTTTACAAACACCAATGTACACTTGATCTAACGAAGCACGATAAAATAGTCCTCATAAATTGTCTTTCACAAAACAAGTACTGCACACAACATCTTCGCCACTCTACTGTCGTGAGCAGAATTCTTGATCGAGCATGTCATCTGCAGAACATGATATGGATGTCGACCAGCTTATTGAAGCCCTGAGCTTGGAAGAAAAGGTAGCTCTGCTGGCCGGCGCAGATGTATGGTCAACTGCGACAATTGACCGCCTGGCCATTCCTAGCGTCACTGTATGGTATCTATAATTCAAAACACCGATCTCAGCTCACATGTAGATAGTTCTCCGATGGGCCTCATGGTGTTAGAGGAACGAAGTTCTTTAATGGGGTAAGTAAAGAGATTTGCCTTTCGTTGAGAAGCCGTTCAGATATCGTTACACAAAGAGCTATTGACGACCTTGTTCGAGAATTTGCTATTTTGAGATCCTACTTATCATGACGTGTTGTCCATCCTTTTCGGAAAGTACCAATGCTGACAATCATATCGCAGAAACCAGCATGCTTACTTCCCTCTGCTACCGCCATGGGCGCCACTTTTGACTCCGAACTTCTTGAGTCCGTGGGAAGACTGCTCGGCTCGGAAGCAAGATCTAGAAACATTCAGGGTCTACTGGCACCAACTGTCTGTATTCAACGCTCGCCCCTGATCGGCAGAGGCTTTGAGGCTTTCGCAGAGGATCCCTTGCTTAGCGGGCTTCTGGCTTCTGCGTATATCAATGGTGTACAGAAGCAAGGGGTTGGCTGCATTCTGAAGCACTATGCTGCCCATGATCAATCTTCGATGTCTATCGAAGACTCTATTCGAGTATCCGATAGGACTCTGCGCGAAGTACATCTCCTGCCCTTTCAGATTGCCGTTAAAAAGTCCAACCCTTGGGGGATCATGGCTGCATACCAGAAGGTGAATGGATTTCATGCAAGCGAGCATGATTGCCTGCTTCAACAGGTTTTGAGAAAAGAATGGGGATGGAATGGTTTGACTATGAGTGATTGGTTCGGCACTTATAGTACATCAGAAGCCGTTAATGCTGGGCTCGATCTCGAGATGCCTGGTCCGACCAAGTGGAGGGGCGACAGACTTAGTTGGGCTGTGCTGAGCCGCAAAGTGTCTACAAGCACACTTGATGAGCGAGTAAAGAACGTTCTCGAGTATGTCAAGCGGGCGGTAAACACTGATATTCCAAGAGATGCATCTGTGACGGATGAGATTGCTACTAGTATGCCCGTTGCGCGGAAGGTCAGTGCTGACAGTATTGTCTTGTTAAAGAACGAAGAGCAAATCCTGCCCTTGACAAACACGAAGGGAAAACGCTTTGGCTTGATTGGGTCAGGCTTCCACTACCCAGCAATTGCAGGCGGTGGAAGTGCAGATTTGACACCCTACTACGTAAGCACTCCTTACGATGCTATGGTAGAAGAAGTAGGAGAGGAGAATATTACTTATGAAGTCGGATGCTACAGTAAGTTGGATTCCACAAACCCGCTTCTCTTGATACTTTTCAATAGGTTCTCTCTATGGATGTCGTTGAAGAAGACTAACGGATATTTCCTAGCTCATCGCTTCAGTCCGCTATTGTCCCAAGATCTGTATCTGCCTGATTCTCATGAAACTGGCCTTTTGTGTGAATGGTTCTCCGAAGATCCTACGATCCAAAGTTGTTCGGTCCTTACATCGGTTACGACTAAACAATCTGGAATGTTTTTCTCAGACAACTTTCCTAAGGACTTTCCGTCGCTCTGGTGGTTGAAGATTAGAACAACTTACAAGGCGAAGAAATCAATGACCTTTAGATTTGGTCTCTGCGTAGGCGGCTTAGCAAAAATGTCTGTCAATGGAACGCAGGTGATAGATCTCTGGACCTCTCAACCTGAGAAGACTGATGATACTCCATTCTTCAACTCGATGAGTATGGAAAAGTTCGCCGATATCGATGTCGAGGAGGGTCAACAATACAATATTGAGATTCTGATGAAGAATGAGGCTTATGGCGTTAGCGTTGGCGCAACACCAGCAGGAGGCATACGGCTCGGTGGCTGCGAGGTCTTTGACGAAGCCGAAGCCATGAATAGAGCCATCAACGTCGCAAAGACTGTTGATATACCTATTGTTATCGCGGGGACTGGATCAGATTGGGAATATGAGGCTGCGGATCGACCCTCCCTGGACTTACCTGGTCGAGCCAATGACTTGGTGCAGGCGGTACTGTCAGCGAATCCTAACACGGTAAGGACGACATTGACCCATTTTGACCGCATGCTGACTTCTGTCCTTGTGTAGATTGTGATCACCCAATCCGGTCTGCCGATCACCATGCCATGGATAAATGAAGCACGTACACTTGTGCACGCCTGGTTTGGTGGACAAGAGACTGGCCATGCGATGACTGATGTACTTTTTGGTAGGATCAATCCATCTGGCAGACTTCCGATTACCTTCCCAGTTCGCATGGAAGATAATCCGGCCTATCTTACCTTTGGAAAATCCGACTGTGAGCTCTATTACGGCGAAGGTGTGTTCGTTGGCTACCGCTACTACGAAAAGCTCGATAGACCGCCACTGTTCTATTTTGGATTCGGTCTCTCTTACACGGAATTCGAGTACACAAACTTGAACGTACCGCTCGAATACGAACCGAACCCTGACTTCGTCATGACCGTCTCTGTTGATGTTCAAAACGTTGGGCTGTCGGATGGAGCCGAAGTCGTGCAGATATATGTTTCTGATGAAAAAAGCTCGGTAATCCGGCCCAAAAAAGAACTGAAAGCCTATCGGAAAGTTTCTTTGCCAGCGGGGCGAAAACTGTCAGTCGAATTGCACATCGATAAGTATGCAGTGTCATTTTGGTGTGAGCGAACTTCAGAGTGGATAGCTGAGGCCGGGCGCTTTGATGTTATCATAGGACGCAGCGCGGATCCCCGAGACGAAATTCATCGTTCGAGTTTCGATCTATCCAAAACCTTCAGGTGGTCGGGAATTTGATACCGACATCCTTAGTTAAGCAACATATTGCATTTCCATTACCTTGCTCGATCTCTGTTCTAGATATACCGTTATATCTCCTAAGATAGTGCGTTCATCAGTGAATCAAACTCTACATCATTAAGGCAGCATTCAGATTCACTAGGCCATAGCCGTAGTTCTCCTAAGACGTCCACATGTGTGCATTTGCGGGTGCGAAGTGTGCGAAGCTCAAACCCACAGATGATAATTTGAGGCAGTTATGAAAGGTCCACACGAGCGCATACCTGAGTTATGAACATTCGATCTCAATGTCAACCGCCACTCGTTTGTGAAGCTGCGAAGCACGAAATCCTGTCGTCCCTGGACTACCATATCCTAAAGTAAGCTATATCATATGATCACTACTATCTAGATTCTGGGGGTTATCTCCTTCTCCTTCTCCCCAGTGCTAACTACAAGAGCCTCGAAAGCAACCTCCCCACGCTCACCCTGCGGCGCCGTTGTAGTAGCAAAGCAACCAAAGATCGGCCCTGTCATCTCGCGCGTAGCCAGTTCCTTCGTTCCACAGCTTCCAAGCTCCATCCACTCATTTTCTCCATCCTTCACTTTCGCTAGGAATCTGTACGTCTCGCTAGACGCAACGATCATCATGTGCAGCATTCCCGCAGTCTCCTCGATCATCATGCTGGCCTCTGAAACTCGGTCAAGCTGTGTAGATTTGTTCCTTATCTTGCAACTTGCGGTGCGAGTGGTGAAATCGTACTCGAGAAAGGCATGGCGCATGTGGTCCTTATACACCGCAAGGCCGGCACGGATTGAGCCGCCCATGAGCTTGCATTTACTGTGCGCCAAATCGATGGACGTGGTCGCAGTCGACTCGAGAGATCGCTGGCGACGGCCAATGAATGTGCTGGTGCCGTAGCGGTCGGCCATATTTTCGAGGCTGGGGACCAGGCTGAACGGACCCTGTTCGGAGGAAGGGAGTTTGTACCTGCGCAGTTCGGGCTCGGAAATGTAGAGATCTGCGAGTCTTGCCGGAATTGGAGCTGGCCAGGCCATTGTGGCTTCTGAGCCTGCGTCAACTACGGGCGCGCGGAACTTCATCTTCGGCTGCTGGACTTTGGGCCATCCGTCTTCTGGCCAGTCGACGGGCGCGAGGAATGTTTCCCGTCCTAGAGGCTGGCAAGTTGGTTCGTTGCGTACAGCGAGGAGTACGGCCCACCATAGTCCATGACTATCTTGGAAGAGCTCGCCATGTCCAGTGTTCTGGATATATTCGTCGGTGCCATCGGCGGTCAGAATCGGATTGCATGGCGCAGTCTCATACGGGCCCCATACGTTCTCCGACCGCGAGATGGAGAGCATATGGTGCTCAAATGTACCGCCCTCCGCAGCCAGCAGATAGTACCACTTCCCCCGTTTGTAGATGTGCGGACCCTCGGTATCGTATTTCGCGTAGCCCCCCCAAATCTCTCTCGTCTCTGACAATGCCTCGCCCGTCTCGACATCGACCTCAAACTGCTTGATTGTGCATGTCGGCTGCTTTCCATGTTGTAGCATATAGCAGCCCTGTACATACGCCCTACCATCGTCGTCAAAATACAAGCTGGGATCAATGCCCATGAATGGAATGTAAACAGGATCGCTCCAGTCGCCGGTCCAGATGTCTGTAGTGGAAATGATGAAGTTGTCAAGGCTAGATGAGGATATGTCTTCGATATCAATCGCGGCGTTGGTGCAGATGATGTAAAACTTTCCTCGCCAATACCGGATGGTCGCCGCGAAGAGGCCACCAGAAGCTACCATCGAGAAACCTGTGTCGAGAGGAACATGATTGGTGCTGGACCGTCGCAGACTCATCTGCTCGGGGCGGTTAAGAGCGTTTCCTGTGTAATACAAGTGAGCATGGACGCCGCGCCGCGCAACTTCTGGCTATTGTTCATTCACTGACCAACATGCGTCCAATTCTGGAGGTCTCGAGATGCGTAAATCGGAAGGCCAGGAAAGACGTGGAAAGAAGATGTCACGAGATAGAATATGCCATCGACGAGGACAATGGACGGATCTGGCGCGAATCCTGGAATGATGGGATTATGGTAGGTGGTGTGATTATCCATGGCTTGACAATGCTTGACAATGCTCGAAACATGAAAAACGTGATGCTGAAGGAAGACCAGGTGGCCAAATCTCAAGATGGAGCTATTATACAGCCCTGAGAATTTCATGAACACGCGACTGCGCCTAGATAGTCCGTCACGGTCCGAACAGTGGAGCCCATTGTGGAAACCCGGCAAAATAGAATCGTAGTCTGCTAGAAATTTATAACATAAGCGGAGGGTGCTGCGAGTTTTCGATATGGGAGCAACGGGTGTGCAAAGGTTATAGTGTTTGCCGAGCGGTTGTTTCTCCGTCAATTTCTCCGCCTACAAGTCGAAGATTTCCCGCGTGCCGGTCTCGGACTCTGCCTCTCTGCTTCGAGTAGCAATTAGTGATCACTAGCGGTCCAATTGCATCAGTCGAGACGTCTCAGAGTGCTTCTTCACCCAGCTTGTCCGAGTATCTAGAATTGAGGTTCGCGATGAGAACGAGAAGCGCGTCTAGAATCGATTTGGCACGCAATGCGAGCGCGTCATTAGCAACTCGGTGGGCGATCTCAATGAGCACAATCCCGACTTGCCGCAGCTTCTCAACCTAAAGATGCCATTAGCTATGTCACCAAGTAGCACAATTGTCTCCAGGTTCGGTCAGAGGTTCGTACCAGAGATTCTCCGTTGCCTTGCAATGCTGCCAAGGGCATCTTTTCCAAAGCATGCATCAACTCGCTAGCAATTTCAGTATTCCTTAGAATGAATAGCCCTTCATCCTCTGTCAAACCCATCAGATTCACCAAGCGCAACTTGAATGCTTTGGCCATGAGGATGATTTTCAATGAGTGGTAATTGACAACGAGATTGGCATGCTGAATCCAATGTGCCTCGCGGTGAGCGTCGGCGGCTTCTTCACCTTGACCATCGGCAATGTTCAGGCTTGGATCACGAATCCAGTGAGGTAACACGTCCAGCAGACTGCAGAAAGCGAGCCAATCTTGCGTTACGTGACTCTTCAGTAGCAGCAACCCATCGGACTGCGCACTCGGGGTACTGGCATATGAGTCCAGCAGGTCCAAATCTCTATGGATATTACCTGCAATCAGCCATTGTTTCATTATCAGATCGAAGCCCACTCGAAGTTGGCGTTCAAATGTGGGGTTGAATTGGCCCCAAGGAATGCCATCTAGCAACCGAACCGGTGTGCCATCCAGGTTGGTTTCTACTTGCGCAGGATCTTTCAAGCAAACATGTAGTGTTGGTGGAAGATTATTTAGCAATGACATGCTCTTATCCATCGTATGCATGAGCCAGAACAAGTTCCGGCGAAGTTGTCTTTCCTCTGCTCCTAGTCCGTCATATGATTTCTCATCAAAAAGCCTCATGTCAATGGTCAATCGCAGTGCTTGGCCAACCATGTATCGTGACATGCGGTTCTTACCCTGGAAGTGCAGGGCAGACGATTGGAAAATGCGGATGACGACTGAGGATATCGAAGGCTGTGCTACATCCGCATCTTCGCAGCAGGCGAGCATAGCACGCGATGAAGACAGAAGAGCATCGGCTAAAGCCTGATGTCGAACCAAAGAAGAGTGTTGCAACACAGACTGAGCCCGCATGCTGCAAATGCCGCAGAGTAATGCAAAGGCTCGCATGTCTTCAAGTACCTCTGTAGAAAATTCGTCATGGAGGCTACCTCGATAGGATTTGGCAGGGAATCTGCTTTCTGCAGATGGCAATAGAAGCGGGATGTTTTCCAAGATGGTGGCCGGACGAAGAAATGGAAGAACCGAGAAGGAGGTGCCAACCCAATACTCAACGCAGTTCTGTACAAATACATCCGTTTCGACATCCAGATCCGCCAGTGTCGACGTCAAATAGCTATGAATCTCTCGAGGTGAATTTGCTGGAAACGTTCGTGGTCTTACCACCGAGTCTTCGGAAAATGCGTCGGTGAGTGGCGTGGTAAAGTCAGATAGCAGATGGTCAGTATGACTGACATTTTGTGCTAGACTTGGTGTTTTGGATCTCTCAACATCAACACGCTCTGCTTCCGGAGTTGTTGCTAGTGTTCTGCCCTGGCTATGTCGGTCCACGTCCCCTGAATCGGGGGTGCGAGATTGCGGCTTTGGCCCACGCTTCGTTCGTGGCAGAAAGTACTCACAGCTAACCTTCAAGGCCTGGCAACGAGAACACTGAGGTAGTGCCCCATCGCATTTGGCCTTCCGACGCCTGCAGAGGTCACATGCACGACCGATGTTCCGACGTACCGGTGTGGGAAGCATTGACTGCATAGAAGCGGAATTTCTGATGGGAGACGGAGTTTCCAACACCCCTGGCTCGAAGAGAATGTATTCGAATATTAAGCCCGAGAATTGAAATATTCGCAAAGGGAATTGCCGAGGTCCGATTTGTTGGAATAACGAGTGAAATAGCTAGTTTTAGTCGAACTTCCTATTATCGTACCATAGTGAGGAGGAAAGTTGCGTTTAGTGGTTGGATGAAACTACATGAGCCTTTTTCGTTGACCTCGGTCCTGTCTTCCTAATTGGTCGGAAAAACCTTTATCGAGCGTCGGAGAATCCTCTGCGCCCCACTTCATGGTCTCCAGATTTTCCGTGCATTTGACCTGGAATTTCCCCACACAATACATTCAGCTACTAATTAGCAGACTTGCTATTCTAGTGGAGATATTTACTAAATCTGCTCATTACTGTTTCTAGAATCCAAACCCAACGAAAATAGTTTATGTATGCCTTTTATATTGCAGAGAGGTTTTGTTATGCATAATCTTTATATGTAGAACGTCCATGTAGCTTTAGATGTAGAAAAATACAATAATTCAAAAAATTATGCGCACTTCAATGTCAATTATGATCGCCAATTCATTTTATGTTTTATTTGTTTATTGGGCTACTGGACGTACCGACCGTTTTCATATGAGGAACTTACTCTAACTTTGCATATGCCTTTATTCAAGCTTTATCTGTAGTCTCATTGTTGCCACACGACATCTTCTTAGACCGTCTGTTTGCAGAGATATGCACTTGCGAAAGTCAATCACGGTTTCGTTGTAGTCCGTCATGTGAAGACTATGTCTTGCTTGACTTGATATATGATTTGTAATATGATACTCGTCTTCCCTTTTCACTATGTACAAGATCTTTTTATCTAAACCTACACCCGTCTTCTAGCTTCTTGCAGGTACTAAGAGACTTTAGTAGTGGGTAGAGCGCCTCCATCGGTTGAGCAGAACAGTGCTGTTCTTGAAGGTCGATCCGATATCGCCCCACTTGATCTCGCTGAAGACAACAGTAGGGTTGGGCTCAATACCAGCGATGACCTTGGGGTCACCCTCGGTGGCATTGCAAGGTCCAGCAGATCCGCTGTCGAGCCACTTCATGAAACCGCCCTCATCCCACCAGATGGAGAGAGCAAGAACCATACCGCGGGACATGGACTCGCCCATGCCCTTGGTAGCACCGAGCTTCTTGTAGATGCGAGCACCGTCTTTCTGGCCGGCAGCCTCGCAGAAAGCATCGTCAATGGGGCCGGTGACGTTGACGGAGTTGTTCTCGATGACCTTTCCGTCTTGGATGTAGTAACGGACGATTTCCTGGAGGACGCCATCCTTCTCGGGGAACTGGGTGACGACGGTGAAAGGCTTGTTGGTGTTCACCTTGGATCCAGCAGGGCCGTAATAGCTCTTGTCGACTCCGTGCTTGTAGGGGTTCATTCCGCACCCGTCCTTGTCGCAAACACCTTCGAAACCGCACTCGTCACCGGTGCAGCGGTAGAGGCCAGGCTTGCTGCAAGGATGAGGAGCTAGATGGGTGGCGCGAGCATTGGCCTCCCAGATGTCGAGCTCGTTGCAGCAGACACCATCTCCCTTGATGTTTCCCTTGTGAAGCGATCAGTAACGTAAACTAAATTTCAGATGGGGGCAAAACTTACAACACCCTCAACCCAGGGAGTAGTGAAGCACTGAGCATCGCAGTAGCCGGTTCCCCAAGTGGCACCTCCGGGGTTCAATTTGCTCCTGCCACCATCCTCTTTCATCTCAGAGAGGTAGAAAGCTCCGTTCATTCCGCATGGAAGCTTGGAGACATCGACGTCGAAGCTGATCTCCTGGCCAGTCAATTGGAGCATCTCGTACTTCTCCTTGTTCTCAGCAAGAAGGTAGATACGAGGGCTAGCGACGCCATATTTGCCTTGCATCTCCATCTTGACGCTGCTTCCAGAGGTGGTAACACCATTGTCGGCATAGTCAGCCACACCGTTGATCACACAGTTTTTGGCGCAAGTCTCCTCATCGGGGCAAGCAGTGGGATCTGCGGGACTTCCCCAGTTACCACAACCCTTGGTAGTGTCGTTGGTCTGATGGATCCAATGAGATGCAGAATCAAGAACAAGAGCGGTGTTCTGCTGTACGCAGCCTCCAGCCTTGGTACACTTATATGTCGTGAGCCTTGGGTGGTTGTCGGGGTTACCCTTGGGGGTTTGAGCGGCGGCAAGGCCCAAAAGAACTGAAGCTACGAGTGCATGCATGTTGTTGGCTCACCCAGTCTGTGTTGATAGAAAAAGACAGTGATGACGAGTGTGAGGTTGAAAATGAGGATGTGAAGGGCACTTATATTCTGTAAAATGCATGAGCAACCGGGCCGGTCGTTACGTCTCTGATTAAATTCACTTTATGATGTTCAAGATAGCGCAGATAGAAGACGGAGCCTCAACCTTCCCGCTACAGCATCCCTGATCCAAGTCACAGAAAAATATCGTCGCCAATGGCTGGATGTATGCGCCATGGACGATGGAAATATCGGATCCTCAATGGCACTCTAATCATTTGTTTCGGATCCACCCCACGGGGTGGATTATCCACGGAAACGGCCCGGAAAGGAAGGCTTCGAGATCTTCCATCATATGACTTGAGACAGATTTCATCAAGGTTCTATATTGCGGTTAATTTCATAGTGCTTGGCGTGCACCTTCGACCCCGGGTTTTCACATCCTTAGTGTCTCCTCGGACCTGGCATAATGAACAAATTGGCAGTGTCAATCTTGGAGATTCGAAGTCTATATTACTCTGTACCTGCTTCTGAGGCCATCGACTGTGGTGACGTTGAGAGACTTGTACATTGAATTTATGATGGCTAGGAACATCGGCGCGGGAACCTAGTGGCGGGTTAAGAACTGCGGGGACCTGCACCTGAAGAAGTTGAGTCTGCGATGATGCCTCCTGGATGGTAGTAGAAGTGGAGAGAATATGTTGTAGCCTGTAAGTAAGGAGGAAGTTGGAACCCACAACATGAGATAAACGTTACTAGAGAGGGGAGGAAAGTATAGACGCTAGTTCAAATCTAGGACTTGAGACAGGGAATAGATTCCAGTAATTATCTCCTTTCTCCTTTCTCCTATTATCTTTTGTAATGTCTACATTAATACATACAGAGCAGAATTATTCCAGAATTATGCAAAGATGCTGATCGCAATACCTTATTCACCCATAATTCATCCCACCTCACCAGCCTCCTCCGTCTATGTTCAACGAGTTTCGGTGTCAACGCCGCAATGAACAAACTGCTCATCAAGTTCATGCAGATTCATTTGATGATTGATGACTACATCATGCCTTAGTCTATGATACTTGCAGCAATATCGCTCATACTCTGCTGCAAGGTCATTGTTGCAGACGGCTCAGGCTGAACCCCCTACCCCAGAGTAATATATCCAGCCCCGCGGGTATGCAACCAAAACACCTGCCTCTTCTGACTTGTCTGATTAGTTCGGACTTTGAATCGGCCAACACAGAGCGAGTTTTTGAAATCGCATGTTGTAGGTTCCTAGGGATTGCATATATGTCAGGACATGGAATCACGTGATACCGTCAATAGGACAAGATAATAGTATTGGAGAGAAGCTGGACTGGAATCTATCAAAACCCCATGGATTGGCGATTCGTTGGAAGCCCTCCCTTCTGATTTTACTATTCAAAGGCGAGATTTTCTCTAAAACAATACAAACCGGACAGAAGAGTACCTGGGTAGGTACCTATATTCACTCTGACATATGGTCTGTATCACCGTGAGCTACATGGGCATCTTCAAAGTTTTCCAATGTCTTGTAGTCATTCAAGCTCGCTAGTTCATTCAAAGACCGCTTGTAGGACGATTATCCCAATTACTAACTAGATGGCCATGTGTTCGTCGTGGTTTTGGAGAGATATTCTACCACGTGATCATCTTTAGCCACAGTTGTAACGCCACCACTAGAGTCACAAAAAAGTATTAGCGCGAATTGAGTCACACCCCGCGGACCCCACCAGAACGTTCATCATCTCAGTGGTGGGCAAATATTCTCATCCAAACTACTACACAAACACTTTCGCTCATTGCGCATTCAGTAGCCAACATGGCTGCTACCGCTGTTGCTATCGAGAATATCGATGGAGGCAAGGCCTCTGAGAATACCCTCAAAATCGAAAATGTGAGCATTCCACCTACTATATCTGATTTCTGATTTGGGAAGTCCACTAATCTACCTATAGACCGAAAAACGCGACACTCTCATTGCCGCTGAGAAGAAATACCAGAAACTATGGGCCGAATCCCGCGTATTCGAGACAAATGCTCCTACTACCGCCGAAGTCCCTTTCCACTCCGTTGAGCCCGCCGCTCTTCGCGATCAACAGCCCAAGTTCATGGGAACAATGGCCTACCCTTACATGAACGGCGTTTTGCACGCGGGTCACGCGTTCACGATTTCGAAAGTCGAGTTTTCGACAGGTTATGCTCGTATGCAAGGCAAGAGGGCGCTTTTCCCTCTAGGTTTCCATTGCACGGGTATGGCCATCAAGGCGTGCGCAGACAAGCTCGTTCGCGAGGTCGAGTTGTTTGGTAAGGACTTTGAGGGCTACAAAGAGGAGGAAGAAGCTCCTGAGGAGATCCCTGCACCTACACAATCCGAGACCAAGACCGATATGTCAAAATTCTCCTCCAAGAAGAGCAAGGCCAATGCGAAGAACCTCAAGGCCAAATACCAGTTCCAGATCATGCTTGCGCTTGGTATTCCAAAGGACCAAATCCACCGATTCGCAGATGCATACTACTGGGTGGATGTCTTCCCTGAGCTAGGCAAGCAGCACCTTTCAAAGTTCGGTCTCCGTATCGACTGGCGAAGATCATTCGTCACCACCGACGCAAACCCATACTACGACTCCTTCGTACGATGGCAGATGAACAAGTTGAAGGAACTTGGCAAGATCAAGTTCGGAAAGAGATATACAGTATATTCGCCAAAGGATGGACAACCTTGCTTGGACCATGACCGAAGCTCTGGTGAAGGTGTTGGGGTTCAAGAATACACAGGTATCAAGCTGAAGGTTTTGGAATGGCCAGAGAAGGCTAAGAAATTGATTCCGAGCTCCCTTGATGGTGCCAATGTCTATTTCGTTGCTGCCACTTTGAGACCCGAGACAATGTACGGCCAAACTTGCTGTTTCGTGTCTCCTAAGATCAAGTATGGCATCTTCAAGGCTACCGAAGGAGAATACCTATTCCTTTCCGACCGCTCTGCTCGCAACTTGGGATTCCAAGGCCTCTTCCCTGGCTGGGGTCCTCTTGAAAAGGTCGCCGAGATCCTCGGATCGGAAGTTATTGGCACGGTCATCAACGCACCTTTGTCCGTGCACAAGACTGTCCGCATTCTTCCCATGGAGACTGTGAAGGCGACCAAAGGAACAGGTGTTGTTACCTCAGTTCCTTCCGACAGCCCAGATGATTACGCAACAGTGACGGACCTTGCCAAGAAGGCGGACTACTATGGCATCGAGAAGAGCTGGGCAGAGCTTGAGATCATACCCATCATCAGCACACCCAAGTATGGCGACCTCGTGGCTCCTACTCTTGTGCAAAAGCTGAAGATCAACTCGCCTAAGGATGCCAAACTTCCTGAGGCTAAGGAGGAGGCGTACAAGGAGGGTTTCTACCATGGTACGATGATGGTCGGTGAGCACAAGGGTCGCCCCGTCTCTGAGGCGAAGGAGCTGGTCAGAGAGAGCTTGATCGCTTCTGGTGATGCTTTTGCTTATGCTGAGCCTGATGGTCAGGTCATCAGTAGATCTGGCGACGAGTGCGTGGCCGCCCATCTCGATCAGTGGTATCTCAACTACGGTCCTACCGAAAAGGGTGGAGACGGAGAGTGGTGCAACCAGGTTCTTGGCCATCTCAAGGACGGACTCAACACATTCTCACAGGAGGCCAAAAACCAGTTTGAGCAGACACTCGGCTGGCTTAGTCAATGGGCATGCGCCCGTTCTTACGGCTTGGGCTCGAAGCTTCCTTGGGATCCCAAATTCCTTGTTGAGTCTCTTAGTGACAGTACTATCTACCCTGCTTATTATACCATCGCACACTATCTACACAAGGATCTCTTCGGAAAGGAGCGCGGTCTTGGAAATGTTGGACCAGACCAAATGACTGATGAGGTTTGGGACTATGTTTTCGCTAGGAAGTCTGAGGTCAAGACCGATATCAGCAAAGAAACTTTGGAATCCATGCGCCGCGAGTTCGAGTACTTCTATCCCCTTGACCTCCGTGTCTCTGGTAAGGATCTGATTCAGAACCATCTTACCTTCTTCCTGTACATCCACGTCGCCCTTTTCCCTAAGGAATTCTGGCCCCGTGGTGTTCGCCCCAACGGACATTTGCTCCTGAACGGCGAGAAGATGAGCAAGAGTACTGGTAATTTCTTGACTCTGAGCGAAGCCATCGACAAGTTTGGTGCCGATGCTACCAGACTGGCGATTTCTGACGCTGGAGATGCCATCGAGGATGCCAACTTTGAGGAGAGCGTCGCAAACAGCACGATTCTTAAGCTCTTCGAGTTGAGGAAATGGTGTGAGGATATGATTACTGATATCCAGCCTGTGGAGACCGTTGAGCAATTCAGGGCGGCACGCGACGAGAAGCGAGTCAAGAACATTGACACCATCCAGAGGACTGGAGAGCTCGGCTTCTGGGATCGCCTCTTCGCAAACGAGATGGCTGCTCTCGTCCATGAAACCAAGGAACACTACGATGGGTAAGCTAATGTTGCATGTGTCTATATATATATGCGCGCTAACAATGCTGCAGTATGCTGTACAAGAACGCCACCAAGTCAGGCTTCTACGATTTCACTTCAGCCAGAGACTTCTACCGTGAGGTCACCAAGGCTGCAGGAATCGGACTTCACCGCGACCTCGTTCGCCAGTACGTCGAGCTCCAAGCGCTCCTGATCACGCCGCTCGCACCTCACTGGGCAGAGTACATCTGGCTTGAGGTTCTCAAGAAGCCCGAGACCATCCAGAAGGCTCTGTGGCCCACGGTCCCCGCTGTCGATGCCGGCCTCAGTGCCGCACGAACCTACGTTCGCGCCACCATGTCTGGTATCACCTCCGCTGAGGCCAACCAGCTCAAGAAGCTGGCCAAGGGCAAGACCGCCACATACGATCCCAACGCCGACAAGGTCATCACCATCTACTACGCAAAGTCATTCCCAGCCTGGCAGGACAACTACATGAAGATCATCCAGGAGGCCTTTGAGAAGCTTGGCGTCGTGGAGGTCAAGGAAGTAAGCAAGAGTGTCGACAAGAAGGACATGAAACGTGCTATGCCCTTCATCCAGGGCGTCAAGAAGCGCCTCGAAGGCGGTGAGCCTAGCTCCGAGGTCTTCGACCGCAAGCTGCCGTTCGACGAGGCTGCAGTACTCGCAGAAATGGTCCCCGCCATCAAGCAGACCGTCAGGAAGTGCGGTGAGGTCGCCATCGTTGCTGTGGAGCCTGGCCAGAACGCTGAGGGTCTACCACCTTCCGCTGAGAGTGCTGTCCCCGGTAACCCGGCATTCTATTTCCAGAACTCAAAGGCATAAACGTAGGTGGGGGTTTGGATCATTTCTTTCCGGCGCTGATAGGCTTAAAAGACCCAAGGGGGAAATTGGGTATGTTTGGTTTACATTCAATGAAGGTCAATGATACTTCTGATGTCCTGAAGACGCGGATGATATAGACGTTTTCTGTGACTGGACCATTCGACGATATCTTACAAAAAGAACAACGTTGCAATGCATGTAGGTAGTGTTCTCCAAGAACGGTTCAGATATACTCGCATGACTCGTTGTAGCACTACGATAGAATAGCAAAAGACCACAGTTCAATTATATTGAAGCACCTCACCTAGTATTCACGTGGACGATCATCTTAACAGTTCAGCTCTGTAGTCTAACGACATATGCATCTCTGGCGATCGAAAATGAAACTTCATTGAGGAGCAACCGCCTATCTACGAAACCTTCTTACACAACCTCGACCCCCACTCAATGCTCTCCCAATCCTCAGTCCCGGGCGTCGTCCGCGCATAAAACACGCCCTCGGGATCCCACTTCTTCTTCAACTCCAGCAGGCGCGGGTAATTGCTTCCCCAGTACGCCTGCTGCCAGTTCGGCTCCTCGAGGTCGCCCTCGTTGACGTATGCAGCGCCACTGGGCGACGCGTCGCGGAGCGCCTTGTCGACGACGTTCGTGAGGCGGTTCTGCGCCGTGGCTTTGGCGGACAGGGACGCGGCGCCGTCGACGGAGACCATGGTGATGCTGAAGGAGGAGGCGTTGCGCCAGGACGGGTGGATCGCGTTGTCGACTTTTGGGAGGGCGTAGCCGGGTCCTGAGGTGGTTAATCAATTATCAGCTCGTCGGATCCCAACGTCACGTATAATGGCAAATCGAGTGGAAAGGAAGTAAGAGAGAGAGAGTCGACGTACCAACGATATGCCCAATAATAGCCGTAAACCCACCTCCCGCCCCGCCAGCCCCAACAGCAGTCTTATACCCCTTAACGATATCATCGCCCCTCGTCCTAATATCCTCCTTCGTGAACAACCTGCCGCCCACCAGGCCGCTGAATCCCGCGCTCTCGTCCTGGAACATCGCAGTGTACAAATCGAAAAACGTGGGGAACTCCCTGGTCGAGGTGGTGTATTGGACGCCCGCGGCCTTGAGCCCGTCGAACAGCGGCTTGAGGACCGTCTCGATGCGGGTTTTCGTCATGTTGGGGCCGACGAAGGGCTGCACGTTGAGCGAGTTGGAGGAGAGCTCGTAGTAGACGAACATGCCGTTCTCGACGTAGAGGTTGGCGAGGTTGTGGAAGACGGTCACACCTTTCCAGAATAGGTCGCCTGTCGAGCGGATCGAGAGCGTTACGCCGGCGGAGGGAACCTCGGGGAAGGTTTTCACGGTTAGGGAGACGATGGCGGCGAAGGTGGAGGGGCCGCCGCCTTTGAGGGCCCAGAAGAGGTCGGGGTTGGTGGTTGAGGAGGCGGTGGTTAGGGTGCCGTTGGCGAGGACAACGTCGAAGGAGAGGACGTGGTCGGCGGCTGGGAAGAATGGTCAGTATTGTCGTGTCTATAAAGTTTCTTCGAGGATAAGAGATTGGGTATGGATGGAAATCGAACTCACCCATCCCATAGAAACTAGCCATGGGACCATGACCTCCGCCTTGGATATATCCGCCTGCAAATCCCACAGTAGGACATTCTCCACCAACGACTACAACCTTGGGACTCTGCTGGTTAGCAAGCTTATACAATTCCCTCCCTTGGATTCCCGCCCCGACCGTCACGGCACCACCCTTCCATTCCTGATCGCCAGGACCAGTATACGTGCTGACGAATTTCACATCCTTGAACGAGTGCGTGTTGATCGCAAGACTCCCGTAGCCCGTAGATCGACCCATGAAGTCGTGGCCCGTGTTTCGTATCAGGAGACGGAGGTTGTTGCTGCGAGCGAAGTCGACGCCAGCTTTGATATGTGCAGCGGTTTTAGCCATGATGACGAACTCGGGGAGGTGGCCTAGTGTGCATTGCTGGGCGTTGTTGCGGTTGGTGGTCGGGTTGCAGGTGTGGTTCGTCCAGAATGTCCACATGTTTGTGATTTGTTGCTCTGCACTGTGGAATTGGTCAGGACGGTTCGAGTGGGTCACAGAAGGAAGAATTGAGATTATACGCACTGCCAATCCTCTCTGCTCCAACCGGAATTCGCAGCCTGGCACTGCTGCTGGTTGTATGTGCTCTTCCCATCGAATGTATTATAACATGTCGCACCAGGTGGTACGACTTTGAACAGGTTTCCATTGACTGTGGTATTCAATTCATTCCAGGAAGCAGTAGCCGGCCAGCAGGCGTCAGTTTTATAGCATTTGCAACGGTATTGGCGGCCATTCCAGGTTGCGAGGGGAGCTTTATCTTGTGCCTCAATTGGCGTGGAAAAGAGGAAGGAAAGTAGGAACGGTAGGATGTATAGGGATAGCATGACGGAGGGACCGAAGGGTGAGATATGACGAGACAGTAGACAATTGCAGGAGTAAACACGATCATGAATAGGACTGATTCATTCCTATATACGATATTCTCATGAGTATTCGGAATCACTTACGAATGCTATGGCCTACCCACCGGGTTATCACAAGTTGACATTACAATATGTAAATGGTCCCCTTCCGGCTACAACGAAGTAAACGAACCGGGTCGAGGCAAGCATTTACCCGACTCCAGAGTACGTGCCGAGCTTGGTATACCCCGGATTAGAGATACTTATAGCGACCCAAGCATGATCAAGCTTTAACGTTATTGTGAAGGTGGTGCTTGGCGTGCTTTAAAGAGTTGGAGAAGTGGCTCGTTTTTGTGTCCATCCATCGGGGCGATAGTGCCGAAGGATAAGTACCGATTCTGGACTGGGACAAAGATAGTAAGTGGTCATATTTGTACGGTAGACAAGCCCGTAACTATAGTTCAAAGACTCAGAGTGACTTGTTTGGATGCATGGGGTGGTACTGCCTTTCGTATAGCGATATCATGACTTTCTTCATTCCCTGCAAGCAGGAAAATGAAAACGACACTACCGCAGCGCCTTGTGAAAACTCACCATGTCAGGGACAGGGATCATGCAAGGTAGGAACCCTACATTGGTATTCTCTGGTTCCGACAAGCCAATCCGGGTTGATGAACTGCACGTACACGATGCTCATGAGGAAACGGCGTAAACGAATGAGAGGAAAAAGTTAAGATGATGGTATCATAACATGTAGGTTTTAACTTTATAACCTACACTTCCTGTGGTATTTCATATCATGATTGACAGGGTCTGGATACGACTTGGAATCTTTTCTATTCCGTGTCGCAAACTTACGCTTCTGCCTGCTTCACAATTTGGACTATTTTTTCCCCGGAAGAGATTTTCCCTCTAAATGATGCCTGAGCGCCTCGCTAAAATAGAAAACATTTGTCGATCCCGTACCGAGCATCCTCGTTGCATCTAGTCGTAATGCATGAAGAGCTGCGAAATGCTCTCTCCGTGGTGATTGCGACGGATGGCCTCGGCAAGGAGGTTATCAACGCCAATGACGACCAGCTTATCACCAGCCTGCGCTAGCTTATGGGGAGGGATTGGGAAAGCGTTGGTGACCACGATCTTCTCGATGCATGCACAATTGACCATCTCTTCGAGGCAATCACCACCGAAGAGTCCGTGGGTAGCCATGCAGTACACTTTGGTGGCACCACCACGCTTAACAACGGTTTCAGCAGCAGCAATCCAGGATGCGGATTTATCGATCATGTCGTCAACAATAAAGACTGGCCTGTCCTTAACATTGCCAACCAGTGTGACCATAGTCTCCAATTCTGGGTTCTTCAAATCTTCCTCTTCGTCCTCGGAAGAAGCAGCGGCATCGTAGGTACCACCAAGCGCATGAGCATGCTCACTAGTTCCAGTACGGCGAAGTGACGACGCAGTGGAGACGAAAGATGACAGCATGTGCTCGGGAACCTGAACGTCCTCGTCATCGTCGTGATCCGATGGTGGGCGATTACGCCAGGTAGAATTGGACACGGCGGACATGGCGGGCGATGGGTGATCTTCGTCGACAATGTGGCCTTGTACGAGACGGCCATGGATAACATCTCGAGCACGCTATTACAATTAGAAGGGCTATTGATAAAGACAAGGAACACTTTGACATACCTCATCCGTGTACTCATCCTCGCTATAATCCTTATCATCAGTAGCAGCCTCGCCAGCTTCCCCCTCTGCCGGAGCCGCCTCTCGTATTTTGTCTAGCGGAACCTCGGGTTCAGTGACAGAAGTCACCCTAACTGACTTGACGAGTGGACTACCGAGAGTCTCGCCCGTTCCATTCGCCCGTCGCTGAAGAGGATTTGAAGGAGCCCGCGTCCTCAAGGTCGGCTTTCCGACCTCAGCTTTCGGATTGTACGCATGTGAAATGGTGCTGATCGGTGTGATGTGTGTATCTGCGTCGAGGGCAGCCTCGACAAGGCCAGGGGTCTCGTAGGTGCCGTCAAGCCTCAACTGCTCGAACATAGCGCTCTCGTTCCACACTGAGGTGGCCACCCTGCGGCGATCGGTTGTCACGATACCGAAGCTAAGCTTCAGTGCATCTGCCAAGGATGTGACTCGCTTTGTACCTCCGGGGTTCTTGCTGACAGCGACAGCCTCCTTCCAGTTGGGAACGTTGACGCGAATCCAGCGAGCGAGGAGAGGCTCAGCAATCAGGTTATCAACTGGACACTTGAAGAACCCTTGCATTTGTGTAGCGTGGAGGTCGATGGTGATGACGTGGTTGACACCGGCGATGTGCAGGAGATTGGCGACCATCCGGGCGGTGATGGCACCTCGGTGGGACTTCTTCTTCGATTGCCGCGAGTAGGGAAAGTAGGGCATGACGGCTGTGATTGATTTTGCGGAGCCGCCTTTGCAGGCGGACACCATGATCAAGAGCTCCATGACGGCATCGTTGATTCTGGGAAGGGTTAGAACGGATCAGGTGAGATAAGTAGGTGAACGTACTTCTCGCTTCCGCTTTGAAGAATAAAGACGTCCTTGTCGCGGATCGAGGTGTCTATACTGTGTAAGTATGGAAGGAAATTCCCAGAGACTCCCGCAAAGTCCTGTAGCATAAAAAAAGGCCATGACCCCACTAACAGCAGACCCAAGCAAGCAGCAGGGGAACAGGCAAAAGCGCCCGTCAAGCTTGTAAGAGACCAAAGGAACCCATTACATGTATCCAAACACCAAGAGGCAGGGGCCAGACTTACGAATGCTAACGCTCGTCTCGCCATTCGCAAATTTCCCCAGACTTGCCTCGCCCTTCCGGCTCCCCAGGCGGTCACAGATACCGTCGACCAAGGCCGGGTGCGAGCTACCGCTGAAGACAATTGCTCCCCTCATGGTAGGCGGACCGAGTATCGGGTAGTCGATGTCTAGGTCAACGTATGGTGAGACTGGAGAAATATTGTGAGAAGGTTCGTGATGTTGACGAAGCTGTCGAAAATTTGGAGGAGATGGGGGAGGTCGCGTTTGTGACATTGTGATTGGCCAATCGGTGCGTCGGTGATAAGATAATGAAGCGCTATTACCAAAGCAGTCTAGAGAAGTGTGTCAGCCAATCAGATCCATGGATGGTCAAGGAGGGGGGGAATGCAGTTCATAAAGTTGGGAAAATAGAAGGACAAGGGAGAGACTGACTTGCAAGGGGAAGATGACATAGCACATGCAATCAAAAGATCAAGGAAGAAGATCATGCAGTGCGTCAGAGGACGGAAACTTAGAAGAAATATAAGAAGATGACGATCAAGGATAGCATATATATACTCGTGCTTCTACCATGGCAGGCAAGACAAGCTGATGGCGGCTACGGCCAAGCATGTGCCAACGACAGCTGTCTCAGCGGCAGCACCGATTACTCTTCGCTCGTATATCCGAATCTTGTATGCTGCAGCTCACAGCACGATAGCATAATACAATAAGAGTACAATGCCACTATGCCGGGTTGGGTCTATTCTCTCCTTGTTGCATTGACCTCTACACTACTGCTGATGGTGGAAAGCATGGTTTGAGTCACAGCACGAGGATGATTAGCGCATGTATAGTTTAGCTATGTATATATATGTGCGTGCATAGGTACATAGGCCTACTCCAAGACTTGATACTATATCTTCGAGAACCTATTGCTCCAACTCTGTTGGTCACTCCCTTCAAACGGTATGCGCTGTCCCACAACTGTCCCCTGCCCATCTCCAAGCTGCGGCGAAGAAGAAGCTCCCCGGGAAACGAACGAATTGAAATCTTCCCCTCACAATTGGCTTGGCCTTACTTCCTCAGGAACCGCTCACGCGACACCAGCAACGCGCAGCCATCCTGCATATTCATTTTCTCCCACAGCCTATCATGCACTCTGGCATGCCCACGATGCCCATCCAGCTCCGCCCGTGCTCCCACGATGACATGCCAGCAATCGCTGCGATCATGAAGCACTACGTTCTCAACACCGTCATCACACTCGCTTTCGACCCTCCCTCAATAGAAGAGCTAGAGAAGAAATGGAAAAAGACTATTGAAGCTGGCTATCCATACGTCATAGCCTTCGAAGATGTGGACGGTGTGCAGCAAGTTGTAGGTTTCGGTTGTGCAAATGGTTATCGAGGCGACAGGAGGGGATACCGGCACACTGCCGAGCTGTCGCTGTTTTGCCATCACGAATATACTGGCCGAGGCATCGGGCCGGTACTACTGAATAAACTCATACAGATACTCAAAGCGCCGATGCACTTCCCCGACTTCGTCCCCGCTCCGAGAGGGGAAGATGACAGAACTAGGATGCTGATTGCTTGCATGAGCCACGACGATTCCAGCTGGGGCGCTGGCTTTGGGCTTCGAGATTTTTACGTCAAGCATGGATTCGAGGAGGTTGCCCATCTGAAGAAGGTCGGCCGCAAGTTCGACCGCTGGTAAGTGGAGAAATGAGAAGAGCAAGGTCGTGTAACCCAAAGAAGACGTGTCTCATTATTACTGCAGGATTGATACGCGATATCTGCAACTCGATCTCTGGTAATTCTCCCTCGGCGATTTGCACTCCATGTACATTGTCTTTCTCTCGATCTGCAATACGCCAGACGATGGAGGGCGCTTTTCTTGTCCATATTCCAGTGGTTCGGCTGAAGCATCTCAATTTCAATCGTCTTTTCTCGTCAATGTACACAATCCTTTGCGAATGGAACGAAGCCGATTGGCCTAATGCGGCCCTCGGTTTGTTCCAATTGCGTGATGCCGATCTTGACATCTCTCCAATTGGGATATTGGAATCCATAATCCGAGGTAGATCTCAATTTTGCTCAACGTCCTGTAGGCAAGGGCACCTGGGGTGGGATACCATGGAGAATCATTGTCACGGTAGGTTCGAAGATCGATCGCATCAATGCAGCCTGGACATTGCATTAAGCCGCCCGTCATACATCTCCATTGATCTCCGGTGGTCCTCGATATGCCCATTGTATAAGCCATGGGAGCCATCATAGAAAAGTCTCTGGTACTGGCTTCGTACCATTGAAAGCCTCCTCTTTGAAAAGTGAAATCAGAGGCAATAGAGGGCTTCCCTTACAATTCGGGGGTGGTACTCGTGATAGAGCGGTGAGGTTGTGCAACGACCTAGAGATACGACCTGTAGATACACTCCTTACTACTATCCACATATATGCCCATGAGGTCAAGAAGAGGGTCTCGTGGGCAAACAGAGGCAGCGGCGTCGCAAGGCACAACCCGGATCTCGCCGAGGATCGTGCTACCATAGACGACTGCCCGTGTAGGCAAGGCCGTGGTTTGAAGACACTATCCTGGGCCTAATCCGTCGCCCTGAATCCACCAGCCTGGTAACCGTGGCGTGTGTTGAGAGTGAAGGCTCACATCAAATGTCCCGATTGGTCGTTACTCATAATGTACCCACCTTGGAGGCTACATCACCCATTTAGCCTTCCAATATGGTGGATCTGAAGGGTTGCTTGGGAAATCGTGGTCTAGAGGCAAGCCTCCGACGATGCTGTGCCGAGTTACTAATGACAGAGTGACAGAAAACGGCATGCACGACAGGACTCGATGTAGATGTGCGGGCCATGCATCGGACGAGATAGAGGCATTCCAGTGACCTGGTTCGCAACTTAAGGTTTAACAGATGCAGGGGAGATTGTTGTGCCTTGTCTCGCAATATATGAACGCTAACCCACATGAACTCGACATTACTAACATTGACTGACCTGCGCTTTGATCGCTGTTTCTTGCTAATCTGAGATGATCAGAGTCGGCCGTAGAAACTCAAAAGACACTGACTAAGAGAGGGAAAGCTGAATTGCGATGAACGACGCCCAGAGTCGATCAGGGGACGAGAGACCGTTTCCGAGACCGAATGGCGTAGAACCTTCTGAACAACATTTTGGTTGCCAGACAAGTTGGGTTGCAGCCCTGTCTCTGATTCATACTGTCCAGGGCCCGCTCTATCCTGACAATCGTGCCACGTAGAAAGTTATGCCTTGTTGCATACATCCTCTCCAGTCGATTATGGACTGATGGAAATCGTAGAGGAATAGGCAAATGGAGGAACCGCGTGGGGCAAAGACAATTATGCTTGGCGGGCCAAAGCAAACATACAGGTTTGCAGAAACGGACATAAGGGAAGCTAGGGCATGACGCGCATTCCATCCGCCTTTTGCGCCACAACGCCATCATATCCACAGAGAAGTCGACGGTGATACCGATCTTGCATTTGTGGAACCGAGCACCAGGTTCAGATTCGATCTCCGTGTTACCAAGGCCAATTTAGTGTACCGGGTCTTCTTTGGTTCGTCCTGAGCCAAAGATAGGCGCCTCTTGGAAAATTCCATATGGTTTCTTGATGGACTGCCTGTCTCGATCGCATAGCAAGGATGTATACTCACAGTGCCATGATCCCGCTAGTCCCATCCTGAAATGACTGCAGCGCCGGATGTAGTCCCCCTCAAGCGGATGTAACACACTATTATGAAATGATGCACTGATCGTTGAGACGGGAATGGAGGAATTGCAGGACGCAGAGGCTTGGTTGACCATAGCAGTCACTTCGTGTGGGATGATAGTCGTCCAATTCTGTTGAGATTAGATAGGGCGGGTCACGATGCTCCAATCACCCTTAGCAGCGATTGGCAATCGATCAGATCGTCCGGGGAAATCCGTCTGTGATTCTTTCGTTTTCAGACCATTCTAGATGCCCGAGCTTCTCCAGGTTGTAACTTGTGCCTATCATAAGCAACCTTTTCGAAAATCTGATTTTCTAATCATCTCTTATTTTGGTAAAAAGGCGGTTGGTTGAATTTCTCGCGAACATGTCGCCAATCCGATCCTTGATCTAGAAAAGGTTACATACTGTGACTACGACGTAGGGCGATTTGCAGAAGCAAGCAACGCCGACCTTCTGGGCAATGGATCACGTAAAAGCCTCCGATATTTTCATTGATGGAAAACGACAACTTGTGGTGGACCTACTCCAGATTCAGAAGCCAACTGCTTGAAGCAGGGGTCCCAGCGCTGGTCCTTTGTGGTTTTTGGCGTTGGAGCAAAACGCCAGAGGCTTTCCATGGGACGAGGCTGCATGTAACCTTTAACTACTCAGCTGAACCGGGTTAAGGGAGCATATTTTTTGGTGCAGAAACGGGCCTCTGCATATTGCACCCTCGCACATGCAGAAAGTTGCCGCCGCAAATCTCCTTGTTGGATCGATGTGGCTATCCATGCCCGCGGTAGGAACATGATCAGGAAATCTCCCAGAGAACAGGAAACATTCACCGTGCCCTGGGCCTGTGTTCGTACTTCTGTACTACTATCGCGGAGAATCGCTCACAACAGCGGCGGCGGAAGGTAGAGCCACAGGGCCCGCCACGGTTCAACGCGCAGATCGACTACCTGCAACTCTGTCCAAGAGGGCTTGACTCTCTCCCCGGTGGGGGCATACCTAGGTAAAGCAGAGGTGACAAAGTAGAGGGAAAAGAAAAGAAATGATATGACGGGGATTAGGGTGGATTGGAAATGGTGTCTTGAGGCGTCTGCAGCAGGACGTTTTGGGGCAGATAGTGCGCGTCCCGGCTGACCGCTGCCGCGCGACGCAGGAAGATCTCCCTGTGCGTGAAAAAGTCAGATGGATTTATGGTGCGAACAGTGCTTTTTCGATGAAGCATAAGGGCATGATGGTAAGTCCAGGTAGGTGACGAATCATGGAGGTCGGTAACAAGGTGAGGTTGGAAAAGCGTCTTCGGCAAAGACCAACAAAGGCAACAGAAAAAGCATGCCCGCAAACCTTAATTGCCGACCCCAGCCCTAGACTAGCCAATTCCATTGCATCGGGAGCGGCGGATTGGCCGCCGTGTGGTTTCTTGTGAGGGTCGTTCAGGGCTCCCCTGGTGGTCGGCGTCAGAGACGAGGAGAGATGAGGTCCTAGCCTTGGTAGTCAGACCGGGGCGGGCCTTGTCGGAAACGATCTAGGTAAAGGCCAAAAGGCAAGTCAGGATGTACCAGGATCGTATTGTGGATGTGGACAAGCAGGATGCCATCATCCTCCTCACGCGGCGGGTGTGCATTGGAGATTTGCGTGACACATAGAATGCGCCAGCGCCTTGCTCGATATACACACCAAACGCACCATTTGTACCATTTTCTGCATGTCTGCAACTCGCGCTCGCGACCTGGAGATGCTACCATGGTCGCGGTTCTGCGGGCCCGCCAGCCCGCGTTTGACAAGGCCATCGCGGCTGTTCCCTACGACGAGCCTCCCTATATGGAGGGTAGCAGATGCGAGATCGTAATCGGCCTTGCTGTGCGACGTTCACTACGCTACTTGCTCTATTCGTCCAAAGGCCATCCGCTTTCGAGCAGATTTGACCCTCTCCTACAACCAGGTAGAATCCGCAAGACGGCTGCACGCTTGTCTCGTCGTACCGCACGGTTGAGTAGGCCAGTATCAGGACCGGCCGTGGGCCATGATGCTACTAGCCTGCACAAGAGCAATAGTGAACTTCCAAGGGCTAGGAGAGAAGTATAAGACTGACCTTGGGCCGCGCTGTTCGCTTCGATATCATTGCAGCGAACAGCATCGACAGCAATAACACCACCAACCACCGAAGACGAGCATTGAGCATTGAGCATCAAATCTACCACCTATCCAAGAGCAGCTCCACTCGTCTCGGGACCAAGGTTCCAATTCCCTCAGCACGTCTCTTGATTGCTTTTCTCCAGCCACGGCAGCTTAGAACAGCTTTCACCACCTTCGGTACTGCGCACTCATCCCGCGCTGTGTCCAAACGGCCCGTCTTTCACTGGTGAGCATCTTAGTCCCGCTACTGTCCCCAGAATACATATCTGGGTCGGCGCCGCAATCAACTTCTCACTGACCTACGACCCAGACAACAACTGCCGTACCACTCCATCACCACCACGCCCACCACAGATATTGGCTTTCTTGCCGCGTCTACCGTATCATATCAACGACGCAGTTCCAGCACAATAAACAGCAAGTTCGAACCACGAGTAACAGGGTACCCGAACAAACAAACAATGGCCCAACCGAATAGCTGTCAGCACCAATTCAAAATGATCAAGTCCGACACGACGATCATTCAATGGAATTGCAACATGTGTCACTCGGGCCCCCACTCGTGGATCTTTGAGTGCTCCAATTGCAAATTGAAGACCTGCCGACCGTGTGCGGCCAAAGCATGAGGGGTAAAACAATGAGCTGAGGTACGTAAACTACCAATTTCCTGTACAAATCCTCCGTCCCTGCGTCCGCACGTGGCTTGGAGCTGCCGGGCGAAATGCATGATTTCGCAGGGTGCCGTGTCAGTCATCGGCCGTCTTTCACGTTTCGAAGACGTGGTGAAGGCAGAAGTATAAGTGGTTCTTTGGGTATGGTTGCTGACTCGATGGCCGATAATAGATTGAGCGATGCCTGTGCAGTGTGCTTGTGCACGATCGACGCTTGTACCGGGATCTTACCCAACCCAGGCGCCCGGGACCTGGCCATGGCCAATTTTGAACTGCCATCTCGTGTGCGCGTGCCCTTTATACGGCGGTATCTGCCGGTACTCCCACCGCCATGTTCGCTTGCTCGCTTGCTCGCTTGCTCGCTTTCTCTTTCTCGTCATTCCTCTCCGGTTCAACAATGAGTTGCAATCAGTCCTTCTACGCTCGCTACTCAACCCTTATTCCCCCCTTTTTTTGCATTTGCACTTGGCTCTTGAGGGCCTGGCACGGATTTAGCACGGCGTTTCGGTGGCTCCAAAAAAAGATTGGTGTTACGATGGGACTCAAGGGCGGCAACCTGCGAATGAGTACGGCTTTCCTCCTTGAGCGGCATCGACATTGGCGCACAAAAGCAACGGGTTTGCTCTAACTTAGAATGGATTCAGCGGTGGCGTGGGGGAAATGCTCCGTCTGGCCCGGCTGCCCGCAGCGGCTTGTGTAGCCTCGATGTCCGTATTTCATTGGTCTGCGGACCTGTTTCAGCATCTCTAGACGGCGTTCCTCATTATTGTACTCGCCCTTTCCTACTACCCTAATGCATCTCGTTGTGCGACGGTCGTTTTTTCCTTCTTCTTTCCTTCCTGTCCAAACTTCTTTTATCTTCCTTTGTCTCCTCTGTTTCTGTACTCCGTATCTGTATCTGGTACCACTTCCACAGCTTCTCTAGCCAAATGTGTCGGCTCTTGGAGAGCAATTGGATGCTCTGCCTTCTTTCACGTAGCCTGATGGCGGGGGGTCCTGTTTCACGTCCCTAGCGATTACACCTTGGCAATGCTCCATAGAGAAATTCATGACTGACGCATCTCAAACTGACCTCTGCTCACTTTCCGGCTTGATGATCCGCTTGCTCACGAGGTTGCCATTCATCGTTTCCCATTCCCGGCCCCTGAACGCTGTACGGATTGACGACCTATGTCTAATGTGGTCTGATCGCCGTGCCTGACTTTGCTCTAGTCCATCTCATTCAGCTTGCCCGTCGTCGTGACTGGGGCCATTACCCATGCCAACATCACCATCATGGCCGCCTGTTGGGATGCATACGGCATGACATGGTGGGGTCGAATCGCGCAGCCCTTTCCGTTCACGAACAATGCGTCCCGCGATGGAAGGGTAGCTGAGATATTACGAGTTCAACACATTTTCAATCAACATCGATAGACGTAATCGACCTTACAGAGATAACACTATTGTTCTCCATAGGTAGGTGAAGTGGGGTATTCTGTCAGGATGCTTCCCGTCTCGCCAATAAGTGGTGCAGCCTTGTGGCTACGGCAATGTCTGTATGTGTCGCCTTTTGAAATGTACCTTGACCAAGCAGGTATCGCCAGCGAGCCGTCCGCGTCCTTCGGTTCGGTAAGGATATGTCTGATTGCATGCGCCGGACCGATTGCAGCTTGCCTTATGGGGGAGACAAGCGTAACGATAGGCCCGAACCCTCTTCTCATACACCCTCATGCTCCCAATCCGCTTAGCCCTCTGGTAGATAGAATCAGGCATATCATCCGTTCCAGACAAAGCAAATAATAAGTGAAAGATAACGCAGATGTGTACGGATTGAGCCATGTATTGCATCATGCAAAAGAAAGCGTTGCCGTGGCGGTCATCAATAGGTGGAATCTGGTTTCGGTTCAGACCAGCTAGCTGATGGAGGGATGAGATGGCGTGAAACGGTCAGACGGCGAGACTTAGAGCGGGAGATATCCGATTGAATATTTAGAAGTCGTCTGCCGCCGTATGCGTAAATGGAGACAGACGTGAGGTTCTCCGTATGTGCCTTCCCTATGCAAGAAGACATCCTCCCCGCCAGTGCACGTGATCAAGTGCATCACATTACCACAAGTCGAGGCAGCTTCTGTACCCTCTGCTTCACAACACCTCGGCATCTCGATATTCAGAGATAGGCACCAATCTCGCTTTTCTCGTGTCTGTTCTATTTTGACATGTTCGTTGAAGTGCGGAATCGCCTTCCAATATCCTTGCCCAATGGTCTGTCCTCTGAGTATGCCCATTGAAGGCAGCCACAATAGTTCGCACATCTATACCGTGACCATCGTCACCCAATGGTGAACACAGTCAGTCTCACTGCATGCACCAACACCCGAAGGCATCGTCCTGCAAGACCATCCATAGTATCGCAATGATTCCCCCATCAGACAATGACAGCGCTGCTGAGCTACACAATGAAAGCCCATTGGCCCAATGGAGCTAGCTATGCTCAGCTGTCCATTTCAGCCCCCAACTTGAAATATGTGTGGTCTTAGGTCTATAACCTGCACTGCAGCCTTGCCAGCTGGCAACCTCCTCAAAGTCTTTTCATTTCTCTTCTCTTTTCTCCTACTGCATTTTCCAGAAAAACTTACACAAAGCGGAGACGCTCATCAACGACGCACTGCTTTCAAGCGAGACCGAATCGATCGCTTCAAACCCCTCTAGAAACCGCCATGTCTTCAGTATCAGGCGATACGGATGAGACCAAACCACCCCAGCAAATCCTAGATGAATTTTGGGAGAATCTTATTACCAAAAAGCCAGGAAAGGTGACAAACATATTTCCACAGAGCCTTTACGCAAATCTTCTCCCTCCCAATCCAAACTCTGGGCCAGCCAAGGGTAAGAACGCAGCTGAGTCGTACCAAGCGGCAGCCGACCTCTGTCGTGCCCGCGTCAAGCGCATCGTGCGTGAATGCCACCGCACGAATGAAAAATTCACCGACCCCGACTTCGACATCGAGGGCGGGGGCAGATACAACTGCTTAGAAGGCTTACTCAAATGGTACAATCAGAATTCTGATTCGGGGGCCTCCACCAGCATCAATGGTCTTGCCGAGGCTTTCAAAACGCTGGCCGATAGCAACATGTTCGTTCCTTCGATGACCATCGATCTCAATGCTGCATCCAAAGCGCTCAATTCTTCCGGGGGCGAAAGCGCCAGTGAATATTGCCCACAGACCGTGCATCGGATTGACTGGATCTTCGATGACCCACATTTCACGGTAGATGGATTCTCGAGTTCCGATGTCCAACAAGGCCAAAACGGCGATTGTTGGTTCATTGCTGCTGTCGCGACCATCTGCAGTAGCCCTTCGCTCATGCACAAAATATGCGTGGAACGTGACGAAGAATGCGGGGTTTACGGTTTCGTCTTCTACAGAGACGGTGAATGGATCTGGACCATCGTCGATGATAACCTCTTCCTGAAAACTGCTGACTACGATGACTATGGGGATAACTATGACCCATCGGCCATTAAAGAACGCAAGTGGAAGAAAAATCATCAGACCGGATCTGATGCATTGTACTTTGCATCATGTGCGGACCAAAATGAGACATGGCTTCCTCTATTGGAAAAGGCTTACGCTAAAGTGCACGGCGATTATTCGTCTATCGCTGGGGGATGGTCGGGCGAAGGTGTCGAAGATTTGACGGGAGGCACGACTACCAAAGTTCTTTCCAACAGGGTTCTTAGCAAGAAACGCTTATGGAATGAACTTCTTGAGGTTAACAAGACCTTTCTCTATGCTGCCTCATCATCAAGCTGGTGGGGTGACGATTCCGAAGCCAGAAGAGGCCTTCCGCTTAACCACGCGTACTCGGTTATCAAAGCGGTCGAGGAAGAGGATGAGGATGGTAAGAAACAAAAACTCGTACAAATTCGGTATGTTGCCCATAAGTCCAACTCAGGTCCCAGCTTCTAATCTCAGAAGGAACCCGTGGGGAAAACGTAGCTGGAATGGCGTAGGAGAATGGAACGGCGCGTGGGCAGACGGCTCCAAAGAATGGACACCATATTGGATGAATAAACTCAACTACCGCTTTGCGGATGACGGCGTATTCTGGATGTCTTTCGATGACTTGCTGAAACGTTTCTCTGTCCTTGACCGTACTCGACTATTCGACCACAAGTGGACAGTCGTGCAGCAATGGACAAGTGTCAATGTTGCGTGGGTCACGGGCTATCTCACGACCAAATTCCAAGTTGAGATCAAGAAGGCTGGACCAACCGTATTCGTTCTTTCTCAGGTATGTATAATAATGGAACCTCTGGCAAAGTGGCATACTAAGATTAGTTATTCTAGCTTGACGACCGTTACTTCCAAGGTCTCACAGGAAAGTACAACTTCGACTTACATTTCTTGCTGCAAGAGGTAAATGCCAAACCTGGTGACTATATAATCCGTGCCCGCGGAGCTTGGTTTGGCAACCGTAGCATCTCTGCCGAAGTTGACCTCGAGCCTGGAGTGTACGAGGTGGTGCCGAAGATCGTAGCTTCTAAGGATGAATCTGCCCCCGAAGTTCATTCTGTTGTCACGAAACTGGCAAACACAAACCCACAAAAGCTTCGCCAGATTGGTCTGAACTACGATATTGCCAACGCAAAAGGCATCATCGAGCTCACCGAAGAGGAAAAGAAGAAGAAGGAAGCCAAGAAGAAGGCGGCAAGTGAGAAGAAGAAGAAAGAGAAGGAAGATGCTGAGAAGGAAGCAGCAGAGTTCGCATTGTGGAAGAAAGAGAAGAAGGAACGAGAAGACAAAGAAAAGGAAGACCATGCTCAATTGAAGAAAGAGGTCAAGGAAGAACTCAAGGCTGAGTTGAAGGAGGAGAAGACAGCGGAGAAGACAGAGGAGAAGACAGAGGAGAAGACAGAGGAGAAGACAGAGGAGAAGACAGAGGAGAAAACGGAAGAGCAGAAACCAGCGAAAGAACAGCCAGCTACAGCAGAAGAGCCAAAGAAGTCAGAAGAAACCCCTTCTACTTCAGTAGAGCAATCAACCCAAACATCAGACTCAACTTCGGCCTCCGCTACCGACACGAAAGTGGAAAAGACTCCAGAGAAAAAGACCACTACCGATAGTGAAGAAACCAGTACTCAAACAACACCAACATCTAGTGCCGATCAAGGCCCTACTTCACCAGGAGCAGCACCCCCCACCGGCGGGGAACCCTCCGACCCAGCAAAAGACTCCGATGAATCCGAAAAAGAAAAGGAGAAGGACTCCGAGAAGTCGGAAGGCGAAAAAGAGAAGGAGAAAGACAAAGACGCGGAAAAGCAGAACCCATGGAATGCTGTCTGCGTGCTTGGTCTCCGTGTCTACGCTCAAGACGAGTCAGTGAGCATCAAGCTGGTCAGGCCGAGAGACGCCGAAGAAGCTGCTGTCCTGGATGCAGATGGAGCGACGCAGGCTGGGGCGACGATGTAATCGATGATATAAAAAGCCAATCTCCTACTCTTGTCTATTTTTTTTTTTTGCGTAATGTTAAGTAAGGTAGATGAAGTTGACTTTGATGACGCCCGATAATGAAATCCTTTTCACATCATGCCCGCTCTCGATCTATGCAAACTGTACATGCATACAATCTTTCCCTCTATAGTCGTCAACTCCATAAGCACCAACTACCTTAGCATGTGGTTCAAAGTTGGTGTTATTATTACCAACATGCCTACATGGGTCTGCTTCTCCTATGTAAGAGTATCATGGACAAAGAGTACTTGTATATGTATGTGACGTGATGGCCGCTTCTAGAGACTAAGATGAGAATTTATTCGTTTCATGCCTCTGAAACAAGTGTAGAGTATGGTTTGAAATTGAGTGAGGGAGAGAGAGGGCAAGAGCGGATATGCTGATGAACAGGAAAATCCCATGCATATATGCAAGCGTGGGATAAGTCGAGCAACGGTCCCACTTGATTATCTATGTAATGTTTTCTAAAAGTTGATACCAGAGCCCAAGGCTTCTTTCAAAAGGCTGCGCTCTTGTAACTTCCAAGCAGCTTTGCCCCCCAAGATATCCCCAAGTCCGAAATCAATTGTCATTCTCCCAATCACAATGGAACCAGGCCAAAGGACACTATTATGCCAAAAGAGAGTGATAAACCCAGGACTGGGAACTCGTATCGCACTGGATACAGGCAATGATGCCGTGTCTCGAAAGAATTCACCACGGCGTTGTGCCATCGGAATCTTCAGGTCCAGCTAGCCTGAAGAAGGGATCGTTAACATGATACTGGATTAGCAAAGGTCCGTACTCAAAGTTGCGGTATGGGTGATTCTCTGGGTCTCTCGGCTCCTGGTCTACGTCCAATAGCACACACGGGCTCAAGGTGGTATTATTGTTCGTGTTCTGACTGGTTGCCAATGCATACAATCGAAGCATGACGTCGTCTCTCAAAGCCATGTCCTGTTCTATCCCTCTTAAAGGTCTCTCGTACAATCGGTCTAGCCTCTCAGCTAGATTTTGCAGCGCCAGCAACGCTCCTAGCGTGTTAAACGTCTGGGGCCAATTGAATCTGGTTACACGGAGACCTCCAGGCAAGCCTTTGCCAATTTTTCTGACGTAGCCCTGGTATTGAAAGCGGAAATGAGGAGAGTGGAGGAGGTAGTTGTTCAAAACACGATTGAACGTCCAGGTGCCGGTGGGCTCTGGTGATTCGTGGTTGTACAGTACGTGCTGGCGCAATTCCGAAGCACTAGAGAACGCCTGACCATTATTAACACTGGTCACATCGGAAACTTCACAGAATCCGCATGCGTAGACATTTTCTAAAGGAAAGAGCCAGCCGTCGAAGTCGCTGAAATGGTACTGCTAGTGCTCTATCCAATCTTCACGTTTCCCGCACTTTCTGCATAATGGACAGTACATGTATTTGTCCGGTAGCGCAAAGTCTGAGGGATTATCGGTCGGGTTGCAAAGTATCGGAATCCCGGGATCGAGAATTGGCTTGTTCCAGTTAATCCAGGGCTCGGGAGCAGGCTGATTAAATTCATACTGGTCAAGTGTAGACTCGTTGGTTGTGGGCTCGTCGGTTGTAGCCGCAGACTCGTTGAGTGCAGACTGATCAAGTACAGGATGGTCGAGTGCGGGCTGACCATGTGCAGACTGGTCGAATACGGGCGTATTGAGTACAGACTGTTCGAGTGTGGACTGGCCAAGTACAGATTGTCCGAGTGCAGACGGATTAATTGCGGACTGGCCAGTTGCGGGCTGATAAAGTAAGAACGAATCGAGATTGTGATGATCAAATGCAGGCTGATCAAGTGCAGACTCATCAAATCCGGCCGAGCCAGATTCCGTCTGGCCTAAAGGGCTTTCTATCTTAACTTGCGTCTGACTTTCCGAGCCGGAAGATTCCTCGGTGGTGGGATTCAAGCGCGATAGAAGAGACTCTGGAAATATTTCTAATCATTCATATTAGAAAAGCTTGGAGAGCTAAAGCTATGGGGGCCGTGCAGTCGTCATCTTGATGAAGAGGATATCCTACCGTCTAATTCTTCTTTAATCGGATTAGGTTCTGAAAAGGGTTCTGAATAGTGATCTGAAGATGTACCATCTAACATGACGGTGTCCTGTGACTGATCCTCGTCTTTGATATCCGGATTGGTATCCATACCTTGCAGTATGAGAATACTTAGCTAAACGAGAGGGATAGATTCCTAGTGTCGATAATAGAGATGAACGATTGGCTTCATGGTTACAAGGTTACCGGCATTTGTTTGTAGTATGAGTGCCACGCGGTTCGGTGGAGTAAGAGCAATCATAATACATTCTGATCACAGAAGTCACGACTATTTTGATAGAAAACTACGAAATCCAAGCCAGACAACAGCGAGTGAAGATATGGACATTTACGTTAGGAACCCCTATATACAAATCTCTCCCACCCACCCATCCACCCACCACTTAACCACATTATATACCAATCCCCATACTCTCCTCCTCCACCCACATCTCCCACTCCTAAGCCCCCAACCCAGCAGCAGCATCCGCATCCTCAGGATTATTCTCCCTCAACGCCGCCAGAATCCCCTCCAGATCATCCTGCCGCTTCGTGCTGCGGCTCGAAAACGCACTCGCGGCATCCGCGTCCTCGGGATTGTTCTCCCGGAGAGCCGCGAGGATGGACGCGAGGTCGTCGTTCTGGGGGTCCCGCTTGATCTTGACTTTGAGGGCTGTGGCTGCAGCGTCGGCGTCTTCCGGGTTGTTCTCGCGGAGTGCGGCGAGGATGGAGGAGATGTCTTCGGTCTGCGCGGTGCGCTTTTCTGTGGGGATGTTAGATGGGGAGGGGATGTGAAAGGGGAGGGGACTTGCCGAACGAGGCGAGGGCGACGCCGGAGATGGTGGCGAGGGTGATGATGGATGAGATTTTCATGGTGGTTTTTGGAGTGTGGAGCACAATGGGGTTGTATTATAAAATGTATATTGAGTATTTGAAGTGACCGGCACAGAAGAAGAAGGATTTATCGAAACGTATAGAGGCAGAACTCATATGCTTTCGCGAGATTTAAATACATTTTCCAATTCCTCTCAACCTGCGATGCCTGAGGTTGTATTCCCAGAGCTGAACTCAACCAGTATCAAAATCTTCCGGAACCTCCACAGCCGTGCATCAGCATCCCCATCAAAGTAGACATCCAACCCTAAATATACCTTCCCACCATGGAGACCCTTGGCAAACCATTGGCGATCTCTTATACATGGTAGTTGTTTCGTTCACATAGTGTTGCGCTTCGTGTTTGGGACCATGGTGAAACGCGACGAGAAACGCAATCCCGAACAAGCCTCGTGCCGCGAAAGCTTATATCCTCGGATGCAGTGCGGATTAACACGATGTGATGTTAACATAGCATCTTGGTGTTTGGCCATATGAAGACTGTCTTCGTGATGAGTGGTTGTTCGAGCGGGTTGCTAGAGCGAGGTCCCTGTAGCAACCTTGTCTAGGCTCAACGGTACATCTCGTTCATCATCACAACGCCAGCACACTATCATGCGATATAGCTCATTTCTAGTATCTCATTCCTAATGTATGAGGCGATAGAGCAACTACGGGATGTGGTTCGTGGGCGGAATGGCAACGGGCGTGGAGGGCAGAGCTTCGGCTGCTCGGATTCGAGAGCGAGGTACACGTGTGTCAAGGATCGATATATCAATAGACACTCATAAATAACTATTCCTGCTGGTCGTTAGTATAGCTGATGATACCATGGCCGGGAGATACGTTACCTACACGCGCGTAAAAGCTTGCATAGCTGCCTGTAGGTCAGTAGCAACTGTTGTGTCTTTCAACGTCACGAAGCTCTACAGATGATACGCCTGGAGCATTGGCAAATCAATTGACTCTACCGGTCCCCAGCACGAGCACGGCGTGATGGAGCCGGAGCGGACGTCTGGGAAGAAGAATTGCGTGTAGCTGCGCTAGTGCAACGTCAGCAGCTGGAGGGCAACGGAGCTCTCTGGGGCGCCAATGGCATCGTAAATGGACATAAAGGCATCAATTGGAGCAAGTAAGGAAAGATCGAGGTCAATTGAAGGTGTCGAGACGGCCCAGGGGTCGCTGTGCTGGGTTTTCCTCGCGATAATGACCCGGGTACACAACAGATGAGGTTGAACGGAAGCTTGGCGCGGAGCTGCCACTGCCAACTCATCACGAAAGGAAATGCATCATCGAAGGTGACGCCCAGGTGCATCAGACACGCGGAGAAATGCATCGGAATTAGCTGAGATACGGGCACTGACGCAATTGGCCAATTGATGGCGGTTCTGCGATACATCACGGAAGTTGCAGGAGCTCCGAAAAAATTGAACCTCGGGAGTCAGATTAAGAGCAGTGAAGCGGCAGCTTGCTCTTCAGATTGTAGATCTAAAGTACATGGGTTTTACACAATCTGACCGGCCACTAAACTAAGGAAAAAGATGTCTTGTATGCACACACCCATTTGCAAAATTTTCCACCCTGATACCCGAACCGATGACCCGAGAAGACAGAGTGCCCAGCGCAGCGCACCACTCTATGCAACGTAGAGGAGCAAGAAGGACATCATGAGGGCGAAGAGACCAGTAGCTTCAGCGAAGGCGAAACCGAGAACGGCGTACTGGAAGAGCTGACCCCTGAGGGAAGGGTTGCGGGCGACACCCTGGATGAGGCCACCGAACACCGTTCCGATACCGACACCAGCACCAGCAAGACCAATGGTGGCAAGACCGGCACCCTGGAGCTTAGCAGCAGCGACCATAGCTCCGGCGGTGGTCTCAGCAACGATGCCGCGAGACTGGATCATGTTGCGGGCGGAGTTGTTCTTGAAGGCGTTGCGGAAAGCGCTGTTCTGGACGAGGGTGTTCTGGCGGACAGGAGCTGCACAAGGTTGTCAATGGCTGTCAATGGCTACCAATGGCTGCGAGATGAATTGCCAGATGCAATTGAGGATGCAATTGATGGAATTCGGATCGATGATAGTGATATGGGTTGGTTTATATCTTACCCTGGGTCGAGACGAAGCGGGAGGCGGGCTTGCCAGCCTGGACGGAGCGGGCGGCCAGACGGGCGGCGCCGAAGGATCGTGCAATGGCAACCATTTTGATGGTGTGATGGGTGGGAGTGGAGATGAGTTGGAGATGGGGTGGAGGTGCAATGGGATGGGTTGAGGATGAAGGAGGAGGAGTTTTTCAGGCGCGAGGAACTTGAAGGGGAGCTCGGGAGCACGCACGGACGGTGCCTTACATAAGCCCCTTCCAGCCGGTTGCTTGGCATCAATCATATAACTCTTGCCTTTGTCTCAACGACGACATCGAATTCTTTTCTTTCAGATAATCATGTTCGGCAATTAAAAGTGTGTATATAAACAAATAGAAAGAGATAGATGTGGCGTGGTTTTACTTATGTTGACCCGCAAAGTCCAGCAATTGAAGCCTGTTATGGCCCTTATCAAAGTCAAGTCACTCACTACGTGAATGGCTTTCAATATAAACAGCATCTCTACAGTCTCCAGTACCTATCTTTGGTTCTCCTGCTCCGAGAGATTTGTTTCTTGGCCTTGTATCAAAAGCCATATACACTACTGGTTCAACCATCTGCTACGTCAACCATACACTACGAGCTAGACTACACTATGACAACTTCAGTTCCGTCACCGTCCCCTCCGCCGGCTCATACTCCAGCACCCTCACCAGCGGATCCAATATCTCACACCTCCTCACCTGCTCGGCGGGTAAGCTCTCCATCGCCGTACCATTCGTAACAAAATGCAATCTCTCCCTGCCCTTCCCTCTCCTCCCCCAAACCGGCGCCTCCCCCAACTTCCCCACATTCGGATCCAAATGCCTAATAAAGCTCGTCCAGTAGTTTCTAATCACAGGGATGATGGCCGCGTTCGTCGTGTTGTACGACTTGGGCGGGTTCCCGTCCGTGTTGTTGGGGCCCCAGATCGCGAACATCTCGACGACGTGGTAGGCGCCGAAGCCCTGGGCCTCATGCGTAGGGTCGAGGACGCCGTAGCGGTAGTTCCAGGTGGGTGCTGCGGCGTCGTCATCCGCGGCGAGGATGTCTTGGTAGATGTTGTCGACGCAGGTGGAGTAGATCTCGGCGTAGGCGCGGGATAGGGGACGCCAGTATTTTCCGGAGTTGGGGAACACGGGGAAGGTTTGGTTGGTGAAGTATAAGGTGTCGAGGACGCTGATGGAGCTGTTGGTCAGGGAGGGAGCTCGTGAGAGGAGGAGGGAGTGCACTTCAGAGAGCGTGTCGATGGATTGGGGAACGTTTTTCGTGCCTTCTTCGTTGCAGGCGCCCAGGATGGTCGGGATCTTCATGTACTCGCCCTTCTCGAACGCCGTGAACGGGAGCTGAGGAATGATCTCCGGGTCGAGATTCGGATTGAACCCGCAGTTCGTCGTTTGTAACGCTGTTGCGTTCACTGCCCGAAGACATGCTAATGTCGAATTCGATTCACCGCAGCCAGTAGCTTTGAGCAGACAATCATACTGCGTCTTCCCCTGCTCAAGCGTACGATACGTATTCTGATACGTCGACTCCGAAATCGCGCCCACAAACAACTTCTTCCTCCTCACAACCGGCGACGCCATGAGAATCATCACCGACGCCGCGCCCGCCGAATCGCCATCAATAACCACATGCTCCGGATTCCCCCCAAACTGTCACACACATCATTAGCCTCACATCGCATCACCACCACCACAGCCAACTCAACTCACCTTCCGCACATTCTCCCTCACCCACTCCAACGCCATAATCTGATCCCTAATCCCGGCGTTCAACCCCCCCTCCCGCTCAATCTCCCCACTCATCAAGAACCCATACGCCCCGACGCGGTAGTTAATCGACACCACCACCATGTTCCCCTCCCGCGCCAGGTCGCTCCCGTTGTAGTTCATGTTCGAATTACTACTAAACCCGCCCCCCTGGATGAAAAACATCACCGGCAACCCGGACCCCTCGGACGCATTCGTCGGCGCGAAGACGTTCAGGAACAGGCAGTCCTCCGAGAGCGTGAAGCGCGGGTTCGGCCGCGTGGTCCAGTCCGTGGGGTTCCCGGGCAGGCAGATGGGACCGAAGTTGGAGGCGTCGAGGAGGGCAGAGGGGGAGGGATGTGGTGGTTGGGGGGCTGCGAAGCGGAGGGCGCCGAGGGGAGGTGCGGCGTACCGGATTCCGAGCCATTGGGTTGTGCCGTCGCCTACGATGCGGCCTTTGTAGCTTGCGTAGCTTAGGTTGACGGTTTGGTTGACGGCGAGGGTGAGGGGGGTGTGGGATAGGAGGGCGGTTGCTAGGTGGAGGAGTAGAGGGTGCTTCATGTTTGTGTTTTACAGGTCCCGTTGTGACAAAACCTTCAAGATGAATAGCTAGGCAATGGAGTTGTAGAATTGAACATTTTACTTTTGAGGCAATTATATATACGCATACTTCCAATCTTCCAATCCTCAACTATAGTAAGTAAACCCATCCTACAGGGGTAAGGGAGCGGGGATGTTCAGTGGCCGGCCTGAGGAATTCAAGGTACGAGGAGAATAGCCGGTTAGATATTAATCGCGGGAAGGGGAGCGTCCGAACCGTAAGGATTCTCACTTGCATTTTATCTTGCTTCTAGATGCGGACGGAGGATTGATACGAGGCAGATTCGCGAAGTATGGTTTTTTTGCGGGGGTGGATTTGTTTGAATATGTGTGTGAGGTGAGATGGACATTTGAAGTCGTTTTGCAACTTTGATAGTCTGGGAATTTAATTGTCGTTTTCACAAACGTTGAATCATGCAAAAGACATGGCAATGTCAATGACCTACTTTTTACTTCTCAGTCTGTAAAAATTGAGGAATACTAAAATAAATGATCGTGTGTATGTACGCCATTACTGACTCTCACCTATAGACACTGTCTATATTTTTCTTTACTCGACTTACTAGGCAGAGACTATTAAATCAACAACACGTATGTCTACTACTAACATCTTTAATATTTCCTTCAACTGCTATTAGTTTTTCATGCACGTACAAATATATGTATAATAGATAGAATTTTGTTTGATAAAGGATTTATAAAGGAACTATAGGGGGGGATATAGGTACCAGGTATCAAGTATACTATGCTATACTGTAATGTATTAGGCTGTTTATTTTTAAGGAGAGAGCTGCTTAATATGTTAGGGTAATGGTGAAGATAGTAGTACAGGTTAATGGTGAAGGTGAAGACAGTAGTGAAGACAGTAGTAAAGATAGTAGTAAAGATAGTAGTAAAGATAGTAGTAAAGATAGTAGTAAAGACAGTAGTAAAGACAGTAGTAAAGATAGTAGTAAAGATAGTAGTAAAGACAGTAGTAAAGACAGTAGTAAAGACAGTAGTAAAGACAGTAGTAAAGAGAGTAGTAAAGACAGTAGTAAAGACAGTTGAAGAGTGAGGTGAAGATGGAGGTGAAGATAGTAGTGAAAGGCAAACATGTAGATAAGTTCTATTAAGTTATAGTTCTTGTTCCTGTTAAGCTGTCTAACACCTCTAAGGGAAGGTAGGGGTGGATGTTTATATAGAATAACGATACGTCTTAGGTCTCTAGAGTAGAGTGTAGGGTGGGTGCAGTGCAGCAGTTACAACAGACTACTAGTTGCATTCACGTCAGAAAGTTGATCAGGGTGACAAGTTCTCAAGTTCTTCATACATTTCATTCCCCACGTGCCTATCTGTCGGTCTCTTTAATTAATGTTAGACTCTCTCCTACCCTCCCCCGAGACGCATAAGCATGCATCACCACGCAACACTACCTACTATAGAACTGCGAAAGACAGAGGAAAAAGGAGAAAAAAACACTTTTTTGTTTTGTGAGAGAGCACCAGGAAGAGACAGATACCCCTCCGACTGCTGACTCTCCAAAATGCAAGATCCGCCAGCCAATACACCAGCACATAGCCAATCGTAGTGACCGAAGTCACACGCACACACTCAGGATCGTTCGCACGTAAGCCCTGATAAGGAGTAGCGACAGCAGCGAGCGGCAACCACCTACGCTACAACTATCGTCTTGTGAAAAAAGAACATAATCAGAAAAGGACACAATCCCATCCCTACTGGAGAGCAGAAGGATCGGCCAAAGAAGTGAAGAAATATTAGAGTACACCGCTCCCACCGCACAGAACACGGTCCACCAGACCGTTCAAAGATTCAGACATTAGTAAACTTGGCTCCTACTACCAGGCCATCGTTGATTTTTGTTTCACCCCTATCGTTCTTCCTGGCGTCAAGACGCAGAACAGAGAGAGGTCTGGATATTTTCTCGGTGAATGCTGATGTTGAGCAGATATGAAAGCAATAAAGGGAGTACAGGAAGTGGCAATGCCAGATCCTTCATCGTTCGATCCCGCGTGCATAAGGTGTCATTAAGTTAAAGTCGAGTACAAGCAAAAAAGCGCACCGTGCCGACGAACGAACCGGAACAATTAGTCACCGAGCGAGCTGATCGGTGTGCCTGCTCTGCTCTCGTCAACGATATCGCTGAGCCGCATCTTCTTATGTTTCGGGCCTTCGCTCTCAATCTCCTCGAGACGCCGCTTGAGTTCCGCCTCGCGCTGCCGCGACTCTTCTAATTCTGCCCGCGCGGAGCTCTCCAACCGCCGAGCTTCTTGCTCGCTGGCTTCGAGCTCCGTCACGCGACCACGGAAGAGATCATTGATGACCTCGAGCTCGCTGACACGTGTGCGCAAGGAAGTATTATGTTGTGCGAGGACATCGTATGGCAGAGGGGGTTCGAGGTGAGAACCGTTGATGGAGGAGGTGGCAGAGGGCGAAGGGTGTCGAAGGGTGAAGCCAGGCAGCGAGGGAGAGTGGAAGTCGCTGCTCAAAGCGCCATCGAACATGTGCTGGGGAGCAATGTTGGAGGCGCCGCCGAAGCCAGGAGTGCCGGTGCGAGAGATGGGAGACTGCGAGCGATCGGAAAGACCGGAGGAGATCTTGCCAGAGGCTCGTCGGTGCTGGGCTAGAGCCATGGAGCCATCGGCGTCGGGGTGAGCGGCGGGAAGGCCATTTGCTTCGCCGGGCTGGAGAGGAGTCAATTTTGGACGAAGACGCAAAGAAAGGGAGTGGCTAGATACGAACCTTTCTACGGCCACCGGGCCCGCCAGTCTTGACGCGATTGCGGCTTTTGATGACATCTGTCTTGAGAGAGATGGGGCGTGGACGGCCATGTAGCTTGAGGAAGAGACCACAGGCATTGCAGAGGACGGAGCCAGACTCGTCGCGTCGCCAGAGGGGGGTTGTGCTGGTGGTGCAGTTCTGGCACACGGGCTGGAGACGTATTAGTGATGATGTCGTAGTATTGACAGTACATGCAGCAGGAATATTGGTGTTGATGATGGTGATGACGATGTAATGGTTGGGGTAGGGTTGGGGAAGCCGTTGCTATCGATTGTCGCGATAAGAGGCGGATATCGATATCGATATCGATAGCGATAAAGATAATGATAGTGATAGAGTGCGCGACAGAACGCGATCGAGGAGCAAAACAACAAACAACAGGATTGGAAAGAAAAGAAAGCAGGCAACACAACTTACCGGACCGTTTTGCATGCCACCAGCAGTGGCGGGAGCAGCGGTTGCATAGGTCATGCTGAGGCCATTGGTAGGTTTGCTATTGTCGAACATTTCTTGTTAGTTTGTGTCCCATTCCCAGGTAGAGAGGTTGGTGAGTAAGAAGTAGGATAAGAGAGTGTGAGGAGTAGAGAGTAAGGGCAAGGGTAAAGGTGAGTGAAAAGAAGATGAAAAGGTGAACAGCAACCACAATCACAGCTACAGTAAGAGAAAAGAAGTTGCTGGGTTGCTGGTTTTGCTGGGAAATCGTGAAGGGAAGAAAGAGAAAGAAAAGTTGGAGGGAAGGGAAGGACGCCAAGAGATCTTCCCGATAAGAAAAAGAGTAGCAGGAGAAGAGAGTACGCGGTTAGAGAAGAAGAGGAAAGAGCGAGAGAGAGAAAGGAAGAGTGGAGGAAGGAACCAAGGGCAGAGAGGATGGGGACTCGGCGGCGAATGGGAAGTCGAGGAATTCCGGCGCCTCAAAACAACCAATTGCGCAATCTTCCCCCCATTTCCCCATACATGTTTCATACACACACAAAAGAACACCAAACTCCCCTACAACTACTACTGATCGTCCGTCGTGCATTCATCCCCGCAATTTGTTCTTCTCTCTTCTTCTTCTTCTTCTTCTTCTTCTTCTTCTTCTTCTTCTTCTTCTTCTTCTTCTTCTTCTTCTTCTTCTTCTTCTTCTTCTTCTTCTTCTTCTTCTTCTGCTCTCTCGTTTTCTTTTTTTGTACTTCTCTCTCTCGCAATGCCTCAATGCCACCAACACCAAAAAAGGTAAAACTATAACGATAGAATGAAAAGAACATAAACGTACCTCATCATCATCACCGACGCAGGCGCGGGCGGCGGCGGTGGCGGCGACAATGCCTTCAACGGCGGCGTCCCTCCATTCACACTGCCATTATTACTTCCACTTCCACCCCCATCCAACATCAGATTCTCCTTATTCCCCATTCCATGGCTGGAGTGCGGCGGGCTCGTCGATGCCACAGACGCTAGAGTAGACAGCGCCGGCAGCTGGATGCTCGCATGGCTGCCATGTCGCTGCTGCGTGTACGAATGGACCGTCGACGCCGCAGACGAGGGGCGCGAGATGTCCAACCCGATGGAAGGCAGCTGCTGCCTGTCCACGTCCAGGTGGAGGCTGTTGCTCGTCGAGGACGCCGTCTTGAAGGATGGCAGGTCTAGCACCTGTAAGATCGATGGACGGCGGAACGATTCGAGGGCCAATGGCCGTGGGAGGATCGTGGTAGCCAGCGCGGAAGCCGTGGTGGCGGTCGTAGGGCAGGAGAAACGCTGGGCGAGCGCTTCTCTCTTCTATTGCTGGGTCGTGGGGTTCGACGAAGGAGTCGTGGTGACGGCGGCGCGGTTGCTGCTGTCGTCGATTGTGCGTTGGTCTGTTCGTGCTCGAGATGGTAGCAAGAAAGGGTATTACGATTGTGGGTTGCGATTGGAATTACAAGAATACGTGGATGGAATCTCGACAGAGAAGGACCGAATTACTGGCGATTGATCGATTGATCGATTGATTAAAGAGATGGTCGATAAAGGTGATTAATAGCGTAGTTGGTAGCTAATGAGCGTGGGTGCGTGTGCGCGTAGGTCGTCAACACGGCAGAAAACAAAAAGAGAAGAAGAAGGAATGAGCGTCTGTTGGGTTAGTAGCAGCAATAGCAGCGGCGAGAGAGCGTCGAGGTCAGGTCTTGAAGGAGAGGACGAAGAACGACAAGAGACGAAGAAGAGGAGAGAGAGTGTGAGTGAGAAGAGGAGGAAGAATGAGACGAGCAGCGATACGAGATTGAGTGTGCAAGGTACAGGCATGACAAGGGTGAATTGGCTACAAAAAGGTACGAGAGAGAGTGCTTGCAAGGTACACAGTAGTTACGGGCTACGGGAACGATAGAGTGAGTCGCGTTAATCCTGCCCACCTGATTGGCTGCAACCATTCGTGTGGCTGTTTGTTTCTCTCCCTCGCTGGGGCTCAACCCCTTATCCGCGTCTGTCCATCGTCTTAATCGGTCCTCATCCATGTCAATTCATGGTCAGCCCAGCCAGGGATGAACTCTTGCTGAACTACTCCGTATGACAAGCACTGAACGGTAATTGAACAGAATTGGATCCAACAGAAATGAGACGAAACGAAACGGAACGGATTCACTGAACTCAATTGAAGGAAACAGAACCACTCACGGTACCAGGTAGAACTCCCACTATGGAACTAATCAGATCTCCAACCCACTACGATCCTCATTTCGATTCTTGCAGCGCAGTCTAGTAATTCCCAATCAAACCCCGATAAGTTTAGACACCTAATCAATAGTTACCGCTTCTCTTGTCGATAAAAAATTTAAAATTGGAACTTCGAATCCGTTTCTCAATCTATACAAAAACCATCCCCCTCTTTTTTCGTCCACACTACTCCTTACACCGTGCATGAGCCTGTATCCACAAATATAGTTGCCGCCAACACACACACCGTGACCGCGATTTCGGTCTTTGAAATTGCCTTTTTCTTGCTGTGTAGATGGACTGTGTGTGTAGTGTAGGATTTGATTATGGATTCCCGATCGTTGGAACTCCCATCTTTGAGAGAACAGTGTGTGGTGGCTCTTTACATAGTACGCGCCGTGCCTGAACCTGAACCCCTCCCCGTCGATATGAACGACCCCCTGGCCACGCCCCAAAATACGACCACCATAACCACCATAACCATCATGCCATCCACAACTCATAAATCACTTGAAAATATCCTAACAATCACTATTGTGCTGCTCAAATCGTGATGGTGATGCTGTATGCGGATCTACCCCACAATCTATGAACGGGTACAGAACGGAGCAGTAAATGCCCGACCCCTTTTCTTCAATGCCCAGCGCTGTACATAGTATATATATCAATGGCATTTATGTACATCATAACATATTACATGACATTGCATTTCATAGTACGTCGTGGAAGTACACGGCGGCAATGTATGTACATGTACGTATGTATATATGTACGTCCCTCATGTTGTAAATATAGAACACAGGTCGATAGCCGCCCTAGTCACGTTACCGAAGTCGATGTATGTAGAATGTCCCAGGACGACAGTGGTAGGAGATTTACGAACGGTGTGTAAGTTGATGTATGGGAGGTAGGTAAATGACTGGATGTCATAATGATGGTGAATTGTGTGAGTTTATACATCCCGGTACATCTTTTTGGTAGAGAAGAGTGGAGGGAGGGATTGATGAACGAACAACTTGCCTTCGATGCAGGCGTGTTTTGCAGTACATACTGACTCTACCAACCTCTCTATCTACCTAAGCTAGGTACCTAATATATCTAAACTCACTACGACGCCTTCCCATCCTTCGCCGCAGCAGCCTGCTCCTTCGCCAACCTTTTCAACCCCTCTACTACAATCTCCTCCTCCTCATACCCCTCCCCCAACATCCTAAAATTATGCCTCACCAGCCCATTCTCCCCACCCTCGATATCCCAAAACTGCCCCTTACAACTATACACCATCTGCCCATGCCTCTCCTCATCCGCAAACAGCTTCAGCACCGAGCGCGCGACCACGTCTGGGGTTTGGAAGTTGCCCTCGCCGAGGTAGGATGTTATTTGTGTGGAGACGATGCCGGTGGCGGTCCAGGAGGGCGCGATGGCGTTGATGCGGATGGGGAGGGCGGGCGAGAGGTGGCGGTAGAGGGAGCGGAGGAGGCCGAAGACGGCGTGTTTGGATGCGGCTGTGGGGAGGGGGGGTTAGTGAGGGAGGTGGAAAGAGGGGGAGGGGAAGGGCTTACTGTAGTCGGTTGTGGAGAATCTGCTAAAGCCTGGGGAGGGGTTTGTTAGTCTATGTTTGTGTGGTGATATATCAAGGAATGAATGAATGTGGTGGTTGATGTGCTGAGGAAGTGGAAACAGGGGAGATAGACTCACTAGATCCAGACCCGGTCATCACGATCGAACCTCCCTCGTCGTGCTGCCGGATGTAGTGGATCGCCAGCTTGACCGTGTACATGACGCCGACGAGGTTCACGTCGATTACGTCCAGCTTCGGCGGGAGGAGGTCGCCGTTCTCGTCCGTGTCTTCCTCGAGGAGCGTCACTTTCGGCGAGATACCTGAATTTTGATATCGTCAATCTCTGTTTCTTTGTCGAAGGCGTTGATAATCCCATGTCCCTCCTCTTTCAATATACTCCCGGCATGTCATATCATGTCATGTGATATGGGATGAGACGGATGAAGGGCTAGACCGTACCAGCGTTGGCGAAAACATGATGGATCTTCCCGAACTTCTCCTTCGCGGCCTTGAACAGATCGGACTGCTCCTTCCAGGACCGGACGTCAACTTTCGAGAATCCGACCTGAGACCTCTCTGGCTCTGGCATCTCGTTCATGTCGGCGGCGTAGACTTTGGCGCCGTGCTGGAGGAGGCGTTTCACGGTTGCGAGACCGATGCCGGATGAGGCGCCTGGGGGGTTGGTTAGCAAAGTTTCGATTTATTGAATGGACTAGGGATATGGGAAGGGATGAGGGGTTACCGGTGACAACGGCGAATTTGCCCTGCAGACTTGCGAAGTCATCGTCGGAGATTGTGAAGGATGCCATGGTTGCAAGCTATGTGACTTCAATGGTACAACAGTATGAAAGGGTATATGTAAATGGGCTGGGTGACACAGCGAGTCAGTAATGTGGGAAGCTGCATGCTGACAGGAACAGGCCGATTCCGTTTATATATTTCTTCTTTGGACCTCGTCAGACCAACCAAAAAGAGGTGGGATGTCGTCGGGTGTTGGAGAGAGTCGAGCTTGAGCTGTAGCTCGGTCGATCCGCCGCGTGGATTGACCCCGCTTACTCGAAACTCCCGGTATCCGACAAAATGCCCAATTCGGGTGCTTTCGACGTTGACACAACAAAGGATGACACCAATGTGGGTGGACCGTTGATGACTGGGATTATGGAATATTCCGTTGTAAAGAAAGAGCTGGAGTTGTGGTTATGGTCTGCACTGTCGTTATGTATGCACGTCCTGGAGTTGTTAGTTCACCCTATCAGATCCCGACTTGGGCAAGGTCAGTTCCTGCCGGGGCACCTGTAAGACCACTCCGAGATGTGTATTCGCATAGAAGATATGCTGTCTCTTCCTTTTCTTCAAATTCTATGGTAGGTATCAATTCAAACGCAACGGTCGTCCCATGGGAAATCTTCCTTTGATTAGGTTATTGTAGTGAAGACAGCGCAGGTTCGGCGGTTAAGCTCCGCCTGAGTCGCTTGGAAGTGTTGGATATCGAAGAGCAGGTGTCAAGTCAATCTTGACCTCATTGCGATCGCAGTAGTGTCCGTATGTTGATATTGCGGTTTCAAGAGCCTCCTCCTCCACCACCACCACCACCCCCACCACCGCCTCCCCGTCCCCGTCCTCGTCCCCGACCGCGGGTTCCTCGTCCACCACGATCTCCTCTGTGATCTCCCCTTGCTGATGAACCGCCTCGTCCTCCTCTGTTGGCCTGGTCCTTCACTTGCTGCTCCTTAACAACGTCGACGATCTCGTTGGGGACTTGTAGGTATTTGATCTAGAGGCCGAATGTTAGTTCTGCGATCTGGCTATAGTAGTCTGATCAGATATTGGAGAACTACTAACCGTACTACCTCGAACGTAGATCTCCGGTATCCTCCAGAATTTGTCACCGCCGGAGCTGGTCTGGATGACTTCTTTGAGGGTAAGGTTCATCCATGTGTCGCAATTGACCAAGTGGCCGTTGAGGGTCTCGCCGCTCTTCAGCTCCACCAGCATTGGATGGCCGGTGGCAGCCGTCAATAGTCCGAGAGGAAGCTATAGGAACTCGCAGTCAGCATATATATTCCATCGTCGGGCCACGGAACCGAATGTCGGTCGTGGCTGGAATGCGATACACGCACCATTCTGTAATTGTGTGTGAGCCGCGCCGCGCCGCAGCGGTAGCAATGTAGGGACCGACAATCGAGCGCGCTGTATCAGCGGAAGTCTGGCGAGAAGGGAATGGGGACTATCAAAGTCGACAATGTGTGTGCGGACGTGGGTTTGGGTGTGTTTTGCTGGGTTGTCGTTGTAGTGACGAATTGTTCTACAGGACTTGGGAGAGTGTGCACGGACCATATCCCGCATCACTCGCATTCATGGATTTCGCATCATCAATCAAGTAACAAATAACACACAGCTTGGTATTTGCAAGATTCCTAGGGAGATGTAAGCTCAGATGATGAACAAACGGGTCTTTTCTTTCTTTTTCTTCTTCTCAAAATCATCACTGATCAGTTTAGTAGAGCAAGTATAACGGATAAAGCCATCAATTGAAGAGCAAAGGCATAGGGAGAAGAGGACACTTAGATTAGCATGTAGATCATGAATGATGAATATGCACAGTACGAAGTGCACTTCCCCCAGCTCGATTACATCCTACAAGGTACTCGTGGTTGCAGTTAACACACCTTAATGATCACCACAACCACCGGTCAAAGCGTGATAGAAGCTGAAAGGTCAGGGCGTCAAGAGTCAGGACAACAGCTGCTCAGCCACACTGTACGATGATAGGATGATGCCTTTGGTCTCAAACATGCCGTCCAGCCATTCGGCCAATCAATCAATCCATCTCGTTTCGAGAATCATACAAAACCTGGTATCATCATCTTTGGGGGTTATCTACCCCTGGCCTCAGGCAGTTTGCATCCTCAATACGGACATGAGCCACGCGTCTTCTTCTGCTTTTGCTCAAGACGGAAGATGGTGTTTTCTCGGTATCTCGTAACCGAGGGCATATTTATAGTTCTGTAGACAGTTAGGTAGAGGTTGAAGGACGGACGAATGTCTATACGTTTGGTAGAGTATAGAGTATGTAGGATAGAGAATGAAATCATAAGATACAAGTAATTAGAACGAGCTTGCGGAGTATAGACTACGAGTAACCATTCTGAACCCGCTGCTTAGTAGATATCATGGCGTAGTTATGGTGTAGAATCGTAGATACTGGCGTGTATGGTCAGTTGGTTAGTGCTGATGCGCCAGTTTCTTCCTCATGCCTGCGCCTCCTTCGTCCGTCCGAGCAAAGAGCAATTAATTCATTAGCAGAGCGACCGTCTCTTCTGCTGCTGCTACTAACTGTTGTTACTACTAAACAACTGACTCTACCGCGTCTACTTACTTCTCTTCGTCTTGAGGGTCTAAAAGGTTCGTGTTCTGCCCTCCGCCCTTTTCGCTGGTGCCTGATCCTCATTCTCTACTCTCTCTCTCTCCACTACTACTACTCTGCCTTCCCTCAAGGCCACCTGGTTCTTCCATCTCCGTCTTCCGTCTTCCGTCTTCCCATTCATCCTCCTGTCCAACCATCTTCCCCCTCTCTCCCTCTTTCTTTCTTACTCCCCACATCTTACTTCTTGGTCGTTGTTGTTGTCGTCGTTGTTGTGCATGTCGTCGCCCTAGGTCGGGGCTTTCAATAATACATACATTCTGCATTTTCCCTTCCTATGTGTCGCATCTTTTCGTTCCCATCGTTTCCCTCCTTTTCGTGAATAAATAATTCCGAGGCTTGCGATGCGGTCCCTCAAGTCCAAAGTTCTCTCAGCTGTCGCTTGGGCTATTCCCGCCTGTGCCGTTGCTCTCCCCTCCTCCAGATCCAACAACGATGGCCATGCCATTCATTCGGCTGGAGCTAAGATATCTCACCCAGAGATAGGTATGCGCCCACCCTTTATTTATGTATCATCTATCTTTTCGCCATCACTAGGCATCACTTGCTGAACTTGTGGACTAGTTCTCCAACCCGATTATGCGCAAGCAACTTTCACCATCCCATGTCCGGGTTGTCTTGGCCCACACGGCACGAGCCATGGTCATGATGATGACGACGACTCTTCTTCAATAGTAAGGCCCACTTCAGGCAACAAACTATATATACATCTACGCTTGTATACAAGTCTTGAACTCGCCCTAACTCTCCATGCTAGACCATCGACTTCAAAGCCCACTCTCAAGACCAACCCTGCGGCCTCCCCAACGTCACTGTGAATGGACTCTACCTACCCCACGAATGGTATGGTGATTCGGCTTCCGGCTCAGCTTCGTTCAAAGGCGTCACAGACATCCAAGAGAATGCCTGGTACTCACAACACGACTTGGATCTCGAATGGGAGTCTTCCTGTCTCCAACCTCAGGACAAGACACGAGAGACCCAGGTGACATCACCTGACGCCGCCCAGCTCCTTTCCTTGACCATCAAGGCCATCGACGGAAAACCGCTTGAAAACCCCTCTGGGTTTACCATCTCTTACAAGCAACTGTCGCCGCCCGAGCTCCTCAGACTCGAGCGTGCACCCCAACTCTCGGCAAAGGACGCCGTGAATGCAGAGGCCTGGCGTGAGCCTCCCGCGCATCTTCGATTGACCCTCCCCGCGGGCCAGGAGAACGGCGCAATTTCGGTAGATGACAACGTCGAGACGACCATTGAGGAAGATATTCGCGAGCTCAAGGCTCTCCAAGCCGAAGTAGAGGCACTCCACAAGATCATTGTCGAGAAACAAAAGTCCATCCAGGCCAAGAAAGGGAACAAGACTCTCAAACAGGAGCTACAGCAGTGCCACAACATCACCTGTGTAGTCAAAGTCATCGGCGACAAAGCTCACGGCGCCTGGGACGTTGTTTACGTCACCATTCGCCCTGGGCACAAGTCCAACGATTCTCCCTCGGACATGGGCCGTCCAGAAGACCGCTACCACCGGTTGGGCAACCACAAGCAGACCCCCGAATCCACAAAGTTCCACGACCATGATTCCAAGGAAAAGGCACAGACTGAGACCGAAGAGGTTCACGCCTCGGAAGATTCCGTTCCTGATCCCTTCAATGGCAACAGTTCTCAGACTGGGTCAAAGAATGTCTACATCGTCGCCCTCGAGATCATTGTCGGTGTCCTTTGCTGCGGCTGTCTCATGTCTGTGATCCGCCACCGCTGCAGCTCCCTTCGCACCCGCACAGAACGAGCTGCACGACGCGAGGAACGTGACAGTGCTCGCGCCTATCGCCGAGCTGCCCGTAAGCTCCGCTGGCAGAACTGGTGGAACGGACGTCGCACCTGGCGCGACCAGGAACGCATCGCCGACTACGAGGAGAAGCGGTCTCTCATCAGCGAGCAAGAATCCATCCTCGAGGACGCGATGCAGACCGAGATTCGCCAACTTCGCGAAGCCCACGGTCTCGTGAACTCGCTCGTGCAAGCCGAGGAAGGACGGCTATCAAGCCAGTTCAACCGTCCTAACCAGCAGGCACCATGTCACTGTCGCCATAACCCACCCCGCCTGCCGCCTCAACCTCCTCATGCTTACTACCAATCTCACCAACAGCCAGCTGCTCGGGACAGCGACGCATTCGACACCCAGCCCCTCTACTCCCCCTCCATAGCCTCCTCAGTCTACACCACGAACACCGCGAACACCCTCGCCTCGCTCCCGCCGTCCCGACCCCTATCACGCACATCCTCTCTCCCAGGATACCCCTCCTCCAATGCATCAACCGCACCCCCCGCCTACGAATCCGACGAAGACACCTCCGACCACGTCGCCGACGGCTTCCGCCAGTACACCTCCCCCATCACACCACCATCATCATCATCGCCATCCCCATCTTCCTCTCCCTTCGACGAGGACGACGACACACAGGACAGGGACGACACAAGCACATCACAAAGCTGGACCACTCCAGACTCCAGCGTCGTAGATGTCAGCCCACGGCCATCCGCCGACACCCTGAGGTACCCGGAGAGCATGTTCACCATGGACTCGACTACGGCACCCGACGTCAAAACCTAGATTCCGATCTTCACCCACGGGTCTTGTCCACGATGATAACGCAGCGTAGCGAGCGAGCGAGAGCGGAAGACGACAGACGAAGAAGTAATACCTAATAATTTGTACCTTTTCCATCATTTCCGGAGGTCAAGTGAGGGAGGATTCTCATTATGTTCGCGCGTCGGCATATGCGATACATAACATAACATCACATCACATACACAAAGGCGTTCCATTTCAGTTCATACTCATCAACCTCGAAGGCGACGTACCTAATACCTCCCTACCATCGTCATCGCCATCATCATCATCCACAGCAAAATTCTCATTTCCTTCTCCTTTTTTTTTCATTATTGAAACGAATAATCAGGCGTTTCAAGGCGGTTTTTCCCGAGTTTCTTCAAGCTCCGTCTCTTTTTTCTTTTTCCCTTTTGGGCTCGGTTTCACGACGCATGTATCTACAGGAATCTTGTGGTTCTACTCTTCCTTTTTCTTTTGACTGGGGGCAGGACAGGGCGGGGCGGGGCGGGGAGCTTCGGCTTTCTTTTCGTAGGCATGGGAGGGTAGAAAGAAGGATGGTGTTGTGTTGTGTATGAGTAATTAGGGGCCTAAGACCTATGTGTGTATCACGGAGGGTCGATGGATGGTTGTGAGAGTGAAGGGGGGGAGGGGGGAAGAAATAAATGTGAAATCTTTCAAAATGAAGTGTGTGACTTTGCCTGTGATGATGATTATGATAGTGATGAACGATGAGGTGAGGGTGACGTGAGCACATATACAGTATGTGTATATTATACTGAATATGCACTGTCCATTTGTTTCACAACAATATGGAGGTCGGTTTCGAATTACTGTTTTGATATACAATTACAATTACAAAAACTAAACACGCACGTAAGTTTACCTCCTCTCGTTTTCGTTTCCGATCTGGTGACACAGTCTACGTTGGTCTTAGATGGGAGAAAAAAATACATGTTACATTTATTTATTTCTTGATCAAATGCGATTGTAATGAGGTGTGATAATACATGAATCGTCCTATCTATTCTTTCTTTCTTACATCCCACCATCACGAGATAAACCCCCGTCTTTCTACATACACACATCTACCGCCTCCTCAAGTACCAATTAAATGCCAACTGGCTCGTCTCGAACGGAAACGGTGTCGGCACCTCCGCGAGCCCTGGCCTGGCGACGGGGTGTCTCAGGTACACGGCCGCACAAATATTCTGGTTGACCTCGAGGTAGCGTGGAATGAACGCAAAGGCGGGCATGAAGTCCTTGGGGCGCCAGGGCGTCGCGTACGGCTTGGAAGCGTCGCGCTTGTTCCACGCGGCGTCGTACTGTGCTTTCTCCTTCAACCGGTCGAATGCTTGTTTGAGTTTCAGCTGGTCTTCGGGGGAGATGAGGGATGTAGGGGCGGAGGAGTCTGCGGGTGAGTCGGAGGAGGAGGCGGCGACACGGGCTTTGAGGAAGTCGAACTGCGAGTCCAGGGTGCTGATTGTCTCAGGCGATGCGGTTTTCCACAGCGCGATGGCCTTCTTGACTTCCTGTCTGAAGCTGCGGAACTTCTGCTTGTCTTTCGCTTTCACCTCTGCGGCGAGGACTTCTTCGACGTTGGACATGAGGGTCTGGAGGTGCTCTTTGAGTTCGGTGGGGGTGGGCTCGCTGCGGGTGGATTTCGCGGCGAGCTCCGCAATGCTGGGTTCGGCGTCGGTGGGGGTCGTGTTTGTCCACGAGTCTGCTCGTGCGGCGCGCTTCTCGGCGTCGACTTTGCGGCCCGTGGAGGAGCGGGACTTTTGGGCGCCCGTGGCAAACATCACGGATTCGGTGTTCACTTGGAACATGTCGCCTGGGTTGAGCATGTATCCAGGGTATACCATCTATAAATCGGGGGTTTCATAAGCTGTCGAGTTCCCACGAATGGTTCTAGTTGGAGAGGATAGGGATAGGGAAGTTGTTCATACCTTCTTTCCATTGACGGTGACGAGCCCGTGGACACAGAACTGTCGGGCCTGGCGGACACTGCTCGAGAAGAGGGCTCTGAAGATGGCGGTGTCGAGTCTCCGCTCGATGGGGTAGTATGTCATTTGCATGTACGGCGTCCTCTGCGGAGCGTATTTGGTCTCCTCGACGTCTGCACCCGCACCTCGTCCGGCTGCCTGCTCAGAACCATCATTTCTCGCCAGATATCTGTGGTCCATGGGCACCACCGCGGGGATGTTCCTCTTGAATTGGCGTTTCCATTTCTTCTCTCGTATGACCTCGCCGTGGTATGCTCGTGTGTCTGACTTGGCTGCCCATTTCTGCTGGAAGTATGTCTTCGTTCGTGTGTCCGGCCGTGTCAGCTTCGCTATGCTATATAATGTCCATCGTGACCAATCCTGGCGGATTTTCTGATCGTATCATGTTAGCGGTGCCTATATTGGGACTGGAATGCATCCAAATCAATTAAACATACAAGCTTCTTCAACGAGTGATATCTCGGCTTCTTTCTCATGGTGACGAATGGTCAATTGGCGGTGCAATGGGGTCTTCAATGCTGTACACTATTCCCACGTCAGGTAACCAGGAGCTCAAAAGTCTTTGCGTTCGGCGAAGCGGCGGCGATTGTTCCGATACCCTCGAACCAAACTAAAAAGCGCGTCGAATCTCATTGGCCGGGAGCTACCTAGTGCTAGTCCCCCGCCGCCAAGCCATTTTCGCGACCTAGTTTACCTCTCGAACTTTTTTTCCCTCCAAACTCATCTACAACTTCACACGTCTACACTGCGCTTGTGTTTATCTTCACAAGCAAAGTTAAGCTAACGAGGTTTTTTAGTCACATCTCTTCGTACTACAAGCTACATATTGTCATGGCCGACAATGCCCCCGTCGCCGAAGAGGCGATCCAGAAACCTACGGAGGTGAAGCAGGCCGAGCAGGCCGACAAAGTCGAGAACGGTGCGCAAACCGTCACTGAAGCGCACGTTGAAGCCAATGCGCAATCCAATGCTGAAGGCGCCGGCGAAGACGCTGAGCCGAAGAGCATCCCCAATGTGAGAATTGATCCAGACACTTCTGAGTCTTTTTGCGCAGGCAACAGTGCAGAAGAGTCATCGCTGGTTAGAAGTGAAAGCTGACATGCGCAAAGTTTGATGGCGTCGACGAGAGAGACGACGAAGGTAACAGGAAGGGTCGCGACAACAAGCGCTACGGCGGCCGCGACAACAGGCGCTACCAGAGAGAGAGGTTCGTTCTCACTCGAGGCCTTGTCGCACTGAGCGCAAAGTCACTAATGCTTCCCACTAGACCTACAGAGGATTACGAACAACTCCCTGAGAGTGATGACCCCGCTGAGATTCTCGACCAGGTATGCTTGCCGCTTCATGTCCACGTCCATTGGCCAAAAACTAACATTCTGCTTAAGCTCGAATTCTACTTCTCCACCTCCAACCTTGTCACCGATGAGCATATGTTCAAGGAGATGAGAGGTCCTGAGAACCGCCCTATCTCCCTCAAGCACATTTCCGGCTTCAAGCGCATGCGCCGCTTCCGGCCCTACACTGCCATCGTCGCCGCTGCCCGCAACTCTGAGAGCTTGGAGCTCGTTGAGGACGACGAGTTCCGGGGCTCCGGTAACGAGGGAATCAGACTCAAGGAGCCTATCACCGTACCCGGATACGATGGCAACAAGGGAACGCCCTGGGAGGAGCTCTTCAAAGCCTTCAGGCAGCACAGGCGCCAGACCTTCAACCACCTCGAGGTCAGCATCTACGCCAAGGGCTTCGGCGATGAGGAAAAAGCCGGGCAGATTGCGATTGAGAAGTTCTTCAAGCCGTACGGCGCAGTGGTCGTGCGCAAGCGCCGTGACGACGACACCAACAAGTGGAAGGGCAGCGTCTTCGTCGAGTTCGACAGCCCCGAAAGCCAGAAGGACTTCCTTGCTCTCGATCCTAAGCCCAAGTTCAACGATAACGAGCTCGTCATCATGGGCAAGAAGGAGTACAACGAGATGAAGTGCAAGGAGAAGGGTATCGAGCCTGGCTACCCTAAGCAGAGGAATCAAGACTCCCGACGTAACGGAGGAGGCCGTGGTGGACGTGGTGGTCGCGGTGGTCGCCCCAACGACCACCGCCGCCGCGACCGCAGCAACTCCCGCGATGGAGGCGACAAACGCGACTGGAACGGCCGCCGTGACAAGTTCCAGAAGTCCCACGATTTCAAGGGCGGTGACCGTCGTGGTGGCCGTGACAATCGTCGTGGTGGTGATCGTCGTGGCGATCGTCGTGACGACCGTCGCGATACCAGGTCTTCCGACAAGAAAAGCGAGCCTTTCGAGCTTCAACGGGACGAGGACGGCGTGCCCATCGTTCGCGACTCCCGCGGTGATGGCGAGTCCAGGCCCAACAAGCGCAAGGCCGACGACGAGAATGCCAGCAGCCCCAAGAAGTCCAAGATAGAGATCAAGGAAGACGCATAGACGTTGTGGGAGCCCTACTGATGTTTCCACATCACCTCTCTGTCTAGCCTCCCTGATACCTCATTTCTTCCCCGTCTTTCATTGCTCTTATCTGCATACCCTCTTGTGCATATGAATCCGTCCATCCGACGAAGGAAAAAGCAAACTCCACCGGCGTTCCAAGGCGTTTCTCCAATCCTTCTTCAATTTCCCAAATCATCAGCACGGCACTAAGGAAAAATCAACATCATCGATGGACGTCTTTTTTGATACCATACGGCTTTGTTTGCCACTCTCATCCTTCCCCCCCCCTTATATTTTTGTCTCGTATTCTTCGTCTTGTATCCCAGGTTTTGCGCTGCGCTGCGGTAGACGTGACTGGTTGTTCATACTAGTTGTTTGCTGTTTGCTGCTGGCTACATTCGTGGTGGAGATGGTGTGTTTTTCGTCACCGCTTCAATTGATCAAGACAAGATCTTTCAAAAATAGGCGGAAGAATGGAACTTTTCTGGTAGAAACGAATATGAAAAATGAAATGATTACCATTCAGTGCCGGTAGATGCTCTTGTGATGAAGTGAATGTCTCGTGTTAATGAATACTGTTTTGTTGGAATTTTCTATCTCAATTTCTCTCTGTAGCAAGATTCGCTGCGTCCCGAGAGCAATGATCTGCGTTCACATACAATATGCTTGCCCTTCGTGGGTCGATTATCGCGGCTAGGTGCGTACTTACGAACAACTTACATGGCTTTGATCTCCGTTGTCTCTTCACACATAGAAAAATGAACAATTAAATGAACACACAAATAAATAAACAAACAGTGAATAGCTGCAGGTATATTGACATAATTTTGCTTCATTGCATCTTTCTGATGTGTACAGTATAGTAAACAGTGCATGCAATGATAATGGTGAATAAAAAGAGGAAAAAATACACACAACCCCCAAGAAATAAATCACATCCGGTCTCACGATCAAATACTCTCACTCCATGCGTACAACATGAACAAAATCATTCCAGAAAGTATGATCAACAACAACCAAAGAGTCTAGAAGTCAGTCGTAAATAACAGTGGTGTCCTTCGCCAAGGCATGATGTTGGGTGCTGGGCTGGACCCAGAACCGGATATAGCACTAAGGCCGGAATTGGTAATCTAACCAACCCAAGTGACTAGCGGGCGGATTAGATAGTTAGATGCTTCACTACGGTATGCATGTACTCGTACCAGGAATAGACATGTGTAATTATTGCATTGTTACGGATGGATACCGATGACGATGATACATTCACGGTTCTACTTGAAACATGAACGAAGCATGGATCATCATTATTGTGACACGGATGGTTTGCATTGTTCGTTCATACGAGGTACAGTAGCTAGGAAGGGCTGAGGACGAATGCCGGAGTGTGGTGGAGGGAGCGGGCGAATGACAGGAGGCGGTGCGCTGATCAGATCATATGATGCACGTCAAAGCTATGGGGACAAGGGGGGCAATTGGTCGATGTGTGATTTGTGCCCAATGAGGGTGGTGGTTGGGGAGGCGTTGTGAGTGCTTTCGGAGGTTAGTTGATGATTATGATGATGCTGATGACGATGGCGATGTTTGGTAATGGATGAGTGGTATGGTTGTCTAGTCATAAAGAGGAGTCATTGTAGGGTGTTGGGATTATTCGGGGATGGGAATTGTTAGATTGGATGGGACTGAGAATGATTATTTGGATTGGAGTATTGTTTGATAGATGAATGTGGATGGATGGTATGAATACGAGGTCCGTAGTGAAAGGTGAATGGGAAGGGCGGAGGGGTAGAGAGTAGAGCGGGTATACGAGACGAGGCTACGAGAGGAATGGACCAATGACGATGCAGGAAACCGCGAATCTGAGGAATGATGGACGCTAGTCCGAAGCGAGAATTGCCCCACCAACGGATTTCGTAGGTGGAAAACTCGGTCCCCTCTTCTCTTGCCGTATCTTCTCTACTGTGTCTGTGTGTCTGTGTGTCTTATTAAGTGAAATTCTTGGTGGCCTTTTTTTCACTTACTCTCCCATCTGCCTCTCTCTTTCACCCGCAGTCCCTCTCGTCAACGCCAACAAGGGCTTATAAGAGTACGCCATATCCCCCCCATTCCCCAACTCTAATTATCCATTGCTGGTCTTCATTCAGCGGATAGATACCCATCGACTTCCTTAAACACAACCTCTCTCGTCTTCTAACTGCGATCCACAGCTACCAAAAGCCCTCGAGCGGGGTATCTTCTCTTCCCCCACCACCAATTTTTCACAGTAGAGACCACCCAATACCGCAAACATGGTCAAGTAAGTTCATACCCTTCCCTCAAAATAAAGAAAAAAAATATCTTCTTGTATTCAAGAAATGATATACATTTTCTCATACTGGATAACATGTCGCTAACTGTTCGCCCACAGCTTCACTGTCGAGGAGGTACGTTCTTATCCGCGATCCGCGCACACACGAATCAACCCACCATCCCATACTATCGCAACATCGAAATAACATTGAACTATGATACTGACTACATCTCTAGATCCGTGGTCTCATGGACCAGGCGGCGAACATCCGTAACATGTCCGTCATTGCCCACGGTAAGCTTCCTTTTCCCCATTATCTAATTTTTTTCCAAGAGCATCGTGATAGCTAACGCCACCGAAAAGTCGACCACGGAAAATCCACCCTTACCGACTCTCTCGTCCAGCGTGCCGGTATTATCTCTGCCGCTAAGGCTGGTGAGGCTCGTTTCACCGACACTCGTGCCGACGAGCAGGAGCGTGGTGTCACCATCAAGTCTACCGCCATCTCCCTGTACGCCCAGCTTCAGGATGAGGAGGACTTGAAAGACATCCCCCTCAAGGTCGACAAGAACCAGTTCTTGATCAACTTGATCGACTCTCCCGGTCACGTTGATTTCTCCTCTGAGGTCACTGCTGCTCTCCGTGTCACTGACGGTGCTCTCGTCGTCGTCGACACCGTCGAGGGTGTCTGCGTTCAGACCGAGACTGTCCTCCGACAGGCTCTTGGTGAGCGTATCAAGCCTGTTGTCATCATCAACAAGGTCGACCGTGCTCTTCTCGAGCTCCAGGTCAGCAAGGAGGACTTGTACCAGAACTTCTCCCGTGTCATTGAGTCCGTCAACGTCGTCATCGCCACCTACTTCGACAAGACCCTCGGTGATGTCCAGGTCTACCCCGACAAGGGTACGATTGCCTTCGGTTCCGGTCTCCACGGCTGGGCTTTCACCGTCCGCCAGTTCGCTACCCGTTACGCCAAGAAGTTCGGTGTTGACAAGAACAAGATGATGGAGCGTCTCTGGGGCGACAACTACTTCAACCCCAAGACCAAGAAGTGGACCAAGAACGGCACCCACGAGGGTAAGGCTCTCGAGCGTGCTTTCAACCAGTTCATCCTTGACCCCATCTTCCGCATCTTCAACGCTGTCATGAACTTCAAGACCGACGAGATCCCCACTCTCCTCGAGAAGCTCGAGATCAAGCTCTCCAGCGACGAGAAGGACCTCGAGGGCAAGCAGCTCCTCAAGGTTGTCATGCGCAAGTTCCTTCCCGCTGCCGACGCTCTCTTGGAGATGATGATTCTCCACCTTCCTTCCCCCGTCACCGCTCAGAAGTACCGTATGGAGACTCTCTACGAGGGTCCTCAGGACGATGTCAACGCCATCGCCATCCGTGACTGCGACCCCAAGGGTCCCCTCATGTTGTACGTCTCCAAGATGGTGCCCACCTCCGATAAGGGTCGTTTCTACGCCTTCGGTCGTGTCTTCGCCGGTACCGTCCGCTCCGGTCTCAAGGTCCGCATCCAGGGCCCCAACTACACCCCCGGAAAGAAGGAGGACTTGTTCATCAAGGCCGTCCAGCGTACCGTCCTCATGATGGGTCGTTCCACTGACCCCATCGAGGATGTCCCCGCCGGTAACATTCTCGGATTGGTCGGTATCGATCAGTTCTTGCTCAAGTCTGGTACCCTCACCACCAACGAGACTGCCCACAACTTGAAGGTCATGAAGTTCTCCGTCTCCCCCGTCGTCCAGCGTTCCGTCGAGGTCAAGAACGCCCAGGATCTTCCCAAGCTCGTCGAAGGTCTCAAGCGTCTCTCCAAGTCAGACCCTTGCGTCTTGACTTACATCTCCGACTCCGGTGAGCACGTCGTTGCTGGTGCCGGTGAGCTCCACTTGGAGATTTGCTTGAAGGATCTCGAGGAGGACCACGCCGGTGTTCCTCTCCGTGTCTCCGACCCCGTCGTCCAGTACCGTGAGACCGTTGCCGGCAAGTCCAGCATCACCGCTCTCTCCAAGTCTCCCAACAAGCACAACCGTCTCTACGTCACTGCTGAGCCTTTGGATGAGGAGGTCTCTCTCGCCATTGAGAGCGGCAAGATCGGTCCTCGTGACGATTTCAAGGCTCGTGCCCGTATCCTTGCTGATGAGCACGGCTGGGACGTCACCGATGCCCGTAAGATTTGGTGCTTCGGTCCCGACACCACTGGTGCCAACTTGCTCGTCGACCAGACCAAGGCCGTCCAGTACTTGAGCGAAATCAAGGACTCCGTCGTCTCTGGTTTCCAGTGGGCCACCAAGGAAGGTCCCGTTGCCGAGGAGCCCATGCGTTCCATCCGCTTCAACATCATGGATGTCACCCTCCACGCCGATGCCATCCATCGTGGTGGTGGTCAGATCATCCCTACTGCCCGTCGTGTCTTGTACGCCGCTACTCTCCTTGCCGAGCCCTCTCTCCAGGAGCCCGTCTACCTCGTCGAGATCCAGGTCCCCGAGCAGGCTATGGGTGGTATCTACGGTGTCCTTACCCGAAGGAGAGGTCACGTCTTCGAGGAGAACCAGCGTGTTGGTACTCCCCTCTTCAACGTCAAGGCTTACCTCCCCGTCAACGAGTCTTTCGGTTTCACCGCCGATCTCCGATCAAACACTGCCGGACAGGCCTTCCCTCAATTGGTCTTCGACCATTGGCAGGTTCTCCAGGGTGGATCGCCGCTTGACACCTCCACCATGCCCGGTAAGATCGTTGCCGAGATGCGTAAGAGGAAGGGTATCAAGGTCGAGGTTCCAGGTGTTGACAACGTAAGTTTCTATTCACACTCTTTACATACTTCAGCATTTGCTAACGATAATTCTAGTACTATGACAAGCTATAGAGGAAAACTCTCAAAAGTTGTAGATTTCCTTTATCGTCGATCTTGGGGCATGCGGCAGTTTTGGACCTGCTCGTGATCGCCGGTCGCCATCCCCAAACGTAGGAAAAGAAAAAAATGACGGTCCGGGCATATTGGCCCTCTCAAGTCGGCGCTGTTCAGGGTGCATGGTTCACGAAATAAGGATGGATGATAACCGACTTTCCCTTGCGTTCGTTTTGTGTTATATAGCTTCGAGCAGAAAATCGAACTATGTCACATGTAGAAAACTTCCATGATGATGAACTGTGATTGAAATTTCCCATTGAACGTGATTTTGACATTTTTTTTTTGATTGAGCACATCATGCTCCATGCCTGCAGAGGCACGTACAGCAGAACGGAAATTGTGAGTACCAAAATAAGTGAGTTTGGGGTGGCGGGGCTGTTGTTGTGGAAATCTTGGCATTTACCCTATCGCGCTAAGATCGCGCTTCGTGAGCCTCGCTCCAACTTTTGGTTCCGCCGCCCATCTGCTTTGCGCCGCGGGACCTCACACAACAACCAACCTCAAATCGCTGAAGTTGAAGTGTCTGGCAAGCACGAAGCGCAAGGATGCTTCTCGACGACGCTGACAGAGCTTCCCTCAAGCAGTGGGTCATTCCGAAGCTCGAGAAAGCGTAAGGCTCTCACCTCACCCGGCGCAGGTGACTTTCACTATATTGACGAAGCAACAGATCTGACGCCGATGCTGCGGTGCTTGCGGACTATGTTATCGCATTGATTGCGGCAGATGATTCAGAAGCTACTGTGAGGGCAAATTGTTTGGAAGCTTTACCTGACTTCCTACATGAAAGTACGTCACTCGCTCCTCACTATTTGAATGCGCTCACTCACTGTCTGCAGACACGGACAGCTTCATAGATGAGATCTTGGAAGCAGTGAAGCAGAAGCCCTGGAAAGCCTCAAAACCACCCGCTCCCGTCCCAACCACCGCCGCCATACCTTCGATCAACCCACCCGCAGGGCTCAGCTTCAACCCGCCGACCGCACCGGCTGCAGACCTACAGAACGGGCAAGACAAGCAGGGTCGAAAGCGCAGGTTCAACGACCGGGAGTCCAGCGTCCCAAAGGACAACCATGATCCTCACTTCCAGCGCGGTCACGGAAACGACCGACCATTCAAGCAGGCGACCCGTCGAGGAGGCCGAGGAGGCCGTGGAGGCTTCATACCCCAAGATAATACAGTAGCAAGGCCGTTTTCTGGACTTCCACCTCCACCGGCCATGCCCTTTCCAGGGATGCCCATCCCACCACCACCAGGTGCGATGCCGTTTGGCACCCCGGACCCTATGGCCCTGTTCGCAATGATGAGCATGGCGTTTCCCCAGCTTGCCAACCTACCATTCCCCGGCAACCCGAACGCTGCTCTAGAGCCGCCACGAAGCGGTAGATGCAGGGACTACGATACAAAAGGCTTTTGCGCGCTCGGAAGCACCTGTCCGTATGAACATGGCGGAGAGATCGTCATGCCTACAGAGTACGATCCCAACAACGCGTCTCTGGGTGAAAACGGCAGCGGCAGCGCAATATCAAACTTTGACTCAAAGTTTAACCGCAAGCCCGGACGAAGCCAAAATGAGTCGAGGCACAGCGCAAATAGGAACCACGCTCGTGCACCATTTTCCCAGGCCGGGCCCTCGTTCGATCGGACTAATACTACGGTTGTTGTTGAGCAGATACCGGAAGAGCACTTCACCGAAGTGGCGGTCAGAGGTTTCTTCGAGAAATTCGGAACTATAACTGAGGTTGATATGCAGCCATATAAGCGACTGGCGATTGTGAAGTTTGAAGATCGCGATGCAGCGCAGGCTGCTTACGACAGCCCAAAGGTTGTCTTCGACAATCGGTTCGTTAAGGTCTACTGGTATAAACCAGACACATTGCCGCGACCAAATGATCGAGAGCAAGAGGAAGAAGGCGAAGCTCACCAAGAGGACGAGGACATGATCGACCCAGAGGAAATCGAGCGACGTCAGGCCGAAGCACAAAAAGCATACGAAGAGCGACAAAAGAGGCTCCAAGAATCTGCTGCGAAGAAAGAAGAAATCGACAAGCAGATCAAAGAGAACGACGAAAAAATGAGGTCCCTACGAGCAAAGCTTGCAGAGAAGTCAGGCGACGACTCGCAACTCATCGACCAGCTTGCATCTCTACAGGCTGAAGCTCAAGATCTGGGCTACGATCCCGAGTTTGAGACCTATGCGCCGCGGGGTCGTGGACGCGGTGGCTATCGTGGTAGGGGAGGATACTTCCCTAGAGGGAGAGCACATACGCCATGGAGGGGTGCTCCTCGCGGTCGTGGATATACCGGCGGCCCATTCATGGGCGGTCGCAGTGGTGTGAAGCGGCTTGACAATCGCCCGAAGAGGATTGCCATTTCGACCATCAAGACGGGTTCTAAAGAGGACGAGGCATTGAGGCAGCATCTCTGGGTAAGACTTTCTGCACGGTGTGGTAACATGAAGACGAACTTAACTGACGATTTCGCAGAGCACGTATGACTTCGAGAGTATCGATGCGCATCCGGATAAACCAGATACGCAAGTCATCACTTTCAAGGAGCGATACGTCGCTGAAATGGTATGTATATTGTTTTTTACTTCTGTTTTACTGCTTTCTGCCATCCCCTCTGCCACCCCCTCTGCCACCCCCTCTGCCATCCTCTCTGCCATCCTCTCTGCCATCCTCTCTGCCACACTCTCTGCCACCCAACATCATCTGCGAAATTTCGTCCCATTTAACAACCCCAGTTTCTCGCCTCCGTCCCCACCATCCCCGACATAGGCACCAAGATCGAAACCTCTTGGGTCCCCAACACCGTCTCCCTCCCGTCCACAAAACCCGACACAAGCGGTGTCCCACCCGACGACCAGCAGCATCAGCATTCCGCAACAGACGACGCCAAGATGGCCCTCGACGACGACGCTGGAGAAACCAACGGCCACCCCGCCCAGAACGGCGACATCAACGGCGACGGTGCGGCAGGAGATGCAGACTACGACGTCGCTGATGACGAGGATCGTTGGATGGCCTCCGCCGCCTAATGTCTCCAAGATTCACAGCCCTGATCCTGAATGTATACGGCCTTTGGGCTGCAGCAGTCGTATCATGGCAACACCTCCACATAGCACAGCACATTACAGCACAGCACGTCCACTCCGTACTTTTTACTCTGTACGTTGTTTCTCGTGGCCGTTGCATCTCGGGTCTGAAGTGACGTCCACCCCCAAGTGCATCATGAATGAATGAACGAAGGGGGGCTTCTCACTAGCGTTCGCTATCTGAGCGAAGTTTTATGGTCCTAGCTAGTGAGGATATGTAATTTTTTGTACAATACCCATAACTCAATGCGAAATTATCTGAGATGTATTGGAGTGATTCGTGAATATTGGCGGTTGTGGTGACCTAATTGCTATGACATTGATTGTACCATTACAAGACGAACGAATGTGAAAAGGAAAGAGAGGAACTTCAGTAGAGACAAGTTCTAATGATCCTGTCTCGTTCTTCTTAGCCATATTTTTCATCGTGTTTTGGTTTTGTCGTTGTGCGAATACATATATTCTGTTTCTATATCACTATATTGGTAATTTAGTGTTCCCCCACCACGTGCCTTCGCGTTGGACCTCCGACGCGACCAAGCTGCGTCACCCACGACACCTCCAACAACGATGGGTTGAAATGGCCACCATCAAACCCATTGAGGGCCGCTCCGTATGTACCCCTCTGTAAAAGCTCTATCACACACTAACGAGGAATAACAGGTCCATCAAATCCAATCCGGCCAAGTCATCGTCGACCTCTGCTCCGTCGCCAAAGAGCTCGTAGAAAACAGCGTCGACGCAGGCGCAACCTCCATCGGTCAGTCCCCTCCAAACCCCCCATACTCCACCATCCAAATACTAAACGTCACTAGAGGTCCGCTTCAAAAACCACGGCCTCGATGCCATCGAAGTACAAGACAACGGCGCTGGCATCGCGGCCGCCGACTTCGATACACTAGCTCTCAAGCACTATACCTCCAAACTCTCCACCTACTCTGACCTCACCTCCCTCTCGACCTTCGGCTTCCGCGGCGAAGCACTCTCCTCCCTATGCGCGCTTTCAAAGTTCCACGTCGTGACCGCGCGGGCGGACGACGGTCCGAAAGGCACGAAGCTTGAGTTCGAGCAGTCTGGGAAACTGAAAGGGACGTCCGTGGTCGCTGCCAAACAAGGCACGATTGTCGTGGTGGAGCAATTATTCTACAACCTCCCGGTGCGGAGAAAGGAGCTGGAGAAGACGGTTAAGCGGGAGTATGGCAAGGTGCTTCAACTGCTGAACGCGTACGCGTGCATAAGCACGGGGGTCAAGTTTTCCGTGAGCAACCAGCTGCCGAAGGGGAAGAAGACGGTCGCATTCGCCACGCAATCAAACCAGCACACGAGGGACAACCTCGCGAATGTGTACGGTGCGAAGACGCTGATGGCGCTGATACCCCTAGACTTGACGTTCGAGATGGATTCGTCTGCTAAGCCGGCGGCAGCGATGCAAAGCGCCCGGAACTGGAGCACGCAGGACGACGGGTCGAAGACGGTGAAGATTGCGGGGCATATATCGAGGCCGGTTGTGGGTGAGGGGAGGCAGACGCCTGATCGGCAAATGTTTTTTGTGAATTCGAGGCCGTGTGCGCTACCGCAGGTGGCGAAGGCGTTTAATGAGGTGTATAAGTCGTATAACATCACGCAGTCGCCGTTCATCTTTGCGGACTTGAAGCTCGATACTAATGCGTACGACGTCAATGTATCGCCGGATAAGAGAACGATTCTGCTACACGATCAGACGGCGTTGCTTGAGAGTCTGAAGAACGCGCTGTTTGAGTTGTTCCAGGGGCATGATCAGAGTGTGCCGCAGGCTCAGCTCGCGGATCGTAGACTCCCTGTTTTCAGGGCTCCGAGTATACGAACGCAAGTGAGTACTAGCTCGGCCGTCGAGGAACCGGAGGAGGAGGCTGCGAGCGAGCCAGTGCAGGATGATCGTAGACGACAATCACCAAGTGCTACCCCTGAACCCCCAGCTCGAGAGAAGTCTCATCTGCCGGGGTTCGTGAAAGCGAGCTTAATAGAGAGGTTTGCGGAAAGGGACACAAAGGAGCAAGCGGAATCACATAAGCCTAGAGCTAGGAAGAGCCCGACAGCAGAGGAGGGTGAATCACTGTTTGTGCCGGAGGACCGATCTGAAGATGGATTTGATGCACAACAAGAAGAAGACGATGTCGCCGACAGCAACGCCAGACCACCACAAACACTATCAAAAGCCGTACAAGACTTCAACGCCCGCCTAGCCTCCCAACACGCGAAGCGCATGGCACAAGAACGCTCCTCCTCCCCACCCCAACGACCCCATAAAAACACCCACGCCCACGGAAAAGACCCCTCTTCTTCCGAAGAAGAAGAGCAAATCCCGGCCGTCAAACATACCCCGCAAACCCGATTCTCCCAAAGCACGATCCAGAACGCCTTCGATCGCATGCGTCCCATGAGGACGCCCGTCCAGCAGGCCACCATTACAGTCGGCGACAAGACGACGGTGTCTACGATTGGGAGTTCGTCGAGGGCGTCGAAGAGGGCGAGGATTCACACGCCGAGGTTTTCGCTGGACGGCGAGCCGCTCAGTCAGACGCCGAAGAGGTCGGTTATGGGGAGTTTGAGGGGGTTTGCGGCGCCGGGGACGCAGGTTGAGGGGAGTGATGATGATGAGGAGGAAGAGGGGGAGAATGAGGAGAATGGGGAAGAAGAGCAAGATGGAGGAGAGGGAGATCAGGACAGTAGTATGCCTGATGCGTCTGCTGAGCGCTCTCCGTCTCCTTTGAAACGGCAGATGTCGAACGGTGAAATGGATGTTGATAGTGATCCGCCGATAGCGCCCGCCATTGCTGCTCTTGTGACTGACCCAGCATCGGACGATGAGGGAGAAGGGGAAGACGAAGAAGAAGACGAGGAACCGGCAGTTGAGCAACAGGCTAAGGGCGACGACCCTCACGGAGATTACATTGATGATACGGAGAAGAAGGCTCGCGAAGATGCCAAAGTGGCTCAGATCATTGCTGAAGCCGAAGAGGCAGCGGCGCGACCTTCCGAGCTGAACACGAAACGTGCTGCTAAACTGTTCCATGCTTCGAGGAAGCAGTTCAAGACGCTGGGCATGGTCAAGCCCGTACAGACATCTACGGATGATATCGAGCGTTTCTCAGACAGCCTCCGATCGGCCATCGAGGATGCTGTAGCTGCCGCATCGAATGCAGATGCACCTACCAGTGCCTACCTGGACGACTCGAACCCAGAAGAGCGCCTCTCTCTCACTGTCATGAAGTCAGATTTCAATAGCATGCGAATCATCGGACAATTCAACCTCGGCTTCATCCTCGCCGTACGACCCCCCTCCTCCACCTCCGCAACCGCCGACCTCTTCATAATCGACCAGCACGCCTCGGACGAGAAATACAACTTCGAATCCTTCTCCGCCAACACGATCCTGACCTCCCAACGGCTCGTGCACCCTCACCCTCTCGAACTCACCGCCGTCGAAGAAGAAGTCATCCTCGAAAACTCCCACGCCCTCTCCGCAAACGGCTTCGTCGTCTCTATCGACACCACCGGCACCCACCCCGTCGGCAACCGCTCCAAACTCACCGCCCTCCCCATGTCCAAAGAAGTCACCTTCACGCCCACCGACCTCGAAGAACTCCTCGCCCTCCTCCTCGACAACCCGGCCTCCATGTCAACAACACAGTACGTCCCGCGGCCCAGCAAAGTCCGCAAGTTGCTCGCGAGCCGCGCGTGTAGAGCGAGCATCATGATCGGCAAGACGCTGGACCGCAAGAAGATGGAGAGGGTGGTGCGGCATATGGGCGAGATGGATAAGCCGTGGAGTTGTCCGCATGGGAGGCCGACTATGAGACATCTTTATGGGCTGGACGACTGGGTGCCGTGGAGGGAGGGGGATGGGGTTGTGGGGATTGAGGAGGATGTGAGAGAGGGGAAGGGGTGGAAGGGGTTTTTGGAGGGGTTTAGGGCTGCGAGGGAAGGGTGATGAGATTTTGGGTATATTTTTGGGTATATTTTTGTGGGTGTTATTGAGGGATGTATGGATGGGTTGATGGGATATTGCTTATTGTGTGGTAGGATTTGAGATACACTTTCAGCGCATACTATAGGAATAGTCACAGATACTGTATTATAGGTCTAGGTAGTTCTTTTGGATTATACCCAACTACAAAACAAATTTACAATATATTTGGAATATCGATTTTGATACTGCCACATCGGCCTTCAGCCCTCGAGACTGGGATTTCCAGTGCGATGGACAATTGGCGAAGAAATTCGACTACATATCTGCCTACGAATGGATTGCCGTCTATTTCCGGGTTGAGATCTCAATAAGACTGCAAGTTGCCAATGATACGGGGTACTAGTTCGCTTCCCATTAGAAATAAAAGCCGTTGTGCTAAGATTCGCCGGAACCAGGAGGAAAATCCAGAGCTGTTCGGGTCATGTTCGCATCGTCTCGCATCAATCTCGTACGTCGGAGTGTTTCTTTTGATACGTAGTGTGACGAGCAGCAGGTGACTAGGTCGGCCGAAGTACCGAGAATGTCTGTGTTACGGATTAATGCTTGTGAGGAATTGTGGTTTAGTACGAGTAGTAGATTTAGATGTAGGAGATGAGCACCTCCGCGGACACTTTTTGGGTGGTAGAGGGAGGGTTGGGAGGGTTGGAGGTGTGGAATTGCTTGGTTGGGGATAAGCTTTGATGACATCACGAGCAAACCGGGAAGCAGGTAACCAGTAAGTTAACGTATGAGGTATGGACTAGGTAGGTACGTAGTTTACTGGGAAGGTACGTTACTACGTAGTTAGTTAATTAGGGAAGGAACGCAGGAACCGACCCCGAGCGAGCCTCATCCACCCCCATAAAAACATACGAAGCAACAACACTTACACTTATTAACCTTACATACACCTTACTCCTCCAACTACTGTAACAACACCCGCCGAATTATCATCTTATTGATCGCCATGTGCTCTTCTTGTCTCGAGTAACATTAAATCCCAATACACGCATCGCATTCTGTCCCCTAGAATTAAATGGTTCGTCTCTGTCCCTTCGCCGCCCCCACCACTACCACCATCATCTACATTACACTGTCTGACGTATTACCACCACCACCATTAGGCGTCACTTTTGCGACAGATTGTCGCTGGCCCGCGCGCTAGACATCCTGAAGCTGGACTCGATCTCTGCTACGTCACAGACAACAGTACGTTCGTCTTGTCAAGCACATCCCGCCGCTCCACTAACGGCAGCCTCGCGGCTCTCTACAGTTATCGCAACCTCAGGCCCCAGCGGCACATACCCACAACGCGCATACCGCAACCCGCTCGACTCGCTCGTGAAATGGCTCGACGACAAGCACGGCGAAGACTGGGCGATATGGGAGTTCCGCGCCGAGGGCACAGGCTACCCGGACTCGGAGGTCTACAACCGCGTCTACCACTACCCGTTCCCAGACCACCACCCGCCGCCCTTCGCGCTGATACCGAACATCATGGCGAGCATGCGCAACTGGCTGCACGAGAAGGAGGGCAGGGTCGTCGTCGTGCATTGCAAGGCTGGGAAGGGTAGGAGCGGCACGGCGAGTTGTAGTTACTTGATTGCTGAGGAAGGATGGTCGGTTCACAAGGCTTTGCAGCGGTTCACGGAGAGGAGGATGAGACCGAACATGGGAAAGGGTGTCAGTATCCCGAGTCAGCTCAGGTGGATCAGTTACGTCGAGCGGTGGGCAAAGCACAAGAAGATCTACCTGGAGAGGAAGGTTGAGATTCTAGAGGTGCACTGCTGGGGGCTAAGAGACGGAGTTAAGATCCAGGTGGAGGGCTTTGTGGAGGATGGGAAGGTGATTAAGTCGTTCCACACATTCACGAGATCTGAGAGGGAGATTGTGAGGGGCGAGATAGAGAAAGGTGGTGGACTGGCAAGCGTTGTAGCTGAGGTTATGGACAAGAATGGAATTGGAAGGGCTCTGAGTAAGAAGGGGAGAAAACAAACACCACTCGAGCTGGAGAGCAATGGCACCACGGATGTCAACAGCGCCGCCGCGAATCCAAAGTCCTCGACCTCTTCTTCCCTGGCTGATCAGACTGATAAAGAGCTCGAGGTCGAAGAACCATCTCTTACCAAAGAAGATCTCGGCAAAGATGGGAAAGGAGACGTCGTGTTCCGACCTTCAACACGAGTCGTGCTTCCCACGAGCGATATTAACATTGACGTGGAACGTCGTAATAAGGCAGCTTTCGATCTTACCTACGTTACTGCAGTTGCCCACGTATGGTTTAATGCCTACTTTGAGGGCAACGGTCCGGAACAGGACGGACAGCCGGACGACTCGGGTGTGTTTGAAATTACCTGGGATGCAATGGACGGTATCAAAGGAAGCAGTCGGAAAGGCATCCCAGCATTCGATAAGATTGCCATCTTATGGAAAGCTCTCCCCGACGAGAGCGGGAAGCCTGGCATTGTTATCAGCGAACCAAAAGAGGGCGAAGAAGTGAAGCAGTCGACCCCTGCAGACTGGCAGGGGGAGGACAACGTGGCACCCAGCGAAGGTAAAGATCTTGGGCTACGCACATCAAGCCCGGTAGACTCGACTGCCGACATTAGCAAAGCCAGCAGCGTCAAGAGCGGGAAAAGTGCGCATGCCATCTTGACGGCACCCAGTCCTCAGGAGGGCAGCGCTGCCTGTGTACGTTCGCATGGGCCGAACGGAGAGGATACCATTGAGGATCCAGGTGACGCCAGCGGGAGCGGGCCGGATGAACAGACGCAGTCCCCCACACCGCCAAGGCTCGCGACCGAGCAGGTGGACGGCACAGCTCAGACCAAGGCATCTGCGGGACCTAGCATGCAGCCCGTTAAGTCACACGAATCCGATAGCAGTGGGATCCAAACGGGTGCGGTCTCGCAATACTCGACAGACAGCCTCCCAGACGGGAAACCCGAGAGCGAACTGAAGAACGCCAAAGAGCACGTCTTGTTCCATATCGGACACAAGAAGAAGCATATGAGCTCTTGAGGTTGGACGTGGACAACTCAAGGCCATTGAATGCTACGAGGGCCGTTCCAGGACTGTGGACACTGGTTCTTTTTGGGACTCTGCTCCGCGATGTTGTGTATCTGTTGAGCAACATTCTCATCGGTGTTGGCATCCTGTCAGACGATTGCGGCTTCGATTTGGTGTCGTTGAGCGTCAGCATGAGCAGGATGACATGTTTTTCGTGTGGAAGCGCTCGTACAGTAGAGGAACGAGAAAGGAGGCGAACAAGGGAATATCTTTCTTGTCGCCTTGTTATTTAAGAGGGATCTGCTGGTTGGCCGCGCGGACAAGATTCGTATCTTGGAGTCTACATGGCTCAACCAGACAGGCGGTAAAACCAGGCGAACGTGAAGCGTGATGCGTTGGACGAGTGAGTGGAAGGAAGCAGGTTAGACGGCTTGGCCCCAATGATCAACAAGCGTATCACGCTGGTACTTTGACATTCCCGGGGTCAGATGTGGTCGTAGCATGCATTGACGAGGTCCCGGGCGTTTCTTAGTGCGTAGAGGGACCGGAGAACGGCGTGCAAAGATGAGTTGACTTGAGTGGAGTGGGATTGAGCATTGATCTGCGCGGTTCTGCTGTGAATTGGATATACCACTTTTGGGTAACGGTGTTAGGCGGTTTCGTTGTTGTAACATGCATTTCACAGTACTACCTATGCTTTCTATTTTACAAGACGAAGAACGAAGGATGACTACATACATACACACAGAAGAAGTTGGCGAGTGCCATATGTTCTGTACATATACATATTTGACCATAGATTATTATTTTGTGTCCTTTCCTCAATTTTTGTGCAATGTCGTCTAGGTAAATTGACCCTAGCTCTGGGGGCTGAACTAGCATCCAGATGCACAATCTTCCTTGTACAATAAATCAATTGCACAGCAGTAGCTGTAATCGTCAACTAATACCAACATCATGTGTGTTCAATAAAGACGTCGAGGCGGTGAGCCATGCCAAAGCCATTAAGCATGAGTGTATTCTAGCATTCCCTCCAATGTCACTCCCATCACACCACACCTTACCCAATTAGAACCGATCTAACGCGAGCGTCCGCCTCACTATTGACGTTCGAACGTAGACGAAGCCATGCAACGAGCATGCAACGACAACACCTGCGTGTATCGCCAGCATTCACTCTGCGGCTTGACGCCTCCTTTCTTCCACCCGACCATTGATTCGTCGAGTAACGAGTTAGCCGGACAATGAATACCCCGGGCGACGCCAGAAGAAGGCATCACTTGAAGATGCGAGATGCATTCCAATGTACATACATGGTTAACACCTCTCCACGAGGGTTAAGTAACTAAGTTACAGGGTTTCCGGTATCGGTTAGAACCATTATTTGCACAACTAACCTCGTTCCTCGCTGCAAACGTAACTATAATGATTCCCAATCCTTCCAGTTAAGAAATCTCACGGATATTAAAACGCCCCTGGTGTCCCCCCCTGCGTGTGCCCTGGCGGAAAGAACGGGCTGTTTGGCTGAAAAGAACTAAAAAAGAGTGTTAAAAGCAAAGAAGAGAGAGAGAGGATATTAAACTGCCTCACGGGTGTGTGCTTGTTTCTATTCGTTGCCTTAACTACTTGCCTCATCTTCTATTCTTATTTAGGGGGGAATTCGAAGAGGCCAATTGTTTCACTTCTTCTTCTTTTCTTAATCTCAACCTTGCTTGCTGGGCAGGTCGATTTCACAGGGAGAACGGACGAAGTTGGCGGAAACGTCTGGATACCGATCAACTTGGCTGCTTGCTTGCTGTCACTGCTGCAGGTGAGACTGGACGACAAGACAACACCAGCTGTTCGATACTAATCACGACTATCCACGTACTACGAAACCGCGTGTGCGTGTGTAATGCTGCATCATTGACAGCCAGCCAGCCCTCCGCGTCCTCGTCCTTGCGTCTTCGGGTATGCAAATCATCTCCCAGCCAGCCGCGAGCAATTGATTACGTGCATAGGCATAGCATAGCATAGCGAAACTCAAAAAAACAAGGCTGTCGAGAAGAAGAACAGTTCACTTCGCTTAAGGGACAAGAGAGAAGGCATTGGCTGGGATCGAAACGAGGATCTGGTCATTTGGATTCTGGAAAAACGAGGCGTAGGCTGGTCTGGGTGTTCCGAAGTGTTGGGTAAATGCTGCCGTGCGACCCCGATTGCAAAGTTTAAGCTTCACGATCGTTTTCTGTCAGAGAGGGACGAGAGGGGGGAGTCGAAGGCCAGGCGAATCAGCCAGTTGATCAGTCAAGTCCTTCCGAAGTGTTGACTGGCAATATCGTTTGTCTGTCTGCCTGGAATTCCCGTGCGAGGCTGGCTTCCTTGTGATATTGTTCACTTTTCAGCTCGAATTTTCTCTTACTTCCAGTCTCTTCCGAGGAGAATATATATATCGGTCTAACAGGCGGGAGTCAACGCAAAAAAAGCAACAATACCAACCTTACTTGCCGGACAATCCCATCTACTTTTTCGAAACAACGCCTCACTTTTTTCCATCACTCGAACAGCCCTGAACCTGGACGAGGGAAAGGAAGCCTAGGACTAAGAGAAGGTACGTATGCCACCGTCTACTGAGTCAGTGTTCTTGTGTCACATTCACGGAAACGCACATACACTCTTCGACCTCAGACCCGGCCAGGCATCTAACTGCCTCGTGCGTTGCGTGGACCATAACGTTGGGCTAATTCGTTAATCTTAAGTCTCTACTTGTATTGCCAAAAGCCGCCCTTTAGATCTCGCTCTCCCCGCCCTCGTGATCATCAACAAGCCCGATTTCCATCGCCCCAACAGTTACACGGCGCACGCACGCACGCACATCGATTGCCTGGAAGTGGATTACGCACAAACGTTACACGCCCCACGGCTAGTTGCACGATATCGGAAACGCTATCGTGCTTTTTTGACATCCTTGGAAATCTTAGAAAAAAAAGATTCCCGCGATTTTGGATCGGAAAAAGTGTGAGACATTTTTTCTTTTTCCCTGAACCGCTTCTGAGAAATCCGAGGTTAAGGTTCTAGGAGAGACGTCTTAAGTCTTCGCGCGGGAACTGTTTTATAGAGCAGAGACTCACACACATTTGAACGCACGTTCCCCGCACAATTGGAAGACTGTGCGTGGGGAAATTACTTGCGGCTGCCTGCATTCTTGTCTGCCTAGCTTGCGGCGAACTTGAAGTGGGATTTCTATTGTTCTCTGGGGAGAGGAAGGGAAATTAGGCTAGTGCTGCCTTCTTCTTCTTCACTTCTGAAACCTTTCTTGCTTGCACATATATATACCCACAGTGCGTGCTGAAAGTGGTCCTTTTCGTGTCTCCTAGTCTTCTGAGACGGAGAGAGAGAGACACAGTGCTGGAAGCCAACTACACACAATCTAGTCACCAAAGACATACACAAACACAGACACAGCATCTATGTCTCCAAGACAGCAAATACCACCACAACCACCATCACAAACCTCCGCCTCAACAGCAATCAACCCCACAACCGACCCCAAACCACAAAAGGACGTCCTGGAACCAGCATCCCCCACAAAAGACACTTCCACCTCATCATTACCCTCACCCCTCATCACACTCCCCACACCACCACCCTCCTCCTCCTCGCCATCAACACCCACCACAACACCAGACCAGAATACTACACTGCAGAGCAAAATGCCATCCACCACCACCCCCATTCCCACGCCCCCTTCCTCCCCGGCACAGGACACCGGCGCGTCGACGCCGTCAACATCTGCCACCAACGGCGTGCAAGTTGAACAGCAAGGCACGTCTGTGGACAAAAGCCCCGGGGACCTTGCGTCCGTCGCCGCTGGGGAGAAGCAGAAGGTGTCCAAGGCTAAGGCGAAGACGAAGGCGAAGAAGGGCGTCAAGGCGTCGGAAGTTAAGAAGAGTTCGATGAAGGGGAAGAGGAAGGGTGGTAAGAAGGCTGCAGTCGTTGTGGAGGACGATGATGATTCTGACGATGAGGACGAGAGTGAAGATGAGGAGGATAGCTCTAGCGAGAGCGAGAGTGAGAGCGAGGGGGAGAAGAAGAAGAGGAGGAAGGGGAAGGTCGCTGCGGCTGCGGCTGCTGCGAAGAAGAGAAAGGAGAAGGAGAGGAAGGCGAAGGAGGCGAAGAGGAGTGCTAAGGCGAAGAAGGGGGGGAAGTCGAAGACGAGTGCGAAGAAGGCTGAGGAGAGCTCTAGTGAGGAGTCGGAGAGTGATAGCGAGAGCGAGGAGTCTGAGGACAGCGAGTCGTCTGAGAGTGAGGTCCCGGTCAAGAAGTCTAAGAAGGTGAAGGGTAAGGCGAAGACGAAAGTGAGCAGGAAGACGAAGACGAAGAAGAGTAAGGGGAAGAAGGTGGTGGAGGTTTCGAGCGAGGAGTCTGATTCGGATTCTTCCGACTCGTCCTCCTCATCCTCCTCGTCTTCATCGTCTAGTGATTCCGACTCTGACTCTTCAGTCGCGTCCAAGCGCCACAGCAAGACGAAGTCCAAGAAGTCCAAGAAGTCTAAGAAACATGCATCCGCGGCCAGCTCAACCCAATCGTCGACCTCAGAAGAGACGTACGTCGAGACTGCAGCGACAACGCCCCTCGAGCCGCCGCCACCGGCCCCGGGACCAACCGCCGATCAGATACAAGAGCAGATCATCGTGCGGCAGAACGAGATCGCGCAGCTGCTGAACATGGCGGCCAGCAAAGCGGTGCCTCCACCTCTGCCACCCGCGCTACTTCCTCCGGTTCCTCCTCCCAAGGTTAGCGAGAAGAAGGAAGCGAAGAAAGTGAAACAGAAACCGGAGTTCAAGCGCGTAGATCAGATTTGGGATTGTAAGTTCTCGCAGTAGTAGATACTGGGTTTCGGGGAAGTTTGCTAATATCATTCAAACAGCTAAGCTCCGTGACTACAAGTACACCGAGAGCGCGGAGGAAAAGAAAGACGAAATCGATAGTGTAAGTGATTGCACCGATTCATTGTCGAAGAAGAAAAAAGTAGTTCAAGTTGGAAATGGTATTCCCTGGCAAACAGCGCTGGATCAATGCTAACAGTTCGGCAGGTCTTCACGGTGCGACGGAAGTTCAACTGGGAGAATAAGTATCAGTACACGCTCGTCGACATCAAGTCGCATTTCCTTCGAGATACGCTCCAGGTCATTTTGAAGGATGTAAAGGGGCAGTCTTTGGTGGAGGATGCGCCTTCGGTAGGTATACAATGTTCGTGGTTTAGAGGCTTGTGACTTATGATTTGTAGATTGACCCGCATTTGCTCTTTCTCTATTATGACGAGATCAAGACCTACTACCGGAAGACGCTCAAGAGACAACTCAAGAAAGAAAGGAAACGGAAACAGCAGAAGCGAATTACCGAACAGATTGCACACTGCAAGCTCCTCGCGAGTTACATCGACCACGACTTCGCAAAGACAAGGAAGACGCTCACGCCGATGCTCAAGGCCGGAAACATCACATTCGACCTGATCTGGGCGCTCTTCAAGCCCAACACGGTCGCCTACACGCCAACGTACGGAAACAAGGACGACCCGCGCTGCTTCAAAGTCGACTACTGCTTCAAGGAGACCGACTTCATGGACCAGGAGTGGTGGACCATCGAGGGACGGTACCTGGAGTACGACGGGAAGAAGTTCGGGCTCGGAGACCACGCTGTGAGGATCGATCACTTCAAGGGGACGCGCAAGATTGCGAGTCTGTCGGCGCTCCCTCTCGTGCACCACAAGAACGCGGAGACGCTACGCACGGAGCTGATCGAGCGGGGCAAGAAGTTCGTTGCTCTTCAGGGCATGAACTACAGGTTTCACAAGGGGCTTGCGTACCTGAAGAAGAAGCGGACGGTTGCGAAGATCAATATCAATGGTAGGGTGATGGTGGATCCGGCTATCTTCCGTCGCATCAACCCCAACTATCCACTATCGTATCTGAAGCATAAGGAAGATGAGGGAGAAGATCCCGAGGACGAGGAGGAAGAATGCGGATGCGATGAGTCGGATGACGAGGACTCGGACGACGAGCAGAGGATGAAAATCGTGGTATACAGAGACCGCAAGGGGCATCTACACGTTCTGAGCGTACCCGATGACGAAGACGAGAACGACATTCAGAGGCAGAAGCTCGAAGCGCTCGAGAACGCCGAAGACGGCTCACTGCACACGTTCACGCAAGAGGAGCTCCTCATCGCGTCCCCCGTCGTCCTGGGCTTCGCCTTCTCCGAGAAACTCTGGCTCGAATTCTCCCTCTCCGGCATCGCGGAGATCGAATGGAACAGCGACGCCTTCGACTCGCTCGTCCTCCGCTCCGACATCAAGCAGAACCTCAAAGGCCTCGTCTCCTCCCACCGCTTCAACGCCGCCAAGACAATCGACGACGTGATCCAAGGCAAAGGCAAAGGCCTCAACGTCGTCCTCCACGGCCCGCCCGGCGTCGGCAAGACCCTCACGGGCGAGTCCATCGCCGACTTCCTACAGTGCCCCCTATACGCCGTGTCGGCCGGCGAACTCGGCACCAACTCGCGCGCCCTGGAATCCGACCTGCAGCGCATAATGGACATAACGCACTCGTGGGGCGCGATCCTGCTCCTCGATGAAGCCGACGTGTTCCTCGAGCAGCGCCAGCCCCAGGACATCCACCGCAACTCCCTCGTCTCCGTCTTCCTGCGCCTCACAGAGTACTACCAGGGCATCATGTTCATGACGACCAACCGCGTCGCCACCTTCGATGAGGCGTTCCAGAGCCGCATCCACATGGGCATCAAGTACGAGAACCTGACCGGCAAGGCCCGCCGCGAGATCTGGATGCACCACGTGCACAAGATCGAGAAACTGGAGGACCAGGAGAGTCTGCCGTTCAAGGACGTCGATTTTGACGAGTTGAGCAAGAAGGTGCTGAATGGGCGTCAGGTATGTTCCCCTTTCCCCCTTTCCTTTTCTCTCTTCACCACCAAATCAAGCTACTAATAATCCACGTAGATCAAAAACACAGTAATAACAGCCCAATCCATCGCCCTCGCCGAGGAAACTCCCTTCTCCCTCTCCCACGTCAAGCGCGTCCTCAACGTCGCAGAGGACTTCGAAAACGACATGCGCGGCGGGTCGGGCTACCGCGACGCGATGAGGCAGTATACGTGATCTTTTCTTCTCGACAGCACCCTTTTGAGTCTTCCTTTTCTTTTCACCTATTTGGGAATTACGATCAAGGGGATTTGGGGGAGGGATGGGAAGAGCGGGGAGCAGAGGCGTCTCGGTAATCTTTTTCTTGAAGATATGGTCATTATGGTATGGATGTGCGGACGGGATGAAGATTACGATAAAAGATTGGACATACATGGCACTAAACACGGATACGGTATACGAATTCAGATACAAATACAAGCAACACGGATTACAACGACGAAGGACCTACGAACTCAACTTTCAACAAATTGAACATAAGTGCGCCCAAGAAAAGAATACACAACAGAGACGAGGGCAGAAGGATCAGGGGATTGATTCATGTACATATACCTCTCCAATTTCCAATTTCTCTCCACTTTTTCTTTTTCCTTTTTGTCTTTTCTTTTGCGGATCATAAAAAGTAAGATGGGTTAGGTTAGGTTAGATATACGAATGTGAAACGGGAATGGGAATGGAAATGGAACAAGAGGGGAAATCTCATCTCTTTTATTACTTGACATTTGCGGAGTTATGAAGGCATGTGATGTGAGATTGGAATTTCTTGGTAAGTGTTTTTTGGGATTCATTTGTGAGTGGTAAGGTAATGGTATCTACTATGTACAATTTTGCAAAGCCCGATGCATGCATGCTATGGACAAGAAGCCATTTTTTGAGGATATGCGTGAAAAGTTTCGTCATCAAAACGTCGAAAGATGAGCGTACAAGAAAAAAAAAGAAAGAAAGTAACATGCGACTACGAATGCGGATCAGATTTAGAATTTATTCTGGTTAGCATTGCCCATCAACATAGTCGAATCGGGCTTGTACTTCTTCGACACAAGCCTGACGTTGTACTCGACGTCCAAGATGGCGCCGTTGGGCTCGTCCTTGACGGGGTTGAAGTACAGCAGCAAGTCGTCCTTGACAGCGCACGCGGTATCGGTCTCGAGGTAAGGGTCGTCGCTGGGGTACAGCTGCGCAGTGACGCCGACGTAGTCGTCGTGCGTGACCATCATGTGGATGTGGGCGGGCCTGTACGGGTGCCTCTTCATGATGCGGAGGAGCTCTGCGGACGGGCCCGACGTGTCGATTGCGTACTCCGTGGGCTTGAGGCAGTAGAACCAGAAGCGGCCCTCGGCGTCCGTCTTGAATTTTCCGCGCAGGTTGTGCCGGGTCTGGTTCTCAGGGTCGAAGACGTCGTATTTGCCGTTGGTGGATGCTTGCCACATGTCGAATACGGCGTTCGGGATGCCCTTGCCGGTGTCGACGTCCCGGATCACGCCGTGGAATTTCGTGAGCTGTCCGTCCTTGGGCATGTTTTGCACGACGGAGGCGCCGAGCTCGCGGAAGGGGGTTTCGGGCGACCAGAAGGGGCCGAGGATGGTGGAGGAGGTGGGCTCTTTGCCTTCGTCGGTTTGGATCTTGTGGTTGATTTCGTCGACAAGTCTGGTCGGGTGTTGTTAGCAATTGCATTCGTATATTGTTAATGTGGATTTGGGTGATGGGTTGATTGCGATTGCAAATTAATTATGGCGGGGTAATCCCATTCCATACATAACGCAATCGCAACAAAGTATCAATTGCGGATATACGAGATATCTACTTACGATTCAATTCCGAGAATGTCGCAGACTCGCCATGTCTCGTTCCTGTTCTTCTTGTATGCCTGGCCAAGGGAGTTGATGTAGTTGACGCCAATGACCCATTCGTCCTGTGTGAGCTCGACCTCACGGCAGAAGTCATGCATGTGGCGGATGAGGGATGTGAGGATGACCTTTTGTCGAGGGTCGGTCTCTGGGCTCATGAGGCCGATGACATGGTCTGTGAAGTTGGGGTCGAACTTGGATTTGCCGTTGGTCTGGGGGGCAGCGCCATTGACGCCGTTGGTGCCGTTTGTGGTGGCCATTGTGATGGTGATGTGGATGTTCTTCTCTGGTATAAGGATGTGTAGTGTGGTGGTTATGGATGAGGATATATACACAAAAGATGATGTGTATGGAGATGAGCTGTATATGTATACGAAGTGAGGAGAGAAGGAGTAGATTGAATTGCAGAAAGATGGGCGCGGAGGTCCGAGTATATAAATTATTGGAGAAGAAGCTAAGAGTGGCAGCTAAGCAGTAACATGTGGGCACCAATCGTACGGGTTACAATAGAGGATAGAGGGACTTGGTTTGCATTTCGGCAATGATGGAATGGCCCTTGGATTGCTATAGATGGGGTTAGGTAGTTGGATGGTGGGATGTCGCAACAAGGTTAAGCATTGATCCGACGGGGTGAATGTTCATCCCCTTTTAGTGCCTTCACGTGGTAAATCGGCTGCGGGGTTAGGTAGATGTGGTAGACGTTCCTCCCCTTGGCTGGCCAATCGCATCCTCTCCATATCAACCATCTACAACTACCGCTACCCGCATCAACCACTTCGCTACTCGTAAATGCACCCCCCGATTGGAATTGCCGCCACCCTGGACTGGACTGGACTGTATCCATACACCTTGTCTTGGGTAGATTGTACTTCCATAATTATCATGCGTTTTCCTTCTCAAAAAAAAAAGATCGCCTGAGATCCAGGAGTTGGCCTAGTTGCTTGCTTCAACCAATACCGACCTTAGGCCATTCACGACGACCATCAGAACTGTTCCAGCTACCCGATATTCGGTCCAGATGACGGCTATGAAATCTTCTCCAGGCTTTCCCTCTCTGCGCTCAGATCTTGTTTTTAAAGTTTGTTGCTCGTCTGCTAAGCCGAACGTACCCCGAACGCCATAGTCGTGAGCTTCCGCCCCACTCCGCCCGGCACAGTTGACGGCACAACGACCATTCACATGACCTAAGAGCAATGTCTACACCATATCAATATTAGGATTTCATTAGTATGATCTGCCAGGAGAGATTGCACTAGACATGAGAGAGCATTCTTATACTGCTGTTATGAGCCAAGGATTGGACTTTGAACGTACTCACGTGACATGTCATTGCATCTCCAAAATGGACATCAACTGGTTATCAAGATATTGATAAAAACAGATGAACTCTTGTAGAAGAAATAAGATTGTCTCAAGCATGAGTAAGTCTACATGCCCTATGGAGGTGAGCATATGCTGACAGGAAGAATTGTTAACAGGCGTCCATGCCCTCTTATGGATTCGAGATGTCACTACTACATAGCCCTGCATGTATCATTCTTCTAAATGAATATGCTACGGTGGTAACAGCTATCACCGATGATCAAATGAAGCGGCAGACCGCAGCAAAGCTCCAGAAAAGTGCCATTCATTACAATGCGCGCCTGGTCGCGGTCCAAATCTCCGGCGTCCTACGTCGGCAAGCAACTGCATCTATAGGTCTTCACACATTCCAATTTTCATCTTGCCGTTCCAACCAGAGATTACAACGGTCGAGTAGATTGAAGAAATGGAATGAGCTGTTCCACAGGATGGATCGTGACAACTATATAGATGATTACCTTACTTATGCCTCCTATAAACTCTGCTAGCGCTTATACAAGGCTGTACGTAGCTCTCTTATAATCTATCATGTTACGAGTAGCTAATACTATCAGTATAGGTATTACACCCTACCTCGTAGCACAGGAGCAATAGGTTGCTTATCCTTGGCAATCCGCTAAGCCTTGGACATCCCCGACATCTTTGAAGGACGAACATGGGCAGTGCACCAGCGCGATGTGATGTGATTGGCTGGCGCGACAGATCAATGCAGTGTCTGGTGCAGGTAGATACATACACAGTACCGTGTATGTACTGTGAAAACGCATGGTCGCATTCTAGGTCAACGCTCAGCCTTCCCCAGCCTGTTACAAAAGCACCCCGCACCGCATCACCCAATTTGAATTCTATCCAGCCGTTCCTCCCTTGACGTAGATTGTTCTCACCTTCGTTATAACCAGCAGTACTAACGATCGTGAACTGAAATTTGGAATGGCTCAAATGTTAGCGGAGCAGCAGGGCAGCGGGCCAAACCCGGTGGACGAGACCGGTCTGTGTCTGTTGTCACTAGATGGCGGTGGAGTGCGCGGGCTGTCCACGCTGTACATCCTGAGAAACTTGATGGCAAGACTGGCATACGAGCGCTACGGCGACGCTGTCAACAAATATCCCCCAGTTAAGCCATGCGAGGTTTTCGACCTGATCGGGGGCACAAGCACAGGCGGGTATGTGCTGTAGTCTTCCCTGGAGGGCCATGCTAACGCTTACAGACTCATCGCCATCATGCTAGGACGACTTGAGATGACCGTGGATGAATGTATCATAGCGTATCGCGAGCTCATCAAAGATGTATTTAAAGCAAGGGAGAGTCGTGCGGGCATAAGTGCATTTGGCCGCGTCACATCGCGATTTTCCTCCAAGGCCTTGGAAATTGCTATCAAGCGGGTGCTTGCGAGTCGTGAGGGTGTCTCCGAAGATGACTTATTTGATGATGGCAAGGCTCGAGGGTGTAGAGTGTAAGTAGTATCATTATAGTAGGTTATGGGAAACTGACATGTGGCTAGCTTTGTTTGCACTGTAGCGAAGGAGACCAGAGACATATCGCGCCTCAAAAGCTATACCATCCCCGGCGAGTCTGAATCTCTAGTCCGTCCAACAATTTGGGAAGCGGCCCTGGCAACGTCAGCAGCTACGCGGTTTTTTGATCCTGTCAAAATTGGCGCTCGCTCATTCATAGATGGAGCAATGGGCGCAAACAACCCCGTGGACCAAGTACAGAATGAAGCCATCCAGATTTGGTGTCCAGAAAGCGCGGACTTGAAGCCCTTAGTTAAGTGCTTTATCTCTGTAGGCACTGGAAATCCTGGAAAGAAGCCAATCAGGGACAACGCATGGAAACTCCTATCCGAAACGCTTGTGGATATCGTCACCGATACAGAAAAGACAGCAGAAATGTTTGATGGCAGATGGATAGGGGACTCGACTGCAGACAGATACTTTCGCTTTAACGTCGAACAAGGGTTGCAGGACATCGGGCTGGAGGAATATCAGAAGGAAGGCGCAATAGAAGCAGCTACGTTCGGGTATTTTAAAGCGACCCGGAAGTCGATTGAAGTGAAGCGCTGCGCCAAAAACCTTGTGCGGAAGCAAAGTATGTACATGGAAGACTTCAGTTAGGCGTCCAGGGAGCTGTAGTGGACTGACAGATGCATAGAAAAGACACCCAGAGAATTCAAGTCTTTATTCACTGTGACATCTCGCACCTGTAAGCTTTTTGCAGAGGAGTGACTACGGCTGGGTCTTACTAAATCTGTGTAGCAACTAAGAAGCCGCATTGGGTGGTTCATTTCGAGCAAAACCTGAAGTTTGTCGCCCGCGATACACAATTAAATCAGCTCGATAAACTTCTGTTCGCCAACGGACATTGCCCCAAAGTCGCACTCGTAGGTCTCGGTGGGGTGGGCAAGACGCAAATTGCCATTCAATTGGCATACTGGATCCGGGTCAAGTACGCGGAGCTGTCCGTTTATTGGATTTCAGCAACCGACATGGAGAGCCTAGAACAAGCGTATCAAAAAATTGGCGAGAAACTTGAAATACCTGGTTTGGACGAGAAGCAATCGAATGTAAAGGATCTTGTGAGGCAACGCCTCAGTGAGGGAACCACGGGTCCATGGCTGCTGATATTCGACAACGCTGATGATCCAGACATGTGGAGTCGAAAACCGCACAACACGGCGAAGGCATGTTGCCTTCAAGGCTATCTTCCGAAGAGCAATACAGGCCGTATACTGTTCACAACGAGAAGTCGTAAGATAGCATGCGAGTTGGCAAGGCACAACATAGTTGAGGTGCCCGAAATGGATGACCAAGCTGCCGTTGGATTACTACAACGATCGCTGCCAAACCGAACGATCGAAGTAGATGATCCTACGGTGTTACAGCTGCTTAAAGAGTTGACTTACCTCCCACTTGCGATTACGCAGGCGGCTGCGTTCATGAATATGTACGGGGCATCTTGTTCTGACTACCTGAAACTTCTGCAAGAGGAGAAGGAAGAGGATGTAATTGCAATCCTAAGCGAAGACTTCGAAGACGAGGGACGATATAGTACGACTGTGAATCCGGTAGCGACTACTTGGCTCATCTCCTTTGAGCAAATCAAGAGGCACAATCCAGCGGCGGCAGAATACATGTCGTTTATGTCGTGTCTTGGTGCTAAAAATATCCCGATATCGCTTCTTCCTCCAGCACCATCAAGGAAACAGATGATCGAAGCAGTGGGAACGCTGAGCGGGTATTCTTTCGTCACGAAAAGAACTGACGAGGCGCTTGATATCCACCGGCTTGTACATCTCGCTATGCGGAATTGGTTACGGACAAACGGCCTACTGGCAGAGTGTACGACACGCGCTGTCACGCGGGTGTGCGAGGTTTTCCCGAGCAATGACCCCAAGTATAGAGTTATGTGGAGGCTGTATTTGCCCCATGCTCAACATATTCTCGTAGAAGCCGCGATGGCCTCAGTCCTTGATCAAGACAGCGTGGAATTGATGCATGCGGTAGGTTATTGCCTATCGGCAGATGGAAGGACCCCCGAAGCCGAGCGACTTTTTGTGCAGGCACTAGAAGCAACAAAGAAAAGGTGTGGTGATAGAGATCCTGAAACATTGACCAGTATGGAGAGCCTGGCTTCAGCATTTTCTAATAATGGGCAGTTGGAAAAGGCTGAAAAACTACAGCGTCAGATCATAGAGATTATGAAAGAGGAGGTCGGTGAGGCACACTCGGATACGTTAACCAGCATGGCAAACCTAGCGTTGACGTACAGCGACCAGGAAAGGTGGCCAGAAGCCGAAGAGTTACAAATGCAGGTGATAGAGGCAATGAAGAAGGAACTCGGTGAGAGAAATCCTGAGACGCTGCACAACATTTCGAGCCTAGCATCGATGTATTACGGCCAGGGAAGGCTGGAAGAAGCAGAACAGCTTCAGTTGCAGGTGATAAAAGTAATGAAGCAGGAGCTTGGTGAGAGAGCTCATGCCACATTAAGTAGTATGGAAACTCTAGCACTATGGTACTACAGTCACGATCGGAGTGAGAAGGCTGAACAGCTGGAGGTGCAGGTAGTAGAGGCAAGGAGGAAAGAGCTTACTGATAAGCATCCTGACACGGTTGATAGTATGGCATATCTAGCGTTAACGTACTATGATCAGGGGCGGTGGAGAGACGCCGAACAGCTGCAAGTACAAGTAGTAGAGGAAAAAACAAAGGAGCTTGGTAACAGGGATCCTGAAACTGTAAAAGCTATGCAAAATCTAGCTTTAACGTACTACCAGCAAGGGCGGTGGACAGAGGCCAAACAGCTGGAGCAGCAGATGGAATAAGGGAATGCTGGCTATACTTCTCTATCCGCATCAATAAAGTATTTGGTTCAAGACCTTTTTAGGTTAACATTATCTGTAAATAAGTTTAGGGCTTAAAGCATACTAGATAGCCTTTTAGAACAACTAACAAGTTAATTTATTTACGAGATTTAAACATAACTAGTGTTACTATTTTAGAGGCCTTAGCTTTTGGAAGTATATAGGGAATATTTATAAGAGCAGTTCTAGTCCCTACAGTTTGTAGTTGGTAACGACACCTGATTCCACTTGTTCCATGACAATATCTAGATATATTCAGTCAGTATAACCGTACCGAAAAGCCACACTGGATAGACGAACCAACGAACCTCAGTCACAACTCCTCCTCCAAATTCACCTCATCACAAATAATTCAAACGGCACCCCTTTCCTAAAGCAACATCAGCACTCACCGCGATCATCAGAACACGAAACCCTTACTAACCTTCCACCCTCTGCCATCCTAAACAACGCCCAACCCCAACTTCCCCAACCCCTGCTGCTGCTGCTGCCCCTTCGCCCTCAACCTACGGCTCTCCCTCATCCGCCACAGCTGCAGCACCGCGACGCCGATACCGACGAGCCCGACCGCGACGCCCAGCGCGCCGAGCACGAGTTCGTGGGGGGAGATGCTGCTCGCGGTTGGGGAGGACCTGTCGAGGATGGGGTTGATGGGCGCGAGCGTGGGGAACGTGAATGCGCTGGATGATGAAGTGTATGCGAGAGACGGGAATGGTGATGGGATTGGAAGTGGGAGGGTGTAGCATGTATGGTTTCGTGGGATCATTGTCATTCACCAACGAGTGGGGATTTATTGGTTTGATGTTTCTTTTGGTGGGAAGATTCTCCTGGGTTTTTTTGTGGAGAGGGAGAGGAAGGAAGAGAAAGACGTGGGTAGATTTGGGGTTTTATGAGGTTCGACTGGGCAGTGCATTCGGTGGTACAAAGATTTGCTTTCGTCATGGCTTCCGACGTCTATCAGATAGCAAAGGGCGGTAAAGGACAAACTTCTTCTCCTGGCGGTTGGATAAAAGCGGTGCGGGAGTTTGTGTGTTCGACAGCGGATGCAGCATTCTCTTCCGCCCGTCGAAACTCGAGTCTACCTTGTAAGTTCGAGCGAGGCAACAGTTCACCGATTCACGATATCTGTGATGGCGTTGACCGCATACGTAACATGAGGTTGGGTGTATGCGGCAAGGCTGATCCCAGCAAGTGTCACCGAGGATGCAGCTTGGAGAGGTCACAAATTAGCGTGGTGTATGTCCCTTTTCGAGTGTTGTTGCTCCCGGGAAGACTACTAGATGTATATTGTGCATCCCTCAACTGAATCGAGGCAGCTCTTGGTTGACCTATAGGCGTCCCTCCCGTTCCGCGTAGGCGCACAAAAGGGTCGCACATACAACTGATCGGTGCACTGGCCGTATGTATCTGCGACTTCGTGCATCGACAGCGATGGCCAGAGCCCCGCATCCAGGGTCGTTTCGTCAAATGTCGTACAATGCAGACAGGGGGTGATCTGTCAATACTCCAGAAGGAAGATTTCAGGACAAGGATTACCATAGGTACGGCCTTCAATCGGAGGCGGGAGGTGCCGTTCTTGAAAATGAGACCCCGAGACTCTTTGGTGGATTTGTAGTGAAGTAGTTATTCATATCTACAATCGTCCTTAGCTACCTAGCTCACTACCAAGATTAGCATTCACCATCAGGCAACACGCGATCTCCGGGCCGAACCTTGCCATTTTCATGATTTCTTGCATGTAACCCAGACGCCTGGATCTAAGGCGTACATCAATGTGCGCATCCGAGCCCTTGTGTATTAACACGACGTATGTTTCATTCCGCCTCCGCGCTGCCCGGCGTTGCGGTTCGTTCCCTACCTCGTACGCTCTCATCTACCTTCCAAAGACTCAGATACTGCCTTCCGCTTCCCCGGTATTGCGATGTACATCCTTGACCGCCACCCTTTTGCTGTGGCGGTGCTATGTCATTTTGCACGTACAGCACGTACAGCATAGACCGAAAACCAGTCGTGCAACTTCCACCCCTGTTCCGAAGATTCGGGAAAATAAAGGTAAACGGTGTTTGATTCAAGAATGATAGGAGCGGCAGAGAGGGGTTGTACGTCACTCTTAGTTGCTAGTCACACTGCCTCCGATGGCCCGCAGACCACGGCATCACCACGTGATGTCCGCAAATGCAGACCTCAAGATATCGGTCCTAGTCTTTTGCATTTCTGGCGCTGCGCCGCCGACAAGATCGAGGATCTGCAGCATCTTTCTCGCGTCGTCCTTGGCGACGCGGAGCAGGGGATCATCGGCTGGGTGGTGACCCGATTGCGACGGATCCAGAGGTTGCTCCTGAGCGGCAAGGATGCGTGCCATGAGAAGCTGCGAGGTGTTAGCTACGACGCATGACGAAAATGGAGGTGTGAAACGGGCAGGCTTACAGCTTCTTCGAACGCGCGATGCTGGAACACCCACCACACAGCCGCATCAATCCGCAGATACTCCCAAAAGTCAAAGAATGCTTGAAGAGCGTTCCGGGCAGCTTCAAGAGCTCCCTTGACGTCGCAGGATACGCCGCCTGCATCGTTTTCGTCGGCGTTGATGACCATCACACAGTGCCAGAAGTTGCTGCGGAAGAACAGATTTTGGCGCAGGAGACGGGGATTCGTAGTGGCGAACTGGGCAACTTCTGTGGGGTTGGAGGTGGATAGGTGGGCGGGGAATGAGGCATGCAGGTCGCTATATTGTTTGATGAGGTTGACGCGGTCTTGTGGAGAAGACGTGAGTGGACTATCAAGGGATCGGGGTTTACAGACTGTCCGTTGGACTAGGTTAGCCATATGCCACATTGATCGGATGTATTGTCGATCAGAAAGCTCGTATGGAGGGAAAGTGTCGGAGGTGGGCGCAATGTTACTGATGCTCATGGGGTTCGAACTGCCGATTGCTTCCTGTTCGCCGTTGCCGACAAGATCCGAGAGTTCCTCTGTCAGAGCTTCTACACGAACATCGTAGAAGGACGTCGTAGGAGGAAGTTTGAGGAGGACGGTGAGGAAAGTGTCCTGAAAGTACACAGCTTGCCATACTTTCCTTCGCTGTTGCTTATCACTGAGTGAACACCGAGGTGCGATGATATCAGGATCTCGATGCAGGCCCATGGCATATGCTTGCCGCATAAGCACGCCCCCAAAAGCCCATGCATCGGAGGCGTGATTGTCGTTCATGAGGAAATAGCAGATGAGGACCATGGCTTGCAGAGTCCGGACAGAAGCTCTGCTTAGGTATGAAGACAGCCTCAGTGCTTGTTGGGATGCTGATACATAGAATTCGGCCATCTGTGCACGTTCATGTTCAGATGGACTCGATATGAACTGGGTCCCCATGGCATATACGACAAAGTGGAGAGCGACGAGTACTGGATCGGCTGCATGCTTTTCGGACAGAGGCAGAGACCAGAAGCGTTCATAGTCAGCATAGAAGTTTCGACGATGCACCATGGGATATACAGGGTCAACGGCATCGAAGTACTTGTTGACGAGAATGTCAGCTTGATCCTTGGCCGGTAGTACCCCGACTACCTCGGCCAAGCCTCCTCGACTTGTCCAGTAGTTGGCGAAGGGATGTTCTGCGCCGAGCCCAAAGAAGGGCGATGGTGTGTGATTGGAATAAGGAATGTTGGATAATAAGAACGGCGAAGAACCAGTCGACGACAAAGATGTGCTTCGATACTGGGTCCTCGGAGTGGGTACTGGAACCTGTGGGGAAGATGGTTAGCCGTATGTCGCTACAAGCTCCACATGTATGTAGGTACGCCAGGGATACACCCGATCGCGTGGCAGCTGTGCCTCGTGGTGAACCAAAGGTGACCCGAAAGCGGGTTAATAGAGCTTTGTATAATTACCTGAAAGGGAACTGCAGGCTTCTCTTCACTGCCCTTGCCAAGAGCCAGGGTAATGTTGTTCTGTTTCTTGGATCTTGCGGCTGATGTACGCGCAGGAGTGCCTCTGTGAGGATTCTATCAGCAAATGCACGTATGGTTGATCCTGTCTGCCTCCCCGACTTACTCTGACGATGCAATTAGATTGGCGACATCTGAATATTTGCATTCTGATTGTCGCTTGAGACATGCGACACACTGGGGACGCCCACGATCACACTAGCGAGCGTCAGCGGATGGCCTGGCACTGCATTTGTTGCGCAGGGAATGGACGAGGATGAGATGAGATTGTATGCAACTAGGAAAGACAATTGATCACGTTGATAGGTGGATATAGGAGGTGCTCGTCAATTCTCCATATCAACACCAGCAAGTGTCGTCATGCATGCAGCAACTTACTTTGGTCTTGCGCTCGACGCATTCCAAACAGCTCAACGTTGGCTTATTGCGCTTCTGTCTCTTCTTTGGCGGAAGCTCTGCAACACCATCTAGTACAGCAGAGTGTGCGCCTTGTGCTCCGTGTGCGACGTTGGGGGCAGCATCGTCAATACTGGTCTCGTTCTTCACGTTGACCGGAAGCTCTCGGCCCACCACGTCTCCGGCCATTACTTCCTCAATCGCATGCCCCCTTTCCACCAGCTCCGAATCGGCAAGAAGGATAGTAGCAATAGTCAGTAGCGCGCCTAGGCATCAAGTACGAGCGGGTATCCGGCTTGAGTGCGCAGGATGAGACGCGCTCGTTCGCTCGTTCTCTCGGGAATAAGAACAGATGAAATGGGGGTTTTGGAATTGTGGGAATAGTATGGTAATGAGAGCAGTAGCGGGTGGTAATTAATGAACAAGTCGAACAACAGAAACGGGCAATAGGAAGTGTGGCTGCTGCGGCTACTGCGGCTGATCGATCGGATATAATCAATCAATCGTATCCTGCATCATCGGCTTCCTGTCACAGAGATTTAGTTGCATTGCAGGTGTATGTACATGGCATGTCGTTGGTGAATCTCGAGGGCTTTTTTCCCTGCCAAGTCCTCCTTCGAGTCTGGAACTGCCCATCACTTGTTTAGTCATCACCATCGTTCACTAGTTAGTCAGTTAGCATCATTCAGTGTTCATTCGTCCTCATCGCCATCTTAATTGATTTCATCCTTACTCGAACAACTGAGATCACTCGACTCAATACGTAGATCCCGTCAAAATTGGGGCTCTGGGATGGGATAAATATGGCGATCGGTAGTACATGTGTTAAGCTTTCTTAACAGTGGGTCATTGTGGATCATAAGGTTTATCGCTTCATACAAGTTCCATCTTGACATGTGATGTGCTTCATTAACCGCAAAATTCACCTCTATCATGATCAAAGTGAACGGCATATTTATCATGTTCGATTTTCTACTCAAAGCTAACGTTTCAAAGCGAGAACTTAACTGTGAATCCTGAGGAGCTGTCACTCTGGCGGGAGTCCTTTCCCACCACAGTAGTATCATTCCGAATCGATCCTGGGTAGGATATTTCTTCATTGAAAGAGCAGTTCATGCGATCCAACTATCTCTCTCCCTTTGGCAATCGGATTCTCGATTGATGGTTCGAACCTACTCAGCAAGAACCCCCAACATCGATCGCATTCGAAAACAGCGCATACGTATCTGCATGATTCAGATTCTGCGTCGCGCTCAATTTCAGCACACCTGCATAGCCATAGACGCCATAATCATCCGTCCCCTTGATCTCCCTCAAATGCGTAAACTCATGCATCGTTACAAATGGCTGGTCGTCATGATGGCACTCCGAGCTCCTCTCCACAATCCTCGTGAAGTATCCCGTGCAATAGACCACATACGAGCGCGCAGGATACGTATAAGCGATCACGCCGCCCTGGCAGTTGTTGTCGCGGTCTGTGCAGTACTGCTTCGATACACCGGAGGTCGAGTCCTTGCACTCGGCGGCGATCTTGTCGAAGACGCCCGAGACGGTGTTGCGGACGCTCGTGCTATCTGATTTGAAGTACTCCTTCACCTTTGCGGCATTAGTCAGTGCAGCACTGGATGCGGCCGCGGCGCGAGAGGCGCAGATTGGGAACGCTTTTAGGAGGGACTCGCGTTGAGCTCCTGTGCAGTCGGCTTGGAGGAGAGCTCGTTTGGTTTTCGCGTGGAAGGCGGCGCGTGTGAGGGATGCTTCGGCGCCGTCAACAGTCATGGTGAGAACGGGAGATTGGATCGGAACGGTGCCGATTAGATCATTAGAGTCGGTAGAGCTGTATGTGAGAGCGCTATTGAGGGCTATGTCGTAGAGACCACCGGCACTGACATCATGTGCATGGGCAATGTCGAAGTCTTTCTCAAGGGTGGCGCCTGGAGCAAGAGTCTGGAAGGCGGTATCATCCAAGCTGGAGGTAGAGACATAAAGTCGAACACCTTCGAACGGTATCAAGACGTCTTGCTGAGATTTAGCTGCTATTCAACTGATATTTTATGGTGGGGCTAAGCACCGCCTTGGTAAACCTTCACCTTCTCCACTGCATTATCGTCTAGGATCGAGCCTGTCTTGAAGACTCTCAATGGTGAAGCACCTTTGTTTGTGATTGAAGCCTTGACAGCGGTGTTTCCAACAGCGCTCAGTTGAACCTCGAGGGGACTATCGCGTTGCGCGAGATCGATTGACACGGCACCAGCAAGTGAAGCAGCTAGAGACAGCAAGAAGAACCTCATTCTGATTGTCTCTCCAGTAAGACACTGAGTTTTCTTGAATTAGTGTCCGGTTTTCGAAATGTGACGGCGAGTTGCTTCTCTTTCGACAGTAAGTATCAAGTGCCCCATGGCTGTCTTAAGTACAAACCTCGGCTCAGAGAGCAGTATCGTGTATATTGCTCGTTGATTGTTGCAGAGATATGAGAGGTGGATCTACTAACATACATGGGACTTTACTTATCTGTAGCATGCCCAGACGAATTAAGATGCGCGTACCATCAACCCTCGCTGGCCAGTCAACAAGCATTTAGGTATTGCAAACTAAATCGCACACATGCCGAGCAAACAATCTCCAACGGCGTTAATGCTACATAAGGCATCGGAAAACATACGACTTGCCCATTCTGACCGAAGTCATGGTTTGAAGAGTCGCAAGGATGAAGTGAACCGCATGCATGTATATCCGGGAAATCTTCCGAACCCTGAATATTCATATCAATGAATCCCGGCATTCATACACGCTAGAGTGTCACCTTCTGTATAAGAACTAGAAAGGTCGTCTATAACGTAAATGTTGATTGCAATTTGAATTGGGTCATTTTCAATGAGGAAAACAAGGCCGTGGTGATAAGTAATAGCATGCCGGTAGTTGGGCGCGTTAACCTACCGAAAACAGCAAGCTCGTTATAGATGATATAATAACATTTGGTGGGGTTACTGATACTCGGGGAAATGGAGAATAAGTCCTCTGCAAGGTGATAATATACCGGACGGATTAATGTCTTACGATTTCCGCGCATGGAGATATCCGGGTTCCAAGTTGTCTCGTTCGTGAGTTATGTAATATGATATGAAAATGAGAAAAGTTTCAAATTATGTGAAAATGATCCCGCCGTCAATCAGGATTGTCTGGCCTGTCATGTAATCCGAATCAGGGCTTGATAAGAAGCTCACAGTCTTTGCCACATCTTCTGGCTCGCTGGTTCTCCCCAAAGCAATCAACTCAGAGCTGTACTTCTTGATGGTGTCGCCCTTCTTTGCACCGCTCAATTCGCCGAGTTTCTCATCGATCAGATCCCACATAGCCGTTCCTACAATTCCTGGCGCGTAAGCGTTGACGGTAATTTTATGCGTAGCCATCTCCATAGCGAATGCCTGCGTTAAGCCGCGAACCGCCCATTTCGAGGCCGAATAGTGAGACAATAGCGCAAACGGCTTGAATGCAACGATACTACATGCAAATCAGATTAGACATCTCGATATATGTTTGTAGGAACATGGCATACCTCGCAGCTCCGAGCAGCTTCCCACCAGTTCCTTGCTTGATCATTTGCCTTGCAGCAACTGAATAGCAATTGAACGTCCCATAGACATTGACTTCGAACATGCGCTTGAAGTCCTGTTCAGTCAGCTCCAGCAGAGGTTTGACTTGCGCAATGCCAGCATTGGAAATCATGGTATTCAATGGGCCAAGCTCCGAAACCGAGGCCTGTACAAGATTCTCCACCTCCTTGAGGTTGGATACATCGGCGGAGAAATTGAAGGCGTTTCGGCCCAGTTTCTTGATCTCGGAAACCACCTCTTTTGCGCCTGGTTCATTTGCTGGAATGTCGTTTATGCAGATATCATATCCGTCTTGTGCTAGTCGAAGGGCAATTGCCTTACCGCTGGCCGTCTTTTCAGAAAGGGTGATTTGACAATCTTAGGGTTGAACGTACATTCCACGCGCTGATCCGGTGACAATTGCAGTTCGGTTCTCTTGGTCCTTGACTGGTGTCGCGTAATGTCGAACCCATTGCTTCCTCGAAGTGGCGGGCAAAACAGTTGTATTTCTCAAGGCTGATGGAGCAAGTGCTCTGCCAGATATTCGTAACGCCATTATGGATTGAACGATGTCCTATGAACTTGAAAGATGCAAGACAGTAGCTCAAGTCACAGAGGATTGCTTGTCTCTTATGCAGTACAACTTGAAATTGAAGAATGGTGGATCGAATAGATCAGGTCACCCTATATTTAGTAGAAGTGGCCTAAACAAGGCAATCCGTTGTGCGGAGTACTGTTTACCCCACTCTATAAGGATTTACAAGTCCCCTGCATGCGGGCATGCTTCGTAGTGTCTGCACCATGACCGAGCTTTGTGACGTCTGTATTCAAGACACATGGCAAAGGTATATTTAGAATTGTTTTGCAGAACGTTGGACCGACTTAGTCTCCTCTGACGGTTTTGAGAGGTTTAAAATTTAAGACAAGGCATCCAAAGATCATCAGTGCACTGTCATTATTCTATAATCTTGTGTGTATGCATGTACTCGCTGTGGTTGCGGGGATGGAATGCGGAGGTGAGCTCGGGAGAAAGATCCCCGCAGAGAACACTATGCTGTTTCTGGACTAGCTGAACCACTGCCAACATAGTGGATCGTGTCTTCCAAAGCGCATCACAAACAGACATATTCAACGCTGCCGTTGAGACACCATAGGTCAATATGTCGCGCATGAGCATGGCTCCGCAGAGGGGCCTATCCCTCACAGAAGAATTGGAGAAGCTGGAGCAGTCTATCACTCTGACATTGCAAGGTAAACAAGTCGCTAATACCCCTCCATCCCCTACTGATTTGTTACAGAAATCGACCACAATTTCAGTCGGGCCCATCGAATCGTGACGACCAATATCCTGCCGATTGTAGAACAATACGGAAAGCATTCTGAAGCTGTCTGGGAAGGCTCAAAGGTATGGAAACCGCCGTCGTACCCGAATATACCCTAACTCCTACAGTTCTGGAAGCAATTCTTTGAAGCCAGTGCCAACGTCTCGCTCTCGGGATATGAGGCACCTGAAGAAGAGGGAGATATGACAGCGCAAGAGTCTACACAGCAATCAGAACTGTACGATGAAACGCAAGATACAGTAACGGGCACCACTGCAACCCCACCTCGAGCCTCGTCCTCTCAAGCCGACGCACTTGAAGATACATCTACTCTCGATTCGCCGTCTCTAGAACTCGCACACAGTACCCCTCGTGCACCGCCTTCGCAATATGAAGGAGGGGAACCATCCTTTGCCCAATATCCCTCCCCGTACGAGGAATTGAAGAAGTCGATGGGCAGGTCACGATCTCCCAGTCGAGACCCCAAAACACCTGGAAAGACTCATACACTACCGAACATGGGAGCAGATTCGTCGCCTTTTGTGGCACCTTCGACATCTCGACGATATGATGCCGACGCTTGGAAGCAAGATCCTATCATGCATCAAATGCTGGACAAGACATATCGAGTCATGGCAACGCCGCACTCTACCTATACAAAAAGGACGGGCATGGAAACAGCTACCCCGGGCACGACCCGTGGAGCGACAAGCCGTACGCTTGCTGCATTTGAAGATTCTTCTCCTCCCTCGTCTCCCGCACCGCAGCTGCGTGCTGATATCTTTTCCTCGCCGTTGAAGGCTCCTCGAACTCCGGGTATAAGTGTTCAGACACCCGGAAAAGGCAAACAGGCAGAGCCGTTCAGCGTCACACGCACCAAGGGAATTATTTTCGATAGTGACAGCGAAGATGAGGACGACAATATGGGATTCAGTCCGCCAAAGACGATGCATTTCCATATTCCGCAAAGCAGACTTCTGCAGACACCAGGTATTTGACCCTACCATTCCAGAAGACCAAACATGGCTAATAAGAGAACGCAGCCCGTGAAGCCAGTAAACGTATAGTTGACGATTTGTTAATGACAGCTGGAGGCGACATTACGGATAGTACTGGTGGATTGGAGGAGGACAGCCCAAGTGTTGTGCGGCGACAAGTAGATTTGGATGACAGCTTTTAGTGCGTGCATGTATTGTAATCATTGTTAAATGACCAACGGAGAAGTGCATGGAGGTTGGAATGATACCCAGAGTCTAGAGGACACTATTAACGATACATTTCACGTCGACCCGTATCTTAAGTTCTCATCTATCAGATGTTGGTCGTTTTACGCCCCGAATACGCCTGCAGCCGCGGCTCTGTCGCGTGTCATGTTGACTACGATCACGCTAAGGCCAGAGTGGGCCAGGGTTACCTGGAACTTTAACTCCGTCATTCTACGTTCATGTTGGCTCCCTGGAGAGCTCTCCTTGCCACAACCCCTTCACAACTTAATTTTCTTTTCACCCTTCGTTTATTTCGTGATGCCCAAGTCTCGACGGCCACCTACGTCTGGTTATGCTCGCATTGCCCAAGCTGAGGAGGAAGAGGATGATGAACTGGATTCAGAGGACGACTACCACCAGAACGCCTTATCCAGTTCTCAATATGCCCCTATACAACCGAATCGAAACTCGCGCATGCACATGCCTGGCGGCTCAGGCGACTCTTCACCAAACCTAAAGAAATCGACATCGCGGCGACAACGCAGCAATTCGGGCGTGGACATCAAAGCTATCAATGCCCGCTTAGAACGATGGGCCGAGGAGATTGCACAAAAGTTCAAGATTAAGAAACACAAGGATGCACCGGAAGAGCATCTGGAGATACACCACTCGGTCTTCCAGGCACCAGATTGGGTGCGACCGGCGACAGCGGAATCGCTCACCTTCGACTATGACGACTCCTCCGATCGCATGACCAAGCTTCAATTCGATGAGATTGTGGAAAGCGTTAGACTAGCCATAGAGATGGGCACACATCCCAAATTGATCACACAGGGAAGCTCGGGCAGCTATTTCGCACGGAACACACAGGGCAAAGTGGTTGGTGTCTTTAAACCTAAAGATGAAGAACCTTACGCGTCAAGAAATCCAAAATGGACGAAGTGGATACACCGGAACTTGTTTCCCTTCTTCTTTGGCAGAGCCTGCCTCATTCCCAATCTGAGTTACGTCTCCGAAGCCGCCGCATACGTTCTCGATACTCAACTCCGAACCAACCTCGTTCCTTATACCGATATTGTCGGTCTATCCTCGAAGTCGTTCCACTACGATTTCTGGGACCGTCGCGCCTTCTACAGAAAAAAGAAGCCTTTTCCAGAAAAGCCTGGCAGCTTTCAAGTCTTTTTGAAAGGGTTTAAAGATGCCAATATCTTCTTGAAGGAGAATCCGTGGCCAGACCAGCACAACTCGGGATTGCGAGCAGATGGCGCCTCGCGAAAGAAGAAGCGGAGATGGGCTGAAGATTGTAGACCGAGTGGACCGCCGTCAGATTACGATGACGATGACGAGGCACGACCGGACATTGCGAGCGAAGCACAACGCGGCCGAGGTTTTTGGACAGAGGCGCTCCAGCAGTCTTTCAGGGAACAGCTGGAGAAGCTTGTTATTCTGGATTACATCATGCGAAACACCGACAGAGGATTGGACAATTGGATGATCAAGATCGACCAGAAGACACAGGAGGCGACTATCGTCGCAGAACCACCGAAACTTAATGGAGACGTTGAAGGGTCGGATGACAGTGAAACGAGGCCAAGTAGTTATACCAGGCAATCGATGTCGGAATTGGATCCCTATCAACGTCAAGCGCCAATGAGCGCCGCCAGTCGATCTACTACACCACTACCCGGTGCACCCGTACCCAAGGTCACGATCGGAGCTATCGATAATAGTTTATCGTGGCCATGGAAACACCCAGATGCCGTAAGTCTAACGAATCAGATGCATGAGCTCTGCTGACCTCAACATAGTGGCGTAGCTATCCTTTTGGGTGGCTCTTCCTCCCCGTCTCGCTCATCGGACAGCCCTTCTCTGACGCGACTCGCCGACATTTCCTCCCTCTCCTGACCTCGAAACAATGGTGGGCAGACACACAATTGGCGTTAAGAAAATGCTTTACTCAAGATGCAGATTTCAAAGAGCGGATGTACACAAAACAGATTGCTGTTATGAAAGGACAGGCCTGGAATGTCGTTGAGACTTTGAAGACAACTGATCACGGTCCACTGGAACTCACCCGGAGAGCACGAGTGTGCGTCTGGGATGACCTGGTTGAGATTCCCATAGCCGTTCCATTGCGAGCACCGTCTGCCGAGATGCGCAGGAAGAATCATTACCGCAATACTGAAGAGCAAGAAGAGATGGATATCACGGCTCTCGCAACACCTCCACAGAAGCCACAGAAAGACTTACTCATGAATTCGCCGCCTCTAGATCAGGCTAACGAGAACCCCTTCAATCTCTCGCGCCATTCCAGCTCTATGGATGTTCGAGAATCTGAGGACAATGCACGAGCGCCGCTGTCCCCGGCCACCGTGCAAGCCGTACCGTGGTCATCACGGAATGTTGCCGAGAGCAGCAATGGACGTCCTACCCACAGATCACGTATGAGCTACGATCTGCCACGGCATACTAATAGGCATCCAATAGAATCTAGACGAAGGAGGTTTTCTCTTACTACGCGAAAAGGGCACAGCCATATTCTCGGCGACGACGATGAAGGAGATCTTGGATATGCAGCGAATGAGGACCTAGATGGATCCGGGAAGAAGGTCATCGTAGAGCGGTTGGAGATGGTCAAAGGAAGAAACCCGGTCTTCACGTGGTGTTGAATTACGAATTTTCCTTCTGGTGCTCACTTTGGGATTGTAACTGCTACTGTTTCGTGCTTTGGAATCTTACTGTATGAACTGTTTGGGTTTGTACGTTTCTGTATCACATTATACGCATGGCGTGGGCATGGTCACTTATTGGATTCCTTTTGACCGGACCGGAGTCGGAATATTGCTGCATGCATACAAGGCGTTGCAATCGAAAAGAAATTCTCTCGACCATTGAAATGTGCATTTCTCTTATAGAAAGACTAAGAGGGGTTGGTAGAGGCGTTGGGAGGAAAACTTAATGCCTCATGATGCGCCAATTTTTGTAGTCGTTTGTTTGTCGATGTTTGTGAAGTGATGTAAAGGGCTCAACGTAGATCGGTGATTCAGAATTCGCTAGTCTAGACACATTGATGATGCGAGCACTACATTGTGTATATCTAAGATTACGGAATAGCTTTACACATTGATGTTGCAGCCTAGCTATGGTGATGCATGGCGGCTTAGAGGAAGATATATGTCTTTGATTGGTTTAGCTCCAGTCGGCGCATTCACAATTCGGTCATCTGACTGCCCAGAGATTGCCTACTCTAAGCACGTGCACAATTTCAGGTAGGAATCCGATATCTACCGCATCAACTCCACGGTTATGCTCGTGTCTCCCATACTTCTTCAAATCCTTTCATTTCACTTGTAATCACCATATTCTCATGAGGCGATTTGCCTTCACTTCGGTAGCTGGGGGTTTGCAGCCTCCTGGTCGTCCGCCTTTACTACGCCTCATTGATTCTCCAGTGCTCTTCGTATACTAAAGATCTATCTACCAACTCAGCCCTGACTTCTTTTTCGGAGTATAACTTTGCACATTAGATGAGCAAGGATCATTTCAGGACGCTTTTGACCAGAATAATTTTACCATATTTTACTCATTTCCCCAAAATTACCTGGAGGCGTACTGCTTAGCATCGCATTCAGCCCGAAGCACGTGATATCAAAATCACTTCGAATTATCACACCGGCCATCCAATCAAACAACAACGCCTCGTCTTTCACCTGGGAAGGTGATAGAACTCAGCAATCTCTCAATTAGATTTGCTTGGCTTGGTGTACAAAGAAAAAAGTACATAAACCATGAGCCATCCTTTTAATCCCGCTCTTCTCCTCAATCCTAGAAGAGCACAACCGCGAGGTATTACAACTTTCTCTCAGTATCCTTGACTTCTTTCCAACCATACCCTTCTCTCTCTTCATCTTGTCTCCAACTGTTTTTCTTTTACTATCGTGCCAATCACAAAACGCACAGACGCGTTCTGGGACAAGCAAACCAGCAATCACCAGTCCTTGCCCCACCGACACTGCGGGATTATATCTTGTTTCTTTTACACAATCTCGACGGTCACTGTTTCAGTACAATTTTGATAGCAGTCTTTCTATTATCATCATCATGTCTAGAAGCCCGGAAGTCCAAGACGTTGGGCAGGAGGCGTCCAAGTCTTCTTCTGACGAGCTGCCGCATCAAGACACAGAAATGACTGATAGTGATTCCAATCAAGAAACTGACCTAGTCGATCAAGGAAACACAGAAGTCCCACCCAAAAAGGACGGTACAGCTGGCCCGCCAGCTATTCCTACCTACGATCCTCGAGCACTACTCAATCCGAAGGCGCCCCCGAAGCGCCCAGCATCAGATGCCGCTCCCGGTGACCGAGGCCGCGAAGGAGAATCTGAGGGTGGTCAGGTCTCACTTGTTGAGCGGTTGCACAATGTCCAGCAGCGCACGGCCTCACCAGCGAAACGAGTCCGTACCGATGAGCTACCTAAGAAAACCATTCCTTCTTCTTCGAATGGGGCAAGTGGTGGTCTGGACATGACTTCTATGAACGGCGGGAATCCGACAAAGTCATCTGCAATTGATCTGACCATGAGTAAGTTTGCATCCCCATATTCGCACCACTCTTCCGCTTATCATGCTAACATTTCTAAAGGTGATGATGATGAGGAGGTCAAGGTTGTCAAAGACAATGGCGCTCAAGTGATCTGCATCGGTCGTATCAAACATGTCTATGTTCAGTGCCACGTCGTCCCGTTTCCGGATCCCAACAAGTACCGTGGCAATAATGGAGCGCAAAGCCGCATCAAGGTCAGCTTTCGCCGGGCTGGTAATCAAAGGGCTACCAATGTCATCATGGTCACTGATCCTACTGGTCGTGAATTTGGTCGCATCGATATAAAGACAGCGCAAGCTCTGGCTCCCTTGCTAGATGCTTCGAAGGCCAATAACATGCACTGGCTTGCCATGACGGAACCACGCCGTAAACAACCCGGTGAAGGAGGCCCTGGAACTCCACTTTCAGCATTGATTGCTTTGACTATGCAGCTGTATTGTCCTCGGAAAGAAGCCCATGGGATTGGCCGATTCCTCAAGTCTAAGAGCGTTCAACTGATCGATCCCATCGTTGAACTCTCACGTTACGATTACTACAACCCGCAGACTGAGAATACCTTCAGTATTCAGGAAGTGACAAACCCTACCTTTGAACCCCCACCCGCAGTATATGCTCCAGGTGGCTACGCCGTTCGCAGTGTAGACGAGATTCGAAGCGACGTGATGGGCATGTTTGATACGATGCCTGCTCAGGAGCAGATTGCTATGAGAGAGCAAAGTCCTCTGATCAAGACCGAACTGAAGCCCCATCAGAAGCAAGCTTTGTATTTCATGACCGAGAAAGAGCGCCTACGCACGGACGACGTTGCCGCAGACCAGGCTTCCCTTTTCCAGATGAAGCTACGACAAACTGGCGCCAAGTACTTCCAACATGTCATCACGGGACAAGAGGTACAAAGGTTGCCACCTAACGCTCGCGGCGGCATCCTTGCTGATGAAATGGGTCTTGGAAAGACGCTCAGTATCCTTTCTCTAGTTGTGGACCAGGAGTCGATGAACGCGGCGAAGGATTTTGCAGCAGCACCACCGACTGTTCAACACCATGGAACCCCTCTGTTGAATAGCAGGGCCACCTTGTTAATCTGTCCATTGAGTACAACGGCAAATTGGCGACAGCAGATTGAAGATCACCTTCCAGAGCAGGGCAAAGCAATTAAATGGACATATTACCACGGTCCTCAGCGAAACTCATTCACCAGGAAGTCTCTCGCAGACTATGATCTAGTCATTTCCACATACAACATCGTGGCTTCAGATGCTCTAGACGATTCAAAGCCCCTCAGACATATTAATTGGTTTCGCATTGTCCTTGACGAAGCCCATGCTATTCGGAATATCAGGACCAAACAATCGCTGGGGACTTGTGCTCTAGCTGCTCAGAGGCGCTGGGCAGTCACTGGTACACCTGTGCAAAATCGTCTCGAGGACCTCGGTGCATTGTTCAGGTTCATTCGGATTTCTCCATTCAACGAACCTGCTGGTTTCAATCAGTTCATAATCCAGCCCTTCAAGCAGGCCGATCCAGATATTGTTCCTAAGCTGCAGCTACTTGTCAGCTCCATCACACTTCGGCGATTGAAAAGTCAAGGCCATGTCGATATTCCGGAGAAGACCGACATTATTAGGAGGCTTGAGTTCTCCGACGACGAGCGTAGACTTCACGAGTGGTTCGAAAAGGACTCTGCTCGTCAAGTCAATGCTGTTACAACTGGCGGTAAGCTGGGCGGAAACGCGTATGCTCGTATCCTTAAGGCAATTCTCTATCTCCGACTCATCTGCGCACACGGGCGTGACCTTCTCGGAGAGGAAGCACTGAAATTGACCGACGGCATGACATACGAAAACCCGATGAGCCTCGAAGGCGATGACGAGCCAATCTCCACCTTGACGCGCAAGAGTGCATACGAGATGCTCGAATTGCTGGAACAGACGGTCAATGACAAATGCGCATTTACGAATTGCCACCACAAAGTCCTTCATACGGAAGGCGAAGACGACGAAAGTGATGAGGAGGACTCTGATAGCGTCAAAGGAAAAGGCAAGGACACAATCGGCTACATGACGCAATGTTACCATGTCATCTGCCCGAAACACGTGAAGAAGCTCAAGGATCAATTGACGCAGGGCACAATGCCTGACGGGACCGTCATTTGCCAATTCTGCATGACTCATATCAGACCCTCGCTATTTGAGCTGAAGTTCTCAGACTTGAGGTCTTTCCAAGAAGAGCGAGAACGCATGAAGCAGGACCCCAAGCTGGCAAAGAAGTTGGGTGCTTATACAGGCCCACATACAAAGACGAAGGAACTACTTGCTGAGCTCGAGAAGAACAAGCAGGAGAGCGAGGCGCATCCCGACGAAAAGCCCATAAAGAGTGTTATTTTCTCCTCATGGACTACCCACCTCGACCTCATCCAAATCGCCCTCCAGTCTCACGGTTACACATACACTCGTCTCGATGGTCGCATGGACAGGAAGATGCGCGAGAAGGCACTCGACACATTCGCCCGGGATGATTCCGTCCACAATATTTTGGTATCGATTGGTGCCGGTGGTCTCGGACTAAACCTCACAGCGGCAAATAAGGCATATGTTATGGAGCCCCAGTTCAATCCGGCCGCGGAAGCCCAGGCTGTAGATCGCGTTCACCGTCTTGGTCAGACGCGCCCCGTCACAATCATGCGCTTCATCATGGAGAACAGTTTCGAGGAGAAGATGCTGGATCTCCAGAAAAAGAAAAAGGACCTCGCAGATCTGACCATGGCGCGAGGGAAATCCACCAAGGAACAAGCAGCGAAGCAGCGATTGGAAGAACTTCGAAGCCTTTTCCGCTGAGCATTTCGACCAATCTACAAACACTGCGGTGTATAAATTCGACCACTCCAACTTTTTCCAATATCTTATTTACATATTAACTTTATCATCTATTTCATTGGGAGCATAACTCAAGTTTAGAAGCGATGCAAGGGCAAGGCGCTTCGTAATGAGCATGGTCACAGGGCGGGTAAACGGACGACCATTCTACCCCCAATTTCAGGTTTCCAATTGGTAATGGTCAACTGCAACTTGGACTATCAATTATCCCTCCAATCTTCACCGTGATTGAACTGGGGAATATCACCTCCTTACGAGGCGTTTTGGGGTTTCTGAATTTATCTTGCCCCATCTTCTTTGATCTCCAGTACGGCATAGGAGAGGATGCGGCCAGTCTGTCTTCATTGATGAAGTCGGACTAAGCATAATGAGCATACAATCATTTCAAACTAGGCCGCCATCTTCTTCCATCTCTTATTGCTCCTTAGGAATAGATAATTGATAGACAAATTATCACATCATCCAAGGAACCTGCAATGTATTTCCACGTGAACAGTCTTCCACCCTACAATCGACCAAAAAACAAGTCAAAGGTGGCGCATCAACCAAAGCTTACCCTACATAAGGTTGTCCGCGGAAACGCTTGATTCCCCAGACCTTGGTTCCCTTCCCCCATAAACCTGGCCCGATCCCGTCCCGCTGCATATCCATTTGCCCATCCCCGCCCTCTTTTGGCGGAGATGCGACGGAGATGCGGCGAGACGGAATTGTTTTGGCAAGCGTGGCGCACATGGCATGACTCCCTGCTTGATCGCTTATGGCGAATCATGTATTGACCATTAGGTTTCTATTATTCATTGTCGATCTACAAATAATAGAGTAAATATAATATAATGATTCCCCCTTCTCATGCTTACTCGACCTCGAACTTCACACTCATATTGACTTCGCTTTCTGTCTCTCTGACGCATCATTTGCCTTGTCTTGCTATAATTACACGTCTTACTGTTCTCCTGGTACACGACTTTTCGCCCCAAATCCTCTCGTTTTGAAGTCCCAGGGCGTTTTCATTTGTCCTCTGCTTATATATGGGCTAGTAGCTCAATGATGCAAATTGCTTACCTCTTTTCTTTCTACTCTACTCCTATTCACTTACAGCAATAGATATTAAGGTGACTATGCCATAACCATGACATCTAGTATATACTATTACCACTACCAAATCCAACGCAACCTCAACTTCTCGCTCTACACCAAAGCCATCATGGCCATACCCCCTCATTGACTCGACAAACCCCCCCTTCATTTCCCCATCGTCCCCAACACCGCACAACAAGGCACCTATATCCGGCTTACAACCCCTGTCCCGGATACCCAAAAGGGAAACTTACCACCAGTCACATGACTCGCCGGCCCTCCCCCAAATGATGCGGTGGCTAATCTCCCCGTCTCGCAGCCTCGCAGCGCTAAACCCTATTGGCTCGCCCGCGCTCTTCCCTTCGGGTCAACGGAGCCGTTGAAATGATGGATGGCCGGCTAACGAGTGGCTGTATTCTGGGAGGGAGATTGGCCCGAGGTTTTGGGATTTTGGGGGTTGTGGTTTCGATTTGGGGTGCGTGGAGTTGTCTGAGACATGGAAATGAAAGAGATGGGATTTGAGGACTGCGATGTTGGGTTTTCGAAGAGGTTGTCGCATGTGGGATGAGATTGGGGAGGTGTGAAAGGGATGGAGCGGTGTCGTTGCTGGTGAAGTTTGTCGACTTTGGGTTTGATGGACTTTGAATGGAAGGGTTCGAACATTGCTGGAATCCGACGACAAATTCAACGACAATTCTACGACCTATGATGGCCATCAATCGAATTACGACTCCCCGAAATCACTCCCATACTATGCACACGATTGAGGAAGATGGCAAAGCTTGTGATATGACGATATGCTTTTTGCGAATCTTTTGCTAGGAAGTACATTCTATCCGATTCGTCTTCTCCCAAGGAAAATACTGATGCACACTCGTTCTCATTAAACGAAGCCCTCCATCGTCAAATTCTAGAAATTCGATCATATACTAGGACACGGACCAAATAAACAGCGTCCGACCCAGATCCCAAAAGAAACAAGAACACTCTTACAAAGTGTAGATGAAGTCAGGCCTCTCGTCACCCATGTACCTGATATCCTCCTCGGTCTTGCCCTCGAGCCAGTGGTCCCTCTTTCCAGACTTCCTCAATGCGTTCTCCCTCTTGAGCGCAAAGTGCATGAAGACGGAGCCGCCGAACAAGAAGAGGAACATGTATGCGAGCACGATTCCGTGTCCGATGCGGTAGAGCGGCTTGTCCTTGGGCATGTAGATGTTGGACGAGACGACACCGTTCATGTTGCCCCATCCGACGACCACGCCGACCATGACACCGCGCTTGTACACGCCCTCGACGTTGTTGGATGCCCAGGTCAGGGTGTTGGAGACGGTGGGGTAGATTCCGACGGCGCCGAGGAAAGTACCGGCGTACTGAACGTGCACATTGCTGGATGCGAGGAGCATGGCGAATCCGACGCAGCCGGTGAAGGAAACGGCCATGTTGCAGTATCCTCGCCACTTGGTGCGGTCGGCGAACCAACCGATGAAAACAGTCATGGCGGCGGCGGCAGCGTAGGGAGGAACGGACATGAGCTGGGCCTTGGTGTCCTTGTAGCCCATACCGAGGAGAATGGTGGGGAGGAAGAGGGAGAAAGAGTAAAGACTGTATGTTCGTTTAGCGAATGCATCATTGCAAGAAGATTGGAATTGGGACATACGGGCAGAGGCATCCCATGTAGCACACGGCATAACCCCAGGTCTTCCAGTCCTTAAGAGCAGAGAAGACGTAGCGACGGTTAAGCTTCTCCTTCTCGGCACTGGCTTGGTTATCGGCGCGAAGACGGCGAAGAGCGCGAAGCTTCTCATCGGGAGTAAGGAATCGGGCAGTGTCTGGGAAATCATTGACCATCCACCAGCAGAAGAAACCGACGAACACGGTCATGAGACCCTCGAGGATAACTGGAGTTCGTTAGCGAGATAATCGATCGCAGAATCGATTGGCGACTTACAGATCCATCGCCATCCCTCGTATCCACCAACTCCGTCCATCTTGCTAATAGCAGCGGCGAGGAGGCCACCGAAGGAACCAGCAAGAGCAGCGGCGGAGAAGAAGAGAGCAGCACGCATACCAAGCTCGTTACGCTTGTACCAGCATCTACCCAGATGTTAGCAATCTATCTCGACGCGGAAAAATCCTGTACCACATACGAAAGGTAGTAGTTGACTCCGGGGAAGAGACCCGCCTCGGCGAGACCGAGGAACCAACGGCAAGCCAAAAGACCGGCCTGATTCTGGACGCAACCCATGAGGGTCATGATCAGTCCCCAAGCAAGAATAATGCCAGTGAAGAACCAGCGCGGGCTGTAACGCTTGAGAACGATATTGGTGAGGGGTTCAGCACCAGCGTAGGAGATGAAGAAAATGGTCAGCGCATCGTTGTAGTCGCGACCAGTCATGCCGATGGCCTTTTCCATGTGGGCAACACGGGCATTTCCAATGTTGGTTCGGTCCAAGAAAGAAAGAAGGTAGAGGAGCGAGAGCCACGGGATCAGCCATAGATCAATCTTCCATACGAGAGCTTTGTCCTGGTTAAAGAGTTAGCCTTGGGTACTATTGCCATCCATCGCGATGACTATTATGAAGGCACACATACCAGTTTTGCCCTCTCTTCGTCCGACTTGCCGGCGTCGGGGTCAGGGAGTTCATCGTAGTCGACAACTGGTTTGGCTTCGGCACTCTCAACGTCACTGGAAGCAATGACGTTGTTCTTCTCGGAGAGCTCGAGGTGATTCTTTTCCTCTGCCATGGTGTAGGGCTGTGGTAGTTGACACAGATGGAGGACGGGAAGAAGAGACTCTGGGGAACACACTTCGGTCAGACAAAATCAGGGAGGGCAGCCCAGGGTATCTATATGTACTCGCGACTGCATGCGTTTGTCCGCACCGTACCAAAAAGAGGCGTTCGTTTGAACAGGGCCAATACAGAATTGATATTGCCGGGGGTGATCGTAACGGCAGGGGCAACAGCGGTCAGATTAGTGGCCCTTGGAAGGACTACAACCCCACGGGGACGGTTGGATGGGACTGAGCGCTGAAGCGGATCCACTTGGCACACGCATTTGCTCTGTTTTCCCTACCATCTCTGTGTCCAAGCGTGGCGGAGTATCTCGAACCAAAAGGGGGAATAGAGGACCGCCATCTTGTCAGACGAGGACCCAGCAACTGCGTCTATTGGACGCTGTATCACGTTGCAAGCGCTTCAACCATGACAATGATGCTGTGTTAAGATGCTTCGGGCAACCACGTCCTGTCTGTATACATACGCTTCGAGGACGAGAGCATTAGATGGCTTACGGAACACTACCACACCGATCCAGGGTCAAAATGGTACTCTCTTTACGAGTACATACCCACAGGCACTATCAGACTGCTTTAGGTTATTGGGGGGATATTTACCATCAACCAGCGGTCTCAGAATCCTTCGGGCGTTACTATATCCCTGGCCAACCAATCTGAGCAGGGGCTCCTTCGTACACGACGTTCAAAGAAGAACCTCTTCGCAATACTTGGGTACGATTCTTTAGGCAGAGAAGCACTGGCTCGCAGGCTCGACAGGCTCGGTCGGCCTGCCTTGTTGCGTGCGCATCGGGCCAAGAGGTTCGATCTGGCAAGTGAGCGTTCCAGAACGACGCGGGACGGCGTGCGTGAGCAAGACTGGGCGTTATCTTTTCGACGCCACCCAAGACCTTGGCAAGAAGCCCAAGATGTTCCTTGTATGGAGGGGGTGGCAGCAGGATCAATTGGAGTTGAATCTGACTGCGTGCAGCCGAATGGAAGAAGCTTTTTTCCTGCCAGAGGGACAACGCCGCATCGCGTATTCATGTAGCCCAGCCGGGGGGAAGGAAAGCACCAGCAACAGTCACTAAGGAAGCATGGCAGGTAGGACATCCCACGATGCGATGCGGCTCTGTGGTGGTGAGCGCGCGTGTGCGGTGTGCAATGTGCGAACTTGGTTTCTGGGACGTTACGAGTAGATCAGGGCAGATCATCGTCGAACCAAATCGAATCAAATCAGATACAAAGAAATAATGAGTGTACTACATCACAAAACACACGCACATTCCAGGTAACAAAGGCTGCCAGCCGGTAGTGCGTGGAATTCCCCCGCGTCCTGGATGTCGGAGAGCGGAGTAGCCGCGGTGTGTCTCCAGGATTGAGTGCAGGGTTGAAGAGCTAATTAGTTAGTGTTGGGGACAAGTAGAAACTACCAGTCTATCAGTGGATAGCAACAGTTACATGGTGGCCCATTGTGGATCATGGAGATACATCTAGTGGACTTTAGCAGATTTGAGGGTCACGTTTGGGCTAACGACGATCCTTTCCCCCGCGAACTTCAACAAATGAACGAATGAAGACACGAACTCTCCACACCACCGTCACTCCGACTTAGACACTGATTACAATTCTCCCCTACGCGGGTTCTTACACTTGACGGCCACCAAGGCAGTCCTAACTCCCATTGTATTTCTTGGTCGTCTTGGTTGTGATCGAAGCTCACTCAACACAACTCCCTTTCTCAACTCCCGTTCTACTCAACCATATCAAGCCCCCCTTAAGCCTTCGAATTAGCTTCCATGGCCAACTTGCATGCCCTTGCCCCCGGCCTATTGCTGACCGAAATAACTCTGGGCATCATCGGGTAAAAGGAAGTTTCTCCCATGTCCATGTCCATGTCTATTCCATCCATATCCATGTCAATGTCTGTATTACAGTAACAGGTCCATCCTATCTCCCCCATGTCCTGCAATTCGTTCTCAGCCGCGCCGCCATGCCTAGGCGCTAGGATTAACGGTAAAATGGACTCCCCTCCGCGATGCCATCCCCAAGCCCCCATCCGATCCTTGACTCCCCTTTGTTGGCAATAGTGACACTTACGTCTGTGGAATCGCTACTCTTCTGGGTATCATCACATACCATTCATGTTTCTTTCTTTGACCTGGACGACGGGATGCGCATGCCATGGCCAGCCACACCGTCGGTCCACAACGTGGCAAACCGCTACTTCGAACGCCCATTATCTTCCACCATCTCTAAATCGCACGTATGGTAGACTACCCCTCAAGCCATCTCGGACGGACGGGCGCTGCGGGCTCGTGTCGGATCGTAACTCCAGGTTTGAGGACTGATACTCGCCCCATGTGCACCTCACCACACCATTAGTAAACCGCACAAACGGCAAAGGATTCCAATGGCTTGAGATGGCTTGTTTTATCTCTAAGATTTGTTGTCTGGAGGCGTGTATTTGCTTGCTTACTGTCGCACATTGGCAAGATACATACAACCATCAGGAACATATTGTTGAAGCATTGATACACAAACGCACTGCATGCTTGCTGCACCATACGCGTGGCAATCAGCTGATTATCCAAGCGATCTCCCAACATCCCTCCCCTTCCCTACATCTCTTGGGTTTTCTTCTTGTTGAGGCCTGCACGCGCTCCAACCACTCGTACTTGAAGGTATCTACGCCGTACATCGTAGACTATTGTTGTATGTGCGCGGCCGCGGCGGACCGGACCATTTTGTTACCTAGGTACTCCGTACACTGTACACGATAGATACGTCCTGCGATCGTCGACCTGCGTCTTGCGGTCCGAATGTAGACAACGCAGCTCGAACAGGCATTAACTCAAGACTCGATAAGACAATTAAAATCATAATGCAGGGCCCTTTTGCTTTGCTCTTCTTCCCACACACTCTCTCCCCTCTGTGTGCCAGTCTCTGTGTCTGTTTCCGTCTATGCGCTTACGAATATGCAGCGGCATCCATCTCCTCGCATGTAGTCCAAACTTCTGCGTATCCCTCCCACCGGTAAATTGTCAATATTCATTGGCTTGCGCACGTTTATCGAGATGACAGACAGGCAGCACGAGACCGTTCAGGACAGCCAGCTGGCCCTGCCCTATAGAGCCTGCCTGCCATCTCAATCTCATCTCATCTCAATACTAATCTCATCTCATCTCTTTCATATCCCAGCCTAAGTTCTAGCGACGCATCTCCCAGTACGTGCATCCTCCATCCCACCAATCATGCAAGCAATCAAAGCGCATTAATTACTACAATGTATGGTCCATGCTAGGCTCCAGAACGAATCCTCCAGCTTTTGCTGTATAAGGTTTAGAATCGCTTTGAGCACCTTGGATCTGTTCCGGGGCCCGGGACACTCACTGTAGGGGCACAGACGCATACCCCCTTCGTCCCTCCGCTCGTTCGGTCGTACACTGTACAAATACTTGTGGACACCCTCCGAAGACCGGGCCAGCTTGTGGCCTGCATATGTCGCGCGCCGTTAGAGGCCATCGCTGTACTCCGTACACAATGCACCACGTTGTACACTGTGTACGTTGTCAATAGCAACAACAACCATGAACGAATAATGTACGGGCCGCGCCTCATCGTCGCAGAGCCGCCCTACTGCACATCCCCTTTACAAATCACAATACTCCAGGCTCTCCCAGAAGCGAAAGGGAGCGACGGAGATGGGAAGAGGCACAGTCGTATACCAATCGAGCCAATGCCGACCCGTCATGTAAGACGGGAGAGGACCGAAAGTTTCGCTTGATCTTTTTGAACATTTTAATCATTTAATAATCGTACATGTACTTTAAACATGGTTTATATAGTCCCTTGCAAAGAATCTCATGCGCGTTCGAACCACGTACCAACGTACAGGACATCCGCAGCCGCGATGCCTGCTGGCTCCGTCGCTTAAAGCCCCCTTCGCTGTCGCCGAACTTCCTAGCACGATTGGTGTGGTGGCCGTTCTGCTGCTCATGAACATACGTCTAACCTTGCGACGCTGGGGTCGTGGTCACTGATTTGCGCGGCAAACTCCACCCAGGTGTTGATGTGGATGTGCTCATACTCTGCTTTCTTTGCGAGCGATTTGCTGATATACATGTGATCGAGCTGCTGGGCGTTCATGTCGAACAGGTAGGTGTACCGCTCCGTCTCCTTGATCTTGACGACGGCGTCGATGTCGAGGAGCGTGGATATGGCAGCGTACTGTTTCAGAGGCTCGACGAATGCGAATTCGTTGAAGTCGCCGGCGGTTATTACGTGCGCATTACTGTCCTGGTCGAGGATCGACTGGGAAGAACAAGGTCAGTTAGTATGGCTGATGTCAAGTTGATGAGGGTTGGAGCCGCCAGCGCCGCGCGCATATTACATGCAGACGGTCTCGTCCCTGCCTTTTATCCCTCCCCTCGAGGTGTTCGGCTGGGACGGGACAGCAGACTTGGTTTCGAGATGAGTGGTCCCGAAGCCATAGCATCGGCTATAGTGTCGTACCGCTTCTCGATTTTTGGTTTGCTTCCACGTCTAGATCCCAGGAATCGCGAGAGAAAGCTCATGATGCTTGAGAGATAAGAAATGAACATACCTTGATGAACTCTGCAGTCAATGTCGCCTGAGCAAGCCTATCATCTACACCTCCATTCACAGGAGGTCTTGCGTCACCCTGGATACTGCTGCTTCCGCCCTTGCTGCCAAAGTGCACATTGACGGTAAAGAACTTGCCCTGGCCCTTAGCCTTCTCACCAATGACCTCCCACTGTGCGACCAACGGCTTTCGGCTCGCCTTCCAGGCGGCGTTGGTCGGGTCGATGCGTCCCGGATTGAACTTGAGCGAGGGACCGGCTTGAACCTCATTGGCATCGAGAGCGGAGCCGGGGTTGGGCTTGTAGAGTCGGATCAGAGATGGCTTGTACAAGTATGCAACGCGGATGTTGCCTCCTGGCTGACCGCCGTCCTGGTCGTCGGTGGGCGCGATCTCGGTGAATGTGTAGTCTGCGCCTCCGGCTGTCTTAATCGCCTGTGCCAGGGTGGTCAGAGTGAGGTTGGCGGAGACGACATCGTCGTTCACGGGACCGTTGTTGTCCTGCACTTCTTGCAGGAAGATCAGATCCGGGCTCTTGAGATAGTTGACAATGTGCGATGCGATGTCAGGCAGATGCGAGCTGGTGGGAGCGAGGTTCTCCACATTGTACGCTCCGTAGGTGATACCGGAACACTTGCCCTTAGAGGTGAGTTTTGTTGCCGAGGGGAGAACAGGCTTTTCGGATTTGGTGACCTTCAATGCTGTCTGGGGGAGAATGCGGTAGAAGCCAAAGGCGTAGGTGACAATTCCGGTGATTTCCTCGACTTCGTCGCCGAGTTTAGTGTTAGTCGGGTTCTTGGTACCATCAAGAGGGCTGCCGATAATGATGGCTTCTGGATTCGCATCTCCATCAGTCATGGTAAGTCCACCGCGCTTGTTCTCGCCGTTCACCTTCCAGTTGCCAATGACCCAGGTGTCACCAAACTGATTCGGCTTTGCGATCGCTGTCGGCTTCTTCACGGTGACGAGCTCACCGGTCAAACTCTCCCAGAAATCCAATCCATACTTCTTGGGCTCAAGCTCGGGGTTAGCCACACTGACCAATGTCTTGTTGTTTGGTACTGCAAAAACGTCGCCGCCATCGAGCTTGGAGAACTGCTCCCTTGGCGGGTCGATGGTGTCCTTCCCAATGACCAATGGCTTTACAGTCTTTCCGCTCTCTTTCTTTTGCTGGAGGACCGGTGATGTGATCTCCGTCAAGTACAAGTAATCCTTGTTCGACCTGTACTCTTCTACCTTCCCACCAATAACAATAACGTCCCCAACAGTCAAGTTAGTAGCGAAGTTGCGGTTGAAGACATAGACAGAGTCGGATGTCCGCACGTCCTTGTCCGGTGTAGGTGAGCGAAGCCACAGACCATCTGGTCCTTTCGCTGTGACGATACCGGTGAGGTTGGTGATGGTTTCGCCTTTGAGGGGAGAAAGGAACGAAGGGCCGTTCACTTCGGCGATTGTCAGGGCCGAGGTAAGGGTAGCAAGGGAGAGGGACAAGAGCGGAACAAGCGATGCCATGTTTGCGGAGATCGTGAGTTTCGACTCGAATATCAAAGTCAACGACAATGGTGCTGTATTAGACTAGGCCGAGGCCCGGGTGAACCTATTAATTGCTGAAGAGGCAGCTGGGTATCCGACATCCTGGGATGAACCGGAGGGGGCATCGATTTTATATCAAACGGAAGGGCAGCTAATGGACAAGGCAAGGCGAGCTGCATTTCATGGCAGATCATGAATATCTTGGTGGCAAAGCCATCTCCGCGATGTACTGGCTTAGAATGCGCAGTCCGTCGCTCTCAGCTAGGACCGGAGAGGAATCAGCTCTGGCTATCCGGCTATGTCACTTGGCATATTCAGGAACGGGTTTAGCATAGTCAGGTGGTAAAGGTCATTGTACCATCACTATGAAGCTGAAATGCTATGTGGAGGTAAATGGTGGAAGTGCTGCCTGTAGTATTGTGTGTAGTCAGTTATCATGAGGATACACGTTGTCCTTGTGATAGGCGCGATAGGTTGGTTATCGTCCTCCCCTTTGCGGGAGGTGCCGAAGCTTCGACGGATTGGGAAGGCCAATTGGCGGAGCATAATATCACCGGAGATGAGCATCGGCTGAACCTCCGTAAATGGACCTTCTGATTGGCCAAAGCCGTTTAATAGAGAGACCTTTTGAACATCATATTATCTAGCTTCTGTATATACATGACTAGCTATCTATCCTAGGCGGAGGTGACCGCTCGGAGTGGTCGACGTCTGCACGTGTGAAGGGGAGATGATAAAGAGGTTATGATTGGATGTTCTGGACTTTTGGGCGACATCGGAGATCCTAGAGGTGCCTCTTCTGCAAAAAGTAGATTGTCACAATAATGAGTCTTCTGTATATCGTACGGTGTAAATGGGCTTCGGAAAAAATCCTTTCTATTCTTTCATGCACAACATGCGTTCTCTCCACGGACTTTTTTACGCTAACCTATTCGGTATGTTGGCCTACTCCAGCTACCATCTACTATCAATACATTGTTCCCACCATGTTTGGCCGGTCAATACGATTTATTTAAATCTCTAATTATTTTGTTCTCATTCATGCTTTTAGTAATGGATGTCGTGTATTGCGGCTTGTGCCCAAAATGTCTGTCGTTGCGAAGGAGGATTTCTCATAATGTCTAGATACATTCACTCATCTACTGCTAGTTTATTCAATACAAAACCAGTATTGCATAAACGATAGTCATGTTTTAGATACATCGATAGAAGAGGGGACCAAACAGAACGTGGATCATATTTGACACAGGTCCCGTGACCTGAAAGTACACAGCACTGAAGCTGTAGGTCGTTTGATCAAACTTACTTCACCTCGTTAGGCAACTGTGCAATTGATATGTAGGCGCTGATACAGAAATTTGTATATAAGGTTCAAAAATCAGCAATCTCTCATTAAGAAAAAAAAGAAATGTATGGTAAAGTTGTATTGGATGGTCATACTACAACTACTACCTAGCTTTCCCTGGCTAGGAGCGCTACATTCGAGTCTCGGTTTGGCTATTTACGAGCTCATTTTTTTTGCCAATTTTTATTTGCCAATTTTATTTTCTCGAGATGCTTGGAGATATAGGAACCAACACTCGCTCAGCGAGAGCATAGCGTTTGTCTTGAATAGAAATCCCGAAAGGCATCAATAGTCGAGACCGAAAGTTGAAAGCCGGGAACAACAGGTTGAGACATCTATAGATTACTATATACGACTAATGTACTTAAGTGAATGCCTACATACTGTCTGAGAGCCGAATCTCCCGCTCATAAGTGAGTGGAGATGTTGCAAGGTGAGAGAGCGTTGCCTAATATCACCAGTATTGTACCTCCACAATTACCTCGTACCTTGTCGACGAAGTGATTCCAACAGACAGTGAGTGAGATGGAGTCTGTGCTGAGTGCCTATATAGGATAAAAGGACACTCAGAGCAGTAAAGGTTTTCAGCAACGAAACTTGAATCACGACTTCCAGTCTCTCATACCAGACGTTCATACCAGACGTTCGTACCATTCGCTCATACCATTCACTCATACTCGCCACTTACTCGTATCGGACACTCATAACATTCGCTCTATCACTTGCGACACTATTCGCTGAGAGTTGGCCTTCGACTATGTCTTCAACACAGAGGCAGGTGGAACAGATCGTTGGAACCGCATCAGACAGCCACGCAGCGGTCAAATCCATCATCGAACTTCTCCGAGATATTTTCCAAGAAGTACTCGAGTGCCAGGATTTCGAGGCCGTCGGAGATGTCGTTGTGAATCAAGTCGGAAACTATACCATACTGACGACTGTTCCCGAGGAACCTCGTGTATGGTATCAGGGGATCAATGTGCCTGATAGGTTCCCTGAGCATATACACCAAGCGATACTCAACGAAAATGCGGCCGACGAGGCGGTCAGGTACATGCTGAAGCCCATGAGGAGCGCTCTCCAGCACCTTGGAGCACGTGTCAGGTGGGTGTCTCCTCGGATCAATCCAAACATCTTCCTACGAGGCGAGGATCATCCAGTACAAGATCCAACACTCGAGCTTCGATTCCACTCAGTGTTCGAGGTCACCGAGGCGGATGGCTCAGTACACATTGCAGACTTCACCATCGAGCAGTATTGCAGAAATCGTTGCCGGTTTTACTTGACCAAGGAAGAGTTCTGTCGTGAATTTACCGTCGTGGACAACGACTTTCCGGACCCAACACCCGGATTCATATTCAACGTCGACGTGTTAATCGCCATATCGAAGTACACTTATTGGGCCAAACTTGCCATTGGAGAATATTGTGCTTCTGTTGACTGGAATCGGGTCCCTACTATGGGTCAGAATGAGCGTGTAGACATCTTGTCTCGCTCAACAGAGCTCTTACTCGCTGGTCCAGGTGAAGAGGAAGTAGAAATTCCACGATTCGATTCTCATTTCGGCGTACAATGATGGAGACGGCAAATGCCTGTACTAATATGAGACGGTGTATGGCTGAGACTGAACAATAATGATGGATATGGCAAGTGGTGGCACTTATATAAAGGGGACTTATATCAAAGCCCAACAAAAGTAATGTTAATCAAATCCTTCCCGTGATAACCTTTCAAGTTGTGTGAAAAGGAGTCTTGCTATTATTGGACCATATTGCCCGGCAAGCCCGAGCTCACAATGTGGCGTTCATCTAGACGAGCTGAATCGAGCTCCACACGTTCCGATCCGCACAAAGGCGCATCCTCCCGCAGCTGAACCGAATAAATGACCCCGCTAGAAGCGGCTTGTCGACTTTTGTGAATCGCTTGCTTCTTCTCAATATGGATTCGAAAGGTCGATCTATACCATGTTTATACGAGGATCCTGCTCGCTAAAGCGCCTTGTGGTGGCATTCATGCACCAATTCACCACCCGCGACGCTTTGTTGCCCGGTCTCTTTGGTCTGGAGTCCCGAGATGCTAGAACGCCAATACAGATTTGCAGTCGCGTGAGTAAAGGACATGGAGTCGAGAAGCGCGTAGATTTTACATGTGGAGATTGATATATTGTGATTCTCCCATGGGCTGTCGCCCATAGACTCTTCCTACTTTACCTTTCTGGCGGCTGTTAGCCAGGCTTTGAGAGAGACACGATTGGACGCGTTCACCATGTTCTCAAATATGATGGCCTCACGGTTCAAACCTGGACAGAAAAATGAACTACGTACCGCAGAAAATGGATTGGCAAACAGCACAATTCCACCTCCGACAAGTTCAGGACAGCCTACAGTAAGTACAGACTGCTAAACTTATCCCGTGTTCATAATTAAATGAAGCAGCTTGTTTCAACTAATGACCAACTCACGGCATTCCGACACATGGTTGGCATCCACTCAACGAGTTGCCTCGCGAGCGACGCAAACAACAACCACCTCCACTTCGAAGGGCGTCCTGCTCCCAACCTCGGCATATACAACCGCGTCGTTCACCGCGAGCAGGCCGCGAAAAAGGGCTTCAAATGGGCATCGTTCCTGATCAACGGCGCACTTGGTGTCCAAGTCATCGTTGCAGCCGCTCTTACGGCTATGGGCGCAGCGAGCTCCAATCACGTCGGAATCACTGCCTTTGGCGCCATAAACACCGTCATCGCGGGCTTGCTCACTTACTTGAAGGGTAGTGGATTGCCGAATCGACTCCGCTTCTACGAGAACGAATGGAAGAAAGTGAGGGAATACATTGAGCAGAGGGAACGCGATTTTAGCCGTCCAGATTGTCGGCTCAATGTGCAAGAGGTGGTTGATGCCATTGAGATTATGTACGAGGAGGTGAAGGCGGATGTCGAAAGCAATACACCGGATAATTACATCAGCGTTGGGGATATGAAGAAGAGGAGGGGTTTCACAAACCCGGATATCCCAAAGCTGCCCGAAGTAACAGGTACGGCGAAGAGACTGAAGAGCTTGGAAGAGAAATATGGTCCTAAGGTGTTTGAGTTCATCGAAGGGTTTGCGAAGAAGGAAGAAGAGAAGTTGAAGGAAATAAGCTCAGTAATTGAAAGAGACATTGACTCAGAGAAATCTCATCTGGAGCGAAAGGAAAAAGAAATGGAGCATGGCTTGGGAGCAAAGCTCCGGGAATTGAAGGAGGATTTCCAACGACGGAAAGAAGAATATGAGCGAGAAGTCAACAACGGATTGGGAGGAGTAAGGAATAATTTGAATAGCGTTAAATCTGGAATGGATGCATATAGACAGAACATGGAGAAGGAAATCGGAACTACCATGCGAGATGTCGAGCGAACAGCAAGTAATACCAAGTCAGGTGTGGAAATGGAGATCGAGGAACATCGACGAAATTACGAAAGAGGAGTCGACGCTGGCGTGAGAGGTGCACACCAAAGTGTCGATGCTATCAAGTCTGATTTGGAGAAAAGCCTCGATGATCACCAACGGAGATACGAAAGTCAAGTGGTAGCTGGCATCAAGACTGCCCACGATGATGCCAATACCCTGCAGTCAAGCGTCCATGAGCGAGAACAGGCTTACCAGAGGGATGTTGCCAATCGAGTGAGTGGCATGGGGGAGAATATCAATGTGGCCATGTCCGACGCCGCTCGTGGAGAACAAGAGGTTTATAATGAGCTACGACAACGAGCAGAGCACCTGTCGAACGTAGAGCGGAGTTTAGGCACAGGGGCCGAACTACATAACACGACGTCAAAAGATGAGAACCAACCAGTTGAAGGGAGGAACAGACCTTGAGTTATAAGATGATGGTGGCGCATATGGTAATTTCTCTGGTGTACTGTTTTATTTCGCGATGAAGTTGTGCTCCGTAATGGTAGTATTCAATCGTTTCAAAGGCCTATAAAGTAGAGCACAAAGCAGATATTTTCTTCTTCTAGTAATTCAAGTTTACAGAACGACGACTAGCGCGATATAACATGAGTTTGATTATATCACAGCACTTACTGCAGGGCTTCGGCCTGGCTCAATAATTGCGGGGATTCTACAAGTAGCACGGCTAGTAGCCGGCACCCTTTGATCTGCACTATGTTCGTATTCCTAGTGACCTCTATCCTTGTGTGAATCATCTCGATAGTCGACGCATCCGTAGCAATTCCTGGACATACGAAGGACTCTAAAAGTCGTACTTTCAACGAACTTGTATCAAGCCAAATATTGGCCAAGCTCCTTGACTCCAGAAGGCCTGATGATGCGTGCAGGGGAATAGAGCAGACTTTCTATGTCAAAATGAATCAGGAATGCCAACTCTATCGCTTGGTATCATAAAAGTCAACATACCGCACTCTTCGTCGTTCCTACCCGTCTTTATAGTCTGAGATCAATCTGCCCCGGTGCTAACCGTGTCTCCCAAAACAACGATCTTGAATTTATCGGGATCTGAGAACTGTTCTTCATCCATTTGTATTCGCTCTGCCGCATCCGGCTCATTGACCAAGGCAAAGAATTGCTGGAAATGCAGCTCATCCCTGAAGACCAACTCAGCGTACCCATCCCAATCCACCTCATTCGCGTTTCCCACCAAGACCACGGGTGCTGCCGATGCTGCTATTTTGGTCGACGCTGTCTTCACCCCAGCCCGATCCCCTGCCTTTGAATTGACACGCGCCACATAGTGCCGTGTATGCGATAGTGGAAACGCCTTCCCTGCAATGGATTTAAGAAGAGGTATGTGTGAATTCTCCCAGAAGTCTCGGAATTGGTCGGTTGTGATATTCGGCCTGCGCGAGACGAATAAAACGATTGTGTATGTCATGATGGGCGCGTAGGAAAGAGAAGGAAGACGAAGAGAATGCGACAAGGAAGATTGGTCTTATAGGATCCGCCCTATTCGCGAGATTATGTCTTTAAGAACCCCTTAATACCATGTTTTATTCTTGAATTATGATGACATGTTGTCTGGATAGCGCTTCTAGCGCATTTCTCTGGGTCGACTTGTCAATGCCATGCAGTAGTTCAGCATCATCAGTGGACGGGGAAGTGCGGTACTAAAGAATTATATGGTTTAGCACTCCCCTGATTTTGTGTTGAATACAGTTCGGTCTTGCAGCCGAACCATCCGGCCACCAAGATCTACTTTAAGGCCGCCCCTAAGTGGGCACTGCGGGTGGGTTAGTGTGATGTTAAGTTGTTCGGTGGTTGAGCAAATACCAATCTCCTCTCGACGGAAAGAAGGGACTTCTTCTGGTGGGGTATCAGTGCTAAAGAAATGGCTCGAGAAACATTGAAATGGAATATGCACTTTAGAGTGCTTCATCTGTTGGTACGCGTTGCGATTGTCCAGATATAAAATCCTGTGTTCCATCACGTTCGATGTGTATAATCTGCCTGTAGCAAATGGTAGCAACATGATTGTGAGATTCGGTGGTAAAATCCAGTGTAAGTACGCATTATTAGAACGTAAACCTTGAAGAAATCCTCGTGTGTAGGTATTTGGCGAAGATCTGTGAATGGCCGGAATCACGTGTTCTGGCTAAGTGATCGACGCCTTGATGAACAGAGGAAAAGGCAGAAGGCTGGGCGATAAGAGACAAGAAATAAGAACAGTACAAATGTTGGACTAATTATCAATGCCAATTTTTGAATAATGAAGTTCTTGCAACTACCAGAAGTGTATGAGTTATGGGGACAACCCCGCCCCCGCCAACCTGACTCAGGTACAGCCGATCAAGTTCCACCTCCAACACGAACAATAACCAAACCACCCCGAGAGTTACAATAACAGAGATTCCGGTCCGGTGGGTTGAGAAGTACCTGAAGCCTCACCATGCCTCTTCCGACGGATCGACAATTCGTATTTGCTTTGAGGTTTCCACTACAACTGCTGTGTTTAACCATTTGAATTGTCCCACCGCATAAATTCGTCTTGCCGGTTCAGGTAGTCCCTCGTTGGATCCACGACATACGAAGACGGAGCCAATCGCAGCTCCTACGGCCAACGGAGGGGTTGCGGAGAATTGACTACTAGTTATTCCGTCCAGACAATATTGTTTCCGAGCATCATTTCATGATCCACTTGGAATCCCGCCATGATCACGCATTCGCATTCCGGGCCTAGTTGCCGTGACGGAGCACTTAGAAATCCGATAAGCTGGATGCTTTTAAAAGCAATCGCCAGATGTTGCCAGGTCTTCGCCTCCCGCTCGCAAAGAAACAATCCTTCAATCATCGCACTGAATAGGTCGCTGCTCTGTTGCCTCGTGACTTTTGTGAAGCGCCAAGATGAAGTTCCGTGATGGTAAGGATGACAGGTGACATTGATAGGAAGGCCCAGTGCGACTGACATCGATCAGGCATGTGGTTAACCTCTGACCAATTTACGGTCCAGTATGCCGAAGAGGTTTATGCCATCACACCGCGTGAGGATAAGAAGGCCGTCACATTGCTATGCCCAACCAAGAAGATACTCAGGCGTGGCGATACGCTGAATATGCCAACGCTTGACGTCGAGATTGAGGCTCAATTCGATGATGTGATATCCATAGAGGTTACTCGCTTCTCTGGTGCGCGCCGACTCGGCCCAAATTTTGACATATTTCCGGATGGCAAACCGGAAAGCAATGGTTCTGTCTCGACTTCCGAGAAAGGCACCACAGTAACCAGCGGAAATCTAAGCGCCACAGTGTCTTCCAAGGAGCATACTTTCGATATCAATTTTCACACCACCGATGGTTCAAAGTCAATCACATCTCTCCCAGCTCGAAGTATTGGCTCTGCCTATAGCCCCGCATTGAAAACGCCAAAACAAGTGGAAGACCTGAGGAACCACGAGCAATTTGTGTTCACTCAAACTGACCTTGGCGTCGGAGAGTCCATTCATGGGCTTGGAGAGCGCTTTGGTGCGTGGAACAAGGTTGGCCAGAATATTGAGGTCTGGAATGAAGATGGAGGTACATCTAGTGAGCAGGCTTATAAGAACGTCTCTTTCTGGTTGAGCTCGAAGGGCTATGGTGTCTTTATCGACACCCCACAAAAGATCGACTTGGAGATTGGTAGCGAGCGGTGTTCAAGGCTGCAGACGACAGTTGCTGGCCAACGCCTCAAATGGTTCGTTATGGCTGACATTTCTTTTTAACGTTCACTGACTTTATGATCAAGGTATTTGATATACGGTCCTACACCAAAAGAGGTTCTTACCAAATACTCCATCCTCACAGGAAAACCTGGCAAGGTTCCTGCATGGTCGTTCGGTCTCTGGCTTTCCACATCTTTCACCACAAACTACGATGAGAAGACGGTCCGCCACTTCGTTGAGACCATGCAAGAATCAAAGATTCCTCTAGAGGTATTCCATTTCGACTGTTTCTGGCTGAGAGCGTTCCATTGGACAGATTTTGTCTGGGATCCGGAGTATTTCCCTGATCCGTCCGGATTCATCGGCCGTTTGAAGAAGGGTGGATTGACAAACAAAATCAGTGTTTGGACGAACTCGTACATTGGTCAAGCATCCCCCGTTTTCAAATATGCCGCCGAAAAAGGCTATCTGTTGAAGCGCACTAACGGCGACATTTGGCAATGGGACATGTGGCAGACCGGAATGGGAATTGTGGACTTCACGAACCCCGAAGCGTGCGACTGGTACACCGGGTGCCTAGAGAAGCTGTTCGACGTCGGCGTCGATTGTATCAAGACCGATTTCGGCGAGCGTATTCCCACAAAAGATGTCGTTTGGTTCGACAAGACCGTTGATCCCGAACGTATGCACAATTACTATGCTTTCATTTACAACAAGCTCGTGTTCGAGGCTCTTCAAAGGCGCTACGGCAAGCACGAAGCAGTTTTGTTCGCTCGTACTGCTTGCGCTGGAAACCAACGTTTCCCGCTCCAGTGGGGAGGCGATTGTGAATCTACTCCGGCCGCTCTCGCAGAATCCCTCCGTGGTGGTCTTGGACTGGGTCTCGCATCGTTTGCCTCATGGTCCAACGATATTGGAGGATTTGAAGGTTACCCACCCCCGTGGATTTACAAGCGCTGGGTCACGTTTGGTCTTCTATGCTCGCACTCTCGTCTACACGGCTCAAGCTCCTACCGTGTCCCTTGGCTTATCGACGATTCGTCTACTGAGCCAGAGAACTGCACTGAGGTCCTGCGACACTGGGTTCAGTTCAAGAGAAGGCTCATGCCTTACTTCTATGCGCAGTCGATCGAGAGTGTTGCCAACGGTTGGCCTACGAGTGTCCGAGCGGTCGCCTTGGAATTCCCTGACGACCCCACCTCTTGGTTCCTCGACCGCCAGTTCATGATCGGATCCCAAATTATTGCTGCCCCGATCTTTTCCGAGGACGGCACAGGCGAGGTCTACCTTCCCCCAGGCCGATGGTTCAACTTCTGGGATGGCAAAGAGGTTGCGGGAAGCCAGTGGATACGTGAGAAGTACAATTTCTTGCAGACTCCGGCTTTCGTTAGGGAGGGTACCGTATTGGTCCTTGGCCAAGGGGAGGGTGAAGGTGGTTTCGGATATGACTGGGTCAACGCCGGTGGCGTTGTCAGACTCTACGGAACGAAGGAAGGAGATAAAGCCGTTGTCGTCGATGCCCAGGGAGAGCAAAAGGTCGTTTTGGAAGTTACTTCTGAAAATGAGGTCAAGGGATTGGACGTTTTGGGAGGTGAATGGACAGTAGAGCGATTCGGATAAAGGGATTTTGCGAACTGAACAACTATGACTATGATTATACCTTAGAACTTTTGAATGATGACCCAGAACTGCATGTTTAGATAGTATCAAATCAAGTGTATGGCACTTGGCATAATAGCCTAATTGAGTGTTTCCATATACGAACTCTCTATACGAACTATACTAAGACCTCTTACGACACAACTACAGTAGCATTGCCTCTAATATCCTTTGAGCTGCCTCCAACATGCAAAACAAACTCTCCTGGCTCAACAACATACTTCATCTTCAAGTCCCATAGGCCCCAGTCTTCTACTTTCAGAGGGATTTCCACGTCGACCGTCTCTCCTGCCTTCACAAGGACTTTCTTGAATCCTTTGAGCTGGATATTCGGAACCACGACACTTGCCAACACATCTTGCAGGTATACCTGCACGACTTCCTTCCCATCCACAGGGCTGGTGTTCGTTACGGACGCAGAGATTGTAACGACATCATCAGCACCCGCCTCCGTCTGCGAAGCTCTAACATTACTATACTCAAAGGTGGAATAAGAAAGTCCGTAACCGAATTCGTACAGCGGCTGCGGATCACCTAGGACATATTGGTGACCAAACTTCAACGTCCCGTTTGGAAGGATCTCCCCCGCTTCGGTATACCGGCCCGAATTGAGATAGTCATAGTAGATCGGCAAGGTCCCCACGTCATGCGGGAAGGAGACGGAAAGCTTCCCCGAAGGGTTCGCTTCCCCAAAGAGAATGTCAGCCAGAGCGCTGCCGCCCTGCTCGCCGGGGTAGAACTGCTGCACTAATGCAGATGCTGCAGACGAGATCCACGGCTCGGTGATGGGTTTCCCGGATGAGTAGACTACGATGGTTGGCTTGCCTGTCTCGATGATTGCTTGCACCAGCGGACCCATTGCGCCGACGAGATTGAGAGACGAGACGTCGACGTGCTCGCCAGTCGTGGCATTGAGACCTTGCCAGAGTTCTTGTTGGTCGCGGGACCAGGTGCCCACTAGGACGACTGCGACATCTGCGTTGTTGGCTGCTGCAATTGCTTCAGGGAAGCCAGATTGGTCGTTGGACCAGCGCTCACAGCCCTTAGCGTAAGTAACCTTTCCGGTTGCTATGTCTTGAATGCCTTTCAAAGGCGACACATTGGTTGGGTTGTATTGCGAGCGGTAAACAACATAGTCACCAAGATTGATGAAGTCGGCCATTGGGCCAATGACTGCGACATTGGCAGATTTGGAGAGAGGCAGGGTGGAGTTATGGTTTTCCAGTAACACGATGGATTCCGTGTCGAGCTTCTTAGCAAGAGCAACGTTTTCCTCAGTATGGATCTCAGATTTCGTGGCGTTTGACGGAAGTCCCAAATACGGGTTCTCAAAAAGACCCATTGCAAATTTGGCCCGAAGCTGTCTCGTAACCGCTCTGTCAACAACTTCGATATCCAGCTTGCCTTCCTTGACGAGCTTCGGTATGGTCTCAAAATTGTACGAGCCGCCTCCCATCTCTACGTCGTTTCCGTTAGGTAGGGTGTATAATGTGACTGCTTCTTTGTCGATGGGTTTACACGCGCACATCTTGAATGAGCAGCACAAGCGGTCCGTAGCACCCGCATCAGAAGTGATAAAGTACTCATAACCCCACTCATCGCGCAGAATGGTCTCCTGCAACAGATGATCGGCTATAGATGGTATGCCGTCGTAGGAATGATACGCGCCCATAATGCTGTAAGCGCCTCCGTCGATGATGGCTCTCTTGAAGGGGGGCAGCCATGTTGTACGAAGCTCTCGCTCACCACCGTGTACAGGCCCGGTGTTGATGCCCTGCTCCGGTGCAGAGAACCCAGCGAAATGTTTGACTGTTGAGCTGACGTTGCCTCCCTGGATACCCTTGACATAACTATATGCCAATTCACCTGCGAGATGACCATCTTCACCGAAGGTCTCTTCGACTCTGCCAAACCGAAGTTCACGAGCTAGATCGGCCAATGGAGCGAAGATCTGATTGATGCCGAGGGCTCTTGATTCTTGTGCGATTGCAGCTGCCATGTCCTTGATCAACTCGGGGTCCCAAGAACAAGCATGAGCGATCGGACTGTTGAAAATAGTTGCATTGCCGACCAACAAGCCGTGGATACCTTCAGTCTGTGTAAAGGCAGGTATCCCCAATGTGGTGTTGTGCACGAGGTAGTCTTGGGCTCTCTTGATTCCATCGCTGATCCATGACTGCGCCATTGGGTATCCGACGTAGAATTGTCCAGCCCTCTTGTCCATGTTCCATACAAGCCCCGACGCGTTAAATACATTGGTCGTCGTGTTGATCCAATTGGATATGTCGCCTTGGATGAGTTGTGCCGTCTTCTCTTCAATCGTCATTCGAGAGAGAAGGTCAGTCACACGGGACTCAATGGAGGCATTTGGGTCCTTGTACGTAGCATTGGTGGCGTCCCTTCGGCGGACGATGTCAAAACCACTTGCTGAAGACAGAAGGCCAGTGGCTATGAGAAGGGTTGTGTATCTCATGTTCGAGTGATAATCTGAAAGCAATCTACCAACAAATTGATCGAGAACTGCGATTCTATCCAAAGTCACAAATGGGACGATGAATTCAGACTCGAAAGAAGAGATCTTATAATTTTGATGGGCAAACAAAAGTTTTATCGATTTTCAATATACTATTTACCGGGTCGCCCTTGACTATCCCATGTCATTGGAGATCACGCAGGTCATCATGCTGCAATTCTCCGTCGCGCCCTGAATTCATTTATATTACCGGGCTCGTGGTGGCAGACTATATAATTTAGCTCGGCATCCTATGAAGGACCGATTTCGCTTGTACCACCGGTAATATCATACAAGTATGAACAATATTGATGTACATAAATATGTATCTACGAGGTAAGACGGTGTCGATGTGAAGATCCCGCTAAGATGCCGATCGAGCTGGTGATTGGTGGAACAAAAAGTGGCGTAAATGCCTAAGTCGGGACTAGCGTCGCCCAATTCACATCCGAGAGGTAAACTTTCCCCACTTGCCGCCCCCAGATCCTCCCCCAACATTTATGTCCTTCATGTTTGGCAGTCGTTCCACCCCGGATGATTCTGATTGTTCATGGGAACTAGGGAACAGGTTCCGCCATTATACTGAGTTTGGCAAAGTGTGATGCTTAAATTCTCGTCGCAAGGAGCTGGATGTGACATTTACGAGGACGCAGCAAGGCATGTCCAAAGGAATCAAGTATCCTGGCGACAGACTGGTCACGGCTGGGATGCTTTGCATCCGCATGTAACATGATGATCAGCCGTTCTAGAGCCCGGTGGTAGTATGCGTCTCGTGCATTGCGTGCTTATATTGTGCTGCGACCTTCCCATGAGTGCATAGATACATCAACCTCGTTGTTCTTCTTCTCTATCATACTGACCTGAGTGTCACCATCTTTCACTATGGGGTTGGTATTCAACATCGTGCTCGCCGTTTTCGCGGCAACGGGCAGCTTTCTGTTCGGTTATGATAGTGGTGTGATGGCCCTCGTCATCCAGTCTCCACACTTCCTCCATTATTTTGATACAGAGAAATATTCATCAACTATTGGAGCTATCAATTCAACCTTCTCAGGTGGTGCCGTCTTCGGCGCGCTAATGGGAGGTTCTACTATGGATCGCTTTGGTCGAAGATGGACGGTGCTGATCGGCGCCGCTATCAATTTGCTTGGAGCTGCTCTTCAAACTGGAGCACGGAATTTGGCCATGATTCTGGTGGGTCGAATTCTAGCTGGATGGGCTGTTGGCGTGCTTTCTATGTCTGTCCCTATCTACCAGTCAGAATGTGCTCATCCCCGAAATAGAGGTACAGTTTACTTGTCATGATTCCCGGCATCGTACTGATCTAGATTGTTAGGTATGATTGTCGGCATTACTCAACAAATGATCGGCGTAGGCTTCATTGTTTCGACCTGGGTTGGCTATGGCGCTTCCAAAGTCCCTAAGACGAGCTCGTTCTCCTGGCGGTTCCCGCTTGGTTTCCAGTGTATTCCTTGCATTATGATCATTGCGGGTATCTTATTCTTCCCCGAGTCCCCACGACATTTGATGGAGAAGGACAAAGCGGATGAAGCGATGGCGGTGCTTCGCAAACTCCACTTCGATGGCTCCAACGAAGAATGGATTCAGTCCGAGTTCAATGAAATAAAACTTACCATCGAGGCCGAAAAGGCCATCACTGCGCCTGGCTGGTCCATCATGTTCAAGGTCAAAGCCTGGAGGATGCGTCTCCTTCATGCTACTCTCATGCAGGTTTTCACGCAGATGACAGGTATCAACGTCATTGGTTACTATTCGTCTCTTCTTTACGAGACCCTCGGAATCGAGGGAGACAAAAAGCTGCTCCTCGTCAGCATCTACAATATTGTCGGACCCGTTTGCAATCTGTTCTTCATCGTTTTTGTCCTGGACCGTGTTGGTCGCAGAAAGCCTTTGTTGTTCGGAACGGCTGGAATCACTATGGCATTGATTGCTGAAGCTGCCATTGGGTCTCAGGTCAAGGGAGCCTCTGGAGCTCGCCGGAATGGTCTATCCATCGGCGGAGTCTTCTTCATCTTCCTTGTCTCCTGCATTTTCAGCATGTCTTTCGGCCCTATCTCGTGGGTGTACGCGTCTGGTAAGAAGCTCTTCTCAGCAGTATCTAGCCCAAGACTTACAGAATCCAGAAATCATGCCCCTGAGTATTCGAGGACACGGTTCCGCTTTCGCTACCGCTATTGGAAACTGGCTTGTCGGTACCGTATGGTCACAAGTCTCGCCCATTGGTCTTGGAAAGACTGAGTACAAGTTTTATTTCATCTTTGTTGCCTTCAACATCTGCGTGACGTTTCCCACGATCTTCTTCATGTTCAAGGTGAGTACTATGTATCAAATCTTCATGTATAACTCGACTAACATTGTTATAGGAAACTAAGAAACTTAGTCTCGAGGAGATCGATCTGCTGTTCGGAGAACGTGCCTTGGGAACATTGCCAGATGACCTGGAGAAACCTGGGCGTGAGGAACAAGTTGAACTCCAGCAGGTACAAGCGGAGGTCAATAAATCTAGATGAACGATACAAGACTGGCATAAATGTCAAGAAGTATGAAGTTTGAAACCTGGTCAGTTATGGCTATGGCGAACGTACCTAGGTACTATGCGATAGGGCAAGGGTTTTGTAGCAAACGCAAGAACTGGCAATATGAGTGACTATAACAACGTCGATTACGAATTAATTATACATGCGAGATCCTGTATCTCGTCCAATCGTTCCCTCTTCAAAGCGAATAGCGTTACCGACTGTGCGCATCACGTGATCGGGATGCGTATCCGAATCATGGCTTTCACATGATCAGCTATGAATGTGCGCCTAGGATACTGGGTGCGATGTGACCTACAGTTGATGCGCAATTCACAGTCTGAGGAACCGTGATATTTCGATAGTCATTGACCCATAAAATTGTTCATTCATGCAACCCAGAAGTTCTAACACTAGCCTCTTCCGCAGGAATGCGAGTCACGCGCGGAAGAGGACTGCCAACGCGCATGAGTTACACTTTTCCATCAAAGATACATTGTGACTAACCGCGGCAGGTGGGTCCATATAGTTGCAAGCGCTGCCGACAACATAAGATAAAATGTACCGGTATCCAGCCATGTGCCCATTGTGAACGCAGGAAGATAACGTGTGTGTTCGACGAAAAATCGGAAAAGGTCATTGTAACTCGCGGTTGGTTAAGCGACCTGGAACGACAAGCAGCGCATGCTAGCAGACTGGAAAACACTGTTACGGAGTCTCAAGGAACGATCGGTCATGAGCGCGGTGGAGAGCATGATACTGGCTCACCAACTCCTGCATCTCAACTTGGGATAGATGACCCGTCTGAATCGTCTGAGTTGGGGGATTCGAATACAGATGTACCGCAACCACCCCAACAGTTCACGAATTATCTCGTGACAGGGCCTTCTTTTTACTACAGTCCTACTTCTATAAATCAATCGTGTACGTGTACCAGATCGACCTAAGTCACGGCTCTGATTAGTATTACAGATTATCTAGGAACATCATCGAACTGGTCCTTTGGCAGACGTGTCTTGATCCTAGCCCACAACAAAGTCTTCGGCGACACTTCTCTACCTCATGAGATCTTGCACTTTGACGGATCTTCTTACGAGCTTGGGTGGGATGGTAGGAAGACTGGGACGGAGACAGGAGGGCAACCTATACTTCCCATTGGAGAGTATGCTCGCTTCCTTATTGGCGCCGTGAAATACCACTGCGGACAATTATTCCATCTCTTTGACGAGAACGACTTCATGGACAAGTTTGAGAAGCTCCAGCGCAACGACAATGATGGGCCAGACACCTCGGATCTATGGTATATCCATTACCTACTAATACTGGCACTCGGTAAGGCTCTACTTGGACAGACAGAAGGGCGACGGCCTCCTGGTGCAGAACTCTTTGTCCACGCAATGAAACTGCTACCTAGCATGATCTATCTGTGGACTCAGCCGATTGAATCTACTGAGATACTTTGTTGTACAATGATCTACCTACAATGTCTAGATCTACGAATTGTGGCCTACAATTACGTGAGTTCGCAATCCCACGAAGCAAAAGGCGCGAGGCGACTGACTATTATCTAGATTGGTCAGGCAATGCGCATAGCCATCACTAATGGATGGCACACCGACATACCGAGTCAGCATTTCGCACCCGATGTTCTCGAGAGATGTCGCCGGATTTGGTGGACCGTCTACACTCTCGATTGCCACATGTCCGTTTTGCAGGGCACGCCGATTCCACTGAATGAATGGAATATTAGCTCCCAGCTCCCGAATTTCGGAGGTTCTGAAAAGGAGTCGCGTGCATTGAGAATGCATGTCAAGCTTGCAAAAATCATTGCTTTCATCCAACAAAGTAAGTAATCTTAGGAGATCAAATGTACCTTTGCCTGACATGAAGAGTGAAGCCGTTTATCGTATTGACGACTCGGCCGACGGGTACTTCTTGAAAAGCATCAAGACTACCTTGAAGTACCTTGCCAAAGTCAATGACGAGCGGGCAATTGAGTTCCCGTTGAAGATAGACGATTCTTCTCACAGTATTTCTCGGCTTTCCGCTCACTTCTACCTTTTCCATCATCAGGTGAGGAATTGTGCCCATGATATCCCCTGCCCAGTAGCTGACTACTAGCAATAGGCCATAATATTGGCCATAAAGCCGTTGTTATTCTTCTTTTTCAAAAGGCGGTTGGAAGCATCGAAGCGCATTCGGATTCCGACAGCAGGCGGTGTTCGAGCACTGGCGCGGATAGGTGTCGGCTCAGCCCAGCAGATTATGAAGACGCTCGCTGCCCTTCGAACACAGGATCTTCTTGGTATAGTAAGCAATGGTAATATTAGAACTTTGCCTAATCGTATTCTATAGAGCGATTTATACCTTTCGATCTTGAGTCCGTGTGGCATGCTACCCTCGTCATTCTTGTCGCACATGCAGTAGATCCGTCCATCTGTAAGACGCAAGATTCGTCACTGCAGGTTGCACACTCTATCCTCAATGACATGGCTTCTCGGGGGAATTTGATTGCAGCTTGTCGCAAGGCCGAGTTCGAACACCTTGATATGACGTTATCTCAGCTCGACGCAACGATGGGAGGTAATCTTATGCAAGGCACATCGGAAGGCCATCCGGAGGCAAATTCTACGGTGTGGGAGGGTGTGACCCATCATGATAGCTCAGTGGGGTCTCAGAATGATATTGCTTCGATGATGGAGTGGAATCTCGAGGAGGTTCTCAGTGGGCAGCACCTAGAAGCCGTTGCAGATTCCTTGGACCTGAGTGGCTTAGATTGGTTCAGTGCCGCACCACCACAGGCAGGGAGCGACTATGCTCCGGAATAGAATGAAACTCAATCCACGAATATGAAGTCTTGCCACAGTAATTACGCTAGAAATGAAGGGAGTCGAAACGAAAGCCATTACATCCGAACGCTAGGTCGTTTGCGTGTCAAGTATCACCCTTATCATGTCGGTACATACCTTGCTAAGCATATTGACTGTTGCATTGCTATCAATAACGAATAACGTTCGTAAATCTCAGATGAGTTAGAAATGCTCAGAAGCAACTCAACAAAAACTCGGTCAAAGAGGGCTCATGAAGCCGGTGTTGGTTGAGCCACTAGGCCCGTGGCTTTCGCCTCCTCTTACAATCGTGGTCTGATAAAGCGACCGGGAATGCTCATGATTTGCTTGGTTAGCTTTGAGTAAGCCCTAATTCCAGATCCTTGCGCTTGTATAGGTATTCGGGGGTTATCGTTTTATCCGAGGGGGTTGGGCGAGTATGTGGATATGAATATCGAGGTCTTCCAGAAGTCCGCAAGATCCATATTGAACTTTGCTGCATCACTTTGAATCAGCGGTCAATCACATGCAATGAATTAAGCTTATAGATGATAAGATACAATATGATGGTGTGCGGATGCTTCTTTCTTTCTATACAAACAGCATCCCTCCATTCACGTTCACAACACTGCCCGTAGTCCATTTAGTACGCTCCTCACATAGAAACGCTACAACGTGGGCCACATCATGCGGTTCCGCAACACGAGGAGCAGCTGGAGTTTCTCTGACCGGAGCGTCCCAGAACTCTTTAGCCTCGGGGTCCGCTATAGTCTTCGCCCATAAATCCGTGTTGACAGGGCCAGGATTGATGCAATTGACGGTAGCATGATATTTGTGACCCAACTCTCTTGCAAGACAGCGCGTTGCAGACTCCATCGCCCCTTTACAAGCCGAGTAAACAAGAACATCAGCATGGCCACTTCTTGCGTAGATGCTGGACATATTGACGATCCTAGGCGCTACCCCGAAATGCGGAACAGCCGCTTTGATGAGGAATAGGGGAAAGCGCAGGTTGACAGTAACCTGCTCCATAAAAATGTCTTCGGTAGTTTCGAGAAGCCCGAAATTTCCTCCAGTAGCCGCGCTGTTGACAATGATGTCTATGACGTTCCATTTCTTGACTGCTGCGTCGACGATGGCCTTTGGAGCACCAGGATCCGATCCGGCTGCCGCGACCGCCAGAAACTCCACACCGAGAGCCTCTACCTCCTGGCCAACCTCGTCCGCCGCCGACCGTGCGCTCGCATATGTGATAAGGACGTTTGCACCACGAGTTGCTAATTCGAGAGCAATGGCCCTGCCAATGCCGCGGGATCCGCCTGTGATAATGGCGACCTTGCCGTGGAGAGGAGTTGCCATTTCCTGCAATTACTCGGAAGTACTACCCGATGAGAATATCAGATTTGATGAAGAGTAAAATCGGTTCGAGCAGCAAAAGTCAAGCCAGGCTTTTCGAAAGAAACATATCACACGAGAGTTGGGGATCGCAACCAATTTAGTAATCCAAGGTGCCGCCAACCTCGGATGTCATGTGGCTCATCACTGATGCATCCGAACAATGGTCGGTTTGTACCACAAAATTTCCGTACTCGGTATGCTATTCCGAATTGAAATATATACTCGAATTGTAGTGAATGAAGATGTTCTGCGTACTCAGTTCCTTCCAAAATCTTACCATCTTTATTAATTCAACATGAAATCAACGCGCACTATTTCGATCGTCGGTGTCCATGCCGAAGGCGAGGTCGGGGATGTCATCATTGGAGGCGTCCGCGATCCTGTGCACTGCAAGACGATGTATGAAAAGCTTGTCTACTTTCGCGACGAGGCAGACCACACTCGCCAGCTTCTCATGCAGGAACCTCGCGGGCGGTCATCTCAATGCATGAATATGGTACTAGCGCCGTGCAATTCACAGGCAGATGCTGCCTTTCTTACACTCGAAAGCGACGAGTATCCTCCAATGTCAGGCGCCAACACCATTGCGACGTCCACCGTACTCCTCGAAACGGGCATGGTAGAAATGAAGGAGCCAATCACGAACATGAAGCTAGACACTGCTGCGGGCTTGATTGGGGTCACGGCGGAGTGTGAGGCAGGCAAGTGCAAGGCCGTCTCATTCGACAATGTTCCATCGTTCGTCCATGTCCTGGACTATAAACTCGACGTTCCTGGTTTAGGGACTGTATCCGTCGATGTAGCCTGGGGTGGCATGCATTACGTTTTGGTCGATGCTGCGTCCGTGGGACTCAAGATTGACCACGACTGTGGCCCAGAGTTGGTCCGAGTTGGGGAGCTGATAAAGAAGGCTATTTTCGAGGCATTCGTGCCCGTCCATCCAGAGAATGCAGACGTCCGTGGTGTGACCGTCCTCGAGTTTACAGAGCCCGTGCAAGACGCCCCTGATGGTAGCAAAATCGCTGTAAACACGGTCATTGTATCACCTGGTAGATTTGATCGCAGCCCATGCGGAACTGGCTCATGCGCAAGAATGGCTGTTCTCCATGCGCGAGGAGAACTCAAGGAAGGCCAGATCTTCCGTCACAGAAGTATCATTGGAACAGAGTTTGAATGCAAAATTCTTGGAACCACCAAAGTCGGCAAATTCGATGCAGTGCTTCCCAGAGTGAAGGGTCGCGCATGGCTCACCGGATTCAGGCAATCTATGCTAGACCCTACTGATCCCTTTCCCAACGGATTCAGAGTTGGAGACCATTGGCATGTGTCAAAATAGAGCAAATATGGCAGCATCATTGCGTACTTTAGATAGATAAAATAATAGGATTACCCTGACCACATTTGCCTATTAAGTCATCGTACGAGCATATCACTGTGGGGAAGGGTTGAAGGAGCTAGGGTGGTACGCAAGGGATGTCCTCTAATTACCAAAAGGGGATTCAGTCGCTCGCTCGAAATGAAATGGGCATAGCGAGTGAGGTTGCGTCGCCACGTCTCGATTTCGCAGATCTCGGAACCAGAGTATCACCCATCCCGAGTTTTCTGTATCCGAAGTATCAGTAGATAAGTCTACAGTAAAATTATAGGGGAGAAACCATGATACTACTTTATCAGTGCACCGCTCTCAACAATTTCGCGATTCAGTGCATCCGAGACTGACGTCGGTGGTTGCCAGTCCCAGTGCCATGGGGCGAAGACCGGATCAGTCGTATTGTGTGGATCCGAAACAATTTACGACCTTCAAACATGGAGTAAGTCACCCGATAAGACAGATTGGAGGCTCTAGGAGTATCTAGCTTAGAGCGCTGTGCAACGGCCGGGGTTTATCCTGATTAACAGAGGTCATTGCGCGCAATGAGACGTCATCGGCCCGTTGATATGAGGCTTTGACGGGTGAATTCTGCGCTAGTTTGTCGGGTGCCCTCCCGGTATCAATCGGGTTGGTACCCGACCCCGTGGGGATGGTGAATCCAGTAGTGTTCTTATACTGCCGTGGATATCCCCATTTCCCCAGCTTTTCATCAATTCAGAACGATATTAAAGTTTGAAGATGACCACCGAAATGAACGACGAGAAGAAGTACGCTGGAGGCGACGAAGAGATGGCTTACAGAGCGACCACCAAGGCCTCAGAAAGCCCAGCAGGGCATGTAGAGGATGCTGTATTTGGAGAGATCGTGGAGGGTGGTCCCAATTATCGAAGTGTAAGAGATCTCATAACCTGCGTTGTTGGTGAGGAGTGGAAGGCTGACTAGAATGCAGGTTGGGTGGAAAGGAACGGTTGCGTTGATGATGAAAACACAAATTGGTTTGGGCGTTTTGTCTGTACCAGCGGTGTTCAATACCCTTGGGCTCATTCCAGGAATTATCTGCTTGTTGATCATTGGATCCGTGGCGAGCTGGTCGAACTACATCGTTGGAGTCTTCAAACTGAATCATCCTGATGTATATGGAATTGATGACGCGGGAAAGAAGATGTTTGGTCGAATTGGTCATGAAGTTTTTGGTCTGGTCTTTGCAATCTGTCAGTATCGAAAATCTCCTTAACTCAGAACACTCACTGACTTGGAACAGATTGGATCTGTGTCGCCGGATCTGGCATGTTGGGCATCTCTATTGGTTTGAACTCGCTTTCTACACATGGAACTTGCACTGCTGTCTTCGTTGCGGTGGCTGCGATAGTTGGGTTCGCACTGGGCAGTATTCAGACCCTAGGGCGTATCACCTGGCTTGCATGGATCGGTCTTACCGGCATCCTACTTTCAAGTAAGTAAACGCGACTTCCCCATAGCTAGGTGTCATTTCCCAGCGTATCAATTTTCCTGGCCTGTAAAAGCTGACTTGATCGCTTCCAGTTTTCACCCTCACGATTTCCGTTGGAGTACAGGATCGCCCTGCCGCTGCACCCCAAACTGGTCCCTTCAAATCCGATTTCAAACTGTTTGGCAACCCAACGTTTCACGAGGCAGCCGCAGCTCTTTCGTCGCTCGTCTTTGCCTACGCTGGTACACCAGGTTTCTTCGCCATTGTTTCTGAAATGCGTGAGCCTCGACACTACACTCGATCTTTGATTATCTGCCAGGCTTCCATGACTGCAATCTATATCACGATTGGAACTGTTGTTTACTTCTATTGCGGCTCTTTTGTTGCCTCGCCTGCCCTCGGGTCTGCTGGTGACACTATGAAGAAGGTATGCTATGGTCTTGCCCTTCCAGGTTTGATTGTTACCACTACTCTTGTGATTCACGTAAGTTACATCTTTCAGCTATACTTATCATAATTGTGCTAACTAGAAGATTTCAGTTTCCCGCAAAGTACTTCTTCATTCGATTCCTCCGAGGCTCCCAGCATCTCAGCCGAAATACCCCTATCCACTGGATGACCTGGCTGGGCTGCACAGCTGCGATCACTATTATTGCATACATTATCGCAAGCGCTATTCCCGTATTTGGTGGTCTTGTTTCCCTTGTTGGTGCCCTTTTCGGTACCCTCATGTCATTCCAGCCCATGGGCTGCATGTGGCTGTATGACAATTGGTCCAAGGGGAAGACCCAGAAAACCACCAAGTGGATGCTCATGGTTTGTTGGTGCGCTTTCGTGATTATTTCTGGTACCTTCCTCATGATTGCTGGTACTTATGGCTCGATAGTTGGCATTATGGACAGCTACAAGGTCTCGGGTGGCTCTGCGGCATGGTCTTGCGCCGACAACTCCAACTCGACTTAAGGATACCCTACCAAATCTACTTCCTGTACTATACTACTTAGAATTCAGAGGCCCCATCTGCGAACAATAGCGCTGGGTCGTTTATCGCATTATCACTTTGCGCAATCCAAAAAGCTTGCTCTACACATCATTTCAGACCGACTTCTATAATCATTGGCAGAGAGGAAGACTGTAAGCTTCTAATTAAAGTCGATCAGTCAATAAATTGTTACATCGATACTGACACAGTCGCATGAATTATCTGATACGGCTCATGATAGAAGGCGTGGTCTAAGCAGATCGGGAACGAACCCGATGGTGGACACAAAAGGCCGTGATTCACAAAGCAATGGCCAAATGCGCTATACTAGATACCAGTCGCAGTCCATTCAAACCACGGTTTCATCGCAAATCAACCCAGAGTGGATAACATAATCTTTTTTGAATCTAAAGGCGCGGACTTTGCGGTCTCTGTCAACTGCTGATAACTACATTTGCCTGTCAATTTTTACATCACGCCGTCGCAAATACTCGAATAAATATTGTTGAGTGAAGATAGGGGTAACATCCTTCATTTCAAATGAATGTTGTTCGTATGACCAATGGTGCTTCCACTACTGACATCTGTCAGGTTAACATGGATCTATTCATGACAAGTGGATCAATGCTATATCAGGCGTCAGAAACCATATTTCGGCCAGATTCAGGAAAGCACACGTAGCATGGCTTGCCCATCGGATTTAGCTCAAGTAACGTGAGTTAAATTCGTAGTGAAGCGCATTTCCGCTACTATTTAGTTGATGGCAAGACCATCGTGTAATTCAAGATACCTTGACATGGTCTGACGCAACACATTGCGGAGCCGCAACTGTGTGGGGAAAGTGGATATAGATGGATACCTATCGCCTGCACCCCTTTTTCGCAGCAGCTGGATTTGCTTGAGTAATCTCGGTCTCAGCGACGAGAACGAACGGAAGCTCGCTCGGCCGGATTCTCGTTCCAGGAATCTAATGAATGATATGTTGAGAGAAAGAGAGTGGCGTCGCATTCCCAATTGAAACGTTTTCCAATAATGAAACTGTAAGTATTCAAGTGCTCACAGCCTTGCTGTCATATTCTCAAGGGACGGTGAGTGCCTTTAAGTTGAGTATCGGTTATACTTCCGGCATCCGCGCTTTTCTAATCAACAAAGTGAGCCACCTACTGAGAAGAACCTTCGCTATAACAAGTCCCCACTTTTCCCTCCTGCTCTTCCCTATCAGGTATTGCCTTTGATTGCCTGATGTTGACCAATTGAACTTACCACAGAAGATGCGAAACGTAACTATATCTAGGATAAGTGCGACAGACGTTCTTTGGGAAAACACCGTACACTATGCCGAACATCACAATGCAGTATGAACAAGATCTCTATCGCATGTAGTGATGTACACCATGCAAATATGGGCATATATGGGTCTTATGGGTATTGTAACGACTGGGTCAAGGATAAGAAGAACCATGGGAGTGAATGGGCCATCTAGAACACAGCTCGTAAAGAAAATCCATCGTTAGCTAATTACATTACCCATTGTCCGGAAAACGATGAAGATAGCTCGGAAGTTCTATTGCTACTTATTATCTTGAACTATATCGAGGAATTGAAGCAGAGTTGTCTTCAACCGTCGTAAACTCAATACTGTTCAACACCGCCCCGAGATCTGATGCCAAGATTACATGTTCAACTGTTACTACGTTTTCAGCAGAAGGTAGACGATGGAGAGACAAGACTATTCGCAACTTAGTTTGCAAGAATTGAAGGCCCTCACGGGCCCATGCAGTGTAACTTTCCATCAATTCTACACAAACATAACATCGAAGCCGAAACGAGCAAATTGTAGAGCACACAGCCAAAGAGTAATTCCATGTAAGCACAGGCATTGAGACAATTCCACGATGGATGTATCAAAGTACACATTCTCTAGGCTTTTACTAACAAAATACGGCGTTTGAGATCAGGTAGAGGACAGAAATGCCATTGAAACCTTTTACCAAATCGCAATCGGTACATGTTAGTTGAAAAGTTCTCTATTTGGAAGCTCCCATATCTTGATTGAGTGCGATAGTAACATTTCAGACCTGTCTTTTCGGCTATTCCGACTGTTGCATCAGACAATGTTACTACTTCCTTCGTTTCTGCCAAGCACATCTACTACCTCTACTCAAAGAGATAGTATCCGTTACTGCTAAAACGATGACATCTCGTGTAGTATGAATATCAGGATGTTTCAAGAACGCGCGATACCACTTCCAGGATGATAATGCTTAATTGGGTAAGATAAAACCTCGGGAATGATTGCCCCGCGTCAGAAACAATTCCCCGCATTAGGAGCTGGCTTATTATTACACGATTGACTCAAGTCAAATATGGATTTTGCTTCATTTCAATGATTCACGATAATCACAAATTGATCAAAGTCTTGTGCACAAGATTAAGGTGCTAGTGCGTGCGGATCAATTGGCACATAGACAAACGCTCATTGGAATTTGTTTGTAAGCCCAATGCATTGTAAATGTGCAGACTATTGACTTTAGAGATAGATTGTCTTCCAGGCTCGAAGTACTGCATCATGTCCTCTGAACGCTTGAAAGGCAAAGTATGCATTGTGACTGGGTCGTCATCCGGCCTTGGTCGAGCAATTGCTATGGGATATGCTCGCGAGGGTGCAACACTTGTATGCGCTGATCTTCAACCAAATGCCCGCTCCGAAGTAAGCTCAGAAACCGCTGTCAACACCGATCAGATGATTAGAGAGAAATTTGCTGGTCGTGCATTGTTTGTTCAGACAGACGTCAGCAAGGGCGAAGACTTCGAAGTATTGGTTGCAAAAACAGTTGAGGCTTATGGTCGCATTGATGTGTATGTTTGACGGTCATTGACTTGATGTTTGAGCGGTGCTGATTACCTTGACCAGCCTGGTCAATAACGCAGGCATATCAATCGAAGCTGGCCGAGCGCCTGCTCGAATACATGAGACTCCCGACGACACATGGGATCGAACAATGGCGGTCAATGCGCGCTCGATTTTTCTCGGGTGTAAACATGTTGTCAGTCAGATGTTGAAACAAAGCGAACATCCTGGTAGCGATCGAGGTTGGATCATAAACATCTCATCAATTTTTGGATTGGTTGGTGGTTACAATAATTGTAAGTGTCAATTATTGCTCGATGGTCAACAGCATGGCTAATAGCATAGGCGCATATGCTGCATCAAAGGGCGCGGTCACCAATCTTACCCGGCAGATAGGACTAGACTATGCGAAAGATGGAATCCACTGCAATGCGATTTGTCCGGGATGTCAGTAAATCATCTTAAAACGATAGGACTATCTAAACTGATCTCCCATATAGACACTGCGACGGCGATATTTCAAAATACAATAGCCCATCTGGATGATCATGACTCGATTCGGACAAAGCACCCATTGCATGGCATTGGGAAGCCAGAAGATATTGTTGGTGCGGCGATTTTTCTGGCCAGCGCCGAGGCCCGTTGGATAACAGGTGTTAACCTCCCCGTAGATGGAGGCTTTACATGTCAATGATTTAATATTGATGACTCGCGTGTCAATCTGTTCCTCTGACGTACATACAGGTGTTACGAGTCATGTATGATGAAAGGTGGGGTTCTACTTTGCTGATGTCCAAATTCTCCGAAGATGCCCCAAAGATGTCCAAACCATCAATCCACAACTGATGGGAACAGTAACTGATGAGAAGAATAAGACAATCAAACTTTTCTACATACCACAAATTGGGGCTTTATTGCAAATAGGGTTATGTCATAGGGTTCTGATCCGTGAATGAAACGGTGTGTCCACGATCGATCGAACAGGCAACAGGTTTCTGTCCCGTAACCGTCCCGTGTTCGGCGTCTTTCCGCGGCGCAACCAATGGCACGCGTGACATCGCGCTGTACTGGTTCCATCTAAGTTCTCTACATGGATAGCTATGGGCCGCCGATCGCTCTGAAGATAAGCCGGCTCAAATTTTTTATATCTATCGTTCAGACCGCTGTGTCTGACAATCGCTGGTTCACCACTCGATACAATGCGGCCCTCAAAGTTCCTTAGCACCTCGTTGCTCTTCGTCTCCCCCGCAACTGCAAGTTACGGGTTCTATGTAGGCAAGAATCTGACCGAAGATGGAAGTGTCATGCTTGGTGGAACTGGAGAAGAAGTTTCTAGTCATTGGCTTCAAATCTTTCCAGCTAAAGACTATCCCGCCAATGCGACCCTAGAGGTTGGAGTTACGGAGGCTGCAACCATGCCCGGCAAGCGGATGAATATCTCCCAAGTGCGACACACATTCCGCTATCTCTCCATGGAATACTCCGACTACGAAGGATTTCCAGCACCGCTTACCAATGGTGGTGTGAATGAGCGAGGCGTAGCCGTTCGCGACATCTGGGCGGACAACCGCGCAGAACTTATTGAGATGACGCCCAACCCCCAGGAGGGTCTACAGTACAGTGATTTGGCTCGAATCGTTCTCGAACGAGCCAGCACAGCACGCGAGGGAGTCGAAATCATCGGCCAGCTTATCGCTGAGTACGGCTATGCAGACTACGGCGGCAATTCCCACCTCATCGCCGACAAAGATGAGGGTTGGGTGGTTTGGGAGATGTCTGGCGGCAAGAAGCTCTGGGCCGCCGAGAGGCTGGGCCCGAACGAAGTGCGCGTGTCATACCCCGGATATATTGAAGACTTTCCTGTCGATTTTGCCAACAGCACCGATTACATGGGATCTCCCAACATTGTGTCGTTCGCCGTAGAGCAGGGATGGTGGACCCCCAATGGTACTGAGCCGTTTAACATTTTCAAGGCGTATGGCTACGACAGTGAGGGATACACAGCGCGAGATGGAGGATTCAAGTACATGTCCCAAGCCGCGCTCGAAAACGCAACCCTTGCAATGGCACCTGTATCCGAGAAGGACTTAATCGAGCGTGTTCGTGACTACCGCATCGCTGATGACGAAGCTGGCTACGGACAGGTTGTGAGTCTTCGCGCAGACATGGACCCGGACCTCATTCGCATCTGGGTCGCACCCACGGGATCTGTAACGGCGCCCTTCATCCCGTGGTGGCTGGGCGTTCAACAGGTGCCGCCCGAGTTTGGAGAGCACCGATATCTGACAAAGGATGCTGCGAGTACATTCTTGAACCCCGACTTCCAGTTCCAGGAGGCGACCAACTTTGCTGGGAGGGTGTTCAAACAGATCTTGTATTACACCTGCTCTGCGCCTGACACTTTTCTGCCAATTGTTCAAAACACGCTACACGGGTTCGAGAGCGCCTCCCGTAGTGATTTAACATGGGTTGAGCAAAGCGCAAAATTGCTCGTTGAAAATGGCCAAAGGCAGAATGCGCTGGATCTTTTGACATTCTATTCTCAGACACAGGCAAGCAAAGCGATGACTTTAGGACGGACAATCGTGGATGCTCTTGACTTGTATATCAAGGTGACGGACCAATTCCGTGGACCAGTCGGTTCACAGATCAACGACGCGGGATTAGGGGCGGAGACTGTAAATTGCTTGGTCGGGTTTGACCCAGATCAGCCTGCGAACAGACAGCCGCCATCGCCAAAATAGATAAAGTAGATGGAACAAAAGTTCGAGAGAAATATGTAAATAGATGAGAAGTAGCAATCGACGCAACATTTTCACCGCATTACATGACTTCAAGGCAGAGCTATCTAGAACATTTTTACTTTCGTTTCATGGAATTCATAACACCACAAGATGCGACCGACTGCTTTATCCCTCTTCCAGCTTGATAAATTGATCAGAATTCATCCCCCATCAGAGAATTTGTGATCAGGTAGCGATAAAGTGGGTAAATAAAGAACTTGCAAAGATCCGACCTATTCTGTCGGACTAAGGCGAATGACATACTCTGTACATGTCCATTCCTTTACTGGCTACTAAATTACTACAGAGATGACAGTAGATCCCGTGACTCGAGGTTGGCCTCGCAGGATGATGTTTCCCGCTTATGATATTTCTTGAGGCGTACCGCGCTCTCCGAATCCATACAAAGAGCTGCGCAGATCCAGTGAAAACCCCAAAGCTTTGGGAATTACGGACATGGGACTGCACTATGGCTAGAGCGCATAACTCGGGACCTGCTCCTACACAAGCTTCAAAGATACAATTCATCTCGATCCAAAGTTCTGAATTCCTATTCCAGCATTCAACATCGCTGTTTAAGCTTCGGATGTGGATCATGATGGTGTATACCAGTACTGATGAGGGGTAAGCTAGTCCATGCTCACTGGCATAATTGGGGGGAAATTTATATGAGACAGCGCGGTGTTTGAATGTCATATCTTATCGTGGCATGGAAACTCGCTTTTTGTGGAGGCGTACATACGACTCAATAGATCCCTATGCCACGGCTATCATGGAAAGGCTAGAGTTGGAGAAGGGGCCTTTTGCTAATAGGATCATGAACACTTCACTGGTACATTACTCGACATATGTTTGCTACTTCATCATTAAAGCTTTTGCTTCGTAAAGTGTCTAATGTCTATTGTCTAAAATTTAATGTCTAAAGTTTTATGTCTAATGCCTATTGATCGAAAGTCTATTAGTAGTATGTCTATTCAAGTCTTGCTCTGTCTGGATAACCAGATAACAGAGAATATGGACGCCGTATGTCGCCGCATTGTTGTGATAACTCCCGATACCTCTACACGAGCTGAGAATCTAAGGCTTTTTTGGCTTTTCCCTACGTTTCATGAGGCCCAGAGAGAATCTCTGGATAATCTCTTCAGTCAAATCTGCTGCAGTGTCCGCCTTCAAAGCGTTGGCATGTTTGACGGTCGTCTGGGGTATGGTGTCCATCTCCTTTTCAAGTTCCCGGAAAGCCTCGAGCAGCTTCTTTTGGTTTTCTGTTGAGTAAGGTTTCTGTTCGCCCTGATATTGCTCGACATCAGTCATTGGTTGTACGAAGTCCACCCATTGATCCTTGTCTGCTAAACCGACACCCAGCTTATGGACATTTAATTCGTTAGCCCAGTCTTCCATATCTGCACCGAAGCCAGCTTGAGGCATGCAGAGCTGTGCTTTTCCTGCGAGAATGGCATCATCGAAGGAGCCTTTGCCGCAGTGATGCATAACGATCTTAATCTTTTTATCTCCCCATAGGGTGAATAGGTTGGTTCCATAGTAAAGATGATAGACGCGCCCTTCATCCGTTACGAGGTCCTTCGTCGGATCCGGATTCTTGACGTTGTGGAAGATGATAAAGCTCCTGTGGGCGGATTAGCAGATATCGCATAATGCGCATCAAATTCTCCACTTACCAATCATTGTCGTTCTCATCCTTCAGTCTCTCCTCAACAAATTCCTTGATCAACGGAGTTGCTTTCTCGATATCCTTTTCGACCGGACGCATCAAGCCGCCGTGCCCCAAATACATGACCTTCTTTCGTTTTGCATCACCAAGCCACTTCTTGAGATCGGCAGGTACCTCGCCCATTCCCGGTGTATCAGCTCGACCGACACGGATCTGCAAAGACTTGTCAGGCATGGCCTCTGGAAACCAATCTGCAGTCTGTCCGACGATGGTGACATCGTTTGGTCCAAGTTGATAATCTTCCTTCATTTGTGCCGATTGTACCTGCTTGAAGTATGATTTGATGGCGACCTTGACACAACCGTCCTTTTTCGGATCACACTTTTCATCTATCGGTTCGGTGATTTCTTTGAAGCTTTGATCCTGTTTCTTAATCCATTCTGGATTATGCTTGTTGTTGGAATTGTAGATCTTTGCGACTGCGTGCCCAAGTACTACGATGTGGGGGTCGAAAACTGTCATCTGTTTCTTGATCGCCGCCTTGAATCCCGCAAGATCTTTTCCGCAGGCCGCAATATCAAGTTTGTAGTCCTTCTTGATGGACGCAGGTAGATAATCCTCGTATTCACAATCCATGACCAGTCTGAGATCGACCTGTGGCGCCTTGGATGTACCCGGGAAAATTGTCTTGAGCTTCTTCATGAGCCTTGACCAGAGATTGGCTTGCAACCTCAAATCTTCAAGAACATCCACGTAAAACATGGACTTTCCTATGTCGCCTTTCGTACCAGCGAATTCCACGAAAAGAATTCTCAAGTTGCCCGCTGTTCTTTCATCTGTATTCTTTGGGTCTTTGGGATCTTTTATAAACTTGTCGTCTTTGCCTTCTTTAGTAAGCAGAGCATTCAACTCCTTAATGACGTCTTTCTGCTTCTTAGTTCGTGGGTAGATCTCGCTGTCCTTGATCTTCGAGAGGACCCCGAAAGCGTTGTCCATCTGGGCCTGCACCTTTCCGGGGTCGGTATCTCTTCTCTCCAGTGGTCCACCATAAACAGGAACGAAGACATGACCTACGTTGTCTTCATCTCTTTCGTGGAGATTGGCAGTGTAGGTCTCGACTGTTGGGTCGTCCGGGATCTCGATAGCCTTTACGAGAGTATCGGCAGCATGGACTGACGGAAAGATTTGTGGAATCGCAGCGAGCGATGATAAAATCAGAGAGGAACGCATGGTGAACACCCTTATACAGTGGGCAGATCGTGAAACGTGATCCTGCGTCCAGGCAGGGAGGTTGAGCAAAAATTAACGATATTGCAGCAAAGATCAAATACGAAAATGAAATGACCAAGAAAAGAAAGGAAAGGGAAAGGAAAGTTAAGAGCTGTAATGATTCAAAAATGATGAGAACTCCGCAAACCATGTGCGTTAAATACTCGCTGGGGTGAACACATTTCTTCGCCATCTCAAAGTTAACAGAGAGAGTCAAGTCAGTGCAAGCCCAATCGTGTCCACTCCTGCTAGAGTTGACAGCGATTACTCGATAAGCCATTCCGAGATAACCGGATCTCTAGCACCAAATGACAATGTTGCTAATGTATCGTGGAAGCCAGAATCGAATAGGAGGCGTGAGAAGTGAGGATGAAGCCACTGGTAAGAAGCCAGCAATGTGAATGAGTTATCCCTGCTTGTAGTGAAAAGACCATACAATCCTTGGCTTGATAATCGGCAAATAGTATGGCTTTTGCAATGCTCCATACCCTGTGCAGGAATCAGTGTGCAAGGAGTTGCGGGGGTATACATCTTGGGTGCTTCCTGCGCAATCTTCGGCTACGTTGACTACCACGTAGGATTAGGCAGATCTTGACTGATGCAAATAAATCCCATGTTGTAATAGGCAAACTGCGGATGTTCCCCATCTTTGAAGAAGGCTACATCTGCATCAAACGACTTGAGAATTCTAGTGGGTGTTTTGGGAGCGACCGCGCCGTGTACCGCATCTTCAACATCATACACAAGGAACGTGTCAGTACATTTTGTTGTCTGAACATTCGCCACGAGCATTCCTATTCGCACGTAACAGCCGAATGTGCTATGAATACGGAGTTCGAAGTGCCTGGTGTGTCTGGTGCCTGGTAAGGAAGGATTATGTCAAGTGTGTCGGATTAAGGTTTAGCGAGGCTGATAGGACCAAGAACGCAATTTCGCCCTGGACCCTTTCGTGGCGCTGCGACTATTCTGTAGATGTGGTATAAACGACAGCGGAGCCTTCCTTGTAAGAATAGCATTCATCAGGAGCCAGTGATGTTTCAAATCCGATTTGTCCAACAGATTGCGATGTTCCTCAGCTTCTCACCAGAACAGGTGCACGGAGCAATTGTTTCGCGTTGACCGTTAAGCTTGCGCTGCGCAGTACAACATAGGTAGCTTATTCGCTGACAGACAAAATGGCATGCATGAGCCGAGCAATGTACGTATCTTTTTCCAAAGGTAACCTTTTCGCCAATATCCGAAATGCTACTCAAAGGGACAGGGAATATACACATTTGACACAAGGTAAAATCTGCGTAGGTAAACTCGATGTGTGGTCTCATGCAATTCTAGTTGGCTGACGCGAAACGGAAATCCAACTCGCCAGGGCCCAAACTCTTCGAAGGATTTCCCACCAATGTTCTTCGAACGGGGCTCCGCGGTCCAGTACATAGTACAAAGATTATTACCTAGTGGTAGTGAGCCTACTGTATTTCTGAACTCCATCAACCTACATAACAATGCAGGGAAAATGTGCCTCAAAGCCACCATTTCTTACTTCCATCCTGTACTACTACTCGAATCTAGACCTTTCATGTCGACGGCTGTTGTTGTCGCCGGACAGTACGTGTTAATTACCACCAACCAGGATCCATAAAAGCCACTGGGTCACATCGGCACCGTAACCGGAGGCGTCTAAGGTCTGCGCAAAGAAGAGACAATGGACATTGCGACGAACTGCCTGGTCCATAAGTAAGCCTGTAAACATATGCAAAAGAACGCATCACGAGCGGTATACCACTGTAATGCCACTTTTTTCTCTTGCTACCAAAAGAAGGAGAACGCGCCTATAATGACTGGACGAGTCTCAATCATGGTATGCCTCTCGCGAATCCATCTGTTCCTCATATTGACCTGCAACGACTAAATATAACAATTTTTAAAAGAGAATGGTAACACTTATTTGAACAGCTGAACGACGAATTCATGGTTTATGATGCGAAAGGGTTCAAAATCGGGGCGTATTACGCATTACGCCCAGCCTAGTTTGGGGCGCGGAACCTTCAACACTGCTTATTGTCAACATCGCCCGAACGTGGGCTCAAGGATGTTTCAGTGCCCCACGTGAGAACTCTAAATGGAGTTGAGAACGACATGTGAAGAGGAAAATGTATGCTAAAAGGTCGTTCGAAGATGTATAATGTAAAGCGCGTACGGCACTGAAATGGGAAATATGCAGGCCTTGAGAACGGGAACCAATCTGGCCCCTTAAAGGACTCATTTGTTCGTCGTTCAACAGTAATTGAGAACACGAATGGTCGCAACGATGCGAAACAAAGACTCCACTTCCACCCAAAGTACTCATTCCGATACTTATAAATATGTATTCTGTCCGGATATGAAGGTGGATCATTGACATGCCGATTTTGAAAAGTTACTATCGAAGCAAGTATCGATTTGCCGAACGTCGTCAACAAAAAACAAGATTGGCCAAAGGTAGGCCATCGTATAATACAGAATTATGCCAACACAAAGCTAGCTATGTAAAGCCACCTTGTTCCTTATTTCACCTCGAAGCATCTCTCTCCGACCAAAGTCCGGATAAATCCTGAACGAGGGCGTCGGCAACGATAAATCCTCGCTCAGAGGTTATGTGGAAGGCATTCAGTATTTCGCGTCTTAATGTAATTTCCGTTGCCCTTGCTCCCGCAACCCTCAAAGGAAAGAACAGAAATATTCCCGCAATCCCGTGGGCTATTAAGCTCTGGCTCAGACGTAGAATCTCGCATACATGCCAATCGATCTCAGCCCGCGACAAGATCGGTGCAGGAGGCGCACCAGGAGAGGTCCAGGGTACATGATAATCGTAGGTTCCCGAAAGATAGATTTTAATTGCGTGGTAGTAGGCATAGCCTAATAGAAGTTCTCGATCGGATGATATGTCGTTTTGATGATGAGTTGACGTTTTCCAAGCATCAGTTTCAGCCCACCAGAGTTGCAATTTCTCCTGTAAGGCAAGCCCTTCTTCAGCGAGCGATCTCACTGAAACGCGTTGTTTTTCTGTCATTGGTTGAACGGCAGTTGTCGAGAAGCGATGGGCGCGAATACTCAGTTCTGAAAAGCTTGGTAGTATGTCAAATAACGCTTCTTTCGGATGCCATTGCAATGCGTTTTCACCACGCCATAACTCTGCTACGACAGCAGTCCATTCTGGCTCCCAAAGGAAAGTTGGAGAAGAATAAATCAAAGATCGAGCTATTTCGAATATGCGGGTAGCAAGAAAGAATGTGCGATGATTTGAAGTACTAACACCAGGTTGAAGGAGACTGTGGGGTTGCTGGAGGCGTAGTATAGTGCATGTTCCGTGTAGAAAATGTGACAACCAATTCATCCCCGTCGAGTCGCGCATCAGCTGCATTGGGTTAGTACAGCCCCATGAAAGCAAGGCATCAGATGAAATGTTACCTCGAACAGGCCTAAGAAAAATGTCGTCCAGAGAGAGGATACATTGTCCAGGTATGTATTGGTCTTGATCTGGGCTTGCATGCATTTAACAGCGTTGTTGTAGAACTGTAAAGCCTTTACACTTTGATGTGATTTCGCGACTAACCCTTGCTGCTCCTGCTGTTGTTTTCGATGCTGAATTGAAATAGCAAACATTGTGTCTCTTAGACCTGGTGTGGTTTTGATCAAACTGAGAAGATCGATGGAGATTGCGACACGATCATTTACCAGAACGTTCATGGGTAGAAAAACCATGAAGAAATACGGAATGTTATGATCAGGATGCCGGGATATCAATTGTGAAGAAGGAGATACTACAGGTCGTGCAATAGCTTGGGTGTCCATCATCTCTGCAGGTGCCGTCGTGGACTCCGGACGATCCATAACAAATACTGGCTTGAACGTTGCTGGTTTGGCTGGCATCTCGCATTTCTGATTCGTGCGCCTACAATATTCGCAGGGTACGCCTCCGTGACACTCTCACAGTCAGCTAGATTGTACTTCTCTTGTGGATCGAGCCTCTTACCTTGATTTTTCGCTTCACACATGTATTGCATCGTTTCCGCTTAGCTTTCCGACCATCGTGAGGTCCCACCGCTGCGGAACCCATGATGCTCAGGCCAGTCACCTGCTGAGCCCGTAGTACCCTAGCAAAAACGATTGCGGGCGCAAAAAACTCCTTGGATAATGTGTTGATTGTATCAATTAGGAAACAATTGAACGCAGTGGATGACAAAAAGGATATGTAGTGCTAGTAGAAGGAGGAAAACCCCGGATCTGTTGAAGAAGATGAGCCACATGTGGTGATGTGCCTATAGTGCCATACCCCAGTGGGTCAACGAAGGCCCGTGCATGGGCATGCGGCTTTGTAGATCTTTACCCAATATGGTAATGAAAGAACGCAGCTAAACTATATCAAGATTCAGATCAAGTCCCAGGTTTAACTAAATGGCAACAGCCGCACATGGCAATCTTGTGATGACTCTTGATTTCCGGTCCCTTTTGTCATGTTCCTTTTATTTTTGTCAAGATTTTGTCTTGGCCGTAGATCGGTCTAATTTAACATTGCTGACGTCTTGACGGTTCCAATACGCTATGTCGCTCGAGGAAATCATACAGCGCCCCAAGCAAAGTGAAGCCCCGGGTTGCACATTGGACCAAAAAGTATATAATCGACGATTGTTAGCCATTGTTTGCTATTGTATTCATCACGGAGACTTCATCATTTTTTTTTCAATATACCACTTTTATCGATACATTCGCTACAATGTTGAATCGCCTTTCTCTCCTAGCATTTCTAGGATTTGCTGCTCCCTTAATATCAGGGACTGTCCTCCCGATAGTGGGATCTGATCCATCTCAAGTCGCTATTTACCAAAAGGTTCTTACTGACCAGGAGAGATTGGATCCATTTGCAAAAGATGGCCGAGCTCGGTCAATTGCGGTCACTGGGTTTTCTCCATTGTCGGCCTGCCGCAGACACAAACTCCAACCTTATATGCCACCAACGACCGCCGGCTTTGAGGATGAAAAGTTCGCAGCGTATGGACTCCCAAATGGCACCTTTCGATCTCTATACCTCGATACCTGCACTTTGGGCGAAACTCCAAAATCCGGCTCCCTGCCACTGGTCTTGTTTTCCGGCGCACTCGCTACGTCCCGTACGCTGTACAATGGACTCCTACAGAGTGTAGCCGCCAAAGGATACCTTGTTATATCGATTGATCACCCTTACGATGCCGACATCGTTGAACTCTCGAATGGAACGGTTGTTACAGGCGTGGACATTAGTGACGATGAGCTTGAAGCGGCCCTCAAGACGCGGACCGAGGACATTGCGTTTGTCTACAATCAAGTTCTCCAACGGTCGCTTCTCAATGAAATCTTCCCGAAATATCGAACCGGACGCAATGCGCCCAAAACAGCCGTCCTTGGACATTCTTTTGGAGGAGCTGCAGCAGCGTCCACGTTGAAACAGATTGCTTCGATCAAAGGTGGCATTAATTTAGATGGTACCATGTTCGGAGACGTATTGAAGACTGGCTTTGATCGTCCTTTCATGCTGGTTGGTCATGAGAACAAGACGCAGGCAACGGATCCATCTTGGAAGGCAGTGTGGGCTAATTTGAAGGGTTGGAAGAAGGAATTTGAGGTCAAGAGGTCCGCCCATTACGGCTTTTCCGATCTTCCTCTCATTGCATCTACTTTGGGCCTTCAAGATAAACTTCCTTCAGAGGTCGAACAAGTGTTGGGTTCGATCGAGGGCCGTAGGATGACGAAGCTGACGGTTGATCTTGTTGTGGCCTTTTTGGACATGGTTCTGAAGTCCCGATCCCAGGATCGATTTGCGTGCATTGGGAAGGAGTTCCCAGAGGTTGTGGAGGCAAACTAAAAGGGCTTTGGAGCTTCACAAAGTCAATGTAAATCAGGGTCTGAGGCGGAGGAAATCCCGAACAATAGCCCGGACAGGGCGAGTTCCTACCCGATGATTAGTCCGCCACCCCGCGTTACTGCAGATCATTAGTTGTACTCTTTATTTACTACTCTGCACATAATTAGTTATTATAGATTCTAATGTATTGTTGTCTATCTAAAGATTGCTACTCTGTTTGGCTCGAAGACTTCTTTTGACCCTCCGACGATACTCTCAAAAATGCACCCTATACCATTAAACAAGGATTTTCGCGTCGAAGCACGCACGCTTGATTCTAATGAGTGGGCTCCTGTCCTGGCATACGCTACAGATGTTGCCAACGCCAATATCACCAAAAACGAATTCGACCATCATACGGTTGCGGTGGCATCCATAGACCTGCATCCAACGTCCAGCGTCGAGATCAAAGTCTGCTATGATAAATGCGCCATTGCGACTGCCCGGGTTTTGCCTACTATCTTAGGGGTAGAAACACGGGTCCAGGGCAATACTATAACGTTTAAGATGTCTCAGGTTGCAGATGTCATGCTGGAGATCAATGGAGACAAATGGAAAGCACTTCATTTGTTAATGAACGAGATCGATGTAAATGCGCCAACTAGCAGTACTCAAGATGTATGGTACTTTGGTCCTGGCCTCAACAATGGACAAGCCTTTGAGAAAGCCGTGGACGGAAACATTACAGTCCCATCCAACACATCTGTCTATCTCGCTTCAGGAGCTTTCGTTACTGCGAAGTTTGTTTTCTCAGGCGTGCAGAATTCAGGCATCCAAGGACGCGGTTTCATCTGCAAGGACTCGGTCATCCATACCAATCCCTGCCATTCGCGCGAGCTCACTGGGAGCGCAATTTTAATAGAGCATTCGAACAACATAAAAGTACATGGAGTAACTTCGCTAGGGGCTAGAGGGTTTAGCCTCCCTGTGTGCCAGTCTAAAAATATCCACATCCACCGTTATCGATCGTTCTCGTCTGCGGGGAATGGAGATGGGATAGACCTTTTCTGTTGCAACAACGTTGTCATCGAGAACTGCTTTTTGCGTAATTCAGATGACACGATCGCCATATATGGACATCGTTGGAATTACCACGGAGACAGTTCTGATATAATTATAAGGAACTGCGTGCTGTTACCTGACATAGCGCATGGCATTCACGTTGGGACGCATGGAAACCCTGAGAAACCTGAGCGAATCAGCGACATCCGAATAGACAACATCGATATCCTGGATCATTGCGAGAACCAACTCTGGTATCAAGGATGCGTCTCGCTGAATGCGGGCGACTCAAATCTAATTTGCGATGTGGACATTAACAATGTTCGAATTGAGAAGATCACCAAGGGTCAAATGATCAACATCCGGGTTATGAAGAATGCCATGTGGACGACGGAGCCAGGGCGGGGCGTAAAGAACATTGCGATGCGAAATCTGACACTGAACATGGAAAATTCGGTGGCAGTACATCCGTCACAGATTTTAGGCTACGACGCGACACGACAAGTGGAGAATGTCAGATTTGAGAACCTCAGGGTTGGTGGCAACTTGATACACGAGGGTTCGCAAAAGCCACGATGGTATATGGTGGCAGATTTAGTTCCCGTTTTCATCAACGAGCACGTCAAGAACGTTGAGTTTCTTATCGCGCCAGGACAATGATCTAATGGGGAAATCTTTGGCTCGAATGGAAGCATTGGGAGCAAACTACTGTATGCTTACCGAAGATCAGCCCAGATGTGATGTGGCGGTGGGCTGGCCCGTCTTACGGTCCACTCGGTCTTACTCCTACAAAATGTCCTCGTCTGCTTGCACCCACTGCTACAGGCAGGATGAAAATTCTACAATGAAACTACAGTATGCGTTTCTCAAGAAATTGTTGTCGTCGTGATGAATGGGAGGTTTTGACATCTCAATCGACCGGCAACATGAGCAACAAAATTTTTAAACCACCGACCATCCCTATGGCAGATAATCAATTCATGCACACGCACGAAACATTTTCCTTGAGGGCACGAGGGGGTCCAGAGACCCTCTTTTCGTATCCACCACAAGTCCCCACCATCGATAAGAATTTATTGCACCGAACATGCATGGAGAAAATTGGAGATATTTTCAGCTTTATAGATAGATTTCTCCATTACGCATGTCCTAGTTAATATCAACTTTGTTGAAACTTTGTTGAAACTTTGTGAATTACAATCTCTGCCTCAGACTGACTTGTACCGGCTTGAGGCCAACTTTGACGATGTTGGACCGCCTAAGTCTTCCCCCGTACCTGAGAGCCGCACTCGTGGTGGGGCTGGGCGGCTTTCTATTTGGGTGAGTTTTGGGCATCCCATTGTATCTATTCATGAATTTGGCTAAGCTGCTTCGGCAATGTTCAGTTCAGATACTGGAACAATCGGGCCAGTGACAAAAATGACCACCTTTGTCGAGACCTTTGGAGAGTTCAGTGCAACGATCCACGGCCTCATAATATCTTCTATCCTCATACCAGCAGCATTGACATCGCTTATTTCTGGAAATGTCGCGGATATTTACGGCAGGTTACGTACCATTATGTTTGGTGAGGTTGTTTTCGGAATCGGAGCTGCGATCGAAGCATCAGCTCCCAACATAGGTGCATTCGTCTGTGGGCGAATCATTGCAGGCATTGGCGAAGGGTTCTATTTGAGCCTTCTCGTTGTATATGTATGCGAAATCTCGCCCGCCAAAAATCGAGGACCACTAGCCAGCTTACCTCAATTCGGGACTGTACTTGGCCTGGCCTCCGGTTATTTCATTTCATATGGAACCTCTCGCATCGCGTCTTCTGCTTCGTGGAGAATCCCACTGGCTGTTCAGGCGTTCCTTGCTTTTTCATTTGCAGTCTGCTGCACGACACTACCACCTTCGCCACGATGGCTATTATCGAAGAACAGGAAGGAGGAAGCTTTTGAGGCGGCGTCTCGTTTGGGCATCAAGCTGGAGGAGCAGACCATCATCGTCGACGGAGTAGCGATCGAAGAGACACCGAAGCCCGTTGCCAATGGTGGCCTGGGACAGGCTATCAAAACCACTTTCACTGATCTGCCAAAGGCTTTCGAGAAGAGTGTGCGCAACAGGACCATCCTTGGATGTGTTCTTATGGGAATGCAGCAATTCTCAGGAATTGATGGCGTCCTTTACTACGCACCTCTACTTTTCGAGCAAGCTGGTCTATCCTCCGAGAAAGCAAGCTTTTTGGCATCTGGTATTTCCGCAATCGTCATTCTTGTAGCCACTATACCAGCTACCATCTTTGCCGATCGCTGGGGAAGACGCTCAACAACGATATATGGAGGAACGACCATGGCAGCTTGTATGGCTCTCATTGGTGCGCTCTATGCCTCTGGGAAGGTATACCAAACTCACGGAGCGGCTCGTTGGGTCATTGTTGGTGCAATCTACGTCTTTGCTGGGATATATAGCATGACCTGGGCTATCGGCATGCGTGTATATGCGAGTGAAATCCAACCAATCCGATCTCGCGCACTTGCGTCAAGTTGGGGACAAAGTGCTAATTGGGTATGGCTGGCCCCTTACACGTTGTGACTTGCTGAAAGCTAACAACTTTGTGCAGGGAGCAAACTTCATCGTCGCACTCACAACACCGATCTTCCTGGACCGGTCCACATTTGGAGTGTATTTCCTGTTCAGTGGATGTCTTCTGACAGTAGCCATTGGTGCATGCTTCCTAATGCCGGAGACAAGAGGCCGGTCCCTGGAAGAGATCGATCGCGAATTCAGCAAGCACGCTTTGTTCAAAACCAAGGCAACGACGAGCACTCAAGATGCAGGGATATTTTCTACTGAGAAGGGACCCGTTGCTACGGTAAGTCCGGTTCAAAGAACAACGGTTTCTCGTTCTATTTCAGATGTTTAGTTATGGATAATGAAGATAGAAGAATCAGAGGAGCGAGAATATAGAACTACATGACTGAATCTACAATATCATGAACGCAAGAAACCTGCTTGCAAGATTTCATTAGAGCACCAGCTGATTCAGGCACCTTGCTGTGGTTCATCGAGGCCCGATTGACAGTAGAGTATCAATCTCCACAGACCAGCCGACGACTGTTGCGATGCTCCCTACGTTCCCCGGGCACCATTGACGCTAATAGATTGTGAGTATGTAGGTGTGGGCATTCTTATCCTCCGGTCCTTATTCTGCGCATTGAAAAGGTGGCTCGGCCAGCTATTCTAGATTCATGGTTCAAGTGCCCTAGCAGTGTGCAGACATGAGTACAGTGCTTGCAATCACTCATTCGCCCATAAAGCCGGCATTCAGAATTGTATACTAATCACTGGAGACCATAACTACAAACTTACGCGCGTTCAGAACCAGTAAGACAGCCCTAAGATTAGATCTATTAGCCAAAAAAACGAAACTGAGTACTCGTTTTGTGCTTGCTGCAGGTAGCTGCGAATGAGATAGTAACGGCACCACGGTTTTATGCTCACGTTAAGTGAGAAAGTCTGTTGTCCAAAACAACAGACCATCTTACCTCGTACAGAAAGAGACACAAGGGGTGTCGGTCCCCAGTGTTACCTTTCTTTCTCAGTGTCTCGGGCCGGAATGTGAGCTGTACTTCAAGCATTCCTCGCATGTGAAATCTGGCCATGGCCGCTTTGAACTACCCCGGACCTAGCTTTCGCATGCTTCTGCATTTGTCGAAGTGGAAGAAGGCATGCAGATGTTCGATTTTAGTCTGATTTAATTGATCGTAGATTAGAAACGTTTATAGACACGTATACTTCATTGAATGTCGCCATAAGCAACTCGGCCCTCGCTCTTAAGTGGAAGAGTAATCTCTTCGGACTGAGAAAGCAGTTGAGTAATCTCAACATTTCAATACGGCCCTTCATGATATCGCGACCAAGACGACTTAGACCCTGTAAAATGGGTCGAGGAACAGATCTGGTGTAAATTTGAACAAGGAGACAACATCAATTCACCTAGCATCTCGAAATCCACTTTCCCGGGACTTGGTTATTGAGAGATTGATGCGCAGAAACGAAGCCGCTAAATTGCTTGCTGGTGTTCATGGAAGGTCACGACTCACAACTGCCAATAGACATCATCGTTTAGGCCAGGGGGCATTTTCTCTGTACTTTGATACGATCGCCTACCTTCTCGGCACTATAGAGTGAAAATGATAGCAATGATTACTATTCGTTTTGAAGGTACTTTGATGCATTTTCACAGTATCTAACCCAGATAGGTTAAGTGTTTATGCCTCAACAACGATATCAGTAATCATATCCTCTGCCACGAATCACAGACAAACTTCTGCTGTTTGGACTTAAAGAACGTTAAATTAGTAGATGATTCATCACTTCTCAATGGATCAGGGGCAGTAACGCACGCGGTTATTAGATTAGAGCTCGCAATTCCATCCACGTTTGCTATAAAAGGTTAGTCACTGAGATCAAAGGACAGAAACGGTCTGATTTTTGCCCGAAAGAACCGTGTAGATCTAATGCAGATGCACTGCCATTCCATCAAAGCGCAGCCTCTGTCAAATGGGGCGGCTTGATGTTGCACCGATTTGAGCTTGAGGGGCCTGGGCATAATTGTTGATAGAGTAAACAGTTTCAAAGAGTTTGATTGTGATATCGCAACAGAGTATAAGGGTAGCCATTTTACCAGTTTGGTAATTTTCATATAGATATCGAATCAGTTACTGGCGATTACATCTGCCACTTGTTTTAAATCTTGAAGCATTGAGCTGTAACTCCGTCCCAATTCACAACTAGTCACTCAGTGCATACTTCATCAGAGACAAGACGAAAGCGACAAAAGCATTACCGCCGATCCGTTACATTCGACAGAATCTCAAACCCACGCCACTCTGCCTTCGATGTCGGAGGCCGGCAGTACCTCCGCCGTCGAGCGCAGCGAGCAGTCATCGACAAATGAGATGGAATTGTCGAAGACGAAGGAATGGCCTATTACGCAAGAGGTAGAAAGGCACCAGCAACGGCTTCATAAGGAAGGGGATAAACCCAGCAAATTGGGGGTGACCTGGCAAAATCTCACAGTCAAGGGCGTCAGTAGCGATGCATTTTTCAACGAAAATGTACTGTCTCAGTTGAACCCTCTTGGAAAGAGCAGTGATAAAATACCCAAGAAGACCATCATCGATGAATCTTTTGGCTGTGTGAAGCCTGGAGAGATGCTTCTCGTGCTCGGACGCCCAGGTGCAGGCTGCACGACACTGCTCAGCATGCTGTCGAATCGTCGCCTGGGTTATGCTGAAATTGATGGACAAGTTTCTTTCGGCTCCATGTCCAGCGATGAGGCGGAAGATTATCGCGGCCAGATTGTCATGAACACGGAGGAGGAAATATTCTTTCCAGCTTTGTCTGTAGGCGATACTATAGACTTCGCCGCCCGTTTGAAGGTCCCCCATAATCTTCCATCCAACATCAAGTCTGCTGAAGAGTATGCCCAAATCCAAAAGGAGTTTCTTCTACAGACTTTAGGCATCTCTCATACGAGCACCACCAAGGTGGGCAACGAGTTCATCAGGGGTGTCTCCGGCGGTGAAAGGAAACGTGTATCGATATTAGAGTGTCTCGCCACTCGCGGCAGCGTCTTCTGCTGGGACAATTCCACTCGTGGTCTAGATGCCAGCACTGCACTAGAGTTTACCAAGGCTATGAGGGCTATGACCGACATCCTCGGACTGACGACTATTGCGACTTTGTACCAGGCGGGTAATGGTATCTACGAACAGTTCGACAAGGTTCTCGTCCTCGATGAAGGAAAACAAATATACTATGGTCCTCGAGAGCAAGCTGTGCCATTCATGGAGGAGCTTGGCTTCCACTGCGATCCCGCTGCTAATCAAGCAGACTTCTTGACTGGTGTAACAGTTCATACCGAACGTATGATTATACCAGGCCATGAACATAAGTTTCCGCGCACTGCGGAGGAGATCCGAGCTGCCTATGATCGATCAACCATCAGGTCCGATATGTTAGCCGAGTGCAATTATCCAGAGAGCGCAGAGGCGAAACAGAATACGGCCGACTTCAAGGACATGGTGGCTACGGAGAAGGATCCGCGTCTCCCAAAGAAATCCACCTCGTCTGCCGGTTTCTACACTCAAGTTAAGACTGCTATAACCCGGCAATTCCAGATCCTTTGGGGTGATAAGTCAACCCTCATTCTGTTGCAAGTCTCTGCCACTATCCAAGCACTTGTTGGGGGTTCTCTCTTCTACAACGCCCCCGCAAATTCAGCAGGACTGTTCCTCAAAGGCGGCGCATTATTCTTCTCCCTATTGTACCCTGGTCTTATCGCTCTATCAGAAGTCACAGATTCGTTTACTGGAAGGCCAATACTTGCAAAACATCGATCTTTCGCTCTGCATCACCCAGCTGCCTTTGTCCTTGCGCAGATCGCCACTGATATCCCAATCATGATATTCCAAATGACACAGTTTGGCCTAATTCTTTATTTCCTGGTTGGTTTGAAGGCTACGGCGGGGGCTTTTTTCACCTTCTGGGTCGTTAACTTTATGACAGCCATGTCGATGACGGCTTTATTCCGATTCATTGGCGCTGCATTCCCAACTTTTGATGCTGCAACAAAAGCGTCAGGACTCACCGTTGTCAGCCTATTCGTATACATGGGATACATGGTCATCAAGCCTACGATGCATCCATGGTTCGTCTGGATCTTTTGGATCAACCCTATGGCATATGGTTTTGAGGCCTTGCTTGGCAATGAATTCCATGGGCAAGAGATCCCCTGTGTCGGTCCATACCTTGTTCCTAACGGCCCTGGGTACGGTCCCGACGAGGGTTCTCAAGCTTGCACTGGTGTTGGTGGCGCACGTGTAGGAGCGACCAGCGTCACTGGCGACGATTATCTCGCGCATATGTCCTTTAGCCACAGCCACATCTGGCGCAACTTTGGAATCATCTGTGCGTGGTGGGTGTTCTACGTTGGTCTCACCATATTCTTTACATCTAGATGGAAACAGATGGGAGAAGGGGGCCGTGGACTTCTCATTCCGCGAGAGAAGCAGAAAAAGACACAGCATATTGTTACCAGCGACGAGGAGTCGCAGGCCAGCGAGAAGGGCTCAGCGCGGGCCAGTCCAGGTGATGATTCAGACGAAACCCTTACCGATCAGTTAATCCGCAATACCAGCGTCTTCACCTGGAAGAACCTAACGTACACCGTCAAAACTCACACTGGTGACCGGGTTCTCCTCGACAATGTACAAGGTTATGTCAAGCCCGGCATGCTCGGAGCCCTCATGGGCTCATCAGGCGCAGGCAAAACGACTCTACTTGACGTGCTCGCCCAGCGTAAAACAGACGGTGTCATCCATGGATCTGTGCTCGTAGACGGCCGTCCTCTTCCTGTGTCATTTCAAAGATCAGCTGGCTATGTTGAGCAAATGGATGTGCACGAGTCACTAGCAACAGTACGAGAGGCTCTGGAATTCTCTGCTCTTCTTCGCCAGTCTCGCAACACACCACGCGCTGAAAAGCTACGCTATGTGGATGCCATCATCGAACTACTGCAGCTCCACGACGTAGAAAACACTTTGATCGGCCGGCCTGGCACAGGGCTCTCCGTCGAACAACGCAAACGAGTTACTATTGGTGTCGAACTTGTTGCAAAACCTAGCATTTTGATATTTCTGGATGAGCCCACATCTGGGCTTGATGGTCAAGCCGCTTTCAACACTGTCAGGTTTCTTAGGAAACTGGCTGAGGTCGGCCAAGCTGTTTTGGTGACTATCCACCAGCCGTCGGCACAGCTGTTTGCTCAGTTTGATACCCTCCTTCTCCTAGCTAAAGGTGGCAAGACGGTGTACTTTGGCGACATCGGCGACAATGCAGTTACCGTCAAAGGCTACTTTGCACACCACGGAGCACCTTGCCCACGCGAGGCGAATCCAGCAGAACATATCATCGAGGTGGTGTCGGGCAGTCTCTCACAAGGGCAGGACTGGAACAAAGTCTGGCTCGAATCGGAAGAACACAAGAAGACAGTTGAGGAGCTGGACAGACTCATCTCCGAAGCCGCTGCTCGACCTGCTGGTTACATCGACGATGGACATGCTTTCGCATCATCTATGTGGGATCAAGTTAAGCTTGTGACGCATCGCATGAATATCTCACTGTTCCGTAACGTTGAGTACATTGACAACAAGTTTGCCCTACATATCTTGCTTCCTTTACTCAACGGTTTTACTTTTTGGAAAGTGGGCGACAGCGTTGGCGACTTACAACTGCGCCTATTCACGATCTACAATCTTATCTTTGTTGCCCCAGGCGTAATCGGGCAACTTCAACCACTATTCATTGACCGCCGCGATATCTACGAAGTGCGCGAGAAAAAGAGCAAAATGTACCACTGGGCGCCTTTTGTCTCCGGTCTGATCATTTCTGAGCTTCCTTATCTGATTATCTGCGCCGTCTTGTACTTCGTATGTTGGTACTTCACCGTCGGATTGCCGACCGAAGCCAAATACGCAGGCAGTACTTTCTTCGTGGTGGTAGGTGTAACGTCCCATTTTTATCATCCTCAAGCTAATCAAAGCGCAAATGCAGGTCTTCTACGAGTTCCTATACACCGGCATAGGGCAGATGATCGCCGCCTATTCCCCCAACGCCGTGTTTGCTTCATTGGTCAACCCTCTAGTCATCACAACTTTAGTCTCCTTCTCTGGAGTAATGGCGCCTTACAGCCAAATCCAGGCATTTTGGAAATATTGGTCAGTTCTCAATTTTTCATCAAGCATGATTTTAAACTAATTTCAAGTACCTTAGGCTATATTACCTTGACCCTTTCAACTACCTCATGAGTTCGCTCCTAGTCTTTACTAGCTGGTCGACTAAAGTCACTTGCAAAGAAAGCGAGCTCGCAATTTTCAACCCTCCGTCGAACCAGACCTGCGGCCAGTATCTCTCGGTCTATCAACAGGGAATGGGCGCTGGCACTTCTCTACTGAACCCAGACGCAATGGCAGATTGCCGCGTCTGCCAATTCAAGGACGGTGGAAGTTATCTCAAGACCCTCAATCTTGCAGAAGAGTATTATGGATGGAGGAATGCGGCGATCGTCGTGCTGTTCTGTTTCAGCAGCTATGCGATGGTCTTCCTCATGATGAAGCTGAGGACAAAAGCTACCAAGAAAGCTACATAGAGGGTATACTAGAATGGGCATTTGTGGGAGTAACTAAGCATTTAGACATACTGTGAGCTACTGGGTGGGATAGAGATAGACATACTGCAGGGTGCACAACATAATATCTAATTTTCATTTGTTACAGGCTAGATAAATTGGATCAACACTGTCTTTAGGGAGTTATTTGGCTTCCAGAATTCTATTTTGTCAGATCAGATTCATCTTTAGTCTCGACGGCGCTGTCTTTCGGCTTGGTTCCAATCTTGCTCACAACCAACCAAGCTGGCACAATACTGACAGCCCACAACGCGAAATTCAGGTATGTACTTCCGACAAGCGCAAAGAGTGGTACCGCACCCAATCCATAACTAATAGCCTGCCATGCCGACTCTGTTCCTCGGAGCAAGGCCGCCAAGCGAATAGTCTCCTGAGGGCTTTCCGAGATCTCGCCGATAAGGAAGAATGCGAAGATGTAGTTGATCTGGAAGCCAATGACGAGGAATATGAAAGGCCCAAAAGCCCTACCAAAACCGGGGTCGGCCCAATCGTAGGCAGGCGCAGTACGGCGGAACTCTGTGACATTGATCGTAAGCCAGATCCACCACGCACCTTGGGTAGCCATAATGACGATGTACGCCCAGCGGGCACGTAGTTTCAGGGTAATCTGGTTCTGGTCGAGCCACACGCCGAGAAGATTTGATCCGATGATACTGACGATGCCAGACAAGAAGGAGCCCAACGCACGACCGCGGACGCTGAACCAGAGTGCGATGTATGTGTAATAAACGGCCTCGGAGTATACGCCTTGTCCGATCCAGAAAATCAGGAGTAGGAATTTCTTATTAAGGAAGCTCTTGGTTGTCGCGCGAAGTTCCTGCCATGGGTTGCCGGTGATGTCAAGTTCAACGGGCACGCCGTCGGAGCGCTGAACCTTCGATGGCCTGTTGAGCAACAGGGCGACAAAGGGGCCTAGACACTGAAGGGCTATGAAGATCAGATACACCTTGTAGGACACGCTGCCCGTCTCATTCTTTTCGGAGTTCAGTCCCAAGCTGATTGATCCACCCAAAATGCGTCCGGCGCAAGTCCAGGTAATCCAGTATGCGATCATTCGTCCTCGATTCCTCGGCTCCGGATACGCAATCGCAATTGCAGCTTCGGCTGCCCAGAAGATACCTGCAGAGATTCCGCACAATGCGGCACCGAGAATCACAAGCCAATCAACCCCATATCGATTGTTCAGGTAAAGACCAGCACTGTATGGCGCAAATCCAATCGTTCCAATTACCAACGCTCCCTTGATTCCAATGTACCTCACAATCGAGCTCGTGAACCAGCAAGACACGATCATGAGACAGAAGGTGAGCGCGTTGGCGGTGTTGACAAGATATGGGGATTGAGCTCCGCCTGCGCCTAAAGAGTTCATGGCGCCCCATAGGCCAGGCGCGGCCAAACTACAGAATCCTAGGATTGTGGCATTGTAGAATGGTGTTCGGTACCATTTCGCTAGAATTAATGTTTAGTTGGGTACATAACGAAGGGTTTGATCAATTGTACCTGGAGATACCGTTCGACGTTGCCCTTCTTCAGCGGACCCAATTTCGGTCGACATATCGATGGAACACGATTAGGAATATCAATATCGAATGTATCGAAGATTGGAAATGCTATGGAAAAAAGACGTGAGAGAAGGGTGGACTTGAATCCATTTGTACTATTCATCCAAGATCTAACTCTGTCGCAATCTCTCCTTTGTATTGCCCAATCTGCATAATGGAACACCCAATGCGGAACAGGATTACGAGTACTTGTGGTAGATAAGGGTCTGGCTACTTGTAGATATGACTTGATTCGCCAAAGGATGACGTGCTCGGCGCAGGATTTCCCGGTCAGGATAATCAGCCGCGAACTTTAAGAGACCGCCAAAGATCAATGTTGATGGTGTAGCAATTCAGTAACATGTCGATAGGTAACGATTTCGAAGATGGTTGAACCCATTGCTGTATTCCATTGATACGCGTTCAATATTGTAGATGGACGTGTTGGCAGTGGAGACAAACTTGGGCGCGACACACCTGCGACCACATAAGTTCAAATGCCGAGAACATGGATGATATCTCAATACGAGCACGAATCATGAAAGTATCTCTCCAAGATTAGGTCCAAGAGATATGTTTGATCGGCGATATTCTGACCATGATGAGCCGCACTTCATTGGACCGGAGGCTACTGCCAAAAATCGCCGGTGATCTTCTCCACATAACTTTGCACAAACCGGGGCATTATTGGCACCAATGGTCTAGAATATAGGTGGATTGACAAAAGTCTATTTCGAAACGCTTGATCATATAAGATCGTGAATCTAACGCTATTTACATTTACATCTTCGCACCAGGACCTTCGGCGTTGGCCGCAGCTGGAGGATACTCTGCTGAGTCTCTGGCCTGGTCGGCCACCTTGCCATCCAAATCGGCACTGCGGGCCAACTGCTCTGCTGCACCTGGGGCGAAATCGCGATACTCGGAGCTAGTTCCAAGGCGGAAGCCGAGGTAGATGGTCATCAAGAATGTCGCGCATAGCATGCCGAAGACAGTCCACTGGGTTTCGTTAGCTTTTGGATGACAAGTGCATTCATTGCGGTACTTACGTTGCCCATGGCGTAGTTTGGTCCGGTAGTGGACGGGAACAAGAAAGGTGCGCTGATACCACCGCAGTTGGAAAATGCAATCGTCACACCTGTTGCAAGAGCAGTCGCAGTCGAACCCGAGACTGTTGCCGTTCGATGGGCGAGGAAGGGCATGACGGCGGCGTTGGTGCATGCGATGAGGAAGACAGCAATGTATCGACCAATCCAGTTGGTGAGAAGGGCGAGCAAGAGATATCCCGTTCCGACAAGTACCAACGCACCAAGAGCATGGCGTATACGTTCCTTGGAGTAGTCGGAGTGCAGGCAGTTGCCCAAGATCATGAGCAGAGCAAATACGTTTGGAGGAACAGTAAGCAGCTGTGCGGTGTAACCCTTGAATCCAAGGTTGGCAATAATGGTCGGCGAGAAATAGCTGAAGGCGTTGAGGCTGTTCACCATGAAGAAGTAGCTGACGGCATACACCCAAAACAGTGGGTTGAAGAGAGTCTCTTTCGCGGTCTTCGCATCGAATGTTTTATCTTCCTTGTTCGGCGCGAACGGTCCCATTCGTGCGATTGCGAAGGCACGCTCTTCCTCTGTGAAGAACTTAGCGTCCTGAGGGAAGTTGGGCATGAAAATCCAGACGATGGCTCCGAATATCACTGCAGGAATACCGGTCAGAATGAATAGCCACTGCCATCCAGCCAAGTTTGCCTTTCCGTTCAAGAAAGAGATACCCGTTGCCAGGAGGCCACTGAAAGCTCCCGCGACCGCAACCGAGCCGGCAAAAATAGCGAGACGTGTCGCTCGCTCCGACGGCTTGTACCAGTAGCAGAGATACATGACGACACCAGGGAAGAAACCGGCTTCAGCAACACCAAGGAAGAATCGCACTGCAAGCAGTCCTCCGAAGCTTTTGACGGCAGATGTGCAGATCGTGATGATACCCCAGCTGATCATGATGCGACCGATCCATACTGAGGGGGTGAAATATTTCATTGCGAAATTGCTTGGAGCCTCGAAGATGACATATGGTACGAAGAAGACCGCGACGGCGATGTTGTAGCGATTTCCAGTGAGGCCGAGCTCCTTGACGATGTTGAATTGTGGGGTATCATTGTTGAGTGTTCGGGCATTTCCAAGATTGACCTATCATATGTTTTAGGGAATTGGCTTTTACACCCGAATGGATGAAACTCACTCTGTCGAGGAAATTGATGAGATATGAAATGCAAATAAAAGGCAAAACCCATGTGTCGATCTTGCGGACGACGCGCTTCTCCAATGCTTTGTCGTTCAAGTCGACAGCGTTGGTGGTGGAGCCCACTCCAAAGTCGGCTTCGACCCTGCCTATATCGGGCTGTTTGGTGTCCTCATTGGTCGCCATGGTAGTGGATTCGATGGCTTGAAAACTGGTCACGCACGCTGTGTATGGAAATAGATGGATGTGCGGAGGAAGAGCGAATTCCCATGCATCTCTACAACAGAGGCCGTCAATCACTATTTCATATATTCTTTCTTATCTTTCCCAACGTCTGCCATGCCGCGGAAAACGACGCCTCCAACCATCGTACTGTAGTATCATTCGATACGTCTCGGCCCTTGGGGATAGAAAGTAACACCGAAAGATAGGGCGCCATGCTCAACGGATGAACTCGTACTGATAGGAGATAGATACTAGATGTGCATTTTTTTAGTGGTAAAAGCGTTGGCAACCAGCACAGTACGAGACTGTCTCGTGTGGCGACCACCCCACGCGCATCAGTGTAACAATGCAAGATGTTCCCCGGTTCACCAATTGAACGCATGGGGATTGGACAATTGACTGGTCGATGAAGTGCAGCAACCGAAAACGGCCCGGATCCGACGCCGGAGACATTTCCCCTTGTAGGCCAAGATTGGCTAGCTCTGATAACAAAGGCTTGGGCGCGCCGCTTAGTATTTTCATCAGGTGTGGATATTCGTCATACACAGATCGCCAGTCATAATAACTGCAAAGAATTATTCGTGTTGGTGTCGCTCGTCCTGCGAAGAGAAAAGGAGGATCCAACGCTGCGATAATCGGCCCTGGCGATTCTGTCTAATCATGCCTCCTATATCACTGAGCAGGGTACGCTGGTTGATTGAGTACGGGATAGAAAGCTTTGTTGACTTTTCCTACTCACTCGACCGCTCCAACTGTTTCTCGGCGTACTTGCGTGCGCAGTCGATGCACGACATAGATCCCCTGTTGCCATGATCATTGAGCACCAATCTTTCGGATTTACCGTGCAATCGGTATAGAAACGTTGCAGCGTGCGTTTCATTGGTGTTTATCAGTCCTTGGTCGCGTTCGATCACATCTCCAAGACCCTATCAAATCGGATGATGCACTTGAGACTGTGGGGTATGTAAAGGCTTCAGATCACATCCAAGGCAGAGAAATGTGACCGTATTGACCTGTGCGTGCGTGGGCTTGGATTTTCGCGTCAATATGAGAGTCTCCAACACCCGTTGCACCTGCATCAACCACGGCGATATTGAACCGGATGCCAGAACTGCTCCATCAACCAGCGTTTGTCATTAGGAATTGTAACGCCTGAATCCTTGAAATGGGATGTCAATTCTCTAACCCTTCCATTAGTAGCAAAAGTACGAGTATGACCTTACAGTGCTCACACCACCTCATTTCCGGGTGAAAACAATTCAGCACACCGTGTACCCTCCATCTACTTTGATCTCCTGGCCTGTAATGTAACTGGAAGCGTCCGAGGACAAGAATGCCACTGTACCCATCAATTCCTCCGGTGGGCCCATCTTGCCTTGGGGAATTTTGGATTCCCATTCCGCTTTAAGTCCTGGATTCTCAGCAAGGATCTTTGCTTTCCTATTTTCTTTTCATCAGCGAAGCCTCAAGAAACCTCCAACATAATGCGACAACATACATGGCTTGCTCGGTGATCATGTACCCCGGGCTTAAGCAGTTCACTCGAATGCCATTGCTTGCCCATTCGACAGCTAAGCTAGCTGCCAGGTGTCGTACGGCTGCTTTGCTGGAATTGTACATTGCCTGTGGCTGTGGTACATTCACGATGCTGCCACTGATACTACCGATGAACACCATTGTCCCCGGCTGTTTTCGTTCCATAAGGTATCGAGCGACACCAGTGGCATAGTAAAATGTGCCCTCGAGATTGACACTCAGCATCCTTTTGATGTCTCCGGGAGTCATGTCAATGGCGTTTACGTTCTGGCAATATCCGGCGCACGTCACGAGGTTCGTGATTTCGCCATGTTGGTGTAGCACATCCTGAATGGACGCATCCACCTCTGCCTTTTCGGCAACATCTGCATAATGTGCAGTAATCTTGGGAACACTTTATTTATGTGAAAACGATGTCTCCCTGTGGCTAGTAGTACTTACACTTGTTGTGGATGGACCTGTCGAAAGCTGCCCGCAATTTCCAGCGCTCGTTCAGCGGCTTCGTCTTCTGGAGCAGAACATTAATTAATGAGTAAACAAAACTAGGATAATTCGAAAACTGTACTGTTTAAATCGACAATTGCGACATTGCTACCGCTGAGAGCCAAAGACTTGCTCATAGCAAGTCCTAACCCCCGCGCGCCCCCAGTTATGACGGTAGTCTTATTTGCAAGGGAAAATGATGCCAGCACAGGAGGCTTGGTTGAAGTGTGTCGCCGGCTAGTGGGTATCAGGGCCTTGCTTGGGCCAGACAAGCCACGAACGAACTTCCCCGCAAACATGATGGCTGATGGCTGATGGCTGATGGCTGATGGCTGATGGCTGAAGACTTTTACAGTTATAGGAAACGATTCCTACGACAAATTTGAATAATAGCGGTAAAGTACAAGTACACAATCTGTCTGCTCTGTTTTCCATAGTTACAACTGAGCCGAATTTGGAATGTGTGGCGGCATCCTGACTTACCCAATTAGGAAATGACCCTCGAGACGAGGGCGTAGGTGACGGATAGTCTCCACAAGTGCGAAATGCCGGGTAGGAGGAGGAATATCCGAATAGACATAAGAGAAAGACAACCACCTGACCTCCGTCTCGGGCAACCAACGAACAATCATCATCGCTGATTTCCCCTTCCAATCATGGATCGGACTCCACAAACAATGAATGACCCACACACGTTCTAATCAGTGAATAGACTAACGACATGGACGAGGCAGCCGCCAGGAAGAGAGCAAGCATCAATGAAGCGCGTCGCCAGAGGCGAAAGCCTCGGGGCCAGGGGTTACGCAAAAGAACAGGATGGTAAGCCGCTACCCGCGGATAAGTGACCCGCATCGTGTTCAGTATTTACAACTGCTGAGAGTCTTTCCTTTTGGCCAATTCCAGTGCTACCTGCAAACGAAGGCATCTGCGATGCGACGAAGCCACTCCAGAATGCGGCCAGTGTGTGAAGAGCAAGCAAACTTGCGTTTATGCAAACAGCAATTCGAAGTCACGATCACCTATTCCAGCTGTAGCTGTCGAGCCACCGCCAACTGATCAGGATGGAAATGATGAAGAGGACACGCAGAGGTCGAGTCCTTCATCCCAGGCAGTCGTGGAAAATCATCAGGGCACCAACAATAGCGAAGTCACGCCTGGTTCAACGACACTTTCGAACATCAGTAACCAGCCATGCCTTCCCGAGGCGGTCAATTGTACCTACATTCCGGAAATACCTCCAGATGCAGCACTCAGCCGCTGGCTAGGACTGCTCGCCAATGATGCTGTCAGCGGTGATCCAAGCATTGGATTCCTTCGAGGCATGCCAACATCGCCAGATGCAGCCACCCACAGCCAGCAGTCGCCTTCGTTCGGCGACAACATAGCCTTTGATACTCTTGGCCAGCAATACAGTTTTCCGATTGAGATCGCACATCGACCGCCCGGAGGATCTGTAGTCAATGAAGAGGCACCTTCGAATCCCTGGCTGGACTCCCGGCCAAACGAGTTATCCAACTTTGAGTCTGCACTGTTTCACAACTTTGTGACCGAAGTCAGCTCTTGGGTAGGTCTGCATGGGTTCAAGACATATTCTTCCCGCTGATGATAGCCTGCCACAGATCGATTTGCATGACCCATGCAACCATTTTGCACTTGTCGTGCCGCATCTTGCAGTATGCATACTTCATTCAACATCTAAGTTCGTTACTAATAGCTCCTAGATGCGTGATTCCGGCCTGATGAATGCAATTCTAGCACTTTCCTCCCGCCAACTATCCATCAGCCATAATGCGACTCCCGAGGAACAAGACTCTAAGATCGGAATCCAGTATTACTACAAGACCCTCCACTACCTCCAAAAGGCCATGTACATCGAAGAATACACGACAAGCCTAGAACTTCTAGCCACCGCCCTGATCGTCTCCATGTACGAAATGCTCGACGACTCCGGCACGGGCAGCGGCTGGGAGCGCCACCTCAAAGGCGTCTTCTGGATCCAACGAAGCAAACTCATACAAGGCGAGACCGGAGGCCTCCGATCCGCCGTCTGGTGGGCATGGCTCCGACAAGACATCTGGGCCGGATTCCGCGAGCGCCGCCGAACACTGAGCCTCTGGACACCCACAAAGTCATACACAACCATGACGTCCTTCGAGAAAGCCGCCCGGGTCGTCTGGATCTTCGCGAAAGCAGTCGACTACTGTTCCGCCGACGCGATGAAAGACGGCGTCAACAACGTCAAGCTGCGGCTCGACAGCGCGGAGAAAATCACCGCCATGCTCGACGAATGGCGCGACAACCTCTCCGACGAATTCACCCCTCTGCCTTATCACAAACAGCGGCAGCAGCAACACTCCATCGACGGGTTCGACCCGATATGGATACACCCCCCTTCCTTCGGTACGTCGTCTCTCGTCTCTCCGCCCTGCCTGCCGCTACCTAGCTAACACCACCACCAGCCGTCTCCATGCAACTCAACTACGCCGCCCGCATCCTCGTCCTCCTGCACAAGCCCTCCCTCGGCGGCGCCACGGACTACATGGAGCAACAAAAAGTCCTCACCGCGTACTCCACCATAATATGCCAGCTCGCGATCCCGCTCACGGACGCGGCCTCCAGCGTCATGTCGTCGCAGTGTTTGTACATAGGTACGTACTGTTCCACCCCCACTGCTTAGGAACGTGGGTCGCTGATGTATGTGACAGCCGGGTTGTGTATTCAGGACACGAAGCATAGGGAGGCTGTGGTGGGGTTGATCGATGGGTGTCATAGGAGGGTTGGGTGGCCGCGGGTTTCGCTCAGTGTGGATTTGAGGGAGCAGTGGGCGAAGACGGGGGGGTCGTGAGGGATGTCGTCGAAGGAAGATGCTGAATGTATTCGACGGATTATCTGGGGTGTTGTAGATGTTGAGAGGTACGTCACAAGGGACACGGCGTCCAAGATCGAGTTCGACTAGGGCGAACGACAACCGCTGTTTGAACAGTCGATATCTGGAGGCCGGAGGAAGACACACAGGACCTCACGGCGAAGAAGACGATGTCATTCGGATCTTTGTAGCCATGTATCATCGCTCCGAGGCTCACGACTCAGCTAACGTGATAAACGATACATGGCTCAGTTTCAAAAAAATGGACGTAGACCAAACGCACAGTTCGTATAGACGACTGAAGCGACTAGATTAGAAGGCTGCATTTCGCAGGGATACTATGTTATATTGTACATATTACAACACCAAGCGTTACAAACATAGTTCAACGCTGCTTTTTCGAAATTGTCGTTCATCTGAATGTTGATGTATACGTAGTCCAAAAAAAGCTGAAAGGGTAGAACATAAGATGAGGCATTGGGTTATCGGGAGGTACGGCGTGGATGTGGTAGCGGGCTTCCAATTCTTTTTGTGTGACGGAGGTATCTTGGAATGTAGTTTGAGGTTAAGGTTGTGGGATGCTTGTCTTGGATGAGAGCGTGAACGGTATAAAAATGATACATTATTTTCTGTTTTTGTAACAACAGCCCACTATTTTGGGCGAACAAGGTGTTGTAGAAGGCTTTGCCTGCTTGTAACTTCTAGGCGCAGACTACTCATTTCTCCTTCTTGATGGTATCCTGCTCCGCGTCCTTCCCCTCCGCCTGCGCTCTCGACAACTGGAATTCCACCGCCTCGATAGTCGCAGTGTCAAGTTCCAAGCCCGTAGTGTCCTCTCCGTTCTGTTTCGCCTGGGCGATGAGGTCCCGTCTCTTGACGACCTCCTCCCGCGCCAATTTGAGCGCCCCCTCAAGGACCAGCGCTTCACTCCTGCCCATGCCGTCCAGGCCGGGCACCACGGCGGCGAGTTTGTCGAAGCCCTCGCGGATCGCTTCGCGCCGCTTCTGCTCGGAGCGGATGTGGTTGGATTTCTTTTGGTCTTCCGAGAGGAGCGTCTTTTCTACGCCGTTGGCGGCTTCGGCTTTGGGGGCCATGGTGTGGGTGTGGGTTTGCGCCGGATGGCACTGTGGGGTATTGGGTGTTCTGGGATCCTTTCGTGAACCTGGGCTGGGCTGAGGTACGGTGGATCAATCGGGAGGGAAGTTGCGCCGTGTGTAGGTATATGTGTTTGCGAGCAACTGGGGTTTCAAAGGACTGGCATGTGTTGGGGCGGGTTGCGCAGGGCGTTGGATGAGGATGCGTGGACGAGGCCGAGGCGCCAGTTGGACGATCACGGAGGATCTCGTAATGTCAGAATCAGCAGCGGATGTTGGACGTGGTTTTCGGGTCGGATCTTGAGCTGTTGCTGCTGAGTAGGTTGCTGTGGTAGTGGACGTGTAACGGTGCAAGCTGTCGAGCGGAAGGCGGCGCAAAGGATGTTTGGTCTATTGACTGTGGAAAGGGCGATGCGCGATTTGTTGACGCTGTGTACATAGGTCCTGCGGCGACTCTGGTTGAATAATTGTTTCCGTCCAGCTTTTTTTTGGTGGTTGGCGATGCGCTCTTCAGCGAGGGCCGGAGGAAGCTATTGAATCTTCACGTGAAAACCCAACGAACGTAACGTCACGGCTCTGATAGTCGGGACGGACCGTTCAGCTCAATGGTAAGCCGTTTGATCGGACAAAACCATGATTGCCAAGGTACCGAGCTCGCGTTGATTATAGCTTGTGATCGAGGATATCTTTCTAAGTTCCTAGGTACCTAGGCAAGATCATGATGGTCTGTTGTGGTTGTGGAAAGCTGGTGGTGGTTGGATGGAGACGAGGAGAGCTTCGAGGAGAGCCCCGCGCCTGACGCGTGCCTGAGCCAGGGAATAATTGTCACGTGCGTGCATTGCATTGCTCAAGATCTGTATTGGGTTGAATCTTTGGACGCTCTCTTGATGCCGTGAAATATGGTCAAAATGAGGAAAAGCTAAAGGAACAGTAAGTTTATTATGTATACTCGATCCATACTGCTAACTATGTGTGGATAGGTATTCGGTGTTGGGCATTGTTGGCTAAGGTATGAATGTGCTTGGGCGCGTCAGAATGAAGGTGTTTCAAGATCATTAGGATTACCATGCATGCGTCCATGTTTCAAAAAATAGTAATGGGGTCCGGTAGTTGGAACGGGGGCCATGAACGAGAATAGAGTATTGTTTTCGCAAGGCGCATTATGGGCATACTTTTCGAGTATTTACATACTGACTCGTATGCACATACTACACGAAGTACATGTATTTATGCGATCGAGGAAATTGATGTACTTGCAGAATTATAAAGATATAACCTGGCGCGCAAATGAATATTATTGATCTAAGGAGCTATGAGCAAAGTAACAGCTCGTATATCAATTTAAGCATGGAGTAGGTACCTAGGCATTCGTATTTGTAGTTCTGCCCAACGTACAGCCTGATAGCTTACAAGGAGGGAGCTAAATGTACTGTGACGCACCAAGAGGAAGGCTACCGTCCATCAGGTAAGTGCGTAGTAGAAGGTAGGGCTGAGGTCCGCCACCAAACGGACATCAACAGCAATAGGATGACAAGAAAAGCGGACAGGATACTGCTAGAACAAATCTAGTCTCAGATATTTGCATGCATTTTTTTTTTAAAGTTCAGTTGCTTGCATAGATAATAGTTATTTTCTCATACAGTTTGTGAGGTATCACGGCATCCATCTTCCTATCTCTGTATGTAAATAGTAAGTAAGTATATCATCAGCCCCCAAGGAAGGAGCTACGACCAACTCTCCACCCTTCCCACTTTCCCCTCCTAACAAACAACCATCACACCCATACCTACACTCTATACTCTCTCTTTCCTACACACACGCATTCACACTCTTCCTTCCTCCCTCACTCCCTTAAACTCCCCTCTTCAACTGGATATATACTCACCGTAGAATACAGCACACACTCGGCACTTGACCAGCATCTCGCCTTTATACCCCTCACCGCCGTCCCCTGTCCTCGTCTCCAAGTCGAACACCACCGCGGCCCTACTACGATCCCGCTGCTTCGCTGTTCGTATTGACCACCTTCCAACAGTCTATCAACACACCTCGACACGGTCCGCCCACACCACAAACTTTCCTACGAGACCCAAATGTCCACCGCCTCCAATCGGCGACTGGATAGCCTCCAGCGCCAGGAGCGCCCTCGAAGGAACACGGTCGGAAAACACCCCAAACGGCACATCACCGCACAAGATTCATACCTGTACGCTCTTCGCGTCGCCTACCTCGCCTACCTCCTGCAGCCCCGCCAGAAGAGGGTTCAACATGTCGCGGCTCCCAAGCCTGTTCAGCGATCGTCCACCTCCGTTACAGATCTCGTGGGCGATTTCAAGCTCATTAGAGATAGCAAAAGCACGAGATTTCCACATGGCTTCATGAGCGAATTGGACAAGCGGATAACGGGTGTTCTGATCGGCAAGGAGAAGCGCCCGGAGTACTCAGATGCGTTGGTGAAGCGAACATTCGCCGTCTTCCTCAACGAGTTCAAGGCGCCCCAATTCCGAAAGTCGATGGAAAAGGATAGGAGAGTGGAGGACCTACTGTTGATTTTCTTTTCGAGCGCTACCAAGGAATTGCAGAAAGGGAAGCAGCCTGGCGACGAGAGCTGGAAGCTCATGGTGGACCGACACGTCGCCCTATTCGTGCGATTGATCAGTTCCACCCTCAGAGACCACGACTGGGCCCGAGACCGACCCGAGTTGAGTTTGCGGTTGAATACGATGGAAAAGAAGCTTCTCGTGCACGATCAAGACCTTTCGGCCGAGCATCAACGGAACGGAGGCGCAGGAGGTTCAACAATTGAAGTCGAGGTACCTCGCAGTTACGAAGTCAAGGATATGCCGCTGGTTTTGGTCGTTTCTCGAATATATGCCATTTCATACTCGGACGTCCAGGCGGATATCAATCGCTACAAATCGGTGTGGACAGAGAAGGCGGCACTACAGGATCTGAAAACGTACCAGGCACATCTGAGCCTCATGAGCAAGAAGACCCTCAACAGCGATGACTTCGACCTTGAGGAAGCATATGAGGCGTGGAAAAATAACGAGATTCCAGATCTGTCACAAATGATCCTGGCCATCGTGCAATCCAACCCAGAGTTGGCAAAAAGCACCCCCGGTGGGAACTTGCCTCAATTCAAACCCCATGTTTCCGCGGACCCCGCAAGTCGTGATCCATCAAGGAACTCATCTATAGGCGGGGAGAACGGATCCTCGTACGTCATTGACCAGCCGGTGGACATGAGCGGTCTCAATATCTCAGACGATACGGCAAATGATGAAACGGCATACACTTTTGTACCTCCAGATACACGGCAGTACTACCGCGCCATCCTCAAGGAGGCGCTGACTCACGACCTTGCAGACACCGAGCTCCAACCCACCGAAGCTACCAGTGAGGCCCCATCCATCAAATTACTATCAAAGCAATCTGCCGAACTTCTGAACGAGATTGCCCTGCGATGGCGGCTACCCCAATTCTCAAGGCTTATCCTGTTCCTGGACGTGATCAGGGAGAAGTACCAAGCCCAAGAGATTGATCTTGACACATTGGATGCTGCCTTCAACTATGTTAAGGAACCGCCCGCGACCGATAAAAAGTCACACAGGATGAGTCAAATACCCGAATCGATGTGGGACCGATCGAAGTGGACCATCGCGGACTATGCGCTCAACCAACAGATATTGCATGCTCTCCACGAAGCACTGCTCAGAGAACTGTTCGAAATTATGCTCATGGTCTACGATTCTAAGACTCCTCCACTAGGCCCGGTTATGTACGTCCTCAACAATCACATATATGACGATCAATTGTTCTCTGCAAGCCAGGAAGAGTTGGATGCGTATACGGAACAATTACGCGAAGCCCTTTGCCAACGGGCCGCGGAAGTGTACCGGGAGTTGCTAGCGAAGCATATTCCTGAACTGAAAGAGCAATGGGAGTTCTATCACGTCATCGAGCTTGGCCGTGCTGTAGTCAAACTCTGTGAGAGGATACAGAAACGTTACCGAAAGAATCCAGAGATCATGGGCGTGAGCCCGATGATGTGTCTCGTAGGAGAGATGTTCCCAGCATATGCGGCCGATGCAAGAGACCTCGTGGCTAGAATCATGGATGTAGCGCATAGTAGGGAGGAAGAGGTGCCGATCCAGGACGGTTTCGATCTCTACAAAGAGCTCGTCGAGATTCGACGAATCCACAGTGACGCTTTGCCGAACCGAACATTCGCATTCCACATTGAAGGAATGCTGCAGGATTTCGTCTGGCGATGGATTGAAATGACCGAGGCCAATCTCCCTGGTTGGGTAGAGAATGCGTTCAAAGCCGATCAATTCCAGATACAGTCTCAGAACAGCCCACCTATGGACGACGAGCGTCACAGCGTTTCGGTTGTCGATATCTTCCGGTCCTTTAATCAGAGTATCGAGCAGATTGTGTCACTCAATTGGGATGATGATCTCCAGTATGCGAAATTTATGACCACCATATCTAAGGCGGTTGGCCAGGGACTTGCACGATATTGCGACCTCGTAGAACAGAAGTTCAGCAAAGAAATGGATCGTTTAACGCCCGAACAAGAAGCTGCCGCAAATCAGACCCGACAGGAGAAGTGGATCTCTATGGCAAAGGATCTCTACGCCCAAAAGGAAAAGATTGAACCTTTCCAATTTTGGCCGGAAGTAAGTATTTTAAAACTGCTCTAAATCTCTTGACAGGAATTATTTTCGCTAACCAGATTTAGTCACTGGTTAAGCTCAACAACATCGAATATGCGATGCACAAGCTGGACAAGCTAGAACGCGAGATCAACGTTGATGCTTGTGCGGAGGTTATCCATAAACACGCACCGCCCCCTGCTCAGCGGGCTCGCGGTCCGAACAATTACGTCTTCACCATCAAGATCATCGAAGCTGAAGATCTGAAAGCCTGTGATATCAATGGTCTAAGTGATCCTTACGTCGTTCTTGGCGACGAGTACCAGAAACGTCTCGCAAAGACCCGTGTGATTTACGCCAATCTTAACCCACGATGGGATGAAACGATTGATATCACAACCCAAGGCCCCCTGAACATCATTGCAACTATCTGGGATTGGGATACACTAGGAGACCATGACTGCGTTGGCCGTACCTCGCTCAAACTAGATCCTTCGCACTTCCGAGACTTCATGCCTCGTGAGTACTGGCTGGACCTCGACACCCAAGGCAGACTGCTTTTGCGTGTAAGTATGGAGGGCGAGCGAGACGACATTCAATTCTATTTCGGAAAGGCTTTCAGGACGTTGAAGCGAACAGAAAGGGACATGACTCGAAAGATCACTGATAAGGTGTGTAATCTTCCCACCATTAGACAATGGCGGCTGACATGCAATAGCTTTCTTCATACATCCATCATTGTCTGTCACGGCGGGCGCTCAGAGCCATGCTCAACAAGGGCATTAGTGTCTCATCCGTCTCCAGCTTCTTCCGCACAGGCGCTCGTCCTCAGTCAGTCATCCAAGGCCCGACTCAGCAAGACGTTACCAGGGCCTTGGAACCGCTTTTTGACTACTTCAACGAGAATTTTGCCATCATGAAAGAAACGCTAACTGATTCGGCTATGATTATGGTCATGACACGACTGTGGAAGGAGGTCTTGGCTACAATCGAATCTCTCCTTGTTCCCCCGCTTTCCGACAAGCCCTCTCAGCAACGGCCTCTAACGCAGCAGGAACTTGATATTGTGTTCAAGTGGCTGAAGGTACGCGAATTCCAGCATCATTTATTCCAGGTCTTTGCTAACATAGTCAGTTATTGTTTGATTTCTTCCATGCGGCAGATGAAGACGGCAACTCCGATGGCGTCCCCATGGATATCCTAAAATCGCCTAAATATCACGAACTCCAGAACCTCAACTTCTTTTACTTTGAATCCACCGATGACCTTATCCGGACATCTGAGTCTATGGCGGCCGCCAATGCGCTACGGCAGCAGGAACAGTCAGCACGGCTGAATCGCATGTCTGCACCGGCAAATATGGGCCATCAGTTTGGAGGTGCTGCTGGCCTTCTTGGCATGCCTACCAGAAAGCACAAGACCATAATGCTGAGCAGGAACCTGGGTACGATGAAAAAGGCGAAGGAAGAGAAGCGAAAAGAAGCCCAAGCGGACCCCAACGACGACATGATCTTGAGGATCCTCCGAATGAGACCCGAGGCTGAGCGATATCTCAAGGACCGCAGCAGACAGAAGGTGTGTAATTCACAGACGTCCACGATCTGAGACAATATTAACAGAAGCACAGGAACGACTAGCAGCTGCGCAAGCCGCAGAGATGATAGTGCGGCAAAGTCTCAACGCTGGCGGGGGACGCATGACCGGCACACTACCTCGACGGTAGAGACATCATGATTACCTTTCTGATTTTCCCTTACTCTTCCAAGGTCCTTCCATTTTCCTCACTGTGTCCCTGCCTTCTATACGGCCATGATTACGATAGGATACCTCTGCATCATTGCACTCCTTTTTCCTCGGTTATCTTTCTGCGACCGGAACTTGGTTCAATTTCCTCTCTGTTATGTTTCAATGTGTTCCCCTATGGTTGTAAGCGTTACTCGTATACCTAATGATAATCAGGCGTTCCGGCTGGGCCAGCAAACATGTTTTCCATTTACCGAGTCTGTTCAAGATGATGGATGCTTCTTTTTTTCTTTCTTCTCTTCGACTATCAGCGGGGCATCAGAATGTACTGCAAAGCCAACCACGGATGATGGGATCTTTGCACAATACTTGCGTCAAAGCCTGCAGCGCCCAAGGGTGTGAATTTGCGTGTAGGTAGTAGTGGTTAGCGGTTTTACGGACGCGAGTTCGTCGTGTCAGGCTGGGTAGAAGTATACCCGAGTCTGACACAGATAGTTGGTGTGAAGTGAACCCTTTTTAGAAATCAAAGATTTGTGAATGAGATGTTCGATTGGTGATGCCATGTGTGTGTATTAATTCATCAAGGTAGACTGGGTGTTACATGGACTGATTCGCTCCCAGAAACATACTCGCACGGATGGCTATGGGAACATCAATTCGTACTGGGCACTTCACTGAAGTCTACAAAGGACCAAAGGCTTAGGAGGATGGGAAATTATCTGATTCCGAGAAGAACGCGTACGTTTATAACTTTTCTTTTCCTTATTTCATACATGCCTTATACATTGCCATATCTATCCCACCTTTTCTACTGAGAGGGAAGAATGATATCCAACAAACAGTACTCTTACATTTCTCTCTTCTCCCCCGTTCCCCCCATGTCTCTCATAATGAACGTCCCACTCCCACTCCCACTCCTACATCACAAATACAGATCCATCAACCTCTCAAAGTACCTCCTCGCCTGCACACCCTCCATCCCCACCTTGACATTCCCATTCCGCCTCCCGTTCCCCTTCCCATTCCCCTTCCCTGCCCCCGCACTCTCGACGCCTGCCTCCGGACCAAGGATATCCTTCAGCACCTCGACGGCCCTGTCAGCGTGCGGCTGGTTCGCGAGCTCGATGTTCAGCCTGCCGGACGCGACTTCGCTGGGCCCGACGACCACGATGTGGTTGTACTTCTTCGCCTTCGCCTCTGCGATTTTCTTGCCGAGCGGGCGCGCGGACACGTCTGTCGTGATTGGGATGAGGGGTTTTGAGAGGGGGAGGGGGGTTGGTTTGCTGGGTCGTGTGAGGTTATCGTCGTTGGGGGAGTTGGAGGAGCCGGGGGGGTCGTTGAGGAGGCCGGAGAGGACGGATTGGAGGGTTTCGACGTGGGCGATGGTGGCGGGGTCGGTGTTCACGGAGAGGATTGTTGCGGGGCGGGGGGACAGCCAGAAGGGGTAGGTGCCGCTGTAGTGCTCGATCAGGAGGGCCATGAAGCGCTCCAGCGAGCCGTAGATGGCGCGGTGGATTATCACGGGGCGGCGGGTCGCGGTGGGGTTGTTGCTATTGTTGTCGTTGTCTGTGACGGGTGGGGAGGAGGAGGAGGAGGAGGAGGAGGCATTGGTTTCGGCGAGCTCAGCTGGGGAGGCTTGGTACTGGAGGTCGAAGCGCTGTGGTAGCTGGAAGTCGAGCTGGATGGTGGCGGTCTGGTGCTCCTTGCCCTGGTTGTCTTTGAGGATGATGTCGATCTTGGGGCCGTAGAATGCGCCGTCGCCTGCGTTGATGGACCACTCCCGGCCGCTGTTGTTGAGCGCCGTGGTCAGTTGCGACTCTGCGCGCGTCCATTCTTCAATAGTGCCGATGAAGTGGTCGTCTGGCCGGGTGGAGAGCAGGAGCTTGTACGGGCCTAGGTTGAACGTCTCGTACACCATGCTCACGAACTCCAGCGTCCGTTCAATCTCGCTGAGGATCTGGTCGGGCCGGCAGAAGATGTGTGCGTCGTCCTGGTGGAAGCGCCGTACTCTCGTGAGCCCTGTCAATGTGCCAGAGATCTCGTTCCTGTGCAGCGCACTGAAGTCGGCGTAGCGGACGGGCAGGTCTCGCCAACTCCTAAGGCCGCCCTCTCCTTCGCGAAAAAGCAAACAGTGCCCGGGACAATTCATAGGTTTCAGTCCGAATTCTTCGTCTTCCCCTTTCTCTTTGCCCTCTGTTTCGCCTGTTGCTCCCCGTCCCTGCACACTGAACATGTCGTCCGCATAATTATCCCAGTGGCCCGAGGCCTCCCATAGAGACTTCTTGTATATCGTTGGCGTCACGACTTCGCGAAACCCGAATTGTGGATACTGTGCCCGGAGGAAGGCTTGCAGTTTCTGGAATATGTGGGTTCCATTGGGGAGCAGTAGAGGAGAGCCCGGGCTATAGGGGGAGGTGATAAAGAGATTGTGAGTCTGGGCGAGAGTACGATGGTCTGTCTGAGGAGTCGGTGGGTCAGATGTTGTGGGATTGAGCTGGGCTCGTTGGTTGTTCGATGATGATTGCGTGGAGAAACCCGCAGTTTCGGCGTGGGATAGTGGCCTTGTGGAGCAGGAGCAGCTCCTAATGGTGGTCTTCACATTCTGATTACGGTCGGAGTACCGCAGCCACAGGAGCGGGGTCTTCTTCAACGAGGTCCGTGGTAGGAGGGCGCGAAGAGGCAGCATTGAGAACATGTGGGAGGGGGGCGATGGTCAATTGTGCTCCAGGTAGATCGGGATGCATCAAGCGGGTTTAGTGGCTTGGCAGCACATCACATACATCATAGGACGACGACGTACCTAATGTAACGACATATCATGTTCATGTTCAACCACAATTCATCCATCTTCTTCATTGCGTGTCTAATCAGTGATATCTCGTATGTATTCCCTATACGAGTGATATATCTAACGTATCTATCGTTGAGAAATATGATATCCATACCCAGTCGTGCCTTCATATGGCCATCGCCAATGCTTGATCCCCACTCATAGGCTTGCGAGTGTCTCACTGCTCGTTACTCCTGCTAGACAAAGCGTCACCACGATGTGAGACTGTAGCAAAGAAAGTGGCACCTCTAAACGAACTTTATATTCTTTCTTTTTCTTTCGCCCCCTTTATTACTTCCAACTAATTGCTCATAAATATCTCCTCTGCTCTGTTTAGCAGCTGTCTCTGCACACTTTTGTTCAACAAACGCAACCATCATCAATATCCCTTTGATCCCCTTGATCCTTTTGTTCCCTTTGATCCCCTTGATCCCTTTGATTATCTCATTCCACCCCTCTTCCGTGAATACTTCGCTTTTTCATCCAAACGTACACTTGAATCGCGACGAGAAATATGTTGGTAAACCAGGCTCTACCTTAATTCAGGAACACCAGGACACTGGAACTCCACCTCCAACCAGACTCACCGCGACTTCATTCCAAAGACTCCAAACTACGCCAATGGAGGCGCCGGTCAGTAGCACTTCGTCTCGCCAGTCTCAGTCCCAATACTAACGATCACAGCAGCCACCAAGTTTAAGCTCCAAGGAGCCTACATATGTCAGCCTCTCAACGCACACATCGCTTGATTCGTCTACTACACCATTACCAATTCGTAAGACAAGGTCATCTCTGCGTCTGCAACTGCGGGAATTGCCAGCAAGCTCTAGGCAGCCTTTGTCTGACATCACGTCAATGCATACGATACCAGATGCGCCGGCGACATGGCCGCCTTTTCACAATACCAAGTCGTGTAGATGTTCATATTCACGGCAATTACCAGGTCTAAGCTTGAGAGAATCTTCACATGCCATACCCTCAATGAATGCGTCGCCAGATGCATCTGCCAACACCCAAAATCGAGAGACAGAAAGCCCAGATCACCGCTCCGCAAGCGTACCTTTGCCCTCAAGTCGACGTAGTGTTTCATTAGAGACCCGCGGTGAAATACGCACTACCGACAACAAACCTGATCCACTCTTCTACTTTCGTGTCATTTGGCGCTATATCATAGTCCCATTGTTGAAATATCTACTCACCACCGTCGGATATGTGGGCTACTGGATGCAACCTTATCTTGCGTTGGGACTCGCCATGGTTATCTTGTGGTTTGCTCTATCATATGCAGCCTTCACAATGCAAACCACTATGTCCGCTACTTTGGCTCCCTTATGCAACTTGCCCGGATCATCATATCTGTCGATGTGTGCCCATACTTCTACTACACCTACCGCATCGCAGGCGGCTCCCTTTGACGACCTTATGGCAGTTCAAGGCACCCTCGCAGATGTTTTATCCTCAGCAAAGGACACCTCGATGCTCCCATCTACGATGAAGGAGTCAGAACTCGGTTTTCGCCAAGTCAGATCCATCGTACGTCACACGCAACTGCCTTCAAGACCTGGACTCATCAATGAACTCGACAATTTCATCGAAACGGCCAGACAAGCTTCGCAGGATCTGACCGTATATAATTCTAAGCTCACCCACCTAGTGAACAGGGTGATCCGTCTGAACAAGTCAACCCGTGAAACACTTGAGGGTATCGCGGAGAAGGAAGTGAACACCAGCTCTTTGGAACGGTTGCTGGACTCTATCAATCCTTGGAAACTCTGGATTGCTCCCATTCCAGACAGTCAACAGTTGATATTCCAAAGATACGTAACCCATATATCCTTAGTCAAGCCGTACTTTACCGACCCAATCAAGCGAGGTGAATCCCTTCTTGCTGCACTAAACTCTATGGAGGACAAATTAGATGATATCGCCAACATTGCAGTAGAGGATGATGTCAAGATAACCACAGACCGTGAGATATTGCTCTCGCAACTCTGGACAAAACTAGGAGGTCACCAAGTAAAACGAAAACCGCAGGAAGGACATCTCAATATTCTTTCGCAATTGATGCATCAAAAACGCCTCGCAGCGAGCCATGTCGGCACAACTTTGTTAAAGCTCAACACCATCGTAGCAGAATTAGGAAAGCTACAAGAGACAGCCAACGCCACAGGACTGGTTCCATGGGATGATAGTAGGCCTTGGACACTCCATTTCGCCGATATTGAAGATCAAATCGAGCAATTTACAGATTTCGCGCGGACAGAAAGTCCATAGCCAGTCTTCTCAACTTCACCAAGAGAGAGACATTCGTATCTCATTGTAGCATTGTCACATCACCACAGGAATTCCATCTCAGCAATGCAAACTTGTTACGAATGAAGTTGGATAGTTATGTCGATGTTCTGTTGAGCTCTGTACTCTGTACCCAAGATAGAATGATACTTCTTAATATGCACAATGTTTATTTCTATACACCCCAAAGTATCAATCCATGCTGCCTGTTCATACCATCTTCAGTCTTGTACTCCTCTAATAAGGTTCTTGATCCCCTCCCCTATTGCAGTTCTCTCCCAAGCCTGCGGAGTGTCTTCAAAGTCCACAAAGGAGCTTATGAAACTCTTCACATTGACTTTCTCGTCTTGAAGCAGGTGGACTGCCAACTCGAAATCTCCAGAGGCGTATCGGAAGCAACCTCTTACCATCAGTTCCTTCTCACTCAGTGCTACGATAGGGAACTCAACCTTCGGTTGGCCAAGTCCAGTCTGGACAAACTTTCCACCTAGGCGAAGGATGTGAATTCCCGTTGCAATTGAGGATGCGGCGCCGGATGCTTCAATGACCGCATCTACACCTTCATCTTTCAATCGCAACTGTCCCAGAAGAGCTTTAGCGTTTGCCTCAGAAGTCGCGTTCGTATCGACCTTGAATACCTCACAGCCCGGTAACCAGCCCTTCGCAAAAACCAATTTCTTTTCCAGAACATCCACGAGCGCAATTCTTTGAGCACCGAAGTTTCGAGCCGCAGCCGCACAAAGAAGACCCACGGTGCCGCTACCCATAATGACCACTGTCTCTCCGGGTCTAATGTCCGCAAGCTTTGTAGCATGGATGGCCACACTTAGCGGCTCGACAAGTACGGCTTCTTCGAGGGAAATCGAATCTGGAAGACGATGAACAAAATCCTCCGGTATCTTCCAGAACTTCGATAAGGTGCCAGGAGTATCGGGCGCACCAGCCGTTGCAGGGGCAGCTGCAAAGCGCATCTTGCGGCAGAGATTGTATGTTCCGTTCTTGCATGCCTATGATACAATTCAGAATCGTCAGATTGTCCGCGCCGCGAATAATACCTTGCAGTATCTACATGGAACACCCGGCTCGATTGCTACATGATCCCCAATAGAGATGGATGTAACCTCGGAGCCAATAGAATGGATGATCCCCGATGCCTCGTGGCCCATGACAATGCCCCTTTGAGGATCCACCTTGTTGGTGATGCCGCCATGTTTCCAGAAGTGCACCTATATCACGCAAATTGTTAATGAGGAACTGAAGATAGAGATGATAAGAGAGAAGAATAATGGTCCATTTTGACTCACATCGCTCCCGCATGTTCCGATGAACGCGATCCGGACGAGTACATCTCTCGGGCCTAGCTCCTCAACAGGTCTGTCTTCAATTTTGACATTACCCGGGCCGTAAAGTACGACGGATGGATTTTCCATTGTTGCGATTGAGGTGGCCATTTCGCGATGATATCAACCTTTGGGAGAGGAGCCTTAAAGCAATGTTGAGAGATTCAGCTTAGACGATAACTCTTTAGTTAGGATGAGCCAGCCTTATTTATGTGTCTTTAAATAATCGATCAACCTCCCCCTCCGTAAGCAGCTCCAATTGAGGGACTTTTACGCGTGTAATCCTTTGTATGAGCGATGGTCTGGCGGGCGAACGTACATTTTGATTGGCCCCTGGGCGCGGATCTTCGTTCTGAATGTCTAGTTCCGATTACCCCTCAAGAGTAGAGCGCGTGCAATGGGTGAGATAGAGAATGAAGAGCCAAATTATTGTCGCAGGAATGATGCGCATTCAATACTGCGGGTACTAAATAGTAACGACTTGTAGCAAGTAATGATAAGGTGTGTGAATATTCTATTATATGGGTCGAAAGTTGATGTGCGTAGTCAACGTAGCGGTAACATTTCCCGTGTCTACTTTGTAGCTCTAACACGACTAGTGTACGTTCTACGTACCTCGTAGCATGCAAAATTGTTTCTAGTTATGAAAATGAAGTTCCAGAAAAAAAGAAAAGCGTCGATACAAGTGTTGGGATTCCTCTAGGTGTATTATAATGATCTGCCATAACCATGGCTAGCGGCGTAATCAATAATACCTAGTATGAGTATAGGTGCACTACACGATCAATATTATTTCGGCATATGGCGAACAAAAGCATTGAACTGCAACTCGTGGAACAATTTGTTCCTGTTTTGGCTCTTGAAGATTTGGCAAGGTTCGAGAGCCTGTTTCGATTCGAAACTTTCGCTGATGTCATACAAGGCTGTGCGATTTATTAGACCTCACTCAACTTAATAAGAACCAACAGGAAGGTAAGATCAGATGAGTCCATCCCCACCCCATCGAACAGCTTCAACCATGCCAATAGACGCTCTACCCAACTCTGCCACAAACCCGCTCTACATTTATCTTCATCCACCCACAGATGGAAAGTCAAAGTTTACTACAGGCGATCTCGTACAAGGTAAACTTCAGGTGCAAATGCTTGGCTACCATCAAGAGATAACATGTACTCTCAATGGATTCATGAATTGCAATGTGATCGAAGATGGAACAGTCCAAAGTTACTCCACCGCACTCTTCAAGATCCACAGCAACAAGTACCAAGTTTACGGTATCGACTCAACTGGTGCCCTTGGCCGCCGCGAGTTCCCTTTCCAGTTCAGATTCCCAGACACAGTAGAGCTCCCACCACATCCAGCGTTCCTTCAACGATCAGGCTTCGAGTGCAGCATTGGGCATACTCCTCCGCCAAGCTCAATATCGAACATGCTTCATTCTCACAGCTCACAAATCAAGTACTACATAGAAGCCACTAGTGTGCGGGCGCGTGGTAACATTCGAGGTCTGACCGTTCGTCAAAACATATCGTACATACCGCCTACACCGTCTACTATCAAGGATATGGCAGGAGACAGCCTCATCCCGCAGGCTTCTATCAGTGGCCCATCTCATTTCGTCCACATTCAAACAAACAAGCTTCGCCCAGAATCTGCACGAAGTGATAGTCTCTTGGAGAGGCTCAAATCGAAGAGGCACGAAGTCGCCCCGAGTGTTTCCTTCTCGATCTCTGCGCATGTCCCTCAGATAGCCATAATGGGGCAATCCCTCCCGATCACTTTGTCCCTAGAGCAAACGCACTCTGATCTATCGGACGGGCAATTCCCTGAGCTGTTTTTGCAAAAGATTTGCATAAAGCTCACCAGCAAGGTCACAGTCCGCGTGCCGGTACTTGCTACTGGCAGAGACACCGATTTCACCACCAGCCAGGAACATATCCTAAAGGATGCTGAATTTCCTAAGAACTCGCGCTTGATATATGACGGGGTTATGGTTGAAGAGTTGACCCAGGGCACTGGCGATGTCACTGTTCCTCGAATTATCTTACCAGGTTTCTCCAGCTATGCAATCAATAATGCCTGGGAAATTCAGATCATAATTTGTGGAATATGTGCGGGAGAGAAGTTTACACGGGTGGTCTGCAAGGGACCGATCAGGGTATATTCTGGGTTCGTCCGCAGCCCAGTCTCTCGGGATGATGACCACGCACTAGAGGGAGAAGAAATTCCGCCAACCGAAGAGTTACCCACCTACGAGCAAGCAATTCGGAGTTCATGAGCGCTATAGATATCAGATCTTATGGCTTGTTGCCTATTTTCCGCCTGCCCCTTTGATCACAAATCAGAGTATCGCTCGAAAGCTCTACCCCATACGTATAAGACCCAATTCGAACACTGTATAGCTTCGTTGAAGCCTCTACACAGTGCCGCAAAATATTGGCCATTTCTGCGTTTAGGGTGTGCTTTCCCAGCGTGTGCACTGAATCAGGATATGGATCAGCCAACGTTACTCTGGGTGGCTGCTCATTCTATTTCTCAGGGAATTGAGGGTGCGAATCTTGTTGACATTTGCATAGCGCAGTATGAATAACTGCACGTCACTTTTCTAAAGCTCATATTTACAGTGCCAATGTGACATGGACTTTTTCTCATATTGTAAATCTGATAATCGAATGTACCCCTCAACAGAAAATGATTAGAAAGTCTCTCGACATTAAACTAATGATCGTTTTGAGTAAGTATATCGTACAATGTATAGAGTTGCCCCTCCAAACGAGCATCAATTTCCACCTGCATTTGGCTGTCAGGCATCCCACAATGCCACCGGCGGCTCAGAGTCCGGATCAATTCGTGAAAGTGCGCTGTCAGCCACAAATAATCTGAAAGTCGCCCATTTATGTTTCTCTATTTACTGATTGTGGATATTATTCAAAAACGGACGCTAGTATGAATTCTGGCCTCAGCAAATGTTGGCTTCTATAAAGCTATCGCGAACCCCATTGGAATACATATTCTCGTGGATCGAAGACAAGTCACTTTTCATGTAGAAAGTATCTGAAATTAGAAAGATTTATTCTAGATGTACACATAGTAGCTCCCAGGTGACACAAAAATAACATTGGACTGTACATCAGTCGTTCGAATGTCCCGCAGCAACACTGTCCAATCGACTAGGCAGACGACCAAGGGGGGTAGGCTAATACTTACGATGGCCATGTTTTAGCCAGCGCTATGGAATATGAATATAAACAGTGTGGGGCAAACTAAGGGGTATTTCATTGACGTGAATATATGCATCCTCAGCTGATAATCTTCGCTAGGATGTATTTTTCGTAGGTGTATATTTGAATATACACAACGGGGTTCCAACGGCAACATACCAAATGATTGGGTTATGGAACGTCGCCGCTAATCCCACAAGGGCAATTTATATATTTCACATTGATTAGGGACGAGGATGCTGGGTAAGGCGGTGGCTAATTGCAGCACTGTATACGAGCGAACAATTTAGAGCTTTCCGGCCGATTACCCTACCGTGTTTAGGTCCAACAGCTTGGCTCTCGACCCCACAAGAGATACAATCTGGAATCCGGGGTACATGAGCTTCATAACTTATTTGAAGTGGTCTGGCCCCGCGACGATGGATGTTCACTGGAATAGCCACATTTCAGGTGTCATTTTCAACTCGACAATCTCTTGATCAATTCCAATGGCTCGAGCGCTCGTGATAACTGCGTTAGCAGCATCGATCCAACTTGCGCATTCTCAATGTACTCCAGTAGATGCGAATAAGTCCTATGATTACATCGTAATTGGATCTGGTGCTGGAGGCATCCCAATCGCCGACAAGCTAAGTGAGGCCGGGAAATCAGTTCTTCTGGTCGAGAAGGGCCCATTGTCCAGCGGAATATGGAACGGTACGATGAAGCCGTCATGGCTTGAGGGCACCAACCTGACCCGTTTTGACGTTCCCGGCTTGTTCAATCAAATCTGGGCAGACCCTACTGGCGTCAATTGCCCAGATCTTGACGTGATGGCGGGCTGGTAAGAATTGAAAATTTCCGTTCGGCATCGCATCGAATTCCAGGCTAACTGGTATCTAGTGTTTTGGGCGGTGGCACGGCGGTGAACTCTGCGCTCTATTGGAAGCCTCATCCAAGGGATTTTGATCTAAGTTTCCCTGATGGCTGGAAGAACTCAGATATGCAAAAGCACGTTGATACCGTTTTCAAGCGGATTCCTGGAGTACGTAGTCAATGCTCCAATATAGAAAATCATACTGATCCCCAATTATAGACAACAACTCCCTCGAAGGACGGAAAGCTGTACTTGCAGCAAGGATTTGATGCAGTCGGCAAAGGCTTGGTTGCAGGAGGGTTCAAGGAAATCATCCCGAACGATCACCCAGATCAAAAGAACAACACTTTCGGACACAGCACGTTCTTCATTGAGAATGGAGAGCGTCATGGCCCACTGAGGACATACCTAGCCACGGCAATGGAACGCGCAAACTTCAACTTGCTCGTCAATACCAACGCAAGAAGGCTCGTGCGAACTGGAGGACATGTTACAGGCGTTGAATTGGAATGCGCACAGGGACAGGGACGTTCTGGCATCGTCAAAGTAACACCAGGCACTGGTCGAGTTATTGTGTCAGCCGGCACCATGGGTTCTGCCAAACTTCTCTTCCGCAGTGAGCATGCATGATAGGAATGTCACGAAATTGAGACTAATCTAGCATAGGTGGCATTGGCCCCAAGGATCAGCTTGACGTCGTAAAAGGCTCAGCGCTTGATGGATCCACTATGATTGCCTCCGATCAGTGGATCAACCTTCCGGTCGGACAGAACTTGAACGATCATGTCGGTGTAAGTATCATGCAATCATGACGCTTGGGGAGAAGCTGCTAACAATTCATATAGACTGACATTCAGATTTCGCACCCAAGTATCGTCTTCTATGACTTTTATGGCGCCTGGAACAACCCAGTCAAAGCGGATGCGGATAAATACTTAAGTAAGGCAAAGATACAATTTTGGAGTTATGCTATACTGACAAAGACATAGAGGAACGAAGTGGAATCTTAGCTCAAGTAGCACCTAATCTTGGCCCAATTGTAAGTTTATTCCTCGAACAGAAAAATTACAGATACTGATAAGGCAGGCATGGAATCAATTCCAAGGCCCTGACGGAATCGTTCGACATATACAATGGCAGGCTAGAATTGAAGGTCGAACTCCTAGTAAGTCCCTCATTCAATTAATAACGGCTGATCAAGGTACTAACTATCATCAAAGCATCAATGACGATCACTCAGTATCTCGGCACGGGAACTGTTTCGCGTGGTAGAATGACCATTCTAGGCAATCTCAACACGCGCGTCTCCACCGTTCCCTACCTTCGCGATGCCAATGATAAAGCAGTCGTCATTCAGGGCATTGATTATATTCGCGGGATCTTGAGCAAGGTTCCCGATTTGACCTGGGTTGTACCAGCGGCCAACCAGAACACCACCGCGTTTGTTAACAGCGTAAGTAGACGAGCCATCTGTGTACTGTATCTTCTTTGGCTGAATCAATTTTAGGTTCCCGCTACTGTAGGATCTCGAGGCTCCAATCATTGGGTAGGATCCTGCACCATCGGTACAGATGACGGCCGCACTGGCGGGAAGTCTGTTGTTGATCTCGATACCAAAGTTTATGGGACAGACAATCTGTTTGTAGTTGATGCATCCATCTTCCCGGGAATGATGACGGGAAATCCAACAGCCATGATCATAGCTGTTGCGGAGCGTGCTGCGGAGAAGATTCTTGCCCTCAAAGCCCCAGCATCTAGGTCACGTATCATGAGAGATTGAACCTCAATAATGAATTGACGTATTCTGGGCTTTGAGGCTCAAGGAATGATTATGCGTGCATCAAGACTAATTCCGTGAACCCTCAACTGCCTGCAAAACCAGTACATCAATTGCGCGCAATCTTCACGCTTGCCCACTCAAACAAGCCAAGGTATAGTTGATCAGTAGGAAACCCTTCAAAGATTTGTAACTTATCATGCCCTAAATGATAATCCTAAGTTGAAGTAACGCAAAAGACGTAAAATACCACTGAATACGCTTCAAGACACGAAGCATATGGCATACATATGGTGATGATGGCCTAAATTGCACAGATTCGTCAGTGGTGGAGAAGATGCTCAGTCTGGTTGGTCGACTGCAACATGCTGTGCCTCATTACCTAAGGCACGCAACAAATCTGCATCCTCATAAAAACACCTCAGACCAAATACTCCCCCCACCGTGAAACCGACAAATTTGGAATTCTTCAATTATTTTCAATATCAGGTATAGAACGTTTCATTCAGAAATAAACTTCAGTAGTCGCAGTCGCCAGAGAGGTGGCACTCTTCCCAGGGCGCAGCCTGCGTAGGTTTAGTGAGCAGATAAGCCTATACGAAGGCAAGATCCAGTCACAGACTCTAGAATCATCTCCCTTGATTCATCATGTCTGCAAGGGTGCTTACAGCCGAGGAGCTTTCCAAAGCTGTTGTTTTTGGCGACTTCATGGCAGTATACAAGGTGGATGAAAAGACTGTGGTTAAGAAGGGCGAGGGCATCCGAATGGCCGAAGCACATGCTATGCGACTGGTTAGCGAAAAGACGACAGTCCCCGTTCTTGAAGTCTTCAATGCGTACACCGACCCTGAAAGTGGCCATGTGCACATTGTGATGGAGTTTGTTGAAGGGGATGTGCTTTCCAATGTGTGGGACAAGCTAAACAGCGATCAGCAAAACGAAATCACTGAACAGTTGCGTGATTACGTATCTCAGCTGCGCCAGATAAAAGGATCGTTCATTGGATCTACAGATGGCACAGCTTGCGAGGATCAATTGTTTACGGACATACTTGGTGGATATGGTCCATATGAGAACGAGAAGGCCTTCAATCAAGGAATTGTCACCGCATTTCGCAATACCTCCCAAGGAGGGTGGATAGATCTCGTCTGTGATATGGTCTTGTCGCTGAAAGACCATGAAATTATTCTGACCCACGGTGACCTCAGTCCCAGGAATATCATCGTGCAAGGGAGCAAAGTCAAGGCTGTATTGGATTGGGAAATGACTGGTTACTATCCTGAGTACTGGGAATACGCGAAGGCGATGTATAGGCTAGCATGGGTAGAGTCCTGGATCACAGGTCGTAACATCGAGAAGATAATGGACCAATACTTGTCGGAGTTGGCAATCCTTCTGAATGTGAGGACTATCGTGTGGTAGAGATAGGGAGGACCCGTACCATCATACTCGAAGAGGAGCTGCAGGACCAATATATATTTTCCTACCATGAATTATTCTGGTGTACGATCGGCGACGCTTTCCAAAGGTTATGTGCAGCATAAGGAGAATCATAGAGTAATAGATCAGGACACGCAAGAGAGTGCAAAAGTCACCCACCTATCTCCGAAGGCCAATTGACAACAGCGAAAATCTACCTATTCCACCTATGCGCCAATTGCGGGTCGTGCACATGAGGCCCCTGACTATAGAGACATCTCTACGCAACAGTATAAAATATAACACATCTGCGTCTAATAGGATGCGTTACTGGAATGTATGGAATATCTTCCCGCGCAAGCGATTCATAACGATCGATGCTTGAAGATTGAGAGAACAGGTGTTATGAAAAAATGATGATAGAATATTAGTAGGTTTGTTGGTAGGAGAGATCGTACCTTGTCTGTTTCAAGAATCTTGTTGCTTTAAGCCCTCAATACTGAGTTGGATAAGGTGGCGAATGGTGGAGGGTTCCAATTTCGGAAGGGGTTATGTTGGTGGACGCCTATAGAATTTACGCCTTATGTGAGTGAGACGATGTTGGCATTAGGCATGGATGTGGCTTAGAAGAGAAAGGAACTGGTTATACGACAGTGGCCCCGCTCATGTCGTGTCACAGTTTTGACAGAAGGACAACTTCTCTGTGTAATTCATCGCCATCCTTATTTCGTCTGATGGGGGATTATAGCCCTCACGATTAGATTTCTAGCTTGTCTATCGCCTATTATTCCTGCTATTTTTTAGAAGCAAGATCAAGCTTTCTTTGTCGCTTTGCTCACGATATGCTATGCTGCAAAGGTCGTTTGTCCCACCAGCCTCCACCAAAAGAGCAAGGCATTGGGGCGCAAAGTCCGTTGTGTTGTCACAACAGTCTCAACCTTGCCACAGCATGCAGTGCCCATTGCACGAAATCCGTCTTTTGTTGTTTGTTCTACTCCTGACCTTTCGGTGGCCCGTCTCGTGTCCAGTTGTCCATCACTTAGACCGAATGTAGTTAGAGGATCAAAAACGAGGACGAATGCGAATCGTTCTTCATGTAATATTACTGCAACAAAACTCCTTGCACCCAGCAGTCAACTGATTTTCCAGCTGAATTTGCTTGATTGGGATCCTGGCACCTAATTTACAGTACGATCCTTTGCGCATGTGGTCAAGTTTCTCTGAACGTGCTGTGCCACAATAGGCACATCATTCATCGCATTCATCTGTACTTAAGCTTTACGATAAATGATCTCAGGAGGCAGGTAATGATCCTTTTCCGGCTGCGCCTGTCACATTCTTGCTCGATCAAGCCTGAAAACGGGATGCCTGCCGTATAGCATGTTTCACGGACATGACATGCTGGCTGATGGACAGGAGATTGCCGAGCTGTGGATTGTGAAACATTTGGTGCGACAGGGTCAACGAACACCGTCGCCGACATTGTCCAATCAGAATGCTGATGCTGAGAAGTCACGTGGATAGACTATCACCCAGATGTGAGGATTGGCGCCCATCCTCTCAATGTTTGCAAACTAATTCTTTGCCCTAGTAATCTTCTCGTATACAATCAGAAGAACTCGTGTCCATCGTCTTCCCTGTAGCATACATATAACTTGACTACCTCCGCCGATCTGCACTCTTTTTTCCTTCAGTCAGTCGTTCTCATTGTTAAAACACAACACTCTTTGTCCGTTCTTGTTTGTCTATAGCAGAGCTATTGTTTATTATTACCTTCGTGGAAATTTTCCCTCATCCAACCTTTCGTGACCCATTTCTGTTACAATTTCAATATCTTCAACATGATGATCAAGGCTTCTCTCCTCGCCGTTTGCACTCTCGCCCTAGGCGCAACCGCCATGCCATTTCCACAAGCAGGTCAGCCAGCCATTTGCGCATCCAAAATCGAGGCCATAGTTCCATCCACCGTCTCCTGCGCCAATGCCCAATTCCCAGAAGAATGCGCAGACTCTTCCCGCGCAGCACCAGCAATCTCTCGCTCCTTCACCAAGTACGGCATCAACTCCAAGGGCGAACAGTCCGCTCTCGTCGCCCTCATGCTCTTCGAGTCTGGAAACTTCACCTTCAACAAGAACCACTTCCCCGGTGTCCCCGGCCAGGGCACCAAGAACATGCAATCGCCAGCTTTCAACCTGCTATACGCGCAGAGCGTCTTCGACAACCACACTGTTGGGTACGCGCAGGCTCAGGGCCCCGAGGCTGTTTTGAGGTTGGTCAGCAACGACAATGAGTCGTTCGGTAGCGCGGCGTGGTTCTTGAGTTCGCAGTGCAATCAGACGGTTAGGGACTCGTTGGCTACTGGCACCAAGGAGGGTTGGACTACGTTCTTGACCGGATGTGTTGGGACGACCGACACGCCGGAGCGTGACGCCGTTTGGGTTGCTACGAATGCTGTTTTGTAAAAAGATCATGGCCGTCTTTGTCGCCACTGCGTTGTGTGGTGGGTTGTTTAAGCGCAGTCGTTGTTTGGATGAGCGTACATACATACCCTTCTTCTCTTCTTCGCCAATATCGAATTGATTTTCTGTCCGGCTCTTGATACCCTTCAATTGACCATGACTTCCATTGTTCATATCTCTCATTTTGCCCACTTTCATGCGCACTTGTGTCTGCTATTGTGTTATTCATCCGGTCGATTTTTCGGCCCATAAGCCATTAATGACCACGACAACTTCTTCTATCAGCGCATGAAAAAGGAAAGACACCTTGAACCCCCTGTCAGCCAAATTAGTGGTAGTCACACGATGCATAGAGAACGAAACTCCTATCAGTAAAGGTAATTGATTTTAATTAGCGTTTCTCACCACAATTGTCGGTTCTAGTTGTTCTGATATCCTTGAGGCGATTGTCGCAGCACAAGATGAAAACTCTTAGTAGCAAGACTTCAAGAATTGTTACTAAGGCATTATCAGAGGTTCTAGATAATAAAGTTATTCCCAAATGATGTGAAAAGTGGCTTATTCTTGGCCCAACCTTAATTCTTAAGCGAGGACGATGTAGGCCACGACAGAACCGCCTGCATGAACGCATCGCCACCACCCATCAGCCATGTAGCATAACCAACAGCAAGCGCATTGAATCATTGCAGCGCCTTGATATATTTCTCCAAGCCCAGCCCCAGGTTCACGATGAAATGCCATTGGGTATTGCCCCTAAAAAACCGACTCCAAATATTCATGACCGCGAGACCCAATTGGTAAGGGTCGTCCGAAACAGCCAAGACATCCACGCCTCGATCAGCGTCGTCGAAATCGACAACAGCATATGCTTCCTTGATGATGCAGCGCACCCAATGGAGAATCCGCTCTTCCGACCCTGATGCAGCAGCAGCCCATTCGTTAGCGACATTTCACTCGATAGGAAAGGTGGGAAAAGGGTAGCTCAGCTTACTAGACAACGACCCATCCTGCAACGGCTTCGGCAGCGAACAAAGCCATTTCCCCAGGAAGATCGCACAGTCGAAACTCGAAATCGCATGCTGAACGCTCCAGAAGAACGCCTGGCTCCTCGCGACGCGGTCGATCCCGAGCCGGACGGGGATGCTGAGCGCGTGCGTCGAGTACAAGAGAGCTGACAGGAGGTTGTCGTTGCGCTCGATCTCCGGCGCCTGCGCCAGGCCCGCGGCGATTACGTCCGGGTCGCGCGACTCGAGGTGCCGGTGCCCGCCGATGTTGAGGGAGAGGCGGACGTAGGCGATGGTGAGAAGGGCGCTGGATGTGAATGGTATGGGGCCGCTTTCGTTGTTGGGATCGAGGATGGATTCAGGCGTCTGCTGCCATAGTGATGTCCAGGAGCGAAGCGCGCGTCTGAGGACGAGACGTGGTTAGTATGTGTAATTGGGGAAAGGATGGAATAGCGAACATACCCTATTATTTGGAGTTCGGCCCCAGAAATATCGCCCGGCGAGAGCGCGGGGACTGACAGCTCCCGAACAACGTGAATGCGCTGTAGAAGTGCGTGGAGGAGGATGTAGTTACCAAGTGGACTCGGTATTGGCTGCAAAGACTCCGCACCTCCCGATCCTTGCAAGAGAATCGATAGTGCATCTTGGAAATACATTTGGTCTTCCTTTCCGTCGCGTCTGAGTGCGGCCCAACGTGTGGCGCTGCGGGCCTGCCACTCAGGCGTTGAATGAGGCAGTCTCAGATGCAACTCGCTGCTCCATAGTATCGGGTGGGTGTTGTACGCGATGCTGTGGACGTTCATGTAGCAGAATGTGACGAGTTTCGTACGCCTGGCGGATTCTTGCTGCACCCAATGATCCCACATTGCGGATTTGGAGGATGAGATCTCTGTGGATATGGGGTCCTCCCTGAGACCAATATCCCGCAAACAATGGACTAGTAGGCCCCTCAGCGCAAATGCTTGCTGCAGATATACCTTCTTATCCCACGTTGCGTACCCGACTAAGATTAGAAGAGTCTTCGCCATATCGAGCGGGGACCAAGGCCCAAATCGTCGTGCATTGGGCTCTGCATCAGGAGAGAAGATGGTGGCCGAAGCAGTGAAAGCTAGGGTCTGCGGGCCAAAGTGAGATTCCTCCTGTCGTAGCCGGTAGAATACAATGGCCTTTGCTGTGTTGAACAGATTTTGAGAGCTCTTCTTCTCGAAGCAGTATTGCGCACCCGCCGCACACATAGCAAGAGTTAGCTCCAGAGGAGAGCATGACGGCTTATAGGTCGGTTCGTGGATGAAAGGGAAGTGGGAATGAAACCCCCCGAAGAAAGCCGTGATGTACCTTGTCAACGTATGTCGAGAAGGTATTTCAAATTCGGCTATTGGAGAAGGGAGGCTTTGGAGTAATGTGATCAAGAAATGTCGGTGATCGTCGGTGACATTATACGTGCCATCCCTCGTTCTTGTGCCTCCGACGTCTATAGATCAGAGTGTTAGAGAAGCATGGTGGCATCACGGTGGGTAATGTCTCTTACCATCGCCAGTTTGCGAACCGAGATGGACCTGGTCATCGGCCGGCGCTGATGGCAGCCAGGTGCTGAATGGAGTGCCAGGATCTTCAGGTCGCGATGAGCGTGAAGTCTCTGGCTCTCTAGAATGGCGTCGCGAATCATTGCGCGAATCATGATGTGGATCAATTGCGTGCAGCCACTCAAAGTCGTACTCGGGTGTCCATTGAGCCGACAAGCCAACACCATCAATGAAGTTTACAAAGTCACGGAAATCATCGACATGCCCATCGTCTTGCGGCTGATGATGATTGACTTGGAAGAGATCTTTGGGTAGGTCAGACATGCATTCAATTGCTGAACAAGGGTGCGTGGAGATACCTTTAGGACTAGGCTCGGGTGCCGGATGGTGGTATAATGGACTGGATGCGACGGGCGGAACAATGTGATCGCGTGGATCTCGGGTGATAAGATACGGATCATCAGTTCGCACGGCAGCAATGTTCATACCATTGTGTTGTAAATTTTGGCCGCCTGAAGAGGTGTGCGGTTGTATCAAATCTCGTTGCTGGGGTTCGTGCGGGTGCGGCGTACGAGGCGTCGACGACCGTAACTCAAGGGACTCGACGGAATCACTATGGTGCGTGATACGCCAATGCCTCGTGAGAAGGTCGCGACGGGTGAACGTCGCCCCGCAGACACATGAATACGGTTTCTCTCTAGTATCTGCAAGCAATTAGCTATCGCGTAACTCTTGAGTCCCACCAAGTTGGAGTGACTCGTCTCGTCTCGTCTCGTCTCTACTTCTTCTTTTTCAGGGGACTGACGGGTACGCAGATGGCGGGTCAAATGCTCGGCACGCTTGAAGGACCGAGAACAATGCACACACGTGTGATTTGTTTTATTGACCATCTGAGGTTACTCCAAATGGCCGTTTTGAATCCACCCGGGACGTCAAATTGGAGATTCGTCAATTAGCAGAACATGTCATGTCATCAGGATTGTGTGCTAAAATTATTGGAAGATGTGGATGTTTGGAGTGATGGGGATGGGATGGATGGGGGAAGGGTTGAGTGAAACAAGGTGGACACACCCGGCGACACTAAACACAGGGAAATTCCGACTCGGCGCACATGATTGTCAGAGTACGAGGGCACTTGGACGCGCTAGGAGAATTAACTCCTCCAGGAATGGTAAAGTGTTATCTATTAAGAAGTGGAGGTGGCAATGGGATTCATTCATCTACTCCAAGTAGTTGGAGTCGCCTCCCAGTTCCATAGGTCTTCGTCCTGCTCTACACCATAGGCTTACTCCAATGTCTACTCCAAGACACAGAAACCCCGCCATTATCCATCGTGGAATGTAGTGACCCCATGTCTTCTGGCTTGCTACCTAGCGTCACGATACCAATGTTATCCCCAACGATCTGTCTTTCTTCAAGCTAACTAGCAGCCAAGCCATAGCAAGCTACTCTATCCTATGCGCACAGTAGTTGAGAGGATACTCCTCAAATTCTCTTGACTTTTACTAGAGCTTGCGCAAATCTGTTGAACACTATCAATCCTCAATTTTACAAAATGGCATCAACAATGGATCAACTTACTGGTGTTGCAGCCATTACCGGTGCCGGAGGAACAGGTGAATAGAATCCGCATGACCGTGTGTAATGTCCAATTCATTAACATTTCAAAGGCATCGGTGCAGCAGTCGCACAAGGGTTTGCAAGATCCGGTTGTACGAGGATAGCTATCACAGACATCAACCCGGACTCACTCAATGCTACGAAAAATGCTATATTAAAAATCAACCCGGACGTCGAGGTATTCCTCAAACATGGCGATGTCGCCGATGAGGGCTTCGTCGACTCTTTCTTTGACAGCGTTTTCGAGAATTTCTCACGCCTCGATTACGCTGTGAATTGCGCGGGCATCCTGGGAGGCGATATGATCAAAGCCGTTGAAATGACAATGGACCAATTCGACCGCTTGAACAATATCAACTACCGAGGCTCGTGGCTATGTTGCAGAGCACAGCTGAGGAACATGTTGAAGCAAGAGCCTCTCCCCGAGTCTGCCGTTCAGAGAGGATCTATCGTCAACATCGCCAGCCAACTAGGCATAGTCGCGAGGCCTGGTGCAGGTATGCTTCTTTAATAATTTGATCATCTGTCTCCATGCTTACAAAATTCGTGTAGCTGCATACTGCGCTTCAAAAGCTGCTATCATCAACATGACTCGGTCAAATGCTATTGACTATTCGGACAAAGGCATCAGAGTCAATTGTGTCTGTCCAGGTGTGATTGAGACCCCCATGACCAGTTCTACCCCAGAGATTGTCGAAGCTCTCAGACCTGCGATCGACATTGCGCCAATGAAGAGGATGGGAAAGCCAGACGAAGTCGCCAATGCTGTTTTATTCTTATGTTCATCCAAGTCGTCATTTGTTCAGGGACACGCTTTAGTAGTAGACGGGGGTTATACTATCAATTAAAGATCCATCTTAAATTCAATGAAAACAAAACGTAAAAATGCTATCGTATCCTTCAATCGTAAATGTCGATACTATACATGGTTACCCCGATGCTATGCTTGCTTATATACATTGACTATAACTTCGTATGCAGTTTCTGCTCTTTTACATCTGGTACGCCTACCTCTCTCCACTCATTTGCAGACTCCCATGCATAAGCTGCATCCAGAATCTTTTGTTCCTGCCACAGACCTGACACCAGCTGCATGCCCACAGGAAGCAAGATGCTATCATCGACATGAGAAGGTGCAAAGCCGACTGGTAATGACATTGCAGGATGGCCGGTAACATCAAAAATGGCAGTGTTTGTTGTTATTCCCATGCTGGGTTTCAAAGCAGACATGGGCGAGTCCCCTCGTTTCCAATCGACGTTGGCGGGAGCAACGGTAGGCGTGGTAGGCATAACAATGATGTCGTACTCCTGGAAAAGTTTCTCGTACGAATCTTTGATTTGCTGTGCGATGTTCATGGTTTTGACGTAGAGTCCAGGGTAGTTTTTCATCAGGGATAATCCGTTGATTATCGTGTTCTTCGTCGACGGAAATAGTTTCTGAAATGTCTCGTTTGTCCAAGGTTGACGGGCTTCCTCGTATTTTGTAGAAAAAAGACCTCTCCGGCCGTTGGCGTATCCTAATAAGCCAAAAGTGCCGGCAAAGCGCTGCTGAATTGTCCAAATTGCTGGTCCCTCCAAATGTAACGGCAATGACACCTCTTCAACAGTTGCGCCGAGCTTTGCAAAGCCATTGACGGCGTTCTGGACGGTTCTCTTGACATCTGCGTTCACTAGTCGATGCTCGAATCCCTCGACAAGGACTCCGATCTTCATGCCGGCCACTGACGATCGAAGATTCTTAGCATAATTTGACGTTCCATAAACATGAGATCCCAGCGTCCGGTCGTCGAAATCGTCTTTACCACTGATGGCATCAAGACATAAAGCCACGTCTGTCACTGTTCTGGCAATCGGTCCAGCATGATCATTAATAGGATCGCCACTACCCATTCCCGTATATGGCACCAGGCCATGTGTAGGTTTCAGTCCAACGCCTGTAGAGAGTCAGATGAGATGGATCAGACATAGATGAATCGGTATACATACATCCGCAAAATGACGAAGGCACTCTGATACTTCCGCCTTGATCGGCGCCAATTGCAATGTCGACCAAACCGGAGCCGACCAGCGCAGAGCCGCCAGATGTGCTTCCACCCGCGGAATAACCTGCAGCATAGGGATTGTGAACAGTTCCTTGCGCGCTTGTAAATGAAGACGTTGAATTGCAGAAGTTCTCGCATATGGTCGTTCCCACAATGTTAACACCAGCGTCTAGAGCCCGCGTGACGACTGTTGCATCGGCTTCCGGTGTCCAAGCAGGAACGGCGTCCGTTCCAAAGAATTGTGGCACACCGGCGACATTGACGTTGTCCTTCAGACATAAAGTTTTGCCTTTCAACAATTCGCCATTTGGATTGCCTTGGATAAAGAACTTGTGCGCCCACGCATTGCCGAACTCTTGCTCTTCAGTCGACGGGCGATGCACATTTTGGCGAGGATACTTTTCCATATCGGTACAAGCTATGTAATCGGGTAAAGCGAGAACATGCTCGGCAACATCGTGAACGGCCGCCAGTAATTGATGGTATTCACCAGACTCGGCTACGCGTATGCCTTCAGTGACGCCGATGCTCTCTAGTAATGTTTCAACATCGCCTTGTGCCACAAGATCCTGGCTTTAAATCGATTAGTTATTTCTTAATTTCTTTAATTTATTGAATCTTGAATACGCACCTTATGGGGGAGTCGAAGAAAACAGACATGATTAACGCCAATGGGTATATTAATCGTTCAAAGTTGCAAAAGAAGGACAGTTCGATGTAATGACAAAGTCCAAATTGTTGCAGCGCCTCGAGATATAGTATTGACTCGCGGAAGTGCCAAAATCACTAATTAGTGCTGCTCGGAATTAGTTGGAGGCTTGTCGCGCAATTGTGGCGATGTGGGAATGGGCTGTGGGTCGGCAGTTGGAGTCGCTGGCGTTCGACTCCAACTCCTACTACCGCCTCACAGAGGCCCATTAACAATGAGCCTATTGTGGAGAATGTAACTAAATAAGCATAAGTGAAATCTCTATGATAGGCTGAATGAAATGTTTGAATTCAATAAGTTTCAAATTGACACATAAATTCTATCAATTTGTGTTGTCTTTCCCTATTCTAATAACCAGTCTGCCTTTTCTAGACTTATCCGCAAATGCCTCCGCAACGTCGGGAATTTGATCAAAGTCGAGAATGGTAAGATGCGATCTAATGTCCTTTTCGGCAACTATTTCCAGCATATCCTTTACCTGCTCGGCGCTGGAGACATAGCTACCGCGAATTGTAAGTTCGTTGAAAACCATTGCCTCAGAATCGAAACGCCATTTCTCTTTCGGCAGTCCCAATGGTACCATCACACCCCGAGCCCCCAACTGTTGGACACACCAGGCGTTTGCTTCAACAGAGTCCATACAGACTACTATGCCAGCCAAGCCTTCGCCGGCTGTGAAGTCAAGTATCGTTTTGTGGGCATCAGCGTGTGAGGAGTTCACCACTTGGTCGGGTCGCAAATGAGCCGGCAGGTCAGACGCCAATTGACAACCTTCATCGCGATTGTCGATAGCTACAGTTTTGAAACCCATAGCTTTTGCCAATTGAATTGCAAGGTGACCTACACCTCCAATGCCGGCAACAGCAACGGCTTCACCGGGCTGGACATCCGGTAGCAACTTCTGCAACGCGCCCCAAGCAGTCGCCTATGGTTTTGTTAGATACACAATGATAACTTGTATAATGCGAGAGTCTTACACCTGCGCACATAAGGGGTGCTCCCTGCTCGAATGATATTCCATCGGGAAGAGGAATCGTCGTCTCAGGGTCAGCTAGCATATATTGTGCAAATGCTCCATCGTGTTTGAACCCAGCCATCTGTCTTCTCTGACAGAAACGTGGGTCTGTTTTGGAATGCCTACGTAGATGCTGGAGACATCCTACACAGGTCCTACAAGCATTCTTGAAATTGAGCACGCCCACTCGATCTCCAACTTTCCATGAATCCTGTACCTGCGAGCCAACTTTTACGATCCTACCAGCAGGCTCATGTGAGGGTATCATGGGTAGATCAGCTACGAATTGTCCCTGTAGTACCTGAACATCGGAGTGGCAGAAGCCTGCGGCGAAGACTTCAACCAGAAGGTCATGGTCCCCACATTCTGGAACAGGTACTTCGCAAAGCTGGTAAGGCTTGTTGTACTAGTATCTTTATCAGCAAGTCCTATCTTGAAACTCGTTTCCTCAATTACATACCTCTATAATCTGTGCGGCTCGCATGTGTTGAGCTCGTGCGATTTCTTGATTTTCCATTGTTTCCGTTCCTCCAAAATTATGCTAAAGCAAACGTTTTAGTCCTACGGTGTTATCTTAGGTAGTAGTTTATCTCCGTATCGCTTGAATAGCGAAGGCCTGGAGAGATACGGGTCATTGCACGATGGTCTCGGAGTCAGGCTGCGAGGAGTGGAGTAAGTTGGAGACGATTCTTCTTTCCAGCACTAAGCGAAGCTTGCTATCAACCAGCACTCCAATTTGCCCCGCTCCAACCCTGTCGCCTCCGCAATCACATCCGAACGATTACTACCGCAGAGAACATCGCCGGTTCTCATATTCCTACGTACATGAACAGTTGTTCGACTTTGAACATTCATACACAATCCATTCGTTCTTCGTAGCACCAGTAAGAGCGTGCTGCCCTCTCTCCTTCCTTTTACCACTTCCAGATTCAAAACAACATGGGTAAAAAGCGTGTTCTCATCTCTTACGGTGTCGATGTCGACGCGGTTGCAGGATGGCTAGGATCATATGGCGGAGAAGATAGCACAAGCGACATCAGCAGGGGTCTCTTTGCTGGTACAGTTGGAACGCAGCGTTTGTTGAAGCTTTTCAAGAAGTATGACATCAAGACGACATGGTTCATTCCTGGACACAGCTTGGAGACGTTTCCAGAAGACATGGCGGCTGTGCGAGATGCAGGTCACGAGATTGGTCTCCACGGCTACAGCCATGAGAATCCTTCGGACATGACGATGGAGCAGCAGAAGGATGTGCTCGATAAGACGTACCGCATGTTGACAGAGTTTGTCGGAAGACCACCACGAGGAAGCGTAGCACCTTGGTAAGTACTCTCATTATGCATCAATTTCAAAATACTCATCACAATAATAGGTGGGAAACCAGCCAAGAAGGTGCCGAGCTGCTACTATCATACGGCATCAAGTATGATCACAGCATGAGCCACCATGATTGCCAGCCATATTATCTCAGGACTGGCGACACTTGGACCAAGATTGACTACACGAAGAAGGCCCAAGAGTGGATGAAACCACTCGTTGCAGGCCAGGAGACAGGTCTGGTCGAAATTCCTGCCAATTGGTACATTGACGACCTACCACCTATGATGTTCATCAAAGCCTCAGCAAACAGTCATGGTTTTGTCAATGCACGAGATATCGAGGATCTATGGAAAGATCACTTTGATTATTTCTACAGGGAATACGATGAGTTCATTTTCGTAAGTTTATCAAGTTGCATCGTGCACAATGAGGTGTACTAATTTTGAAAAGCCGATTACAATCCATCCTGATGTCTCTGGAAGGCCGCATGTCTTACTCATGCATGAGAGGTAATTAAGACCAATCCTAATATTATGATACAAACTAACACAATATAGGCTTATTGAGCACTTCAAGAAGCACGAGGGGGTTGAGTTCGTCACTATGGAGGAAATGGCGGATGACTTCCTGAAGAGGAATGCTCCACCAGAGGGGGCGCTGATGCCCGCCGAAGAAGGATCCAAACTGAAACAATAAACATGTGAATAGCACGAATAAATACCAATCAAATGTATGAATGATATTATGATCCATGTTGAAGATGTGGCGCCTTCAAACTGACGTTCAAAGAAGCCGGCAAATAAGTGGGTTAGTAATTCTCGGTATCGGCTTATTCGATCGAAAGATGATCGAGCTCATGAGAGCTATCGTGACCCCAACAGATACGAGTTCGACCACATAATTGTAATCGACAGTAAAAGATAGGAGTTCCGATCGGATACGATATACACATTGTTGCAGGGTTGCCAAGGGTGTCTGGTCATGTTATGTCATGTATTGACCTCAAGCATACCGATCGGAGAATCCGCTACTATTGCACCCGTACCTTGCACTAAAACATTAGCTACTCCAAATCTTATCAACAACTGACGCGAAGTTCACGTGTTGGAGTAGAAGACCCTTGCCCGATCGTCGGGGTGATCGTTGGAGTGTCTCCAAAATAACGGGGCCATCGAACCCCACGAGATTTCTTCCCCAGATTTGTTTCTTGTCGCACGGGTTATCTTTGTTAGCATTATCTATAGCGATTCATTTCATATCTCCATTGTGATTACGCTGGTCGTCGTCACGAATACATATACACCACATCCTGCACCTGCAGATGACCTTGATCGTCGCTCATCACTCCAAAACAACAATACAGACATAGGCGAAGACGCTGTTTACGATCATCAACATGTCGGACGAAAAGCGAAGTGATATTATTGCCCCTATTCAGAGCAGCACCGACAGCGTCAACGTTGTCGAGAAGGTCGAGGACGATGGCGAGATTTTCAAGAGAACCGAAGGCGCTGTCGACTTTCGAACAGTGCATTGGATTCATACATCGGTCATCTTCTTGAAGCGTGAGTTAGAAGGCATAACCCGCTAAAGCATCTACTTACAATGTATCAAGTTATCTTCGCGACCGGTGTATTGACAATTCCTTCGGCTATGTACACTCTTGGAGCACTTCCTGGCGCAATCAATGTTCTGGGATGGCAATTCTTGAACACGTATTGTGCCCTTATCCAAGGACAATTCCGTAACAGGCACGCCGGTTGCCACAGTACGTTCAATTACTATCGATTCACATATAAAGGAGTATCTAATCTTGATAGGTATCGCCGATATGGGCAATCTCGTTGGTGGCAAAATAGTTAGGGAGATCACTGGAGTTCTCTTCCTTGTCGCATTTATCATCGTTGCCGCTTCCGGTATTGTTGGTGTTTCCACAGCATTGAACGCGCTCTCCAACCACTCCCTCTGCACAAACTACTTCTCCATCATCGCCGCTCTTATGGTCGGCTTTTTCGCCAGTATCCGAAAGTTTGAGAAGATTGCCTGGGTCACTTGGGCGGGTTTTATCTCCGTCTTCGTTGCCGTCTTCATTGTCGTGTATGTCTCCCTTCTTACTATTGACGTTTCAACAGTCGACTAACATAGCCACCAGTGTTGGAGTAACTCAGCTCGACCGTCCCGCTGCTGCTCCCCAGACTGGGGACTTCGAATTCGGCTACCATGTCATCGGAAACCCTACATTCGCAGCTGGTATCACGGCCGCGTCGACGATTTTCTGCTCTGGTGCAGGTACCTCGGCCTTCTTGCCGGTCATGTCGGAAATGCGCAACCCGCGGGAATACAGCAAGGCTGTCAACTGGTGCATGGGCCTGGTCACGGCCGCCTATCTCTCCTTCAGTCTAGTCGTCTACAAGTACTGCGGCCAATGGGTTGCATCTCCGTCTCTTGGTAGCGCTGGCCCCGTCGTCAAGAAGGTCGCATACGGTGTTGGTATCATTGGCCTCTGCGTCAGTGGAGCGCTTTACGTCCACGTCAGCGCGAAGTACGTGTTCGTCCGTATCCTTAGGAACTCCAAGCATCTCCAGGCCAACTCGGTGGTCCACTGGGGAGTGTGGATGGGCTGCATCGTTAGCATGACTGTCATCAGCTTCCTCATCGCTTCCGGTGTCCCGATCTTCAACTACCTCCTCAGTCTTGCGGGTAGCGTCGCCTTTGCCCCTCTCGCGCTCGGTCTCCCAGGATGGCTCTGGATCTATGACCATGCCGATTACTACAAGGGTACCTGGTGGCAGAAGATCCTGTACGGGCTGCATGTTCTCTTGATCCTGCTTTCTGTTTTCCTTACTATTGGAGGCACATACGGTGTTATCGTGCAGATCATCGATGCCTACCGCGATGGCACCATCGCCTCGGCTTTCTCATGCGCTGATAACAGCAACTCGTCGTAGATTATCAGGTTGAAGCGATGCAATATGTAATAAGTGATTCGGTATCGGCCGCTCGGTATACAGTTCATAGATTTTCAGGTTGAAAGGGTATTTATTTTAGACCAATTGTACGGACATAATATAATGAACATTTCTCAATAAGGCTTCACTGAATGCATCTTGATGTTGTGTGATGGATAAATTTTAACTATGCTTTTGGCATGTCGGTACAACAGATGAGTCAAATAAGGAAGCCAATACACGAAGGCTTCGTGCTTATTCAACAGATAGCACTTTGACCGATATACTTAGAATCAAGTCAACTTCTACCGATTAGAACTAGAACACCAACGAAACAGAAACATTAATATACATAGACAAAGTTAGGATTCTCCTTATCCGACAGATTCTGGAAGGCCGTAGCGTTCAGCCCATCCGAATCGTCCGACACAATACCTTGAGCGCGAAGGTGCTCTCGCTGCTTCTCCTTGCACTTATTCTCCCAAATGAAAGCGTAGCGGAAGACGAAGAAGAGAGCGAGCTCGAGGCAGTTGGCGACGAGGAGAGATCCGATGCCTAGTGGGTACCGGGGGGACTGGTCGGACTTGTAGAAGAACGGGCTCGAAATGCTACCGACGCAGGATCCGAACCAGGTCATTCCAGCTACGATCATCTTCTTTGACTGCCCACCGGTATTGCTGGTGACTAGCGAGAGGCCGATGACAAAGGATGCTTGGTAAGAGCCGGTGAGGTAGCTGTTGGTAATCATTAATGACATATTCTAGATAGAAAGTGTTGAGTTGACTTACAAGCAAATGAGTCGACCAACATATGCGTCGTGTGGAGCTAGCAAGAAACCCAATGCTCCGGCAATAGTCGGCAGCATGAACGCTGCGCAGACCCAGGTCCTACTATTTGGCGGCATATACTTGTTCATCACAGCACCGAGGCCGATCCAAATGACGACGATGACGCCTTGTGGTATTCCCAAGAGAGCAGTGTGCAATCTGTTGAAGCCTAGACCTTGAATGACGAGAGTTGAGAAATTGGAGATGCCTCCATTGGGTACTGCGCCGAGGAAGCCGAGAAGGGCGAACAGATATGTTTTGTAGTCTAAGTAGGCTTCTTTCACGTGGGCCCAGTTGATGTGTTTCTGTTCAACGCCGGTCTGGTTCCGGCGCATGCGAGCAATGATGAGGAGCCTTTCATCGTGGGAAAAGCCGCGGAACGTCGTTGGGGAGTTGGGGAGCACATAGAGCAGTGCAAGTGCCCAGACAGCGCAGAACGCCCCAACGATTAGGAATTCGTATCGCCAAGATGCCAAAGCACCTTTTATGTGGCCAATGCCGTAGCCTGTATACGGAGGTTAGGTTATAAGTCGTCAAGACGAGCCGACATGACAAGAGTAGAACCGTCGTACCTATGAGACCTCCTCCTGCAACTCCAATACCATTAAACGCGTACCACGCCGAGATTCGCGATGGTTGCTCCTCGCGGGTGTAGAACATCGAGGTAAACAGCATGAATGCCGGATCCGCAATGGCTTCGAATGCGCCCGATAAGACGCGCAACGCAGCGAGCGCTGCGAAGTTGTTCGCAGCCGCTTGGCACATGAGAAGAGCCCCCCACATGAAGATATTGAATGAAAGATACCAGGCTGGTGGTGAACGCTGCAGCAACAGATTGGAAGGGATGGCCCATCCCAGCCAACCAAAGTAGAACAGTGATGATAGCCATGAGTACTGAGTACCTCGAAGGTTGAGATCATCCTTGATGCCGAATATAGCAGCATATGACAGCGTTGTTTTATCGACATACTGTTCCATGTCAGAACGATAGTAAAGTGAAAAAAAGAAGCGCTCATTACATAGAAGAAATAGCATATCCCCAATACTGGAATAATACGCTTATCCAGCTTGCGAACGATGCGGGCTTCCTCGGCCTTATCAATTGCAGCGTCATTTGGGTATCGCTCTAGGGCTTGCTGATACATTTCAGCATTGTCCTGATTGATTTTGGTACTGCGTTGTTTGGCAGCACCATCCATATTGTCACAAGTGCTGCGTGTGATGGTTTGAATATCGTGTTTCAAGTCGGCCATTTTACTCATCCAGTTGAACGTCCAAATAAGGGACGTCTACGCCGAGCAGAGATCAATTGGAAGTAACTATGATATAGCAGTCAGAACTTGATGATTTACGATGGTATATATGTTGTACGACAGCATATAGTCATCTTATAGTGGGGATCGGCAAGTGATCGACAGTCTCATACCTAACACCAATTCACACAGTCAAGCCCGATTAGGAAATCGAAAGTAGTGACGTTGGAAAGCTCGCTAGTCATTCGACAGGGCTTAGCATCAAACAATACGATTGAATATTGTGGGGATGAAAGCGCGGGGAGCCTGTTTTGTGTACTGCGATGGTGAAGTTCTGCAGATACGAGCCGTTTGAACATGGAGAAATTCCTCCAATTACCGAAGTCTCGCTGTCGATTGGGTGGAGGGCAGTTAGGTGCCCTTGGTACGAATAAGAGAGCCGAAGAGCCGAAGAGCCGGTTGTCTTGCGCTCATAGGCATGTTGGACCAACATCACTAATTTGAGGAACTTTGTATATCGCCCCCCCGCTCTCTGATTGGAGTCATGCACATCTTTTCCAATATTTGTTCGCCGTTATGTTTACGCTTGGGAAGTCGAGGTAACCTTTCTATACTCGGTTTACGACGGAATCATCCCAGATTAACATTCTTTGAAGAGGTCGAGCGACCTGCCTGACCTAGCTTCATAGGCCGAGTAATTCTCGTATCTGCAACTGGGTGCATTATTGATCATTATAAGAGAAGCAACCCGCCTGGATGACCAGATTCACACTTTTCCAACTCCCATTTCACTCTTTGATCGAACCGTGACTTTATTCTTGGCTAGGGCACACTAGATTCAGGAACACGTTTTCCAAAAGACCATGTCGAAAACCCATCCTAGTGGGGTTTCCCGCCCTTGCATCAATGAAGTCATAATCACCGGGATAGAGACTTTTGGTACGGAAATAACTCTCTCTATTACCTTTATCGACAACCTCAGATCTCAAAGTTGCTCATCTATTTTCTTCTCTAGATCTGCGATTTCCAACAAGCCTGGACGCGTCCGGTTCAGATGCAATGAACCCGGCTGGTGACTACAGCGCCGCTCATGTGCAACTCAAAACCAATACAGATCTAGTCGGACACGGGATCTCGTTCACCATTGGTCGTGGGAACGATCTGTGTACGGAGGCAGCTCGCCAAGTTGGAGAGCGCTTGGTAGGCAAAACCCTCGGCGAACTTGTAGCAGACATGGGGAAGACCTGGCGATACCTTGTCGCCGATTCGCAATTACGCTGGGTAGGCCCCGAAAAGGGCGTAATCCACCTCGGACTAAGTTCCTGCGTCAATGCACTGTGGGACCTCTGGGGGAGGTATCTAGAGAAACCAATATGGAAGCTTGTGTCAGATATGTCGCCTGAAGAGTTCGTTCGATGTATAGACTTCCGCTACATTACGGATGCAATCACACCCAGAGAAGCTGTAGAAATCCTTCGAAAACTGGAAGATACCAAGTCACAGAGAATTGAGGACGCACGCCGCAACCAAGCTGTGCCTGCATATACGACCCAGGCGGGCTGGCTCGGGTATACCGACGACCGAATGAGACAGCTCATCAGACAAAACCTTGCCGATGGCATGGACAAATTCAAGCTCAAGGTCGGGGGTGACATTGATGATGATATCCGTCGCCTCAGGATTGCTCGGGAAGAGATAGGTCCGGATCGCACGCTCATGATCGATGCCAACCAGGTTTGGAGTGTCCCCGAAGCGATAGACGCGGTGAAGAGATTTGTTGACTTCAAGCCTGTGTAAGTGTCGCTGAGACAGCCCTTGGGATTTCTGTCCACGCTGACATTTCATCTAGTTTCATTGAAGAACCAACATCCCCCGATGATGTCCTCGGCCATGCAACAATAAGAAAGGCGCTGAAGCCATTCGGCGTTGGAGTGGCTACGGGAGAGCACTGTCAGAACCGCGTTATCTTCAAGCAGCTCCTTCAGGCAGGTTCTATCGATGTTTGCCAGATCGATGCCTGCAGACTTGGCGGAGTCAATGAGGTTCTTGCGGTTCTGCTGATGGCTAAAAAGTACGTGTAGTCTCGCTCAATTTGAAATTGGCTTGCCGCCATGCTAATACACTTTCTTCGCAGATTCAACGTGCCCGTTGTTCCACACAGTGGAGGCATTGGTCTCAATGAGTACACCCAACACTTGGCTCTGCTCGACTACATCTGCGTGTCGGGAGCAAAGAGTCTTCTAGAGCACATTAACTCATTTAATGAGACCCTCAAACATCCAGTGCAATTAAAGGACGGCTACTTCGTCACGCCGTGGGAGATCGGCTATAGTGTGGAGTATAAGCCAGAGGCGATTTTAAAATACCAATTCCCCAATGGCAGTTTTTGGAAAGGCGAGCAGGGTTTGCGCATTCGAAGCGGTCCCAAGCTATGACTTGATTGAAACTAATTGTTCGATGATATCATTACATAATGTATATGCTGCACATAACGCTACATTGTCGGAAAGAGCGTCGAAAAGAGGGCGTTGTCATTGAGCCACTCTTCAAACATACGTATTTGTTCTTGAGAATTCAACGATTTGACACCATCAGAGTCCAGGTCTATTGCATCTGGGAGGTTTTCCAGATCGGTCGATTGCGTCGGCCGCGATACTGAGCTATCAAGAAGTGCTGCTATAGAAGTTTTAGCGAAAATTGGGGGTTCGGGCACACGGGATGCATCTGATTCGATACTTCGATCTGATAGTAGACTGATAGAACGTGGTCCTGAAGTTTCCTGCCGTGTCTGGGTGGGGATTGAAGTTGGCATGGCTTGAATTTGAATTGGCTGGGGAGGCTGTTCGGGTTGACTCGGATGGTTCGATTGGTGTCTTAGCGTGGATATCGACGAGGCCGCGCCACCAGATGATGCCGCAAGTAGAAAGAGGTCGTGATAAAAGCCCGCGTGCCAGTAAATGTAACTGAGCCGATGGAGGGCCTCCATGCAAGTCGAAAATCGAATCTTCGCCTCGGCAACCTCTGCCGCGTTGCTCGAATAGCGCATTAGGAGAACTTGAACCGTGAGCGGGGGCATTATAGCCGTCACACTGCGGGGGCGATTTAGTAATTGCATCGTACATCCATCGCGTGTGAGTGGCCCTACCTAGGCGTTGGGAAGTATTCTACTAATCCGAATCTTGTAGATTCTTCCGCTAAAACGGCTGAGTCGGCTGCCACTGATACGACGTCCATCGAGGGAGATCTGGATGAGGGGTCTCTGCTTAGTGTGCTCTTTGACTGCAACAGGGCAGTAAGAACGATACTGAATGGTCTGATCAGCCACAGATCGAAGGGCAAATCGTTGATTATGCTCACTTGTATATCAGGTGAAGAAATGTCCTGTAGACGAGTGCAATGCTCCCGTGAGTCATCTGTACAGTCCCATCGGCATCTCGACGCGATGGGGCGCTCAAATTCGCCTTCCAGTTATGTAACGTTGTCTCGCACACAGTTATCTGATCCTTCAGCGTGTCCTGTGGGGCAAATGCTAGGGATAGAACGCCTTCCATGTAGTGGCACAGCTTTGTAAAATCTACGAAGATTGCTTTGGTGAGATTATCGATCTCTGTATCGTCTTCCTCCTCCAGGTCGGCCGGTGTGAGAATAGGAACATTGCAGTCCAGGCTATTGATGTGCATTGGGCGATTGGTTCCGAGAGTAATCAGTCTATCTCTGATGAGACACGCCCACCAGATTCTAGCCCACAGCTTTCGCTGCGGAGCGTGACCGCTGTCTCGGTGGAGGCCTGCTCCTTGAGCGAGAGAAATGGCTTGGTGTGCCCAAAACCAGGTATGCCGTTGTTCTGTCATGGAATGATAGTACTGGCTGATGAGAAGCAAAGCTTGTATAGTCACAATGTCGTCTGATTCGTAATTGAACACATGGAGATACTGTCCTAGTCAGAAAAGCGCCAGATGTACGTATCGCAAGTTACTCACTCGAGTCCTGGTGTAGAAACAGCTTCGTGCTTGCTGACGTGTTGAGAACCCAAGCTTTGTGATACACTCCATTGGCACAAACTACATCTCGGATTTTAGTGACGATCAATAGATTCGGTACCATGGGCAGGGCGCTTACTGCACATGCTGTAAAGATGATAGCTTGGATAATGAGAATGCTAGGCGCGTCTGGATCATCTGGGTTGTCGCTGCCCTTCCTATGATATCTGGCCAAAAAGGAGGGACGATCTATGACTGGAAAGAAAGAATGGAAAACTCTGAAATACGACGCAACACATTCATCTAGAACAGGCTTCGGCGGCAGGTCAAGAACATGCATCTCCTTCAAGAAGCGCAACTCCTCGGGCCCAACCCGTCGATGGTTTCCATGCAATTCGGCAGACTCATCGCGCGGCACAATAGGAAGACTCATCAATCGCTCGCCATTTCCGGATCGCAGGGAGGATTTTCCAACCGGCGTCAAGTTCTGGAAGAACTTGTAGTGAGGAATCTGGTGACGGATGATGTGCTCAGGAAAAGCGACACGGGGCATGGCGAGGGAATCTGAGTCTTTGATTTCGGCCTTCCTCCGCCTCTTCTTTCTAGGCTCTATGGAGCATTGGAACTCGTTCTCCACGCATTTTGTGCATGGAACTCCGACCTGGAGGACATCGCAACGCGTCTTGCGGGAATGGCAGGTCGTACACGCCCTCGCTGCACGTCTTGTGCTGGCGCCGATGGCAGGGTCCGGACTTCGCTGCGGAACACCGCTGGACTCTGGTTGACTCATTGGACTATTCGGCGGCTTCCTATGGACGGTTGGCTTGTTATCATCGGCATGTAAAAGGTAGATGTAGCGCTCTCGCGATGCTGCCGATCCAGCTTATCGATGTATAAAGGTCAGGATTGGCGGTTGACGGAATTCATTAGTGTAGTCGTAGTTTGTCTGAGATCGGCCCGCTCGGTTGAGCTAAGGGATGGCGAACGATCAGGCCCACCACTTCTACCAACGAGCGGACGCTATGATAGCAGTTCCAAAGAGCGGGGAAATTAGGAAGAAATTGTATCTCTTGTTTCAACTTCTCGAAGTTATGATGGGTACCGCGATCTTGTGTCTCAGTGAAGCGATGAATCTCTGTGTATGACAAGTGTTACAACGGGAGCCAGGCTGCATAGCAATGATAAGAACACATACCCGCTTGTGATCAATTTATAATTGCGTGATGTAATAGCTAATGCGACTTCCAAGACCTGACAACTTGGAACTTATAATGCAAGCAGCACAACGCTCATCGTCATAAACAAATCACCACATTCCTGTTGCAGAGGATGGTACAAATCACGGACTATTTATCAGATGGAATGGACTTGGAAATTGGCCGATATCGACCGGGAAGATGATATCAGTAGTAGCAGCTTCACATGCGAATCTCCACCAATTGCTAATATACAAAGCAAGAAGAAGGTGAGTTAGCAACAGAGGATGGCACTTTATGAGGTATGTATCGTATCTCACGGCCCTGCCGGCCAAGACTCGGCTCATCCGCAGTATACGAGCGCTTATAGAGACAGCCTACGGAGTACAGGTACCTCACATTACTACAAGTAATCTGTCTTCTGTTGTGGTTTGTAAGGTTCTTATCAAAAGGAAAACACTCAGCTTACTTGCTCCAGGTATTCGCTCTCTCCTACACACATATTCCACCATGAAGAAGGCAAGGAAGCGCATATGATGGGGTAGAATCCTCACAAAGTCGAGAGAGAAGGTCAAAATAACCGCACCATTGGCCTTGCTCCACCAACGGTAGTGCGACCTGTCAGGGTGCAAGAAATGCCTGCACGCGAATGTGTAGTGGGGGAGTGCGGCTCCACTAATACGAGGTAGTGCCGCGGGCTTGACACCCAGTAGACGGTTCAAATAAGTCCTCTCTCTTACCTGCTGGGTTATTGTTTCGATTGTCTGTTTCATCCTTTCAAACGACGCTGCTCTCCTAGGAGGATGGAAGCCATACATGTCATCTGATACTATCAGCTCAGTGACAAGATGATCAAGTCTCGGGTGAGGAGGATCCTAGAGCCCGCAAACCGTGTGCAAAAGAAGCAAATAACAGGGCGATGATAAGCCTCCAACGCCATTGTGCAGTAACCGACATCTTGGTTTTGGGTTCCAAGTCCTATCGCTTTCATCTTGTTATCCATCTCGACGTGCAAGACCTTTCCCTGGATGCGCCCGGAATCTAGCATTACCTCCCCGAATGGTATGCGGTACGACTAAGAGCGATTCCAAACGACCCAATGGAGTCATCACTGCAGTAGACCAGATCATCGAATACCCCATGCTTGGATCCACCTCTGATCGTCAGGGCAGATTGGCTTTTTTTGGGTTGACCGTTGCTCTATCTTTACATCAACGACTTAATATTAGCTACACTCCAGGCGCGGTGCGAAATGACCCCTATAAATGATCATGATCTTTCATACTCTCTGACACACCTTTACAAACTGCGCGAAATTATATAGTGTTGTTACGGCTACCGTTCAGCTCGAACAGCACTCTGTAGAACCTGGCGTGCGCTTTGCTAAACTAGTGCATCTGGCATATTCGAACTTCGTCATACCCGTAACAAAAGAAAGGACCACCCATACTTCTCATTGGGAATGGAATAGTAAGAAAACACAAACGTCTTCTAGCATAACGGAAATAAAATATTCCCCCTTTACCTTCCCCTCTGTCCCAAATCAACAATGACGTAGCATGCAACCTGCTTACTACTGATCGGAAGCAAGCGGGTGTTTGTAATTCTCCGCAAAACCGAGCTAGTCGTCTGCTTCGCGTGGCATTGTAAGCAAAATTGACATCACCACCTCGTACAAATACCTTCTAGAAAAAAAAGAGCCTTGATAACTACGAATACAAAGTACGAGGTACGTCAAAGGCGTTTTGACTCAGCACCCATTGCGTGACACCCGCTACGCAAACTTTTGCACCGAAGGTTTTGTTTGAAAGCCGAAAGCTCGGCTTCTGACTCCACAGACTCGCTCGGCTTTCCGCTCGGCTTTGGGTGGGGCGTTGAGGAGAAATATGATCTGAAGGAAAGTCTACGTCTGACCGTGCGAACCTTGTACTTGCATATACAGTACGTGACTGGTCTGTTTTATTCATCATTCATTTTACATATTTGGCCACGTGGGTGGAATCAATAGTTTTATTTTTCCTTGAACTAAACTATGGAGGTTGAGACATCTCCATCGGCATCCAGTCGAAAGTGTCCAGGAGATTGAAATCGAAATCCAGCTCGTTCAGCGTGCCCATCCCCAGCATATCCGCATCCATGATATGACCATTCGGAGGCGCGTTCAGTGTGTGGTCGAGCACCCGCTCGATGATCGTCTTGCATGCTGCGCAGAGCTTCCTGTTCGGCGTTGCGATGGAGACACCCCAGTCCAAGAATCCTACCAGTAAGCTCAACTGCTGAATGATGTTTGACCGGCTCAGCGATGGATCGTGTGCGAAGCTTGTCATGGTGGGCCGAACGAGCTCCAGGCAGAGGATGCCGCCTCCGGGGGCTGCATATGCCATTACCTAAATTTGTTAGCGTTCAATGATAGATGTTGAGGTGGTGCTGTGTTTGCATCAGAAGCAGCAACAGATGGCGCAAACTCACGAGCCACTGGAAGTCCGTTCTCAGCGCAGATAGACGGTCCATATTTCTCCAGTACAGTAGAGTCGTTGACACCATTCTGTAGCTTATTGATAGGATTTCGTCTCGCGTTGCTGCATGGTTTCGAATCAAGAGTCTCTCAATGAAGAAGAGATTCTGTAAGTGTTCAAGATAGGCTATAAGTCTCATGTGTAGGGTGGGAGCATCCGTGTCTTGGTTGATTGTCCCCGCCAGATTCAATTGAAGAGATCTGGGGAAATCTCTGAACACCTGCTCTGCTCGCGACTTGACATCTCTTGTGGCACGATCAGTTTCTAATCAGAAAAATGTCTTGAAAGTGAACCTACCGAAGTGTATCAGCACTAGTGGTCGTATGCCCACCTAATGCAAGCTCAAGAATCTCTTCTCTTATGAAAGTTAGCTTCGCTCGAGCCCGAAGAAACGTCGACGTGCACAGATTGTCTCGGTCAGCCCATTCTGTCTCGTTTAATAGTGCCGCAGCGCTCTGCAACGTATTCCTATCCGAAAGCAAGGCATCATCCTCTAGGTCAAGGGGAAGGGGGGCCGACATGAATCTTCGACTCATCAAAGGAGGTCTCCCCGTAAAGGATGCTGATATTTTGTCGCCTACATATATCATGATATTGATTCTATGCCTCATCTCGGAAGCCAGGGTAGGAGATTGCTGAGCTTGCATGGTGCTCGCATGCCATCCTGCGAAAGTTAGCAGAGCCACAGACTCTGCGTGATATTCCCAGCACAGCAAATCTGCGAAATAGCTATCAGTACGTGTCCAAAACTGAGAAATTCATGACGGACTCACTAGCACTTCCTGCTGTCATCGACCCAAACACAGTTCGCTTCCACGAAAGGTACAGCACCATGCAATTTGCTCCGCTCGAAGCGTTTCTTGCCATTCGAAAGCAATGCTCGACGCATCTTTGAAAGGATTCCATCAGCCTCTCGTCTCTATTAATGCTGTTACGCGCGCCGCACTCCCAGTAGCTGAACAGAATACCTAGTGTTTCCCATCTGGTGTTTCTGCCGGAAAACTGGTCAATCCATTTTCGCGCATCTACTTCGTCATCTTGAAACGGTCTCGCTGTGTTGTTGGAAATGGTACGAGCCAGGGTTTCCAATTGACCTTGGGAAGGCGTGCCTGTAATCACTTGATCGAAGGTGTCATAAAGCTCGACTAGAGTAAACTCTGCTACGGGACGCAGCCAACCGTCGTGAGGATCAAAATGAGCTCTGAGGAGGTCCTGCGCTTTCTGCCTCCCTGGGAAACATTTCAGCACCGCTACACTGGCTTGGAGGGTGGGATCTGGCAGGCTCAGGACCGCTCCTGGAGAATCCGATACTTCATTCAGAGAATTGCCCAGCTCGAAATGAGGCGATGCAGGTATACTTGTAGACGCCTCATTGAACGTTCGATAGAAAGACGTAAAGCCCAAGTATCCTGGTGTAAAATCCTCGCTATTCCGCGGCGCTGCTCTCACAGGCGGCTCAGGCAGAATATCGAGGCCATCATTTATCTGCGGTGATGCCGCACGCAGCGGCTCGTCGACGGGTTGTCGACTCGATACAATGCTGACACCATACTTGCAAGCGTCTGGATGCTTTCTGCGAATACATCGAGAACAAATCGGACGGGCGTGGTCGCAGGCTACTTTGCGCCTACGACAAGGCAGACAAGCCTCTGGTCGCCCATTGTTGCGCCTCGGTGTCGTCATGACCGACATCTCGGCTTTCAAGACTCATCACCACATGGCGTGAATCATCATTATGAATCGAGTGCCCAATCAGTCATTCTTTAGCTGAGAGAAAAACGTTTTCCCGCACGGGCAAAACATAGGCTAGCCATCTTAGTGTTAGCCATCTCGGCTTTGAAGCCGAGGACAGAGCCGAGCATGGGGGACTCATGATTGATAAATTCAGACGAATGCCCGCTGAACGAATGAGTAGAACATCAATCAAAACAAAATCCTCTATTACTTCCCTCAATCAATAGCTTCAAAAAGTCAATCTAAATACCCCGACCTTACCAAAATTTGCCAAAGCCGGCCCAACATCAACTCAACTATATATCATTCTCAAGCCTAAACAGTACGAAACCCAAATAACCTCAAACAATTTACAAACATACTAACCAAACAACAGTCCAATCTCCATATAACTCCAACAACATCTATCTTTCCACAAAACAAGACCAACAAACCAACCCCAAAAATGGCATACACAACCCTCTACGAAGTCCCCCCCACCTACACCACCACCTACACCACCATCACCGCCAACCCCCAACAACAACCACCACCATCCTACCAAGCGCACCTCTCCTCATCCAAACCCTCCAGCACAACCACCACCAAATCCGTCTCCTCCTCATCCTCCGTCTCCTCCTGGTACCAGCGCATGAAGCTCGAGAACGAGATCCGCCGCGCGAATGAGATCCGCTACGTGACGCCCGCGGAGGCCGAGCAGATCACAGGGTACGGCAGCAGCTCCAGCATGTGGTGTCCGAAGTCGAGGGGCCAGCAGAAGAATATTTATGCGGGGTCGATGCGGTCGAGGGAGGAGTTGAGGGTGAGGTATGATTTGGCGTGAGGGGAGGAGAAGGCGAGGGAATGAGGAATTTGATACCACAAAAGTTTTTTTATTGGGGAGGGTGACGGGCGAGGTTTGGACTGAAGAACTAATTTATGGCTGTTTTAACTACAAGCATGCGAGAAGTTGGAAAAGGCTGCAAGAAGCGGCTGATGTTTTGTAATACCCTCAAATTCGACTTATTCATGTATTGTTATTAGCGTTCACGAAGAATTGACTTTTGTAACATTGAAAAAGCTCGGCCTCATTTGTGAACATTCGTCTGTTGTTCTAATTTTCCTTGTATTCGTAAAAGCTGCAATTTCAATTTCAACCTCATGTGACTTCGACGTGGACCGTCCCTATTGGAAACAGAGGCCATGTCGTGGATAAGATATAAAAGGAAAAGAAAAACCGGGGTTCAAAGGGCTTCAATCCAGAGAACCAGAAATGAAATATTACGTAGTGAAGAATACACAATCAAAGCCATTCCCCCAACGAAAGAATGACCACACTTTTCTGCTCAAACTCTCACCATACCCACCTTCAGATCGATGCTTTCAAATCCATCCCAACACGACAATCGGCTTCCCATCCGCACCTAAATCCTGCGGACTGCCCGCCGATCCACCAGCTTCCTTCCAAGCATCTTCGTTCAATTCCCTAAGCCTCTTCACGAACGCTTGGAATTGAGTCGCTTGGTACTTGCCCCTCCACTCATTGGGAACCCTGACGTCGAAACCATCGACGACCACCTCCTCGCCCAGCGGCCGCGTCCACCAGCGTATGCCATCCGGGGAAGCCGTGTTTGGCGTATCCGGACCGAGAGGTCGCAGGTCCGCTCGCTCAGTATGTCCCTCACCGAAGAGCGAGAACAGAGTCAAAGCAAAGGCGGTAGCGGGATGTCGCTCGTCGAAAAGGTTTGGCTGTCTGTTGTTGCCGAAGGCTGGCAGCGAGAGTGAATCATTGCGATCCGGGCCAATGTCGCCGAAATGGGGGCCGAAGGGTTCGGGATCGCTACCAGGCTTGCCGTAGTCGAAGTTTCCGCCGACGGCTGTGGGATCTGCGGCTTTGACGGAGAGGAGAACGCGTTTGCCTAGGCGTTGGCAAGCCTGAACTTGCTCACCCAAAGCGGTGCAGTTCAGCAGGCCTGGCGCACGGATTGCCTGTGAGGAGTTGGTGACTGGCGGGATGCATCCTGGGAAGGGATTGAGGGCTGGATAGGCGTTCGGTCCATAGAATGTCGTCAAGAGAGGTAGGGTGACGGTCTTTATCTTGGGCTCGGAGCAGACGGACAAGAGAGAACGGCGTTCGCCAGGGAGGAATGTGATCGTGTTGTTTCGTGCCGGCGCTGTGGCATTCAGCCCAACTGTGCTATTTGATTCAATGGAAGCAGAGGTAGGAAGTGGGCGAATGGTATGCGTGATGAAGCGCGTGCTCGTTTGTTTGATCGTGATCGTCGTTGCTAGTGAACCGAGTAAGGTTGGAACTGCAATGGCTGTAGTGGCATTCTTTCTAGGACGTGACACGGGGTATGGCACGATCTCGATATGATAGTCCGGAACCCGACTTGCTGTGGGCGAAGGAAGGGTAAAGATTACAGTTACCTCATCCTCGGGGACCCCCTCTTCCACAGCAGAAGAAGTTACTACTTCGAACGTTGAAAACGCAACGCTTTCAGTGACCGTCGGTAGCGTTAGGGGTTCGAGAGTCGTCACAGCTATAGAAGGCGAAGAAGTCTCAGGAATCGAAATCTCCGTAGGCACCGATGCAGCTGAAAGTGTCCGACTCAGTGGTGTTATAGGAGACCGTGAAGGCCTTGTAAATGGTCTGGTACCAAAAATGAAAGTGGGCCTAGGAGTTGGGGTCGTTGACTTGACACTCGCATTGACCTGTGGTTGAGGAATAGAAATGTTAGACGCCTCTAAGGGTGCAGATGCAGAGATTGATTGATTTAGCTGTGCGGATACCGAAATAGCAGGGGTAATGGTAGGTTGGGCAACTCCGCTGATGTTCGCTACAGTGACGTTGGCGGATTCAACCGAGAAAGGAGGCAAGTCGTCAATGATCGTGGGGAAAGCTTCAAGATCGGTGATACTCGGTTCGGAGACTGTCACATTCGGCGGCTCTGCTAAACTTGTCGAGAATGCGTCTACACTGGTCACGTTCGGTGTGGCAGTAGTGACATTTAGTGTTTCTATAGAGACTTCCGGCAGATCAGTGATGGTAGAGAACTCCTCGAGATCGGTGATGTTTGGCTCGCTGATGGTAACGTTTGGTACTTCCGCTGATATCGTTGGAAAATCGACGATCGTAGGAAATGCTTCCAAGCTAGTAGCGTTTGCAATAGTGGCAGTGGCATTTAAACTCTCCGTCGCAGGCGTTGGAAACCCACTGACACTAGTCGGTAACGCTTCAAGAGTCAGACTTAGTTCTAGACTATCGATCGTCGTTTCCTGTGGAAGGTCATCTATAATGGTAGGAAAGACCTCAAGGTCAGTAATACTGGGTTCCGGCACATCGGCGGCGATCGAGGTGGTATCGGCTGGAAGCGCTGCGTCACTAAGACTGGGTTGTGTAGCATTGAAAAAATTCGGAATGACCAAAATTGCGGTAGGGAGAGGGTCAGGGATGGTCAAAATGAGAGTTTCCACGTCGTTGGCCACGAGAGCGGCCGAGACTGACGTCGCAGAAGGTTCTGCAACCGAGCTGCCAGGGATCGTGGCCACTGGACCATCGAATAGCTCGGTGGTCGTTGTGATTGGCAGACCAAACTCATCAAGAATATCTTGTGAGACGCCAGTCGATTCTGGGAAGTCAACGGCTGTGGTCTCGATTGGGAATGGGAAAGGCAAGATATGGAAATCACCATCGGTCTCCACAGGAAGTTCACCTGTAACGCTGGGAGCATCTTCAACGGCGGTAGTCTCAATGGGGAAAGGGAAAGGCAGAATATGGAATTCCCCGTCTGTCTCCAAGGGAAGTTCCTCTGTGATGCTAGAACCATCTTCAACGGCTGTAGTCTCGATCGGGAATGGAAATGGGAGAATGTGGAAATCACCGTCAGTCTCTACTGGAAGTTCCTCTGTAACACTCGGGGCGTCTTGAACGGCCGTAGTCTCGATAGGGAAAGGGAACGGCAAGATGTGGAACTCCCCGTCCGTTTCTGAAGGGAGTTCCTCTGTGATGCTAGGGACGGTTTCAACGATGGTAGGCTCAACGGGGAGATCAGCGTCGACTGTTGCGAAAACGTCCGCCTGGGCTGTCGCGGATGCGATGACTGATGCATTAACGATCGGTGAGGCGATTGATGATGCGCCTGGCGTCGGAATCGACGCGAAAATGTCGATGCTCGATGGTTCGGGCACCTCAATGCTGGGTGTCTCTAACACAGGTGCCGACACTTCAACGCTTGATGGTTCTGATGTAGAAAGCGATACTTCGATACTTGAAATAGTAGGGCTTTCGATAGAGGCAGCTGAAACACCCGGTGCCTCAATGGAGGTGGGCGAAGGAAGGGGCTCAGAAATCGCAACACTCGAAGAAACTGGATTCTCAAGAGACACAGATGAGGGAGCCGGAACTTCGACAGACACAGATGAGGGAGTCGGAACTTCGACAGACTCCGACGAGGGAGCTGGATTCTCAACGGAGATAGATGACGGGACCGGATTTTCAATCGATGTCGACGAAGGTACCGGATTTTCGATCGATACACTCGAAGGAAGTGGATTTTCGATAGAGATTGACGACGGAACTGGGTTCTCGATAGAGATGGACGAAGGAGCGACATTCTCGACCGAAACTGAAGAAGGCACCGGGTTTTCGATAGAGACAGATGAAGGAACAGGGTTCTCGATCGAAATCGACGAAGGGACTGGATTCTCCACAGACACTGACGAAGGAACTGGGTTTTCAATAGAGACAGATGATGGCACCGGATTCTCTACAGATACAGACGATGGAGCCGGGTTCTCGATAGAAATAGACGAAGGCACTGGACTTTCGATAGAAGCCGATGCCGAGAGAGCCTCAGAAATCGATACACTCGACGGAGCCGGATCTGATACAGATCCATCTGCAACAGACGCGCTCTGCACCGCAATGCTTGGACTCGACTGACTGGACACTGAGAAGCTTGGAAAGGCCAGGCTTGAGATCGACGCACTGGAAAGCGATAGGCTGCTGCTCGTCGGCGGCGATACCGAGACTGATGATGGGACCGGGTTCGATATCGACGTTGATGATGGTACTGGATTTGACACTGACACCGATGAAGGGGCAGGATTTGATATCGACGTGGACGAGGGGGCCGGATTAGACACCGAGACTCTCGAAGGCACAGGATTCGCTACCGAGATGGAAGATGAGACGGAACTTAATCTTAAAGTGCTTGATAGGCTCGGCTTCGCAATGGATGAGCTCACAGCGATGACTTTCGATTTCGACGACGAGGTCCTGGGTCTTAGTGCTGCTACCCCCTGAGCAGATGTCGATGGAATCGTGATGGAAACGCTGGAAGCCTGAGCGCGTCCGGGAGTGGTACCGGGTGCCAACTTGCCGACGAGATATTTGACGACATCTTCAGCGTCGTAGTCGCTTAGGAATGCGCCGAGATCTGTGAAGAAGTTGCTGAGGTTTGGTTTTTGGATTGCGGAGGATGAGTCCGGAATTTTGGCGTCGGTCACCACCTGCGCTCTGGCATTGATGACGCCGGGGTCCTGGTTATTGGAAGAAATGACAGCGGCAGAGACAGAGTTGCTGGCTAGAAGAATGGAAAGCAGTAAGCTAGTCGCAGCGTTCTGGCACGCTGGAGCCATGATGGGCGGTAAAGACTGGACGATGTCGTTGTTGAAAATGTCTGAAGTTGAAGTTGAAGGGGCATCGCAACTGACTTTTAGATGTGGTTTTGTGGTTATTCAAGCAAGGGCAATGTGATGGCCATTTGGAGCCATGCCCAAGGGAGAGAATGTGGATGATGCAAGCCCGACAGCTTTTAGAACCCGGAATCGAGTTCCGCTCTAAACAAACGGTAGAAAATCGGAAACCATCGCTAGAGCAACTTTTCAGGCTGTCGGGATGCTTCTCGATTATTCGTTGGCTGAAACTTCGTCAATGCGGGCCATGATGTTTTTCATTCCTGCGGTTTGAGAAAAGGCCTGGTCTGGTCAAGACATTCCGCCGAATCACTGGTGGCACATGTTTACATACCACATATGCATAACAAGACGGGAGAAGATCCGTTGGGGATCACTTCAGAAGGGGACTGATTTATCTCACTCTGGGCAAGTCAATGGTCTAGATGGAGAGATAATTCAATGCTGGAAAATTGGTCCCTTGTGTGTAGCTTCTGAAATCGGTGAAAAAGGAGGGGCGACGCTCCAGACTTCCATTTTCAAAAACTCCTTTAATCTTCGAGTGCTTCGTCTTGTAGCAAGTTTCCCTTGCCAGCTGGATAGGGTTACTCTATGCTCAGTCAATTAAATTTCATAGATCGTACTCAGTGTAGCTGCCGATGTCAGTCACGAGATGACCAATTTGGGAATCTTGTATTCCAGTCTTGTGCCACCCAGTTGCATAGTCAAAGGAGGCACATAAGGGATGGGAATCCTTAATCAAGATCAGCCATGCTTGCTTCCGCGTCACGTTAGAATCGAATGAGAGCTTGAATCGTCCATTGGATATACGTAGTACAGCAACGGTAAGTACCGCTGCAAGAACGTCCGAATGCGATACTGCCTTCGTACGTCCACCCACTATCATGGAAACGCTGCTGCTCATTTGGAAAGAAAACCACCCGAACGCCTGTTCATCCCATCCCATTGTCCGAAGTTGGTGAGTTGCACACTGTTCGTGTGAACATTAAGTCGCCGCTGCATTAGAAGCTTGCCCATCGTTGTGAAGGACAGTAGACGACCAATTCATAGCGCCTCTTACCAGCTGCTAGTAGTGGTCTCCTCGTTGCCGGTGGACTCGCCCCAGGAAGCAGTTGCAGCGGCGTCTTCGCCTGCATCCGCCCAGCTGCCGTTGGCATCGCCGCTGACGCCGCCGGTATCAGTGCCAGCCCAGTCACCAGAGACGGCGCCAGTGTCGTTGTCGAAACCTCCGAAACCAGTCTGCTCCTTGATAGGCTCGGGGCAACGCTTGACAGTATGACCCACTGTCGCTATGTTAGTCACTGAAAGTTATGTACCTTTCAAGGAAAGTTCTTACTGTTCTGGCAGTCTGGAAGATAGGTCAGTAAACAAGATTAGACAATAGGTTGTTTATGGGAAACAACTCACTGTTGCACTTGACACGAGACCAGTCCTTGGGCTGATCGCACTCCTTGCTCATGTGTCCGACTAGACGAGTCAGTATATACCTGGCAGTTGGGATACAATACGCGTACTGGCATCGCAGTTGCGGCACTTCATAACGCGCTCGTTGGTGCAATCGGACTTGTTGTGGCTAACAAATTGATTAGAATGTTATCATATACCCGTTGAGACTCACTTACCCCGGCTGCTGGCAGTTGTGGCAAAGACGACCGCCGCCTCCACCACCTTGAGCCTCATTGGGGCAGTCCACCTTGCTGTGGCCAGTCTGGCCACCTAGATATGTTGTTTAGTCACTGGCCAGCGTAGTCTCGAAAGACGCGCGGCAACTTACACTTGAAGCAAGCACGATCAGGGCGTCCCTGGGGTGGATTGGGACAGTCCGCCTTGCGGTGACTGATCCGTTAGGCAAAGCTTCACTGATATGGGCAGAGGATGCAAACTTACCCAGTCTCTCCACAGTTGAAGCAACCGCGCTGACCTCCCTGCTTGGGACAATCGCGCTTCATGTGGCCGTCTTCGCCACAGAGGTAGCAGCCTCCAGCACCTCCTTCGATAGCGCCGCGCTGGGCGTGATAACCAGCGGTGGCATCATCTCCGAAGCTGTCACCTACAGTGCCCCATCCGCCATCATTAGAGAAGCCGTTGTCCGTGGCGACATTGCCGGCATCATCAGCGATGGGAGCTTGGGCAGGCTGGAGATTCTCCTTCACTTTCTCCTCGGCCTGACGATGCTTCTTGGAGTTCTTGTGCGCCAACCAGTCCTTGGTCTTGATGACGCGATCACAGACCTCGCAGGTCGTGTTGAGGGCCTGAACCTCCTTGGGCTTGGGGTAAGGGTTGGAGGGCATGCCCGCGATGTAACCCATGTTGACAGGACGACCCATGATTGATGACGATGATGAGGAGAGTCGCAGGGGAAAATTTGAAGTGAGGATGGGATTGGAAGTTGTGGGGGAAAGATGGCAGCTCAAGTGATGAGTTAGGTCTCGGTGGTCGCGCGGATTGGAGTAATCAAAGACGCGGAACTTACTGTGGATGGAATGAATCGCGTGTATGTATGAGTTACCACACAATTGACTTGTTACGCGCGAGGCTCAGTAGACTATCGCGTTGATCGGGTGGAAGTCTCAACGAAGGAGAGAAAGGATAAGCAGTGAGCAGGTTGTAGAGAGGGAGGTGGTGTGGTTGGTTGGCGGAGCGGGGCACGAAGGCTTTTGAGGCGGAAGGTAAAGGTAGGAGCGGGGAGTGAAGGAGACAAAGTAGAAAAATTCTTGTAGTGAAAGTGAGAGAGAGAGATGGAAAGAGAGTTAGTGAGTGAGAGCACAATAAACAAGTATTGTCGCGTGTAATCGGGCGGGTTGTGCGGATGCAGAGGCGCGTCGGGTTGTTGCAGTTCACCATGCAGTTCACCGGTTGATCTGCGCGCCGAGATTTATGACGGAGAGGCAGACGAGTTATAACTCCAGATACGTCACGGTAAGGTATAATGAGGTATGGTATGTTGTCATCAACGCAGTGTTGAGTGAGTGAAGCCTACGATGTTTACAGGCATGAGCGGCATCCAAGACGAATAGTAGTTTGATGGGGAGACCCCGATCATGGAGATTACCAGACTGAGTTACCAAAGTGCTATTCTTATGCAAGTGGCTGTAAATCTCTAGGTTATATCATCAATATTTACAGTCTAGATGCTGTTTCCTCCTCTTCTTCTCTCTTCACTGTGAATCCAAATTCTAGATATACGACTACCCACTACGAGCCTCCAAGCAGAGATTCCTCACCTCCGACCTCTTCATCTTCCTCTACCTGCCCTACCTCCTTCACTGGCGGGTTCCATCCCGTGCCAGCTTGCACAAAGACCACCACCACGGCAAGACCCACTCCGCTATAGAACAGTGTTCGCAGAGCATCTTCATACCCATGCGTTGCGACCTGTCTCTCGGCACCGTCTAACAAACGAACCAATGCTGGGCTACCCAATAGTCTGCGGACAAGGTCACCGCGATGATTCAATCCAGCGTCCTTGAATCCTTCCACGAGGCTTTTCTGTAGGACGCGGCCAAACAGTCCGCCGCCAATCGCTGCGCCGAAACTACCAGCGAAGCCGCGGAATGTTGCGAGGAGGGACAGAACAACGGGATGCACGTCCGGAACGGTGAGGTGGAGGAGGTGGACGAGTGCATAGTTGAGCGATGCGCCGGTGACAAGGCCATTCAAGAAAACCATGATAATATACAAGGCAGACGAACTCTGTGCGGTGCTGAGAAAGCCGATGACGAAGAGGGTGATGGGAAAGCTGGGGCAGCGGAATTAGACAGTTCCCAAGGTACATATAAACATCGATGGCAGTCACTTACAGAGACATTGAGATCAATGTATGACCGTAGAAACTTCCATCTCGGCGGATGTGGAAGTATCCAGCCAGAAGGCCACCACTGGCGAACCCAGCATTTGTCGGGATGAGGATAGACCCAGCGACTGCGGGCTTCCACCCTCGCACAGCAAGAGCATACACTGGGGAATAGAATAAGACGCACCACCTGGCCATCATGAAACCAACGGTAGCTAAACAAGTCAAAAGAGTGCCACGAGACTTGAAGATAGTGATTGGGATAACAGGATCACGCGCGACGTATACTTCGTTAAGGATGAAGACCGGAAGAGCAAAGGCAGACAAAATCAAAGGCGTGGCGAGGATGCGAGGACCGGACAAGCCGAGAAGGAAAAGCGTGATAGTGATAATCAGAAGTAAACACCCTGAATAGTCGATGCGGGCAAGTTTCTGGCGAAGTGTGAGGCCGCTGTAGGAGTTCCCTTTTGACTTGTAGCCTGCGGGAATCCCTAAGAGTAGACCTATGCCTCCGATAAAGGCGAGCGGCGCCTGCAGGCCAAAGACGGGTTTCTTGCAGTACGTGTCAGTACAAGACTATTCCTGGACGACATCTTTCAAACTTAAGTCACTCACCCATCCAATAACTGGTTCCAGTGCACCAGCAATGACGGCTCCCAGAGACACGCCGACGGTCATTCCGGTGTTGACCAGGCCCAGGAAAAGACCTCTTCTCTTCGGCCCGGCCATCTGGATGGCAATGATGCTTGCAACGACGAGCATCCCCGCCGCGCCAGCTCCTGTCACGATGCGACCCGCGATGAACATCTCAAATGAGACAGAAGTGGCAGTGATGATGGTTCCAATGCAGATGACGATATCGGACACGAACATGACCATGCGAGGGCTGAAGACTTGAGACAATCGTCCCATTAACGGAGCAAGAGAAGACATTGCGATGAGATAAGATGATGTGAACCAACTTGCTTTCTCGAAGGCATCCAGGTCAGCCGCGATTGCGGATTGTGTAGTTGTTAGAATAGAGATGTTGGTTGCTAGGGTGTTTTACGTCAACGTAGTGCTCATATGTACAGGCTGTATATATCACCAAGATAATGTGTGGGTGTTTGGTGGACTCCGGGTAGTATCATGACGGATTGCTAGATTCGTCCGAGAAGGGTACGGGACGTATAAGAGCAAATAGATATCATACCTTGAAGGAAGATGAGCAAGCCAACAGATGAGATGATGACAGCACCTCTGGCGCGAGATATTGGAGGCGCAGCCTCAGTATCATTGCTATCATCACCAGCACGGGATATCTCATTAGGTGGGAGAGAAGATGAAGCTGGCGACTTTGATGCCGAGGAGGTGGTCACGGACGAGTCGTCCTGGTGAAGAAGTGGAGTGCGTTCCGCCGAGCTGCTGCTCGTAGGATGTGCCATTACTTCCTACTTTCTTTCTATAGGGCCTTATGATATTAATACTTCTAATTTCTGATACAAATTGAACATGATAGAAAGGTGTATAAAGTATGAAGATGTATCTGAGATGGAGAGTAAGTAAAGTAGAGACGTCACTCATGTTTGATGACAAATGGAAGGGTGGGACTGATCTGACTGTACCTCGTATGGATCAACTAGGACGAATATGTACGGAGTTGTATAGCATTCATTGTTGAATATAGCTCTACCAGTATCCCGGATTGATCAATTGAGAACTATTGATGTTTAACGTTATAAGTAAAAGGTCATGGATGCACTTGTGTATTCTGTTTTCTGGTTGTCATAGAAGATGAGATGAGATGGGAGGAAGATGTCTAGTAAGGCGGGCTCTGATTGGCTGGGGATTGATAAGGAGGGATAAGGGACCAGGGCCAGGGCTATGATGCCGCCCGAGAGCTTCAGAACAACAAGCTGGCATCTTCTTAGTTTACCCATTTAGTATTACTCGCACTACAACTACGCCTCACAACACCTCATTCAGCTCTCGAGGCTTTATCTTGAACCTTCTTTTCCCTCCTCTCTACCCTCTAGAGGGATGTCGCAATGATTCTAGACGTCTCTTCCCACTCTCTCCAGTCCTCACAATGAAGCCACGGTTACCGCGCCCGCAGCTCGTGCCACTCTTCTTCGGTACTGATCACCGCCAACACCACCACCTTTTGCGTCAATTGTACATATAACTGACAGGAAATCCTCACCAGTGATCTTATCCTTTCTCCTCTGCCTCTCGCTGGCTGAAGTCCCCGAAAATGATCCTCGATTACATGCGCAAACGCCGTTGAAACAAGAACCCCCGCCACCGGGCAGCTGGGGAGCAAAGATCCCCAAAGATGGAGAAACAGGTGCATCTTCCTTCGAGGAAGCCTCCCAACTTCTACGGAAGATCCGCCCAGCTTCTGCGCCGTGGTACGACTTTGACAAGAAGAATGGCATATTCGGTGCCACTGCCTACTATGCCAAAGAGCTCTTTTTCCTCCTCTTCATGAACGGTCCCCCGCAACCACAGCTTCTGACCTCCAGCAACGAACCCAAGAAGCTTAGTCCGACCCTCGAAAAAGCGGTTAAACTGTTGGAAGAATCGGCCGCGGCGAGAAACCCGGATGCCCTGTTTGTGCTCGCCGAGTTGAACTTCTGGGGAAATCATACACATCCCAGGAATTACCAGGCGGCGTTCAAGCGATACCACGAGCTCGCGATGCTGAACGGCAACGCTTCCGCCCAACACATGGTCGGCTTCATGTACGCGACAGGAATTGGAGGTGCTGTGCCGCAAGATCAGGCAAAGGCAATGATGTATCACATGCTGGCGGCCGAGGGAGGAGATATCCGATCGGAAATGACAATGGCATACCGATATTCGTCAGGAATAGCTACACCCAGAAACTGCGAGGAATCTGTTTATTACTACAAGAGCGCGGCGGACAAAGCCATGGCATACATGAGATCCGGACCGCCGGGCGGACATTCGATGCTCAAAGAGGCGTACAGGATCGCAGACGACGAAGGCGGGGTCTACGGCGAAGGAGCAAGTGTTGCCAGTTCGGGTCCCAACGCCAAACAGGGCGGCGTTCACTCGGATACGTTTTCTTCCTTGGAAGATGTATTCGAATACATGGATCTGCAGGCTAGGAAAGGCGATCCACGGGCGAGCTTTAATTTGGCCAAGCTGAACTACGATGGGGCTCGGAATTTCAAGCGTGATCTCCAAGCTGCTAAGAAGCGGTTTCTCGATCTCGCTCGCATGTACTGGCCCAAGGAGGGCAAGGCGAAACAAAACGTCTCTCCCGTGACTGAGAAGCTCGCTGCGAAAGCTGCTGGCTACCTCGGTCGCATGTTCTCCCGCGGCGAGGGAATGCCTCAAAGCTTCAGCATCGCCCACACATGGTTCAAACGGGGAGTGGAACTCGGAGACGCGCTCTCGCAATACTCGCTCGGCTTGCTATATCTTGAAGGACTGGGCGTAGAGCAAGATGCGGTTAAGGCTGCAAATTACTTTGGCGCTGCGGCAGACCAGGATTTCCCCGCCGCCCAAGTTAGGATGGGTGCTCTGTTCTTGGATCAAGGAGACATCCCGACAGCACTCGAATATTTCGGCTTAGCGGCACGACATGGACACATGGAGGCTTATTATTATCTGGCAGAGATGACACACAACGGTGTGGGCAAAGACAAGTCGTGTGCAGTGGCATCCGCGTATTACAAGATCGTCGCGGAGAATGCCGAGGTCGTGTCGACCGCATTCCCGGAAGCCAACGACGCCTATGCTGAAGGAGACCTCGAGACCGCACTTGTGGGCTACATGATGGCAGCCGAGCAAGGTTTCGAGATCGGACAGGCGAATGTTGCATACCTTCTGGACCAAGCCAAGCCCCGCTTCACACTCAATTCACTCATTCCCTTTTTGCAAAAGAAAGCCACGTTAGCCGGCGATGCTTTCCTGGCACTGATATACTGGACAAGATCGGCGGAGCAGAAGAACATTGACTCGATGGTCAAGCTGGGCGACTACTACCTCAACGGCCTCGGTACTAAAGCTGATGCCGAAAAGGCTGCAGCTTGTTATCAGGCCGCAGCTGATAGTTTGGTGAGCGCGCAGGCGATGTGGAACCTAGGCTGGATGCATGAGAATGGCATCGGCATCGAACAGGATTTCCACCTCGCGAAGAGAAACTATGATCTAGCTCTGGAGACGAATCCTCGAGAAGCGCACGTCCCCGTTCTTTTGGCGCTGTACAAGCTTCGTTTTAGGAGTTGGTGGAACACCATTACGAATGGAGACATCAAATCCATCCAGGAGGAGCCAGGTATTTTCAATGTCCCAACGATGCTTCTAGCACGTACTAATGATATATAGTCGAAAAGAAAGAGTGGTCGCTGTCGGAGTGGCTGAATGCCTTCCTCGAGGCCGAGATTGCAGGCTGGGAATATGAACAGGACGACTACGAAGGTGGCCATATGCCCGGCGGTGACTACGATGAGGCACTTGACGAGATTGATTCCGAGCTCATCGATTCTCTAGTCATTCTTGGCCTCACTGGCGCGCTTGTGGTGTTACTCTGGTATCGTGTATACCGACAGAGGCGGCGAGAGCAAGAATTGAGACAACAAGCCGATCAACTTCGACCACAACAAGGCCATGGTGGACAAGCAGCCGCCCAACCACAGAACCCTTTCCAGCCTCAAGATCTCGCGAACTGGGCGGCTGGTGGCCTAGGACTGTGACGATGAATAGAGAAACTAAGCTGAGATGCTGTATACCACCACTATTGTGTACGTTTCAGGGAGAACCTCTTTTTTCTTTTATGTTGCATTGAAGACGGCGTTCACGATGGCATGATAAGCGTTTTCAAGCAGATGAGTCGAGCCGAAAAAATATCTCAGGAAGGTGAAAGGTCTTTCGATCCCCTCTATAGGATATTTGTTGTCTATGCCCACCACCACCACTTGATTTGTATGTACACGTATGATTTGTGTGTAAATGATACCTCTCTGTTTCCTTCTTCCCGAGGCTGCTGCTCCTCTCCGTATGTACGTTCTCTAATCTGCTAATCTCCGAATCCTTCTCGTCTCACCATCTGGCCTGTACTGTGCCACATTCTGGTTACACATACTGCCCGCCCGACAGCCTCCACTCAAGATGTTGAAGCAGTCTTTAAGAGGTGGGTCAAAACAGCTAACTACTCAGCACACAAGCTTGCCATTGACTTCATTCAATGTCGCAATCCACAAACATCACGCAATCATCTTAACCCAACGAAAATAAAAATAAAGAAGAAATAAACAAACAAATTACCGCCTCGCCCACCACAGCGATGTGTCCAACTCGGCGCCTTCTCCGGCTGTTCACCCCAACCCCAAGATCTACACGTGTGATGACACCTCAGCGAATCCTCCCAACGACAACAACGACATGACTCCCCCCGTTCCCACACATACATCACAATGTCTTTTTTTCCCCGAGTATCAATTTTGTACTGCCTGACCTCTCCACATTCAGCTTATATCAGTCCCCGACCTCCTGACCCTTGAATACTCTCTCTCCCCTTTCCCACAATTTCTCCTCCCATCGCATCCCAACTGGTCTTGGGGGCTGTGAAGTATATATATACCTGAGGTGTATATCTAGAGTATACAGGACCCAACCCAGCCCAGCACTACCCCAGGACAAGGGTTATAGCAAGAGAAAGAGCAAGAGCGAGGCACTGCAATACAGAAAGAAAAGACAAAAGCCGCCACGATGTCCGCGCGACAAAAGGTCCTCACGCACTTCGACTCGCAGCGCGCCATGACCAACAAGCTCGCGAAGCTCGACCGAAAGACCAGCACATCGCCCTCAGAAACATACCTCGACTGGGACGATGCAGAGCTCGAAGTCGCCCTGAAGCGCGGTCTCGCGTACACGATCCGCAGCTCCAAATACCCACGGTAACACCCCCTTCCTCCCTCTCCCCAACCTCCCAGAATCTAATGACTACCAGCACATTGAAGAACCCAGCCCGCATAACCCTAACCCTCAACTCAACGCACACCTGGTCCCTCCACAAAGTCCTCCTCACAACCCTCACCAAAACCCTCGCGGCGCCCCTCCTCTCAAACCCCCACCTCCACCACCTCGACATCTCCGCCATCGCCCCCATCTCCAACCCCTCAGCCTGGACCATCTTCCTAACCTGGCTCTACACCTTCGACAAGTCGCCTCTGCAAGACTACACCCCCCTCCGCGACCCCAGCTGGCACACCACCTCCATAAAAGACGCCGCGTTCCTCTCCTCCTTCCTCGGCGCCCCCAAATTCGAAAAATACCTCCTCCGCATCATCTACAAGGAGATCTGGGACTCCACGACGCCCTCGCTGCTCGACCCACACCCCCAGCCTATCTGGTCGAAGAGCGACCTCCGGCATCTCGGGCAGTGCATGGGGAAAACGACGGGCCTGTGGCATTTTCTCAAGGCGTATCATCGCTGGGACGATGCGGGACGGCCGGGCCATCTGGATCCGTACACGTGGCGCGTGGAGCATTGGTATGCGATTTGTGGGACGACGTTAAATTGGGGGTGTTTTCATGCGATGAATGAGAGTGGGTGGGGGGGCGTGTGGGAGAGGCAGAGGGGAAGGTGGGGGAGTGAGGTCAAGGTCGTGAAGGGGGTGAAAGGGGAGGGTGAGGAGGAGAACTGGTTGGATGAGGTGGTGTATGATGACCCGGCTGAGGGGGACTGCTTTTGGGGGAATGATCTTAGTAAGGATATGGGGTTGGGAGTTGGGGTCGAGGAGCTTTATGTGGATGGGTTTTATGATGAGGATGTTGGGGGATTTGAGGAGGAGGAGGAAGAGGAGGTGGAGAATGGGTGGGAGGACGATTCGACGCCGTTGCTTGGATTTGATGATGCGGATGAGGGGGCCTGGGGCATCGTGGATGAGATTGAGGAGGTTGATTATATGGTTTGATGTTTGTATATGTGTATGGCAGGGCCATCTATTCATTTGTAGGGTAACATAGGACAGGATGGGACATTTAGGAGTTCATATTTGAGACCAGAATTTAGGATTATAACTTTTATTCAGTTGTTATGTTGCTACTATTACAATGCCTTCGGGTATGAACTATTCAAACAAGAGGTCGTAGGTGGCTGTTGTCCAATTCTCTCTCGAAGTCCGTAACCTACGTCAACCCTGTTGAACGTGGTTAACGAACTTTCACCAGACTTGCCATCCACGTCCTGATACTGCCAGAGGGTACAGAGGCCACTCAACCATGCTCATAGCATCTCCTGAACATCTTCCACCGATTGTCCGGCCCCAGTGGTACCCCTCACCCCTAGTTATTCATCTTCAGCTTCTCATACTCCGCAATCTCCCGCTTGGTTGGCCGAGAAACAGGATTCGTCATGCCGTCTCCATACCGCAGTGGGTCCTGTCCAACACGCCTGACGAGATGGAACCTGTGGACTGCGTTCGAGGGATTGACGATCTGGTACCCGACGACGTCGTACAGCCCATCGTACCTATACCCATGTGTAGGCCTGTAAGGGTTTTCCGGACCCAACTTGGAGGAACGTATGACGCGGACTGGGTTCTTGAACCTGACGGACTCGACTAGACGGTTGGTGTTCTCTGAGGCGATTTCGTCTTTGCCATCCGTCCCCATGTAGAAGAGCTCGTAGCCCTGATCGTTGTCCTTGTACTTGCCTGATACGACGATGGAGTAGGCGCCCTTATCCTTCGCACCATAGATGCCTAGGCCGTTAGTTGAAGCTTACATTGTGTCAACCCGAACGTTATGCTTACCTCCTTGCGCGGATCCATGCGCGCCATCTCGAACAAGACACAACTGGTTGGGCCACCACTGTCCATTCACCAAGGTATTATCCCCGAAGACGCGAGCATTGGTTGGATGCTCTTTCTTCCAGTCTCTGTTCAATTTGTATGATGTAGCGCTCGCATTCGGTCGATTGATGCCGCGGAGAAGGTCAGTGTCAAAGATCCTCAAAGACCACCGCAGGCACAACTGGAATGCATCGGCTTGTAGATACCAAGGAAAGTGGCACATGGGAGCCTTGAAGATTCTGCAAAGGCCAGTGTCCCCCAGGATGAAGGTCTGGACAAGCATGACTTCGTTGATGGGAATGAACTCAGCTTTGTGCACTAGCTCAGTCAGGATCCCGTATACTCGATCACGCTCCCCAGGGTTAGTTGAGCGTTCACAAACGCCAATGAATTCTTTCAGGCTTGACAAGGTCTTCCGGGAGTGATCAAGTTCATTCTGAAGACGCCCCCCTCGGCGTGTTCTCTTCACACCTCTGAACTCTTCTAGCCACTGTGGCGCGACGTATGTGTCTAGAGTGACGGCAGCCGGAGCAATTTCAACGTCAGATGTAGTCTTCTGCTGGCTGGTGTCATCTGTGAGCATATCCTGCCGCGTGTCTGGGCGTGCCTTCCTCTTTTGAGACAGCTCAACGCCTTTATTTCCATCTGGGAAATTGAATTCGACGCTCAAAGGTGAGGGCGGCAGAGTACGTCCGAATGTTGGACTACCACTGGGCAGCATATTGGCTACCTCGGCTCTGAAGCTCTTTCCAGTCTCCATCATCTGCAGTGGGGCAATACCCGTGGCGAACTTGTTCTGCGCGGGCGATCCGGGGGCGGATGATATACCGTGAAACCCAGGACTCATCTCGCCGATCGAGCTGGGTCTACGCAACTTGGGGGAGATGCCGCCACGCCTAGCAAATACTCGTGTAGTCTCTCGGGGAGGTGTTACTTGCTTCTTCTCAGGCTGCTGCTGTCGCTGGTGGGGCTGGAATTCGTTCGAGGCATTAGCACGCTTATTCCTAGACGTATACTTCTGCTGCTGCTCAGCGTCCCAGATACGTTGGCACTCCTCGAACACCTGGGCTTTCATTGCGGCATACTCCTCATTGGCGTTGGGAAAGCGCAGGTCTCGCTCTCTGAACATGGCTTGCAAGATAGTTTCCTTAGGTTTCTCTGGTGAAGTAAGATGGGTAGGGGTGGTAGGTGAGGGCATGGAGTAGGGCGTTGAAGGTGAGTGGGACGGCATGGCTAGGTGGGTATCAGGTTAGCAGAGAGAGGGTGAAGGGTGAAGGTAATGGCAAGACTGTGGGCAAATAGCTTAGAAAGCTTGTATAGCTGCTTTCGCTGTGAGAGCCTGTAGTGTCCCCTTCAGGGCGTTTTGAGTGAGTCTCAACTTTACTTGGTCAGTTGCAGAAGGGGCGTAGGAGAGGAAGCTGAGGCAGTGGAAGTGGTTGTCAACTGCGCTGGAGGTTGAAGTTGACGCGCACAGGGAATTTATAGTGTGGGTTGTGTGGAAGGCGGCGCCGACCCCTGTCAAGCACCGAAGGCCACGCGCCACTCTTGGCTGCGCAGGTACTGGGTGAGTGAGGGGGTGAGCAAGCTTCGAGGGGGCGTTTGGTTTGTAGATGATCGTGGATGTGGAGGTGAGTGGTGGGCTGCTGGTGGGTTGCCGGTGGGTTGTGTGGACAGAGAATGGAGTTTGTGGCTGCGGCGAGGTCGCTTTAGTGTTTGCAAGACGAGCGTCTACACAGGGAAGGAGGATCAACCCTCCGGATCGAAACGGCTTGTACTTCTAGAAACAGTTTACTGCTTCTGCCCTGGGCTACAACTCGTTCCTGGAAACGTCCAATTTGATTCTGATTGGGGCGGTGTGTACGGATGAAGGTCTTGGACCAGTTGCCTATCGACTTGCCCTTGGCCTGGTGTGGTGCGTTTGACGTGCCCAAATTGGCGGTGAGGTAGAGGAACTCCCAGGGTACGAGGTATTCGAAGAAGAAGATATCCAACTCTGTCTACATTCCTCAAAAGATACGTCTTGATAAGAGTCAGGGTTAGAGTTAGGGCTCAGTCAAGCTGCGAGAAATCAGCGGCACGGTCACATAAACTATGACTGACTCCTCACATACTCACTGTTCTTCTTTCTTTCTCATCAACACTCGAACGAGAATTTACTATTTAATAAATGTAACCTCGTTAGTTTCTGCTTCGCAAAAGCACAAACAATCATCCCAACCTTGAGAAATTAGGTAGCAAACAGTCACCGCACCTATGACTGGCTTCTCGCCCACTCACTTCCCTTTCCTTCTCCACCCAACGTCTGGAAACAGAGCTCACCGGTATTAATCTACATAGTATCATCCGTTCCTACTTCGCAAAAGTACAACCTTCTAGCGCAACAAGAACTCATCCCAACCTTCGGAGCGGAGCGGAGCGGCACCCATTCACCCCACCCACGACTATCCCATCATACACCCACCTCTCTGTCCCCCCCGTCCCACCACCGCTCACCAGTCGATCAAAAGAGCGTTTTCTTTCCACAGGGGTCCCTCTCAGGTGCTTGAGTTGTGTTGTTAAAATCTGCCTCACTGTGCCTCAGTTCACTACATCTCACAGTGTCATGTAGTCACGGTAACGGCGAATACAAGAGGCGCCTTTGAACTTGGAAAGGTGTTTGATGCGCCTATAATGTGCTATTGGAGGCTTCTTGTTATGATATAGGTGCAGGTGTAGGTGTAGGTGTAGTTAGAGGTCTTACATTCACACTTTACTATGTTGTTCCTTACTATATCATGCCGTACTGTGCCGTATTATACGCTATGATATACCAAGCACTCTAACCTCTATACAAAACCACTCAGAGCATAAACAGAATCAAAATCAGAATTAAAAAGAGCAATTGAAGGGCTATACGAGACGTCTTTACCTCCCCGACTCGACGACACTATACACCTTATATACCCACCTCGGGGACGAGATCGTGCAGGACTTGAACACTGCGAAGGACGACACTACCCACTTACAGGATGGAGATAGGGATGTAGGATAGTGGGCTATAAGACTCGTATAGTAGTTTTGGGTTGTTTGATATAAGACTGTTGTGTTCGGTATATGTATGTGTAGGACACGGTGGGAGAGGCGATGGTATTGCGCCAGGTGGCTATGACACGAATCTGTGAGCAAGACACTGCAAGGCTTGAACACCGTGAAGGATGACACTACACACTCCTGACACGGGGACGTTGATGATGGATAGCACATGGTGATATAAGTGTGGAAGTTTCAGTCCAGTTTAGGTGTGTATGTGAAGTCGTTGTGTTCTATGTAAGTTCGTATGTACGCTGCGCTATGCTATACCAAGATACATTACCATGAACACCATGAAAAATCTAAAAGGCAAATAAAAGAAACAGGAAAACAATGCCATGCATGAAATCGTGTATACTTCCGTAGGAATGCGTGGTATGCCCGTCCAGATCAATAACGCCCTAAACCATGAAAAACAAGTTCTGAATTTATCATCACCAACAGCAAGAGGTAAACTCGCAGACAGTGGGAACAGAGCATCCTACAACGACCCCTTATCCCTCGCGACCTCCCCCAACACCTCCGTCTCCACCGCCGCCTCAAGAGGACCCCCTTCCACCTTCCCCCCGTTCGCTACATCCTTGAGGTCGTCACTCCGCAGCGAAATCCAGTCCCTAATAGCGTGTCCCTCAGTAGTAAGCAGAATCTTATCCACGCCCGTCTTCTCCCCTCCCAGACCGTCGACCTCCATGTCCGCGGCACTGGTATCCGCAACCTCGACGCCAGCGTCGCGGAGCAGCTGCAGGATGGCGCGCACGTTGAGTTTCATGACGCGCTGGGGCTCCTTGACGCCGAACACCTTGGTCGTGACCCAGGGGAACAGGGTGCCGAAGTCTGACTGCGAGAGGTGGGCGGAGGAGGTCGGATAGAATATGTGTGCGCCTAGGACGGAGGAGTCGCTCTTTTGGGGCGCTGAGAGGATGGAGAGGGTCTGCTGGAGGTTGGTGGACCATTTGTAGAAGGCTTCGCTGAGGATGGAGAGGAGAGTTGAGCCGCCTGGCCCGCCGGGCGTGTAGCACGGCATTGGTTGGGACTTCAGCCAGGTTGTTGAGGGGGATTGGAGGGGAAGGGCCCAGAGGTCGAGGAGGGTTAGAGGGGATGTTGAGGTGATTTGCTGGGTTAGAGGGGTGTTGGGGGAGGGGACGTAGAGTGGGCGGTAGGTTGAGGGTGTGGTGGAGTCCTGGCGGTAGAAGATGGATTTCGTGAATTGGATCATCGTTGCTGCGCCGAAGGAATGGCCGGTCCAGGCTATGGATCCTGGGGTGTGGATGTCGAGCTTGTTGGAGAACTGGACGAGCATGTTGTGGTGGGCTTGATCTTCCGCGATGTTGCTGAGCGCCACACGAGTGTCAATCTTGAGGAGCGCGTCGTGGATGAGGCCGAGTTCCCATAGTCGTATGCGGAGCTGTTCGTCTCGGGCTTCGTAGACCTCTGTAGACGCCTGATGTGGCACTCTCAAGTAGTCCACTTTCTTAAGCTTTTGCGGCGCACCGGGCGTTCGTACAAAGGAGATCGGAGCGCTGCCGTCTCGATGGTCTGGCGCCACCACCACGATTCCATGGCTTGCCAACGAACCGCAAATGTGCGAGTATGCATTTCTCGACCCGCCCAGACCATGTGAGAAAAACATGACCGGCCATCGCTTTGAATTTGTCGTCGGTTCGAGAATTTCGGCATTGTGGTGTACGGGAATCGAGATGTAGTAGAGTAGTTGCGGGACGACCCTACATGTGCGCACAAGATCAGCGACCATTCATCCCAAACCTGAACAAACGACGCTGCTTCGGACTTACGAAAATATATGCGCGAATGCATTATTCGCCCCTAGAAATCTCGCATATGCTCCCACGTATTCCCTCTGCGGGCTTGGTATCCATCTCACGCCCCTCTGCTGTGAATCCTGCTGGCAGGGATAGAAGACGCGGAACGCAACGGTCGAGAGATCGGGTTTTGGCGCCGGCGAAGTCGCAGGAGACTCTAACTCCGCGACAGGAATTTCCACATGCGTGCTTCCGACTTTGTAGGGGCCGGTGTAGGGCGGGAAAGACGGCGTGGGGTTCAGTTTGCTGAACCAGCTGGTCATGTTTGCGGATGTTGGCAAAGCGAATGAAGGTGTTTTAGAAGGGACGGCACGAAAAAAGGTCGAGAGAGAGGATCTCAGGGTCATGCGAGAGGGCGAGAGAGGAGGAAGCAGTAGATGTAGGAGTAGGAGTTTTTTCTATTTATTCAATCAAGGATGTGGGATCGGGCACGCCGACGACGAGACGAGAATTGTTAGTGATGACATCGATTTTTCCCAAAATCCCAGTCCCCAAGTCCCAAGCCAGCGCCACTAACGCAGGAACAGGGTCTGAGGCACGCGACAACAACCAAGATAACGATAAGGATCCCGATGCGAATTTAGATCTCTCTAGGATTCTAATCGTACAACGGAAATATCACAAAATTAGACGCAGATTAATTTTGAGTCTCTCGATATTCATCTAAGACACTGTAGAATAGTCACAGCTGCACATGTCACTACGGAAAAAGTATCATCAAACTTGGGATGATTCCGCGATGACGAAATTCAAGATTGTAGGTATGGCCAGTCGGCATCGGAAATCTTTCGTTCCGATATCACGCTAACCAGATACATGCAACAGCCTCGGTACACTCCTTAATAGGATAAGACTCGTACGACCGACTTATATGCCTACTCTGCAGAAGAAGATAGAGATGCAGCGAGTATCTTGGAACAGTTAATGTCAACCTAACAATTTTCACGTGTCAATAGAAGGTAAACAACACATATCAGAGCTAAGGATGGAATTATGCAGTGCATGGAACGGGGGGTCGTCTAGTATTCTTCCCCACTATATATGTACAACGTACCATGCGACTACGACAGATGAGAAGGAAAAAGCCGGAAACAGCTATGTGGGTAAGAAACAAGATGTTTGACTCAAGGAGATGGTATCCAGAAACGTCGCATCGCGTGAAATCAATAAATCAATTGAACAAATCAGACGCAACAAGATATAAACACCAAGAAAATGCTCTCCAAATATGTGTACTCTTCACTCTTCAGTACAACATTCGCTACCTTGTGAGGTCGCTATGATTCGCCCATATCTCTCAGAGGGAGATAACCGGCCTCTTCTCGGTTTCTCTTGCGAGCTGCGATGCTCTCCTTGACCCATTCTATCACAGTGCCGATGAGCCCTCGTTTCGGTATCCTCTCGCTCTCCTTCTCGCTTTCCGGGACTTCGGCGGTTGGGTCAAGCACTGAAACCTTCATCCATTTCGGCCTCTTCCAGAACTTGAGTTGCAGGGAAGACATCACGACACTGACCGAGGAAGACGCCATAGCTGCACCTGCAGCCATGGGGTGCAGGTGGAAGCCCCAGGGCAGAAAGAATCCCATGGCGAATGGCAGTCCCACAACGTTGTACATGCACGCCCACAAGAGGTTGAGCTTAATTCGGTTGAAGATCGACCTGCTCAGTTTGAGACTGGCGGGAATGGCGAGGAGATCAGTCGTAGACATAAGTACAATCGATGCGGCTTCCATGGCAACATCTGTGCCGGTAGACAGCGCAATACCGACATCTGCCGAAGCTAGAGCGGGAGAATCATTGATACCGTCGCCTACCATGGCAACTACTTTACCACGAGATTGAAGATCGGCGATGATGGCCTTCTTATCGGATGGTGTAGCGGAAGCATGCACATCAGCGCTGTCGATGCCAACCTGCTGTGCCACGATCAGAGCTGACGAGGAAGTGTCTCCCGTCACGATTGATGCTGTGATTCCAAGTCGCTTGAGGGCCAATATGGTGGCGCGAGCGGATGGCTTGATTGTGTCCGAAAGACCAAGAGTACCAGTGTATGTTTTTCCAATGGCAGTGTGGATGGTGGTGATACCAGCTGAGCGCGACTGAGGACCACCGCGAGGATTTGCCGTTGCTGCTACTGGTGTAATCGGTTCGTCGATGTACTCGGGAACATCAACACCCTCCGAGATGAGATATGTAGCATTACCAATAAGGACTCTGTATCGAGTACGCTCTCTATCCAGAGCTGCCTCGACATTTGCCGCGATACCCTTGCCGACAACAGCTTCAAAGTCGCCAACGGAACCGTCCAGCGCACCCTCGGGCCCAAGTCGGAGATGTTCCTTTGCCGATCCAACGATAGCCTTTGCGATCGGGTGTTCAGATCCCATTTCAGCAAGTCCAATGAGCGTCCACCAAAGATCCTTCTTTTGACTAGTTGCGCCCCATTCACCCTGGATGTCGGCCTTAGAAACGCTCATTTTCCCGACAGTCAGAGTACCGGTCTTGTCGAGAACAACATGATTGACCTTCGTGGCAGTCTCCAATGCGGCTCCGCCCTTGACGAGAATGCCCAGCTCTGCACCAACTCCAGTACCGACCATGACTGCGGTGGGGGTGGCAAGACCAAGCGCACAGGGGCAGGCGAAAACAATCACGGCGATGCAAAGCTTGAGGCAAACCATCAGCTTGCCGCCACTTGCGTGGTCCAGGAAAACCTGGGGTGGGTCGGGGAGAACATGGCTAAGAACCATCCAGGCGACAAAGGTTGCAAGACCAAGCGTGATGATGATAGGGATGAAGTAACCGGCGACGGTGTCCGCGAGGCGCTGGATGGGTGCGCGGCCCGTCTGTGCCTCCTGCACCAAACGAACAATTTGACTGAGTTGAGTGTCACGGCCTGCTCGAGTTACCACAAAATCCACACGCCCAGCGCCATTGACGGTTCCAGCCATCAGGAGCATGCCCTTCTTCTTCAAGATTGGTATAGCCTCGCCAGTGACCATCGACTCGTCTACGTAGGATTCGCCATTGGTGACGGTTCCGTCGGCAGGAATCTTGTCTCCAGGTCTTAGGATAACAACATCGCCGACCTCAATGAGCTCTGTAGCAATAACTCGCTCCTCGACAGCATTCCCGTCCATTGAGTTCTTGCCATCCTTCTCGTCGTTGGCATCCACACTCCAGCCCTCGGCAGCCTTTGCAGCAGCAATCGGATCCGCATAGATAGTTGCCATGGATGGAGCCAATGACATCAGGTTTGATAAAGCTTTAGACGTCTGACCCTTGGCGCTGTTTTCGAGATATCGACCAAGAGAAATGAAGGTAAACAACATGGTGCTAGTATCAAATAGGGTTGTTGGTCGGGTATGCGGAGGCATACAAATAGAGACGGCCATTGATGCAACGCTAAAAAAGAAAGCTGCCGAGGTACCTAAGACAACAAGAACATCCATAGTAGGTGATCCGTGGCTCAGTGATTTATAAGCGGAAATGTAGAATCGCTTTCCAATGCCAAATTGAACGGGTATTGTCAAGACTAAGCAGACGACGTCTCCAAGATACAGGCCTGGAAGGATGCGGATGCGGCCATAGTCGAGGAATCGTAGAAACATGGGAAAGATCATGCTGGTGAGAAAGACGGGGATAGCGAAGGATAACGAGACTCTAAAGGCCCGTCTCCACTCCTGGATTTCTTTTGTTTTGGCTAGAGACTCTAGCTGGGCGTTATTATCATCCGAGTCGGAGACCAAGGCATTGTAACCGGCCTCCTCAACAGCTTCGACGGTTGCGCGAAGTCCAAGAATTTGTGGATCCCGGTTGATGATAGCTCGTGATGTGCTAAAATTGACGTTCGCAGAGAGAACACCAGATCGTTTACGAAGCAAAGCCTCCAACTCTTGTGCAGCGGTTGCATTGGGCAAGCCGTAGACCTTGAGGTGGGTCATCCCATTTGCAGCGGACTTTTGCATACTGCCATCCACAGATGAGACCACCTTAGCATCGAACCCGCGATCTTCGATGATTTCGACAATTTGGTCCTCGGTGAGTTTCGACGGGTCATGGACCAGTACAGCTCGGTTGGCCAATAAGCTGATGTTGAATTGATACAGTCCCTCCACATCCTTGAACCCGCCCTCGATTGCAGATGTGCAAGCACCACATGTCATTCCCTCAATTCCAACAGTCGTTGTAAGTGTTTTAGATTTTCTACTGCTCTTGCCTTTGCTTACTGGCGTCGCAGCGACCGTTTCCAGCACGCTAGCGTCAAATCCGACGTCTTCAATCATCTCCGCCATCTGTTCCGCAGACAGCACGGCAGGGTCGTGTTCGATGACTGCTCGCTCGGAAAGAAGTGATATGTTGAATGATTTGACGCCCTGAACATCCTTGAAGGCGCCTTCGACGGCAGAAGTGCATGCGCCGCAAGTCATGCCTCCGACAGATAGTGTGGTTGTTGAATATCCGCTTTCCTCCTCTTCGTCCTCTGAATCGCTCAGGAAATGGTCTTCCGCGCTGTGCGAGACCGGCATATCAGACGATAGGACCTCTGCATCGAACCCTCTGTCCTCTATTATCTCCTTGACCTGATCTGCGGATAATATTTCGGGATCATGGGAGACGACGGCTCGCTCCATAACCAGACTGACTGACACGTTGCCCACTCCATCAACGCCTTGGAAACCGGTCTCGATGGCGGAGGTGCAGGCACCGCATGTCATGCCTTCGACTTTGAGGGTAGTGGTGGCCATGTGGGCGGTCGCTTGGGTGTTCGCAGGAGCCATGCTGGGCACGTAGTGAAAAGGACTTTCAACTAGAAAGTGAAGATGACCGCTGGGGAAAGATAAAATGCTCGTGTGATTAGGAATATGTCAGCGACCGGGGCGCGACGGACCGAGCGCGAGACGGATGGGACGAAGGAGCAGAGGCGCAAGAGCGACAGGCGAGGTGTGAGAGTCAATGCATGCGGTCGGGGTGGTTCGTTATTTAGGAGGAATGTAAAAGCTCTGGCGAGGGAGACGACAAGTTGGACCGATAAATTGAAGTCGCGGCAGTTGAAATGCAGGTGGGAGGTGTGGGGTATGGTCAGCAAAAGTCGAGAAGGCCAGCTTCGTGGGTGATGGTGACAGAAGGGCTGGAGGTTTAGAGTAGATAATATCAGCCGTAGACGAGGGAAATGTATGGTATTATGGGTGGGAAGGGGAGGGATTGGAGGGATTGGACGAGGGTCGAATGAGATGAGACGTTCACCTTGACAAGACGAGACGAGACGAGACGGAGGGCTGGGGCCGGGCCTCGAGATTAGGCTAGTCCTAATTAGGGGTGGCGGATACTATATTAGGATTAAGAGCAGTCGCGGGCCGTGAATGCGCTAGAGCTGGATTGGGCATGTCGGGAACTATCACCAAGAAATACAGATCAGACAATCCACTTAAGAGATAGCGATAGTACTTGCAGGAAAAGTAGAAAAGAAAAGGCGTTGAAGATCATAGAATAACTAGGTACACATCATTCACCAGATTCAGTGGAATACCAAGATGGAATCTCACTGAAATGGATCATGTTTCGCCTTGGCGTGTTGAAACCATGTGGTGTTTGACCATTTCCCATACAAACTAGGGCATACGAGTAATTAGTAACCACCTTTTATTGTGTATACGGCCCTCAGGTGGACATTGTCCCATTTTTCCCCTTCGCTTTCTAATCTTCTACACTGCTAATGTTTCTCGTCTCCTCATCCCTGTACAGTGTATCAACCACCGCGAATAGCCCTTGCGAGCATAGAAAACTCTCTGCACATCTGGCCAAGGACTGGAATGTCCAGCCGAAACCAACACACAGCCGCCACCTATAAGCCCCAAAAGCCCTCTCGTATCCCACCCCAACATCAGCCTCTGTCGTGATCCCAGTTTGGCTCTCCGTGTCCGTTCCTTTCGAGAGAGAAATCAATAGAGACACGTTTCCTGTATAACGTCATCACGAGATTCCTTAGGCTCGACGCCACGGCTTCTTGGATGGCTTGTGCGCAATACATTAATCTCAGCACGGCATTTGGTGATGTTCTTGACACATTCCATTCCAGGACTAGCGCCTCATTCGATCATCATCACTGATGTTCACCGAATCTCCACTCAGCTCGCCATCATGAATGAAATTCAATGAATGACATCCTGCTCTATTATCATTCGAATCTTCACGAAGGGGGACAATAAAAGCCATTGATAAACCATATCGTCAAACGCCTGTTGCCATTGTTTCTCGCATTTTCCTTTTTCTGAAGAATAAAAGAAATATCTCAAACGCAACAGAGACACCATTCTTTCCTACGCGCTATGCTTGTGTCCCCTCTCCGCCTCCTTGCGACTACAAAGAAGCTACACCCAATAGCTTGATAATTCGATGTGGCCGACTAAATAGTAGCTTTATCGATTCTGGAGCTTCAAAAATCGACAAAAGCACGCAATAGCATAAACCTCCTGATGTCCACCTGCTCAGCAACCACAAGTAATCCACCAATATACTCATGAAGAGTGCCCGAACCAAAAAGCAATCTCTCTAGAGCATTCTTGCGTTATTAAGTTCTTCTTTTTGTACTTTGCTTTGCTGAAACCTTAAGGTAGTATTGGAACAAATAATTGTGGTGTATGATCCAATGTTTAGTTCTACAATAATACAAGCAGAATTTTGTGAACTCATATCGCTATAGCCTTCTATCAAAATCTCTTGCCAGATGAGAAGAATGTCATGATTTTTTAGTCAGATATGACATCAGAAACTTCTTTTCTCCCTTCCCCTCTCTCGGGAATATAAACACACAGCTAATAGAACGCAGAGTAGGACCTATCTTATTTGAAAGTGCAGCGGCAAGCCCATATGTCGAAGGGGTATATCATTATTTACATTTCATCATGTCGGAAGTATCTCAAATCGAATGGTCAAAGGCTTGATCACACACCCATCTTATGCACCTGCGGATTGATATACGAAATCAACTGCAACGACCCATCAGCCGCGATCGAACACCCCAAATACGTATGCACACCGGACTCTTCCCTCATCGCCTTTTCTGAACTATAGCTCCATCGTCAGCAAACCGCATTCAACAATCAAGAGAGGTACTAAGCCAAAACTTACAAACTCTGCCTCAAAACCTCGCTATATGCCTCCATGTTCTCCCCTCTCGCCCTACTCTCCTCTAGATGCCCTAACAGCGCCTCGACAACCCTCTCATCGCTCCTCGCAAAATGCCGCACGGGGATGTATATCTTGATCTTGGGCATCGCGTCGCCGAGTCGAAAGTCAGTGTAGTACAGCACGCCCGCCGTCTCGTGCGCCTTCTCGCCCACCTCTTCGCCCTCGGATAGATCGAAGAGCCGGCGCCAGAGATTCAGTAGGTTCCTCACGCCGGCAAGATGCGTTGGGTCGGTGATGCGGCCGCCGAGCGTCATGTTGTGCGCAATGCTCGCGCAGTCTGGCGACCGTGATCGGAAGTATATCTTTACGCGGGAAGATTTTGGATCCAGGAGGTCGATGGAGAGCATTTCGATCGTGGTGCGTGGTTCTGTTTTGAAGAAGGAAGAGAGGACGTCGAGGGCTTGGAGGTTGTCTGGAGAGGCGAATGGTGCGCTTGTGATGGCGTTTGTCACTGTGTTCCAGACGGAGCTTTCGGGGTCTGTGGGGGTGTGAAGGTAGCGGGGGAAGAAGTAGGCTTTGGGTATCGTGTCGCCGTTTTCCCGGACGTCGAAGGCGTAGAATACCCTGCTTGTCCGGCCGGTGCGTTCGCGTGAGCTCGTCTCGAATGTGTCGAAGCATTGTGTAAAGTGCTCATGCCAGGTTGTGTTTACGCCTTCTATTCTCTTAATGACATCCTCGTAATATCTCTTAGCTGCATGTAGGTTTGTAGGATCTTTGGGCGTCCCAGATTCGAGGCTGTTCGGGTCGATGGAGTATCTGATCCGTGGTGCTTTTATGCCATTACCCCAGTCCCAGGATAGTTCTATTGGCGTGTGATCATCCGTCATGAAGCTCTTCCATTTACGTGGGGAGTCATGTGTTGGGAAAGATCCCATGTAAGGCAAAACACTCTCTTGAAAGAAGTCAAGCGACTTCTCCTGAGCTGTTTCGGAGTATCGAGCCTGCTTCAGCTGTAGGGAGATGAGCTTTCCGACAGTGTCCCACCACAACGTTGACTCCCGATCGCCCTTCTGGAGTAGCTTTATCGGGACATCGTCCCTCGATGCACATTGCACTGGGCTATCCGAAGGCCAATCTGTAGAGCTTAAATAATGAAGCTTAGTGCAAAACTTGAAAAGACGCGGTGTCAGCTGCGTCAAGGCTGAGCCAAAAGGATCAGGCAAATGACTGTGTTGAAATGTATGACCCATGGCTGACGATTACTTGTCGATATTTATCGAAGAAGAGGCAATTGCAGAAGATATCAGGAAGTCCCCACCACCCGAGTAGAACATGTCAAGAACATGTATGGGAAACCCGTGCCTGATATATACACCATTTATCGATTCTGTTATCAACAATATGGTTGACCCATTTTTCCTATAAATTTGAGTTGGACCAACTTTGATAGTTAATTACAACCCAGCAATATGCCGGGATGCTATTCAACTCAAGCCCATTCTTTGGTAGTTATGTATCCCTCATTCTCAATTATCGGATATTCTACAATTTAAACAATACATAATTCGCGGCCTACTTCTTCTGCGAGTACATTCACGAAGATATTATTATGTATTCCACATCTCAATTAAAGGAAATATCGTGAAGATTCAGCATAAAAATACTTGCACGACCGAGGTCCGAATGTTTTCATCATTGTCCCTGCATGTTAGAACGTTACGAATCGTGGAGATTGTGGATCCTGCTGTACCTTCGGTCTGCGAAAATCCCGCCGTCAACCATCGAAAAAGTGGGAACCACGGATACTCATACTCAATTTACTTCATTTGGATATTTCCTCCTGGAAATGTTATTCCAGTTACGAGACCTCTTGGTGGCCCGTAACCTGTTGGAAAAGTAGCGATATCGCAGCATGTATACGTCATTCCTAGGAGTCACTATCCCAATCCTTAGGAAACAGGAGACGAATACAAGCCGTCTTCTCCTCGTACTGATCAATGAAAAGCCACATGAACCCACTTGAATACGTGGGAGATGTTCCTTTGCCATTTCGCCGACTGCATCTCCACACATTTCCCAAAATGGTTAGCAAATCGTATTCTACACGAACTGACCATTGATAGCAGACTCGCAGGGTCACCAAACTTGAAAGAATTGAGGAATGATTCGCAGGAATATCATCTGGCAGCAATGATTGACAGAGTAATTGACGACATAATTCGAGGGTATTGTTTTCGGATCGATCTGCTTCGGCCAAATTGTGGCGACAGAAAAGCTTGATTCGCGGGCAATCCTTCCCACGGATAGTTGGTTGGTCCTAGTTATCAAACCACAACATTCGTCATACTCTGCATACGGCATATTGACCCTTCAGTTGATCAATCGTAATCGATCGTACAAACGGGAACGGCCGACCTGCAACTTCGAGTGTTGATCGACGTTGGGGCTCTGTACTTGTACTCCAGCCCCACAGCCTCGTATTTTTACTTCCCGAGCCGCGATTATGGCGTAACCGTTTGGTTCACATGTAGCATCGAGAAAACATCACGCCGTTGACGTAGAAGCATAGCTGCGGTGACCGCAACTACCATAATCCAATAGTTCCATAGGCGAAGCTGTCGCACTCAGAATCTTCATACCCAAGTTTTAGCAATGATGACTTCCTCAAGTTTCGATATCAAAGAGCACGTCATACCATGTCAGCATATCCGTGGCTATCGTCATGCTAGTAAAGATCAAACAGTTGCGCTGCAGTTGGCCGTCAAGCAGTATACGCCGAAGCGAGTACTTCCAGATGACAGACCCGCTGTTACTGTGATTGGATTACACGCGAACGGAATACCAAAGGTGAGTTCCAGATTGACCAATTGCGTGTTCAGTGACTGATTTTGGTAATTACAGGAAGCATACGAACCGCTTTGGGAAGATTTTGCTGCGCAGTTCGATGGAAACATCAGAAACATTTGGATTGCAGACTGTGCTCATCAAGGCGCAAGTGGCATTCTGAATGAGGGGCATCTAGGAGATGATCGTAAGAACTGAAACGATCGCAGGTGATCCAAGCTGATTCGAAACTTAGCAAACTGGTTTGACCATTCACGGGATCTCCTTGGTATGGTAAATCATTTTCGAAACGAGATACAAGCCCCAGTGATCGGGGTTGCCCACAGCATGGGATGCGCACAACTGTAAGCATGCCAGTCGTTCGGACCAATCAAAACTCTAAATCCGATCACAGTGTACAACTTTCCCAGATCCATCCCACGCTTTTCCAAAGCCTTGTTTTGATCGAGCCTGTCATCCAAGAGACTATCCCACCCGGTCCGAATGCGGGATATCTGACCAGCTATCGGCCTGACTTCTGGCAGTCGAAAGAAGAGGCACATGCCTATTTCGACAAGAACAAGTTTTACAAATCCTTAGACCCCCGATGTTTCGAAAGGTACCTGCAGTATGGACTCAGATCAACGCCAACTGCACTATTCCCCACAGCACCTCCTGGATCAGTCACTCTTAGCACGACGAAACACCAAGAAGCTTGGTCTTTCATTCGTTCGATATTTCCTCCCCGTTCATCTGGTGGCGAAGTTGATATGCAGGAACAGTTGTTGACTTCCGATTACGGTGGTGTACACTCAAAATACGTCTTCCATCGCCCTGAAGCGGTTCTTGCCTTTCGAGCATTGTCTACGCTGCAACCAGCGGTGTACTGGATATTTGCAGAGCAAAGTTACATTAATCCACCAAAGTCGAGGAATGAGAAGGTACGACGCACCGGTGCAGAGATACGAGGGCGTGGTGGCGTCACGTCGACTGTGGTCGCAAAGTCTAATCACAATCTCCCACTGACGCAGGTCACGGAGACGGCGAGTTTAGTTGCCTCGCATATAGTGCAGCAACTGAAGGAGCACAAGGAGCAGCAGGAAATCTGGGATAGGATTGACACACAGAAATCTGATCGTGATCAACAAGTCCTTTCCTCACACTGGATGAAGGCTGTTCGAAACAAGTCAGATACTGAACGGCCCATGATTGCGAAGAATAAATTGTAATCTCTCGTGGTTGCTCGGATATGTAATTATTTTATTGCTTGTTGGTAAGACTACCTTTAAGAGTGATAGAGATTGTTAATCTCATCTTGGTACAACTTTTCGCTTTCTTTTCTTGACACTGAGCCTTTGATTGTTCGTACCAGCGGTTTTGAGGAATCCGCAAATATGACAAGCTTCGAACGCAACTTAACCAGGTCAGATAACCGTTCGTTAACCTTGTCCAGGATTGGTTGCAGTTTCTGTGGTTGAATACTCTTGTCCGACATACTTCCCTTCCATTCTACCAACACGAATGGTTTCGGCCGCCCTTGTCCCCCGATCAGAACGGCCGAGATGTCCGAATCGGCAGCGGCGATCTCTGCCTCGATGTTGGCTACGTAAAGCTTCTCCCCATGAGAAAATGGAACCATATCATCTGTGCGCCCTACATATTTCCACATATCCTTTTTGGAGGGGTGCTGGGTGTAAATATCGTGCGTGGGGAACTCCTGCAGATCAGGGTAGAGGTGAAATACCTGCTGCCACCGTTCTACTTCAGGATGGCGCACAAATACTGCCTCATAAAGATCACCAGTTCTATGTTGGAATTCAAGACCCATGCCTGGTCTGGGTGTGCAGTATTCCCAGTCCTCGTCTCCTGAGATACGAAGGAAGTATGCTCCGGCTTCGGTGGAGCCCATCCCAGGCTTGACAGGAACATATGGAAGCAGCTTCTCGGCAGTCGGACGCAACATTGGTGCCCCAGCAAAATAAATATAGTCTAGTTGCCGCAGAGACTCCAAGCCTGCAGGAGTTTCACACAGCCCATCAATAAGAGCAGGTGGAAGCATTACACCCTGGGCGTTGGCTCTCTTGATAACCTCTTCCGCTACATTAGGCGTTGTTGGACCAGCACCGGGCGGTCCGATAACAACAACACCACCCAGAAAGACTGGAAATTGTAAAGACACGGTCATACCAACGAACTGCATCTATCATTAGAAAAGTTGACTCGATAAACTTTTAAATGAGTTAACCTACGTGAAGAGATGGAAGGGGCGTGTACCAACGCCTGTTCCGGAAATGGTTGTTCATGGTCTCATCAGAAGCATCTGGCATCAACTCTGCTGCATCCAAGGAAGCCATCATTTTGTGCGAATAGGTTACCAACTTGGGAAGTCCTACGCGAATTAGACATTGGATTGAAATTGATTCGATGGAACAAACATACCAGTCGTCCCAGAGGTATGAAAGATGAGCCATGGGTCATTTTGAGCTTGCTCCCAGGTCTTGGTAAATGAAACGGGTGGAGGTGGTTCGTCTTTGAGCAACTCGAACACCTCAGGAATCTCAAGAGCAGAGACAGTATTATTCGTAGTCTTCGAAAGCACCTGTCCTATGATGCCGGCGAGTGGCTTGCCATGCAGGAATACTCGACATGCTGATGCTTGCACAAGATGTGCTTGAGCATCAATGGCTGCAAATGGTGAAGGAAGAAGTAGCTGTCTAAGTTTAGCTCATCAAGATTGCTACTTAGATAGTCGAGCATACCTTTCTTCCGAGCTTAGCGGCAGCTACAGCAATGATGGGGTATCGGATATCTTTAGGTCCACTGTACGCTATTGTTTCGAATGGCTGTGTTGGCTCCGGTAAATGGTGTTTCAACCACAGCGCTGTACGATTGATAGAGTTCGCAAATTCACTATAGGTGACATCTCGGAAACCTTTCGCTAGGTCTTTGTCGTCAACTGGGACCGACGCCCAGACACGCGATGGTTCCTTTGCAAGTTCATCGATTTGCGCGACTAAAAGCCTTGCTCCTACAGATGAATTGGTAGCCATAATGATGCAAGAGATCTATGTCAAAGAGTCAGACCGCTCATTTGAGATACACAGAGACTGGTGTACTCTTCTTAATACGGGATCATACGAGTAGGCCAACAGTGACGTCGATCAAAGCTTAATGCGACAAGCTCAAGCGTAGCCGTTGTTTGCGCTACGGTGTTTGACCAGACCCACAACCAACTTATGATTCCCGAACGCCACCACCCGACTACGTATTGCCGTAACTAAACTTCATCAAGAAATGATCGATGGATCATACTGAATCGCATTGCGGTGAATCGGAAATGGCCATATTATATTTGATGGAACGCATGTTCTCAACTTCGGTGGCGTTGGTATTTGAATCCATCTTTCGAGCATCGCGCCGGTCACGTGCAAAAGATGGCTACACATGCTTCCACAAGTCACTACACGCCCGTGTACGTGGCTGAAGACCATGGGCAGACGTTAATAGTAATTAGCGCTATATTCATTGTCCTCGATACGGTCTTTGTTGCACTTCGCTTTTATGGCCAACGTATTTCTCGGTCTCCAGCAGGACTTGACGATTTCATCGTCCCATTTGCTTGGTTTACACACATAGGACTTTGCATTCTAGGAATTAGTGAGTCGCCCATAGATCATGCAGACCTTACGCTAATAATCTGAACAGTTATGGTGTATGATGCCGGCGTAGGACGGCATCTCGAATATATCCAGGCTACAAATCCGCACAAGATCGCGGCATGGGCAAAGTCGCTATACGCTTTAGAATGGCTATATCTTCCCGCAGTTGCACTTCCTAAGATTTCGATTCTCCTGTTGTATCTTAGGCTATTCACCAATCGATCTTTGAGAATAGCCTGCCATGTCCTTATCTGGGTCCTTGTTGCCAACTGGGTAGCCTATTTGGTCGCCTCTAGTTTTCAGTGTGTCCCCTTCGAGTATCAATGGAACAAGAAGATCCCCGGGAAATGCTTCAACCAGCCGGCTTTTTATAAGACCGTCAGTGCACCAAACATCTTAACTGATGTGTTGATGCTTCTACTACCCCTGAAGACTGTGTTCGATCTGAAGGTCTCGAGGCCCCGAAAATTGGGGGTGCTCTTCATCTTTCTTTCCGGTGGAATGTACGTTACTATCTTCTCTTCGTTTCATTTGGATGTTTGTCGTCGAACTGTTTCTGTGCGATCAATGTGCTAACAAGATGTGTTCTTAGGGGTATCGTCGCATCTTGTGTGCGGATGGCAGCATTCTTCCAGGTTGATGCATTCTCGGACAATACATGTAGGTGTTTCCCAATCGTTTGGTTTTCAATACTGACAGGATTTGTAGGGTCTTCAGTCAAACTTGTAGGCTGGTAAGTTCCCCCGAAGTGCATTCCCGGCTTATCGAACGACTTGGCTAATCAATTTCAACAGGTCCATTGTAGAACCCGGAATGTATTTGATTGCTGCTTGCTCAGTCCGATTCCGTCCGGTTATGATCAAGCTCGCGGAGAAATTGCACGTGAAAAGCACAATCATTCACGTATCGCAGAAGCTGTCTCGTGGCAGTAGTCACTCGAGCGACGTCAGGCTGGAAAGGGTGCCGTCTTCGTATGCAGGTTCTAGTAGGGTCGAAAAGGGGGGCTATGAAGACACGGTATCTATCCCCAGCAAAAGTTCAATGGGGGATGAAAGGCTACCTGTCTGAGTCGCTTCGACGCAATTTTCCTTTACATTTTGTTATGAAAGTATAGACAGATACCAATAATTGAGTTTTTGTACATTTCTCCAAATTTACCTCATCTTCGATGAGAGTCTTGACAGCCGACCCTTGCCCACGTTGGATGCACAAATGAATATCTGTAGGCTAGCCTGGATTTACTTTTCATGCTTCTCTTTACAGTATGTTCATGGAAGAAGCGCCAAAAAAATATCGACAGGTTATGAAAACAACTTCGCAGCTATGGAGGATTAATTCGTCATTTACATCGTCCTACTACTTTTCTTTCAGGAACTTCAGCTAGGAAAATAATAAGTCCCCGTCTTAATAGCTTTCACGATCTCCTTCTCGGGCACCACAAACTTCCCTAAAGCCCTGACCTCACGGTCTAGCAAAAGAGCGACTAAGTTTCCAAAGACTACGCTCCCCTCAGCATTCAGATGCGTAAAATCCGTCGGGATCAGATTATATGTCGCCGCATTCTCCGGCCCAATCTGATTCAAGTACTTCGTGCTAGCGGCGTTCAAATCAATGATGTATGCTCCAGTCTGTTTCGCAGCGTCTTTGGTCGCAGCGACCACATCGGCGAGATTCTCGACGACCGTTGGGGTGCTCGAATTAGTGAAACGGCGCCTGCTTAAGCTGGTGACGAGAACCGGGGTCGCAGGTATAGAGCGGACTTCCTTGACGAAGGTGATCAGGTTGGCTGTGAGGTCTGCCATACTAATGTTTTTGTCGGGTTTCTGGTCGTTGTGGCCGAATTGAATCGTTACGTATGGTTTGTATGACGGCAGCGATGCCTTTGCGGCCTGAATTACATTGTCCCAGTCGCCGCCTGCTCGAAAGGAGACTGTTGTCGCGCCGTTGTGGCCGAAGTTTTTGCCGGTGGCTCCATGCTTGAGAGTGGTGTTCAAGAATCCGTCTCCCCAACCTGGGTAGAGTTAGCCATATAGACATTGTTTGAAAGATCGCAGCTACTGACCTCCACCATTAGTGGATTGCACGGCAGTCGTAGAGTCGCCGGCAAGGAAAAATGCAGGCGGTTGGGAATGTTTACTTCCAGTGACTGGTGAAGCAATTGAACCGACAGCAAGAGAGATCAAAACAGCGGGAAAAAGAAAGCTTGGGTTGATCATCGTTATGCAAAATGAACTAAAACCTGTGAGCAATGGCTATGAAAAAAAATAGTATAGATGATGTCTTCTTATGTATACCTGCTAAATGTACTCCGTAGGTCCAGTTGATCTATCCCGAAGGGGATGATGTGTGATACTGAGCAATTCCACCAATCGCATAATGCGGGGGAGATTAAGCAGATCGGATTTTTGACGAGACCAAGGCAGCGTGGATACCCTAACCCTCTTCGTCGCCTTTCCATGTTTCCGTAACTTTATTCAGTGTGTGAAATAATGCAATACACAGACCCTTGGAGGTAGATTCAAGGCTTGTAGTTGGTGGGTCCACCAGATCAACGTATCCTCATCGGTAAGTACTCCTTCTATCCGCAAGATGCTCCGTCACCCGTTGCTCTAATTCGGAGGTTCTATCTATCCAAAAAAAGGGCCAAAGATTCGATATTCCAATGAATAAATTACGTCTTCTGAACACAACGATGCATTCTTTGCGCCATTGACTTCGCTTCAACCTCGAGAAGCAGGGCGGACGGATTGTGGGCAGAATGGTCGCCTCTGATTCTCCCTTGCAGCTTTGATGAGACACTATTCAATTTCTCCCGTGCTCAGAAAGGAACGATAGTTGGAACTTGCAACTAACACCTGGAGATCGACGTCGAGACTATACCCCGGCAATAGTCAAGTTCGACGGGCGATTGCCATCGGAGTAGTATTGGACCGAGAAAATGTCGTGCTTGATGATGATGGTCGAGACAATCTCTATGAAGCATATGCCATCGAATATCATTCAATTGCTTTTCATCATTGGGGATAGGAGCCAGAGCTTCCAATTCGACAGAGTAAGTCTTTAGATATGAGCATCACTCAATACACTGCGAAGACTAGCGAATCACTTTCTTCGTTGTGATCGCTAATAGCAGTTCGATGTTGATGTTCAAAGGTGTGCTTCATCCATACGAAAGCACTGAAGTTTCATCATAGCCTACACACATCGTTGAAAAAGAATGCATCAAATATATTGAGTCTCATTGATCGCGATTGATCTCAACGATGAATGTGAGGGTAAAGATACGCTAGCCTTACCTTGGGGGAGGCTGCCGGGCCGGACCCACTTTCCCCCGCCATACCTTGAAGGTGCCAAGTCTAGAGAGCTCCCTCATTCATCATTCACGGGACTGTCGCCTAATCAAACAACCAAATACATAGACTTCCAACGACTCAGCGAGTCATCTTCTTCCAATTGCTCCCTTGATACCCTATCTTCTTTACACCAATCGACCATGGAGCAAACGCGAGCCCTAAACGCACTTGAACCATTCCTCGCTCTCTCCAAGACCGCAACCGCACCCCGCGCCGCCGCAGACCTCATAACACAAGCAACCTCAGCACCAAACACCTACATATTCGCCGAGCTCCTCCAGACCCCCAACATCCAAAACCTACGTCAATCACCCGAGTATACAGGTCACCTGGCACTCCTCGAGATCTTCGCCTGGGGCACCTGGGAAGACTACAAACGTACGCTCTAACACATCCATATTCCAACAACGTCCTACCATCCTGCTCCCCTCCAGAAATCCAAACCTAATACTGATGAATTTCTTTACATAGGCTCATCCAACCTCCCCCAATTAACCGCCCCTCAACACCAAAAGCTCCTCCTTCTCTCCCTCCTACCGCTCTCCGCCTCCCACGCAACACTTAAATACACGCACCTCCTCTCGTCGCTCGACCTCCCCACAACCCGCGCCCTAGAAGACCTCCTCACGACAGCAATATACTCGGGCCTATTAAGCGCTACTCTAGACCCGGCCCACGAACTAGTGAGCGTTACGTCCGTCGCGCCGCTGAGGGATCTCGCGCCCGGATCATTGCCAGCGCTGCAGGAGCGGCTCGCGGGCTGGAGTCAGAGGTGCGAGGACGCGGTGCGGGATCTCGAGGCGAGGGTCAAGGAGGTCAAGGAGGGGGCCGTGAAGAGGGAGATCGAGAAGCGGAAGAGGGAGAGGGCGGTGGACGCGGTGATCCTCAGCGAGAAGGGCGATAAGGATAAGAGAGGGACGCTTGCCGGAGAGGACTCGGAGATGATGGATGTGGATCAGGATAATGGAGGTGGGAGTGGGAGGACCACAAGGGGATCGAAGAAGGGACCCGGTGGGTTTGGGTTCGCAGGCCTGGGCAGGAAGTTGGGTTGAAAGAGCGAAACCCAGTGCGAGAAGTCGTGATGCCCACAACATTTGGCATCGTATACACCCAACAACGAAAATGTCTCCCCCAGCCTCAAGGCAAAATCCAAGCCTGAAGCACAATATCCAGGCACGCAGTCTGACGAGAAGCTATGCACAAAGCTACAACCTCCGCTAGATTCCCCCTGCATTCCATCTTTCGACCTAACGAACAAACGGAGAGTGGGACGGGGACCATGATGCCATGCCTTAGATCAAAGATAGACTTACAATGATTAATAATGACCCTCTCACCATCTACCTCCCCCACCTCCCCCACCTCCCCATAAGAACATACACTGAACATGGACAAACATATACCCAACTCCCACCAAAGACCATGTACACACACTCACATCAAATCTCACCAACTCATCAACGAGCTAACAGGGGCAAAAAAATGCATCCGTGAATCAGTTTCAATTCCGCTAATAAGAAGTATGTTCTAAATGCCTGCTACCTTTCTTTCCTTCCTTCCTTCCATCCTTCAGGAGAAAAATATATCACAAAACACCTCCGTTCCCCGACCTTCATTTCACAACAACACTGCTTATCTCAACATGTGAATGCCGTCCTATCGTCCGTGCCTTTCGATTACATCTCCTTTCCTTCGTCTGCGGAGGGGGAGGTCGTGTAATGGCTGGTTCTCTGGATCGTCTTGTGCTGTCCTGTCCTGTCCTGTCCGGTGACGCCGATTGCCTCGTCCCTGGCTGAGATTCATGGTTTGAGGGGTGGGGGTGAGTCTAATTCCTTGTGTACAACTCTTTCATTTTGTTGATACATCATGATACATCAATGTCGAATCCGTTCTGTTGCATTCTGCTTTGCCTCGCATGGCATGGTAAGGGCTGGTAGAATAGGGACAACAGCAGTGGCAGTAGCAGTGGTAGCAGTGGTAGTGGCAACAGAAATGGGCGAGGTGGGGTGGGCGGGAGAGGGCCAAATATAGACAAAGAGAAGACGGGGGATTGGGTTGCTCCTCAATTGTGAATGGGCGTTTGATAGGGGAAGAGTATGAATCAGTCGAGGGCGATCAGCTTTCCGGAATGAGAAGTAAGGCATGGAGTGGAGGAGGAAGAATGGAGTTCACGAGCTCAAAGACCAAGTAAAACGGGAGTGGGACAAACGCCAGGCTAAGGTGAATGTATGCATTGAGTAAAGGGGTGGTATATGTGGGGAATCGTTTGGTGTGGGGTCATGGGTAGGTGACGGAATGAGCTTCTTTCGAGCGTGTCGTATACGTGGATGGTGAATCATGAGTTGGGTCGATTGTGGAAACGCGGGGTTCGGAGATATATGATATGTCGGGAAAAAACCATGCTGAAGCGCGAGAGTCAGGCGTATGCTGAATAAGGTAGTCGGAAAACCAAGAGGGAGGAATGATGAAATGATGCAACCGTTCATGCGGGTGCCGCGGGGGGTGGGAACGATTGTGATGTCGAACTCGGGCCTGGCTGGTTCATTTGTGCGAGCTGACCGGCCATGATGCTCAGGGCCTCTCGTGTGGCATCCACATTGAGCTCACCCCGCTCCTGTGCTTCCTTGAGAAATTGTTCCCACTCGGGATCCATCGCTACGTTGACGCCCTGGTCTCGCATCGCTGCTGCATGGAGAAGTCTTTGATTGAGAGCGAAACCCACGCTCTCGTCTATCTCATCACCTTCATCCTCTTCCCCTTCTTCATCATCCTCATCGTGCATTTCTGTATCGAGGGGTGCTGTTGAGCGTGATCCAATAACCTCCTCGCCTGATGCAACGACTTCCTCAATCTCCACCTCGATGTCCGTCTTCACATTTATGCCATTGTTCCGCGATGTCTTGTGCTTCCTGCGATCTACCCATTCGGTGATCTCCATTCCTGTGGTATCCCTCACCTTGACGCCCTCGTCTCGCTCGTACCTCTCCCTCGCCCAGAGTGTGCCTTCCCATCTGCAGAATCCCTGGATTTCGCTGTCCGTGAGTCCTAGCTGGTCGAAAGCCTCGAACAGCTTTTTGTGATGAGGGAAGCGCCCTAAACGCTTTCGGTGTGGAGCGTGTGCGTAGTTAAGACCCGGATATCGGGCTTCGATCGTGTCGAGCGAGCCATAGAAGGTGGCGGTTTCAATACGGACTTCGCCAACGAGGTTTTTGGAAAGATGTGCGGAGAAGCTTGGAGGGTCTGAGGAGGTCGGGTTCGGGAAGAGATTGTTGTAGACGAGGAGGGAGATGGGGTTCTTGCGATGCATTTTGCAAGATTGTGCGCCTGTGTGAGAATGCCGTTATCAGGAATTCGTGTTTCCTCGTTATGTTGTAGTGGTGTGGGGTGGTGTGTTTGCGGTGTGGTGTGTGTAGTGTGGGGAGAGTCCTGTCCGTCTGCCTGTTTATGAAGCCGAGATCCGCACGAGTGACTCCTCGATGATTGTGAGTCGTTGAACGGGCGAGTTGAAAGGGTGGTCAAGACGTGTTCTTGCTTGGAGAGGTAGAGAGCAGGAGGAGGGCAGACTCGGTGGTATGGAAGTGTTGTGCCCCGGAACTTGTGTGGAATGTTCAACTCTCAAGAAAGAGGAAGGAAGGTCCACTGGTGGATCCGCAGCTTCTTCAGCCAATCCCTATATGTACTATGGTCGTAACAACTCTTCTCCTGCGCACAGCTGGGTCGTTATGGTCGTCGTCGTCGTCGTCGCTGTGATTATCGTCGGGGGTACGAGTAGGATGCTGACTGTTATGCGTATGCGTGACGGTTCCTTTTGCCGCTTAGGTGGAATCCGCCTTCGATGACTGGGGCCGACTCGAATCCTCCCTCAGCTGCTTGTGTTCAGGTGTGATGTGAGTAGTGTGGTGTAGTGTAATGTAGTGTAGTGTGTTGTAACTTGTAGTGTTGGTGTGGTGCGATGCGGTGCGGTGCGGTGCAGCCAAGTGCAGTCAGACGTTCTCGTGACAAACGGTTTGCGCAGGTGACGGAGACGATAGTTTGTCGAGGGAGATTATTAGGCGACAAGCCGAAACCACCGGATTATTCCTTGGGGATTGTTTGGGAGAGGAGCTGGTGGAGGACAGGAAAGGAGATTGTCGAGGAGCTGCAAGGAGAAGAACAGGGGCGTGCGGTCTCTTTGTGGGCCACCCTGGTCGAGTGAATTGCGGCGGCGGCGGCTACTAGTTATTCAAAAAGTCACTAACTATTCACTGACCGATGACTACCTAGGTACCTACTACAACGATAATAACAATAGCAATGCTGGCGAAGTTGGGCAATCCAGAACGGGAGCAATACACAAAACAAAGAAAGACCGGAATCGAGGGGAAATCTTGCAAAAGCAGGGGACGCGGGTCAAAGGGGCTTTTATTACCATGAACAAGCTGCACAGCTACGGAGTATGTCTGCCATCACGATACTAGCAGCCGACACATCCCATGATGCTCACCGCCTCCCATATGCCATTCCTTGTTCCTTTTCCTTTCCCTTTCCCTTTGAATTTCTCTCGCCCTATTCTGGCCGTCAGCAGTAACGGTAGCAGCAGCTACTGGCAACTAGGAAGCAAGCAATCAAGATGAGGATATGAAGGTTGCAGGACAGAACCGGACAGGACGAGACAGGACGAGACAGGACGTGCTAGGGTTAAGGTAATTAGTTATGAGCAGAACTGCGGGATTGTCGAGGGAAGAAGGATTACGCCAGCCACAGCCATTGGAACCACCAGAATCCACTCCCCCAGAATCCCATCCATGCCCATGCCAATATCGATTGATGGCACATCTTCCCAGAGTGACCCAGTCCTGTCCTGTCCTGTCCAACTCATCAGCCAACAGCAAGCCCTACATAAAAGCCCGGCCAGTCACTGGGCCAGGAACCAACTCAGCCAGGGTTCCTACACCAATTGCATGGCTAGATAGGTTCAAATTCGCAACCGGTGCAATAGGTGTACCAAGTACTGGACAGGACCCTGACCTTGACTAGGGAGATGCACGAATATCTTTGCCGAACCATGGCCACTCATCCCAGGGCTGGCCTGGAATGCCTGCAAGATTCTTGTGTTAAATCTTCGGGAGCGCTCGTGCAACCAGGACAGCAAGGCAAGGCAAGGTATACTCCGTTGGTAGGGTAGGCATAGCATATCACCAACATTGTGAAAAGGTCTCGAGCGGCATTCAGGTGGTCTTTTAAAGTCCTTTAAAGTCGACCTGTGAGCTGTACAAATGATCAGCCTCCCCGCCAATCAATGCCGATCTTCCCGCACCTTTTTAACATGATCGTGTACAAAAGTATTGGCCAGATCCCGTAGACTACTGGCAGTAATGACTTTGACGATGGCTTGATGGACTTTTGGGTCCACCGTCCACTGCCAGCGTCCCGCATCCGGCGGCGCAATTTCAATCCTCGTTACGTAGGGCGTCCACGACTGGCTGACAGGTCTTCTCACCAACTCGCTGGAGTTGCATATTCATGCATCTGCTTCTGCATCTGCTTCTAGTCCTGCGACAGCAAAACACGTAGGACGGCATCGCCATGGGACGAATGAAGGCAGTACATCCTGTATGTAAGTCCTGCACATTTGTCGCAGAAGTGCACAGTGCAATTCCGACTATGAAAGGGAAGAAACAGCATCAGAACAAACAAAGATTCAACGAAACCGGATCGACATCAAGACAGCGCTTTGATGGAACTACTCATATGTTGTTAAACCTTCCTGGGTCAATGTCGGGCATTTACTGTGGTACTCTTTCCGTAGTTTGTCGATGACTTGCTTTCGCTTTTGCTTGCCCTGTGCCCTCCGCCCACTTTTCTCCTCAATTCCCTTCCACTTCCACTTCCATTTCCGCATGATTGCCGAATAGGAACAGTACAGGTGTACAGCACATCACCCACTCGGCATCATCCTAGTTGCTCGAACCACCAGCCTCGGTTACTTGCATGCTTCTTGGTGCTGGTAGCCTTGGTGGAGTGGCTGGGAAACATTGCGCACCCAAAGGTCCCGCCGCGTTGGCGATTGGGAGCGATTGGGACCGGTCAACCCCATCACGTGATTTACTTTCCGACGGGGTTGGTAAAGTGCAAGCCAATTGATAGAAGAGAAATGTATGGTAAATACGGTCTAGCTACAGAGTACCATCATGTAAGATCACTTATTCTTCCAGGGTCGACGAACGTAGAGATCCCATTCACTATCACGTGTCCCATTTCAACGTTTCCTTCACTCTTTAGTCTCCCCTCGACAACATCATTGGAATGGTATGCAACACATTAGAGTCTAAAAGCTGATGCTTCCCATTTATATGTTTGACTATCTCGGTGCTTGGCCACTATTGTTTTTTCAGTCCCGGACATGCCCATGCTAACAGAATGTTCTCTACATTCAACGTCACCTCCCTCTTGATGCCACCTTAGTCTTGGAACGCAAAATATCTTTTGAGATGCAGGGCTAAGAACAAAGGATCTTGTCATTAGTCGGGTCTAAAGGATGAGAGTTGACGTTGCGAATGTTCTTGTTCATATGATCTGATCTTCCTTTCTGCCAGTAGTTCGACACTGTACAAATTCAAGTGTATCCACGATTCTACATAAGATTCCACGCACATAAATCTGCAAGAAGAAATTGTTCGAGGAAATTACTCGGTAGCATATGGGGCCATCGTATCAAACTCTCCTGAACTCTTGAGGGCGCATATCAAATCTTCACTCATGAAGCGCGACTTAGGTCAAAGATACAAAGCACATCGTAGTCTTTGGGCTTGATTCGGAATTCCTTGGTTTGTAGTACCTATGTATGTTCCAACCCCAGCAGGTCATAAGTCTACAACTTCTACACATCTACAAGGCTGGCCAGACAAAGAATCCGCCGCTGTGCGGTTTTCTTCATGTCATGCAGTCGTAGCGTCGACGGCCTGCTTTTGGATGGTAAAGAAACACAGAAACTCCTTCACGTAAGCTAATCTATAGTGGTAATAGTATTTCGGACAATTGATGATGGTATAATATTCTGAAATTCGATTCGCTCTGCTAAGTTGATTCCCCGCGCGTCGTAAGTAGGCGTCCGGCCATAGTGATATAGGGTAGTTATGCAGTGACAAAGCACTGAGCACTTTTATTCGTTTGACTTCTTTTCCGAGGTTTCTCGCTCATCGTGGTAAGCCTTGAACCCCCTTGGGAGTATCCATCTTCGAAGATGTCACCGAGTACTTGGTCTCCACCACGATCTTTCTCTGACTATCACCATCGCTCTCCGGCTCGTCGTGATCATTCAAGACCTGGAAGGTATCCATCATTATGCCTGGTCGGGACGGGGTGTTTCGGGAATGGAAAGATTGGGGCGGGTAAGCACTTCCAGACGCGCCGCCGGGCGTTTTGGAAGACCCTGTGGTGATCCTGATGCGAATAGAAAGGAGCGGACGAAGCGCAGGCATGGAGCCGGCGATTATCCCGATGCCCTCCTCTGTCAGTGACCAGAAGCCGATCTTGCCTGTGCCGTACATGAACTCGCCGGGATCGCTGTAGAGAGTGAGGAACTTGAGGCGGACGAGCGTGGCGCAAGATGCACTGATGGGTTGGACGGGTTAGTCGATAGGGTCGAGTTGGATGTTTTAGTGGTGGTACTTACAATGAGGCTAGACCAAGCATGACTGCGACTAATGCCTTGACTTTGCCTTTCTAAAGTTGATAGTCAGTAGCTGTCTGTTGTTGGATTTGCTTGGAGTAAGTGAGTGCTTACCATCTGCACGTTCCATAGTAGAATTGCCGGTAGGATGGAGAGGCTGAAATCAGTCGCAATCTCGACGGCTGAGAAAAACAAGCTGACGTTCGTGTTCAGTTGCAAGTTGCATTTTCCAGTAGCTTCGCCCCAGAGTGTGCTAATCGGATGGCCTGGTATGGTTGTCAGTAGTGCATTCTCCAGATACGATTTTAGGATGCATACAAATATTCGCAATACCAACACAAAAGACAATCGCGGCGATGATGGTAGCTCCAATGATGAGCCATAGAGCCCATTCAATAGGTCGTTGACCCGAGGCAATACGCAAGAGAGTGACTGCAACACTGATCTTGATGAACATGGCACTGACTGCGTAAAAGTACTCAGCGATGTAGAACAGCTGAGAATCGTCAGTTTTCCGAATTTTCAACAGAGAGAGATGGTTTGACATACCTTAACTCCCTTCGCCATTGTCAAGGGGGGCAATACTGCAGAGAATTGTCCGGAACCATAGTAACAGCACACTATACACAGTGAAGCTGTAACTGTGAAAAGCACCTGTTGATGTTAGCTACTTCTTCTTCGATCTAGAAGCTCCTATTATTTCCAACTTACTATGCCCACCGACATGAAATAGTCATCCATTCCCCATGCTTTCTTCCATATCCGCACTCCAAGACGTGCCAGGAAAAAGGTCCAACTCAGCACAAGCAAAATAATCGCACCATATAACAACACCAGTCCATCTCCAACGGGGTTAACCGTTGGTACATCAACGTTCGCCATGCTCGCAACCAGACGATAATATCAGCAGCAAGCGAGGAGAGTAACTGAGAAGGGAGTAAGTAAACGGTCGAACTAGATCCGGAGAGAGAAGACGAGGAGCAAATAAGCAAATATAGAAGTGCCATCCATCGCCCCATCGCAACGGCACCGTAACTGGATCGAGACCCAAACACAAGTTTCCTGGCCGCCCCCTCCCCCCGTCTCGCTCGAACGGGTAGGTATTGGGATTCCAGGTCCCATAACCAAAGGCGTTTTGAAAATCTTGTCCATTTTGAACGTAATTTGATACTTAGCTTTGCATAGGAGGAATCCCTCCGAGGCGTACCGCTTGTTGACCGCCCCGCCCGCTGTCTGCTTCCCCTGCTTCTTCGCCGTTAGTCGCCGTTGGATATCAATCCCCGGAAGTCTTCCGGCCATCGAAATGTGCACAATACCACCACTACGCCATCTCATGTTGAAATCGTGGCTTTATGAGTTTCCTTCATCATCCTGTTTAGTAGCTACACAGTGATCCTTTGGTATTCCTAAAATACAATTCAATACAGCGTCAAAAAGTAAGAAGCATCAGTACATGATTACTTGCAACTTAGCCGATTCTATGCGGTATTTTCGACCCCTTCATCCCAGACAAGCACGTTCCTCACAACTACGTAGAAGAACGGGTATCCCAGATCTCATGCAGGTTCGTTCCCGCCGGCCTGTTGCAGCCACTCACGGTACGTCACGGCGGTTCTCCCGCTATGACTCTACATACATGGAACAGACCTAATTAGCGGAAGGCGTCGTACGCATAAGTATCCAACTACCTCCTAGCAAGCAAGATTTGATTTTAGTTCGAGGTTACTGCAAAGGGGGAAAGTGCGGACGTTGGACCCGAATTGGTCGGTCAAACAAGGTTGCATCGCTCAGCCGTCCCCCGGCGGGCCGGTTGCGATGGGCTCGGTTGCGAGCACAGATGTCAAGGGGAGGGTGGCCTGCCCATCGTACAATTACTTATGCTCATGCGAAATCTATATCGAACCGAAAGGTTGGTCTCGGGGTTTTTTAAGCATCTGACTTGCATGGAGAAATAGTCTGCGTTTGTTTGAGAAACGCGGCCCAAAATTCTCAAAGAAGTGGCCCTCAGCAGTAGAATGAGCGGCACAGACCTGGCAGAACTGGGGGGTGGTTCATCCAAGTCGAAATAACTAAGGAGTGGGTCTCCGTTGTCTCGAACGAGCGGCAGCCGTTGGAAACAAGCCGCGTCCGTCGAGAACAAGCCGCGGCTACGACGTGCATCCCGCCCTCTTAGTTCAAACATTTCCTCGTATTCCGAGCTGGACCTGCGCTTTCGCCCTCAAGTGGAGTGATTTATAGCTGACCCTGGACCCTATTTTTCCCTTTGAAATTCAGTTCACTCAGTATCAATATGGCCAGTTTTGAAATCAAAGACGAAGTCCTCACCGGCTTCAAGGGCAAGGTTGCGGTTGTGACAGGTAGCTAATTCCACGGAATTGGACTTCTTGTACTCAGAATTGACATTGCAATAGGAGGATCATCTGGCATTGGCCTCGCCACAGTTGAGTTGCTGGGATCACTCGGCGCATCCGTCGTAAATGGTGATGTCCAAGCACCAAAAACACCTGGCGATGTCACTTTTGTGCAAGCCGATGTGAGGAGCTGGACAGACCTCGTCAAGCTTTTCAAGACAGCAAAGGACAAGCACGGAAGGGTCGACTACGTTTTTGTGAATGCTGGCATTGGCCCGCGCGCCAACTACCTCGAGCTTGAGGTTGACGAGAACGGTGATCCCAAAGCGCCAAACAGCGACACCGTCGACATCAATTTGGACAGCGTGATCAACACTACCACAGTAGCTGCTCACTATTTGAAGGGACAGCCAGAGGGCGGGTCTATTGTGCTCATGGGATCCAGCACTGGCTTGCACCCTGTCCGAGCCGTCGATTATTGTGAGCAGTCAATTGATTACAGGCCTCAATGCACACATGTACTAACATTATTAGCAACCGCCAAAGCCGGTGTTCTCGGCTTCGGTCGAGGATTCGCAAAGATCGTTGAGGTAGCCGGCCTACCCATTCGTGTCAACACCCTCATCCCGTCTTGGACAGACTCGCAGGTGCTGCCTGATCTGAAAAACATCCTAGCAGCAGTATCACAGGGATGCCAGCCTGCCTCTGTAGTTGCCCGCGCAGTCGCTTACTTGTTCGTCGAGAAATCGAGACATGGGGATGTCATTTTCATCTGTGACGGAAAGTACACCGAGGTTGAGAAGACGATCCTCGCACCAGCATATGATACCATTAGGGGAGAACACCCCACTGACGATGAAGTTTTGGCCAGAGTGTTTGCATTGGGAGGTTAGATAAATCCAGATACCAGAAATGTTAAAGCTACACGGCCGTAGCGAATTGATTCTTGCTATTGTCAGCGATTTCACTCCATACAATTATCGCCTCTTGCTTTCGCATCGTGGAAAAGAGAGCGCACTGAGACTGCTGTGCACCAGGCCAACCTTCCTCATCGAGGAGCCAACCCTGGCCGTGTTCTGGTACGAGTGGCGTTCTTTCTCCAAGGGCGCTCGGTGCATCTGAAGTATTACGAGGATTGACATATGCAGATCCTGTCAGGATTCGATCGATTGCTTACATTCAACTTCCATCCAGACCAAAATACGGAGTTCCTAGATACGCGTACACAGTACATAAATTCCATCCTTGTCCTGACTAACGTTTCCTGTATTCCGCGCTAGACTGTCCCGCCGTTCCGGTGCTGGGGACCCTCGCTAGCCATGCGTCGGGGATGACCTGTCATCCAATCATTTTGATCCAGTACCAAGGAAGCTCCCTGAAGTCCTTAGTTTCTTTCAACTACTCAAGTCTCACGGCATCTGTGCTTAGGTCGAAGCCATCCAACACAACGCAATCCCTATTGATTGTAACCTGACATCAGTCGACTTGCGTCTTCACAAGTCTCACTCGGAAGCGTGGAAGCTATCGCCGTGAAGCATTCTGGAGTGCTGTAGCGCTTCACGCCACCGAAACTCGCCACATCGTATATCATGAAGGGGCTGCATTGCCGATGCAAGTCCCGCTCCATTCGCCATGTCTACCTTCAATGGTATAATCCATGGTATGGATCCTCTTACATTCCGTCCTGCACAAGCCGGGTTCTCACCACTAGTCGCGCTTAGAGTTTCCCCAAATCAGGATCGATAATTTCCGTCAACACGCTGATAGGAAAGCACCTTTGGCTTGCTTTCTGAGTCATGTTCATTCCGATCATCTGACTGGCTTGGAGTCTTTAAGAGCACCTTTTGTTTATTGTTCTGCAGCGACAAGAGAGATTCTCTTGCGTTTGGAGAAATACCACTACAGAGTCAACTTCGCCAAGGGCATCTTAGAAAGTCGCAATGTCACCTATGACAGGAATATGCGCAAATTGGCGAAGCCACTTCAACTGGAAACTCCTACCGTCATCGAGCTTGGACCAGAGAACAAAATACGTGTAACACTCTTCGATGCCAATCATTGCGTTGGCGCGGTGATGTTTCTCATTGAAGGTAACGGCACCGCAATCCTATACACAGGAGACATTCGCGCAGAAACCTGGTGGGTGAATTCTCTTGTACGCAACCCAGTCCTCATACCCTACACCATCGGGACACGTCGTTTGGATTGTGTGTATCTGGACACCACATTTGCAAGCAAGTCCAGGCCTTACAATGAATTCCCTAGTAAAGCAGAGGGCATCCGTGAACTTCTCGCCCAAGTCGAGGGCTATCCTCCTGGCACCACATTCTACTTCCACTCTTGGACGTTCGGATACGAGGATGTTTGGTTAGCGCTGTCCGCATTTTTAGAATCCCAGATCCACCTTGACGATTATCGCTATCGTCTATATACCTCTCTTTCTACTGCTAAGAACAAAGAGCTGCGAGATTCACGCTTAGGATTCGACATCCGCGAAGCCGCGGCCTTATGCGGATTCCGGAATGGGAATCACATTCAGCAAGGCTGTTTAACGTCCAACACAAATGTTCGTTTGCATAGTTGTGAGCGGGGTATGGGGTGTCCGATCATGGACAAAGACACAGATAGTAACATTGTCCATATCATCCCGATCATCAGTCGTACGAATGGCGTTGAGATAGCCGAAGTGGGTGCTGGTGGCGGGAAGGGAGATCTTGACCAGCGAGAAGAATTGGACACGAGCAGTGTAGGCGACATTGATGAATTAAAGGAACTCTGCAAGAGGGAGATAGACGATGAAGAGTTGCTGTCGAGAGTTCTCGCCCTGTTGCAAGACTCATTAGATGCTAGAAAGGGGAAGCTCGATCTTCCAGGTGAACTCCCAAGAGAGAGTCAGGACAGCGATGCCGATCTTTCGTTGCACTCATTAGTTTCGAGATTGGAAGCGCATGTTGAGAAGACTAAAGAAGCACAGGATCAAACGAGACGTACAATTCGGTTTCCATACTCACGGCACTCTTCGTACTCGGAACTCTGCTGTTTAGTCAAGGCTCTGAATCCAAAGGACATTTTTCCTTGTACCGTTGATGAGAAAACTTGGACTCCCAATCTTGGAATGAGAGCTCTGTTTGGCGAGTATTGTTCAGCTGACATCTTCCGCCATGATGCAGAGATGACCGGAAGCTATGAGCAGCGTACCGCACAAGCCCAGAAATGCGCAAATAGTCAGGATGAAACACAGCGCGAGTCTCAGGCAAGTAGTGAGCCTCAGACATCGCCAATATCGCACAGAACTATGCAAATGCCACCACCAAACGAACGACATAACACAAATTCAATTCAAGACGGATCTCAAAGAGCGCGGGGACCTCAGGATGCTTTTACTTCATCCATGCATTCAAAACCCGTAACAGATGATGCTGGACGTCCAATGATTGTTCCAAGTTTCAATTCGATTGAGATTACTGCATTGAGAGCCGAATCTCCTCAACCTACAATCGCTGCTGAATCAGACGACCCACCCCCAACATTACCAAAACCTAACACCCGTCCACCGTCTGATCTAAGCAACCCAACCTCAACCCCGGATTCGAAGTCTAAGCCTTTGCCGACGTCGAAAAAAAGAAAAATTTCCAACAAGGAATTGGCGTACAAAGCCGCACTTGGAATTGAGCTGACCTGGCAAGATTACGGAGGGTTGGTCTGTACGAAGAAAAGGGATGTTAATGATGGAGAGTTGGAGTTGTGACGTCTGCAACTATCCTGTAGTGGATCGGCTACCAAGATTTGACAATATCACGAAGTCACCACTCACAAAATGCCCTTCCGTGAATGAAGCTCGCAGACGTAGAAAGATTTTGCCAGAACGACGAACGTGGGAGTGAAGATGTAAAGAATGGATTACATATATCAAATAACCACAGAAGGCTCAGTAAGATCAAACGAGGAGATAATCCAGTGTTCCGTCTGTAGCACGCAATGCTTCGTCTTCCGAAAACCCATCCAATGTGGAAACAGCCTTGAACGACCCTTCAGCTTTCAAGCCCCAAAATATATGATCTTGACTTCCAATCTCGAATCCACTTCTTAGGATGTGGCTGTAGTGTGATAGCGTGAAAATTCCCACTCTTTCGAACTGCAGTCCTGGTGCACATTTACGCTCCAAAATCAGACCCTCCACCGTCAGTGAAAGCGTGGACTGTTCTGAAATCAGGAGAGGTGCGAGTAACCCCACCTTATCAGTTGTGTGCCTGTCCGTTTGAAAGAGGAAGCGCGACCCCTCGGTTGTTTCTACGAACTTCAAGCCGGGCGCAGTCGTGAAGACAAAACCTTTCATCTTGAACTCGCCACCAGTGACACGAATGAATGGATCTTGTCCTGCAAAGCTCCAGGACTTAATCTCAACTGGAGTTAATTTGACCTCTCCTTCGCCCCATCGAGGATCTACGGGGCCGTCAAGGCTGATCCATGACCATGAGGGCCCACCGTCGGGTATTCTTTTCGTTGTGGATGGATTTCCAGCTTTCCACAGTAGTTGAGGCACGAGATCGTGACTCCAAATTCCTGCTAGGTAGTCACAGTCTCGAAGGGTTGCTCGCCGCAGAGATGGTTGGATCTGCCTAGCCAGGGCAGATATCGCAGCGAGCCTGTCGGCCGGAAAGGTAAGCGCCAGGCGCGTATACGTCGAGACCAAATCATCCCACGTTCGGAGCAAATGTTCAGAAGATGGAATTGTTCCACTGGTGGGATCATGGAACAGACTCCAACGTAGGTCTTTCTTCTCCGAGTACAGAATGTTTGGGAAATCGATAACCTCAATGAATTCCCTGCATTCGCAAAAAATCGCACGCATCCCCAAGTGGATGTTTCGTGGTGACATATGTCTCTCTTGGAAAATCCACGCTCGACGATGTGCTGGACTTTCCTTTATAGTGGCATTAGGATTCTGTTTCTGGAGTTCTGTCTGCTGGTCAATCCCCCAAACTTTGTTCTCTGCGTTGTGCCATTGACTACGGAGAACAAGGTCAGGCGTAGAGATGAACTGACTCGTCAGGTTACAGCCACCATGGCTGTTATGTGCCATCATTGCAACAATATTGCAATAGCCGTACTTGTAGATTTTGGACATCTCCTTGCATTCGCGATGCCAATCGCGACTAGAGTCTTGCATGATGCATAGAGAGTCGATCCAGATGTATCGCACGCCCATATCGTGTGTGACAAACATTGCATCAAGATATGTTTTCGGGATACTCTTGATGCCTTCTTTGAACTCATCTAGATTGTGTTCTAAAAGTGTCGTGGTGCGCCGTGAGCCCCAGCAGTGGCTCAGGGTTGTGTAGCGTAGAGGCCGATCCAATTCAGAAGTCTCCACCAGACGAGCGGATTGCCCCCCATCGCCAATCTCGATAAGTCGTGAGGGTAGCCATGAATCATCATGCTCCAGTTTACAGATACTGTGTTGATTGCAGCAGTGGTCTAGCCATTGTTGAACCCTGCGTCGCGTGGAAGGAGAAAAAGCTGGCTCGAGTCGAAGCCTTGGCGCTTGTAGCAATACCTTCTTGTCAAGCTCAATGCCATCGTGAACAACTACCAATGAGTCAGTTTTGTTTGGCATATGTACAACTCCGATGGCAAGCATACCAAGACTATTCAGAGTTATGCTGGACCGGGAACGCGAATCAGAACTCCGTAGACTAATCTCTATGACTGGTCCGAAGGAATTGGAACCAAGGCTATAGCTTAATGTAGCTTCGTAGGGCACATCTCGATATCTATCATCCGACGTGAGACTCCCTAATGGTATCCGGAAAAGGAGACTACGGCAGAGTCTGCATGTCCTCGAGCTGCATTCTCGGAGTGCGTTTATTGACGAATGTATTTTCAAATGCTTCGAACCTACCCTGTTTGTCGGCTCTTCTTCCCCACCAGGATGGAGCCATCCCGAGAAAAGCTCGATGCATGGCGCACAAAGCTTAGAGAATGGCTTATCCTGGTTGTCGTCTTCGGAGTGACTATCGTCGCGGTTACTACTAGAAGAAGAATATCGGTCTTCCATCTTATCGGCTGGATGCTTTAACAGGCCGTAAAGCAAGACTGTATTTGTAGCGACAGTTTGTGAGACCCAAGCTAGCGATCAGCATCTGAGACCTTTTGCAGTAGTATACCAATATGAGAAAGTCTACAATGGGAAGCTTTCTGCCGACCGGTGCATGAAGTTACTGCGTAGGAAGGCGGGCTGCACTCTTGGCTACAGTCGTTCGTCAGGTGCCTCGTTTGTCAGCCCTGCAAGAGCTCAGCCCCAACGTGATTGAAGGATCAATGCTAGGGTCCTGCGTATGACTACATTTTGATTCATTGTATACTTGAGTTGCATTAACCACTATCGCAAGCATTAGAAGCGCGATAGTGGTCGTAGATGGTTCCACTGATGATAGTCATCTCATGAGCAGCTGCAGATCGATCAAGTCTAATTCTCTGATAATTTGGCCCCTCGAGATTGGCAAAGAGAGATTCTCTTTCAAGATAGAGGTTACTATAAAACACTTTATGTGACAAGACACCTGTGAATTCTCTACGGATATGGTGTATTCATGTCTTCTCTAGTCTTCTATACAACTACACATGTTGGAACATACATGAGATGTAGTGTACATAAAATGTATTGTGACAATCAAGCGAAAGTTAACCTTATCGACTAGATGATATCGCTCTTCTGGTAACTCGAGAGTGAACTTCTGTTCCATCGATCATGATATTGTTTCACTGTTTGTTAGTAACGATAAATGATACATAGGAGTTGGGTATCAGGGATCACGGTCTTGTTCTAACATCTTGCCTAATAGAGACTAGTGCACTATTGGTTTACCATGTCCAAGCTCCAGACCGCGGCATCACGTTTGTCTGATAAGCCAAGTCGTGAACAACGCAGTGCCTCATCGGCACTTCTGCTGCCGCCCTATTCACGCCTCTGCATATCTATCTAGTTACCGGAACATACATTTCTTCTCGGGTTTTATCTTGAGGTCTCGTAGGCGTTCACCTCCTCACTATGGGACGCACGCGCGCTGTTAGCAATGCTTCCACCACCTCCACGTCCGCGCCGACGCGGGATCAAGTAGGAGCGCACCGTTGGGTTACGGCTTGAGATATGGCTTACAAGAGCGATAGGAGCTCGGGAGCATGTACGACTATTTGGCAAAGATTATACTGCTTGGTCCAAGCGGAGCCGGGAAGTAAGCTTTACCTCCTTCGCGAACTAAGAAACGATTATGGTTCGCTTTCAAGATCGTATATTGAGCATGCAATAGGTCGTGTTTGTTACATCGATTCGTGAAGGGAGAGTGGCGTGTTCTCTCTTCTCAGACTATCGGCGTCGAATTCTCCTCCAAGATCGTACATATCGGAAAACCGCCTCGGCGAAGGAGAATAAAGCTGCAACTATGGGACACCGCTGGCACAGAACGGTTTCGATCGGTCTCGCGCTCATATTATCGCGGAGCCGCAGGAGCTATACTTGTCTATGATGTCGCAAACTGGCGAAGTTTCGAAGGCGTGGGGACTTTCTTGGATGATGCCAGAGCTCTGGCTGGGCCAGATTTGACCGTAATCCTCGCGGGAAACAAGAGCGACGTAGTTGATGGACCACAAGGAGTGGCAGCAGCAGTGAATCCGTCACTGGGAAGTGTATATGGAAGCTATGGAAACGCAAGCGACGTAGGAGACGCCGAAGACAGCTTACCCCCGCCGACTCCAAGCAGCCAGTCAAGCCGGTCAGGAACAACCTCGCTTGGGCTTTCAAATCCCGCCACAGTTGCCCCGGATGGACGCGACGTACCTCAAGACCTGGCCTCCCGATGGGCTGGGTCGCATGGAATTCCCGTTGCTGTTGAGGTTTCCGCACTCAACGGAGACAAAGTAAACGAGCTTTTTGAAAGACTAGCCAGCATGATCTTGACCAAAATCGAACTAGGGGAGATCGACCCCGACGACCCCAACAGTGGCATTCAGTATGGCGACATTGGTGGGTGGGGATACACTGACGATGCAAATGGAAGTGTGAGGAGCGGTGAAGAAGGATTAAGATGGAGGCGAGGAAAGGGCAAGAAGGGAGGCCAGCAATTGCGAGAATGGGAGGAGGTCTTCAGACTCTCTGGGTCGAGCAGGAGAAGAGGCAGATGCTGTTGAAAGATATTTCTACCAAAGGCCATACAGCTGCCCAGAGCGTACCTGAAGGCGGAAGGTTGACTTTACGACTAAACGCCCCTGGCTTTGACTTGTTGGATTTCACGCGCTGCCATGCAGCATACATACCCCCTATTGGCACATCACGTTTTCCCCATTTACCAGCGAAGAAGAACAGTAATGATAATCTATTATACCAAACACACATCGGCATATTGACGTTCTGAAGTGAAAGCGTTCACAACATTGATGAGAAACGCTACACGAGAAGGACATCCTCTATTGAGCCTTGCAGGGCAATAGTATTGTGTTGGGATATTCTCAGTATAACTAGTGCTTTTGGTTTGGAGTAACCTTGACACGATCCAGGTTCTGGTACGTGATATCGGTGATTCCAATCTTCTTTGGGGCCTCGCTAGTAAACCATTTGCGCGCAGTCACATCCCCACGGAGAAGCCATTTCATGATGTGAGTTCCGACAATAGCTGGGATTCCACCATTAGGAGCATCGAACGCAGCACTGTGACCCAAGGCATGGTTCGCCTTCCAGGCTGGCGTATTAGATGGCAGGTTAGTGTAGTCACGCTCGCCCTAGCTCACATTAGCAGATATACAAATGTTACTGGAGTATGGCAACTGACATTTGGATAGGCCACATCGTCTGGGCCACCCAAGAGGTAGAAGATGGGTTTCCGGACAGCGCCTGCCACAGCTTTACTGGCCGTTTCGTTAAGTTGGCCGCTATTGAAGATACCGATATGGCCAACTCGAGAGTCATCCACACCAGCAGTGTACGATTCAAGTCCACCGCAGCTAGTGCCCCAGACACCGATCCGTGAAGCGTCAATGTGTTTCCATTGCCCCTTCCCTGCGTTGGCATATACCCAATCTATGGCAGCCGTGAGGGCACCTGGGTTTTGATTGGATGCAGGGGAGTTGGGATCACTTGGAGGCGGTATGTAGTTCTCTGGGTCAGTGAATATTGGGCCTGTCGCGATTGCGAGTGCTCCATAAGAGGCAATCTCACTGAGCAACGCGCGGTATCGGAGACCGACTATGTATGTTCATTAGTGGAAATCCCGGAATCTTGTTCTCAGACATACTGGTCCCATGTCAGCGTGGTTTTATCATGGTATTCAAGAGATTGACTTACCCTGGTGCACAGCCGCCGTTGCCCCAAACGACTATGGGTAGCTTGAGTTTCGAGCCCAAAGCTGATTCCAGTGGTTGGTATAGTGTATGGTTGGCAAGCGTTTCGACTTCGAAGTAGTACTCCAATATATGTTAGATCTCACGTTACAATCATTCAAATGGGTAAACAAACTGATTTGTATGGGCCTGATCCGCCATACTGCGATTACGATATCAGCGTGTCAAAGTTCAATATGTCTGCTCAGGGTGGCTTTGCACAAACCGATGGACCATGATCGTATCCGAGGACGATTGCAACAAGTGCAAGAGCTACGGCACCGATTTTCATCTTCATTGTTTCGGGTTGCTGCAATAAAATGTCCCGTAGTTAAATGATGCCTTCTTCATTGTCATTTGGAAAGGTATTCTGTTTAAATACCCGTCGTTCTCGTATGCAATTAGAAAGTGTGCACTTAATTGTCAATGGGCCAAATTATCCCATGCACAATGATTCACTCCAAGCCTAGGTAGTATCTACCGTTTCGATCTTCCGGAGATCGAATAAACTATTCCAGATAATTGTTATTGTACTTGTTCCCCTTACGGCACAACTCCTTTCCCACTATTGTGGGGATTTTTACATTGTGGGTCAACCCACATGCTCCTAAGTGGAAGAGATCAGCAGCAGATCTCGTGAAGGGTGCCAACAATACCGGATTTTTCTCCACCGGTTATGACAATATCCTTGATGTGGGAAACTCTCCCCTCATCGGGGGAAGTCGTGAAGGGAAAGTTATGATTTACCCCACGGGGTACATCGACTGGCTAGACTGGATCTAGTAGCTCGATGTGGTTTTGAGCACACATGTATGCTTGATCACTACTCTCAAATAGTTTAGAGACTCATAGATCGCATTATAGAGTAACATATACTTTGATCCAGTTCATTCTACGTTTGCATTATGGTATTCATTCGCAATCTTGAAATTACTTCCAATGCCTCGGTTCTCTAGGTTATTTGCGACCACAACATGGTTGTTCGCAGCCTCTGGCTCAATTGTGTTGGGCGCAACGTCTGTGACAATTGGTAATGGCACCGTGGTAGGTGTTAGTGACCACATCAATGGAGTCGAAAAATTCTTGGGCATTCCATTCGCAGAACAACCTACTGGCAGACTGCGTTTACGCCAAGCTGTGCCATTGCAGGAATCGTTCGGTACAATACAAGCTCAAAGCTTCGGTGCCTCGTGTTTCTCCACGAGGGATAATTCCACAGAGCAAAGTGAAGATTGTTTGACATTGAACATCTGGAGGCCAACGAATGCAAGCACCGAGCCTTTGCCTGTGTTGGTGTGGTTATATGGGGGAGGATTGACAAAGGGATCGACTGTGGGTTTCTCTCAAGTGTTTGTTGTATCTATACTGATTTACTTCAGGCCGATCCAAGATTTGAAGGAACCTCCTTAACAGGGATTTCTCAGAAGATTGGGAAGCCTATTATTCTCATATCCATTGTAAGTCGCAAATTCCAACGATAGAGCTATGTTGCTGATCGGACCATTTAGAATTACAGATTGGGCCCCTTTGGATTCCTCAATGGTAAAGAAATGGCCGAGCTAGGGTTACTCAATATTGGCATGCTGGACCAGCGTCTCGCATTGCACTGGATCCAGGAAAACGTCGGTGCTTTCGGCGGAGATCCTAGAAGAGTCACATTAGCTGGAGAATCGTAAGTTACTCTGGGTGCAAGATGGGTTCTACCACTAATAATCAAAAAGAGCTGGTGCTGTATCAATCTATTCACACATGATGGCATATGGTGGTCGAGACGATGGCCTCTTTCGTGGTGCAATTCTCGAAAGCGGTGGAGCTTTTCCACTTACGCCACCAGACACTGGAGTTTTTCAAAAGACTTTCGACAGCCTGATAACAAACACGTCTTGTTCTTCACTGAAGGGTGCTACTGCTACCGAGAAGCTTGATTGCATTCGAGATCTTCCGGTCGATGTGTTTAGGTCAAAAATTGGTTCAGCTACCGGACAGTCTATCGATGGCACGTTTAGTCCAACCTCTATTCAGCGAGCGATTCCTGCGGGGAAATACCTCAAGATTGCTACAATTGTCGGGAGTAGGTCAATTTGAGAACCCTAAACAAGATGCTGTGGTGATCTAACACAAAGAAGCCAACACGGATGAAGGAACTACTTCTGCGCCCACTGGCATAAACGAGACCCAGCAACTCTTTGGTAAAGTTGGTGAGTAATTCATAGCGTGACATGCTTTTTTTTTCAGAACTGTAGTCATTCTAACACAAGAACAGCGGAAGGCTATTTTCGTCCACAACTACTGCCCAACGAAACAGTGTCAACGCTTATGAGCATGTATTCTACCGATCCGAGCAAGGGTTGCCCATACAACACTGGCAAATTCAGATTCTCTCCCGGAAAGCTCGACAAGATGGCATGTTCAATATTTGGCGACATAGTACAGATCGGACCCGCACGTATGATTGCGCAGAATCTAGCCAAAGACGGAGTCCCTGTGTACAGCTATCGCTTTAATCACCTGAAGTCGAATGCTACATCAATTTCAAAAGCCATCGGAACTGGGGTAGAGCAGGATTTCGTGTTCTCTAATTTGATACCCGAGCAACCTTGGGATCAACAGATGGCATTTCAGATGTCGGCAACGTGGGTTAGCTTTGCCTATGGTCTAAATCCAAATGGTGCTATTAATGGTCAGTGGTTCCGTTATCCATTCTGTTAGGAATCTATTGACATCAAGTACACAGAGACTGGACTTCCAGAATGGCCTTTGTACGGAAACGAGGCCAGTAGCATGGTCTTCAACGGATATGGCTCGTGGATTGAAACGGATACGTATCGATCCGAACCTGTCCAATACATCATCGATCACGTTTTATCAGACGGCGCTTCGTAAGGAGTAGTTTTGGCTTTCTAAATAAGATAAGGATGAAAAGCTCAATGGGAAAGTGTGCAATATGATGTTTACTTGTATTTTCCTACTTTCACATGATGTGATGTATCAACCACACCGGGCTTCCCATTCGCCAATTACTTCTTCCATTTCCTCTGTCACGCCCCAATGTTGAGACAGACTGTGCAGTAGGATTCTGGTTGAGTTTAGTTCATAAAGCAGGTTTCGGGGTGTCCAATTAGAAGCCTGTGCAGTTATGCTACTTTCTAAAAACTCAATCGTGTCTTGAACTTCAGTAGTCATAGATGGAGGCTGAATCGGTGCCTCATCTAGACCGTAGAGAATGAGTGTTTCCCAGTCTATGGAAGCAGGCACATGTACCTTAGTCACTCCAGGAAGTGCGAAAGAACTATATGTTGTAGCTGCGGCAAATAGAGCGCCGGGCAGGCAGGTATCGTGAATGACACCTAAAGGAACTTCTGACGCAATCTTGTGAATCTCCAACGCATGTAAGAGACACTTCCGCGCAGGGAGGCCTTGAGCCCACGCCTGTGGATTGATACGTTTAGACTCCTGCCGTTTCTTTCCACCAAAGATATGTTGGGTAATGTTGTAGAAATGACACATTCTTCGTGCGCCTCGTGCTGTATTGACGACCAGATCAAGGCAAACAGCGTGCCACCGAATCAGACCTATGGCTTTGTCGGCCGCGCTTAGATCGCAACACTGTATGAGATGTCGTCGTAGGGCACCCAACGCTCTGATGGCGCCTAATCTACATTTTCCACCAGCGGATCCACGAATTGCTCGCTCAGTATCGGTTGCAAGGGAGCCTATCAACTCTAGGAGGATCTTAACGTTCAACAGCCCCGATTTGCAGTATAGTCGGCCGACCTGATCGCAGTCCATCTCTAGTTGATAACATAGATTATGGAATCGCTCCAATGAGAAAGTATTCCCCTTCTCAACGTGCATGTTCATAGCGTGGATCCATTTGTCGACAGTATCCGCGACAAAGACGTCGTCTTCGGCAGAAAGTGGTAGCGAGTTTGTTGCTCTCCAAGTGTTTACAAGGTTACCACTAAATTGAGACACAATCCCGTCAATAATACAAAGGCCAAGTAGAGTTCTCAATTGGGTTTCTCTTGCGGCCCATAACCGCCAAGCATTCATCTTGATTTCGGTAGGATCATGTTCGCTGGGTATGGGTGGCGGATCTGGTACGTCGTACATTCCACAATATTGTGCCCAGTGCATGCTCAGGCCGTAGAAGGTCTGACTTGTCGTTCGAATGGTTCGATCCTGCTCGCAGGTTAATTAGCTTTGGTAACAGTACATAGACACCGAATCGATGCTTACCCTAGATAAAGCTGCGTAGGCTTGACTCAACAAGGAAGACAATACCAGCTCGATCCCACTACAAGCGTCATGTTCCCTCGTGTGACTTATCAGCTCGGACCAGGAAGTTGCAATAGCTGTATGTGCCAATCTCCACAAAGCCTCGCCCTATCAGAAGTTTAATTAGTAATGTAGTGTTGTTATGAAAGACCTCAATACCTTGATAGTCGAATCTTCTGTTCCGAGAAACAGAGATCCAAGAGCAATTGCATTAAGTAGAAGAGGCGCTGAGCAGTTCCGATACACAAAAGTGGGCTTATGTATGACAGGGAGAATGGGGACAAATTTGGTAAAGAACATATGAAGACTACTGTCAAGAAATCGTGGAGTTAAGTCTGATAAAGCTGCAGGTGATGTAACACTGAAGAGCTGCAGTGAATATTTGTGTTAGCAAAGATATTATTCGACCTGATGAAAATAATGAGACAAGCTTACGGTATTGGCAAGAAGCCCATTGATGGTCTGTACAGCTCTGTGCCCATCTTCCGCTGCAGCAAGATCATCGCCTGCATCTGGCCGAACGTCTGCTCGGATTCTTCCCGATGCTTCATTGTGTGAAATATGCGCTTGCGTCAATGGGTTATTCGCAGGTTGGTCCCAGATCATCCCATCAATTGATACTAGACTCTGATAGAATTCTTCGGAGTCAGGCCATAAAAGTGAAGAAGACGCATCATATTGCCCAGAGCGCTCTTCAGAGCGAATTGATGGCCATAAAGTGCTTGTTTGGAAACCGGTACTGGCGTTGGGTTGGATTGAGTTTACGTTGGAAGCATTGTTGATCGACACCATATCGACCCGATGATATGACGGTGTATCATTATCGTCAGACACTTGCAGTCCCCGTGATGATAATACGCTTTCTGATGGGCTTGATTGTGCATTCCGACTGTGCCCTCTTACGTGCCGGTTGAGCACGTCTCCTCGTGAGAAGCTGCTATTGCATATTTGACATTTAAAGGGCTTGGATCCAGTATCTTTGAGGCTTATTAGACTCCATCATGCAATCTCAATTGATGGTAATTTGGTGCAAAAACTCACGAGCCCTTTCATGTCTCTGTGGGATTGATCGATTAGCAATTTTGAATCTTAGCCAAGCTGAAATACACTGATTCACCTTGAGATGCTCCTTCTTTGAGAATTTCCGCTGACAGTACCCACATTCGAAGTCGGCTACCCTGGAATTGGCACGCATTGTCCAGTGATGCACACAGTATTTGTCTTTCCCACCCGATGGAGGATGCAGTGGGAAAAGTGGAAAGGGTCTGGAGATGTTTCCCCACAACATCCACCTCGGTCCAATGTCCCTGCCCCACTTCGCCCACCCAGCTATCCACCCTCCCCTCTCCTTTCCCACCTTTGCAACTAATGGGAAACTACTACTCCGTCAACTATCCTTTGATAGATGGTGAGGGAGCAAATATCTGGGGTAGGTGGATTTCAAGAGGCTGTAGACATTTGCATTTCCTTCAACGCGTTCACTGTTTTCTCTCCTCTTCTAAGCTTCATGCCGAATGGAGACACTTTGATCCGATATTGAAGTGTTCTTACTCAAATTCTGGTCTCGCATTGCTACCTATTGTACGAATTTGACCGGACAGCTAATTATTCCCAATTCTGGCATCCTGGAATACTGTAGATCGCCATTGACCTCAAAGTCTGTCGTATTCCGTAAAATAACCCGAAGAACAGTATCAAGAGCTCTGTCTTATCATTAGCAATTGTAGTGGAGTCAGTATGATTGTTAACTCACAGTCTCGCAAGCGGCATGCCCGCGCACCGGTGTCTTCCTCTCCCGAAACCCATATGGGCGTTCACGTTCTCCCTATGAAGGATAAACTCATCAGGTCGGTCAAACACTTCGGGATCGCGATTAGCAGCAGTATAACACAGAGTTACTGGCTCTGTGGGATGTATGGTTTGGCCATGAAGATGAACATCCTTCGATGTTGTTCGCGCAAAGCCTCTATACGGGCTGTATAATCGCAAGAACTCTTCCAGTGCTGCTGGTATGAGCGACTCGTCGTTCCTCAACAGCTTCTGTAATTCTTTGTCTTTGGAAAGATGGTTGCATATTGAGCCGATCAAAATGGGCGGTGCAACTACGCCAACGACCAATGACTGCCTCAAGCAGCCACTGCGAATTATTAGTATGTATACTCTACACGAAAGATATATTACTTGCATCAGATGTTCTTCACTGAGAGGTTCCCCTTCTGCATCTCTCTCTAGCAGCAGCGACGATGCTGGGTCGTCCTCAGGACATCTCGGGTTGATACGACGGTCCGCCAATAGCTCTCGCGCAATGTCATACATCTTCTTTGAATTCTCTGTCACAGTCTCTCCATCTTGCATTCTCCATGCATTCAACCAGGTAGCTGCTGCGACAGCTAGCTTCGGCGCGACTTCAGGCTCAAGGTTCAACCACTCCGATTCCATGCGTGCTACGAAATTGGCCGCGAACTCTGCACTTATATCTCCATGGCCGCGTGCCAGAAGCGGCGCAAGTTCCGCCTCAGCATGTTTCTCTAACGGGGCTCTGAGACGGCGAAGGCGAGTGGGTTTGACAGTGCGTTCCAATGCGGTCCGAAACGGCGTGTGGGCAGGCGCGTCAAAGTTGAGAGGAGGTCGACGAATACCTCTGGGATCGCTTGGCACCACTGCCTTGACGCTCGATATGTAGGTTTCGGAGTCCATTGCAGCTCGCTTAACATCTTCGTATCTGGTGAGCAGCCAGTAACCGCCGTATTGATTGGTGTGAATAAGAGGGCATTGGCTGCGAAGAAATCGATACTCGTCGTATATCTTGGACGGATCATTGCTCATGACTGCCGCCGACTGATCGATGTCGAATGGCATGTTGTCATTTGGAAGCCCGTAATCCATATCTATGATAACCCTTTTTGGAGAAGAAGATTGATATCTTCGTTTAGGGAACGACGGAAGCCGCAGTATAGGAACAAAATATGCTGGGCTGAGTAAAGTAGCAAGGAAAATCGGGAATGGTCGTTTCGCAGCTAAGGACCTATCTCAATAGACATGATGGAGAATTCTTGAAGATCTATCAATTTCGAGACAACGTACCGTAGTACAATGCCGAACCAGACGGGTGGTTGCGAATGGTAAGCCATGTGGGAAAGGGCTTTCGACTAACTCTCGCGAAGTGGAAAAACGATCGTCGAATCTATCTGTTGCTGGGACTAAGAATTTCCCCACACGACATTTCCCCACGGGAAATGTCAAGCGAGGAGGGGGGTAATAGTGCACGCTTGTTGCTAGCCTTCAGCCGAAATCTGGGGTTATGAATATTTCACTGCAATATCAATTAAATAAAGGCCTGTCAATGGCCTATGCATCGTCGTAGCAATGGTCGCACGACTCTTCCTTTACAGCAACGATCATAGACATTGTGATCGGCAATCCCGACAAGCAGAATCTCCAGCATGAGCCCTTCGATTGAAAATGGCAAGGCCAGCGTGGACACGGTACAACTTGAGATTGTGCAGGACGCCGCTGCTCAACTTCATCAGGCCCACTATGTCCCGCAGACAGAAGATGAGAAGAAACTGAATCGGAGAGTCAATCGCAAATTGGATCTCATTGTTGTCACTTTGTTGGCTATTGAGTTCATTGTGAGTGTCCTCACTCTATCTATCTCTTTGAATCAGATATGGCAGAGCTAACATAAACCACTCAGTTTTGCGGTATTGACAAGACCAATGTTGGCTTCGTTGCAACCAGCTCGTTCATTAAGGATGCAAATTTGAAACCGGATGACATTCCCAACTCATTGTCATTATTCTCAGCTACCTACGTTCCATTACAACCTTTCATGGTCATTTTGGCCCGACGAGTTGGCGTGAAGTACTTCCTAGGATTTCAACTCATGCTGTGGGGTGGTCTATGCATGTGCCATGCTGCGATCAAGGGAAGCGGATCACTCATTGCCCTGCGACTGTTAATCGGTGCTGCCGAGGCAGGTTTCACGCAGATCGGTATGTACTATATGTCCACACTCTACCCAAAGTACGATGTTGGGTTCAGGGTGGGATGTTTCACAGGCATGTATTCGGTTGCAGGAGCCTTTGCTGGAGTTCTCGCCTATGGACTCCTTAGGATCAACTCGAGCGTCCTCCACGGATGGCAAGTCGTATTCATCTTCGAAGGTGCCATCACCGTTTTCCTCGGAATCATAACGTTCTTTGTCCTGCCTAAAAACATCTCGAGCGCGTGGTTCCTTACTCCCGAAGAGCGCGCTCATGCGATTCGCCGAATGGAGATCGACCTGGCCGGAACGCAAGAAGAAGGTGATATCAACAATACTTCTCTCGTCAAGCGAGATCTCATTGACGTCGCGAAAGACTGGAAAAAGCTCTTGACTGTGATTTGCAACATTACGACTGTCCTTCCTGTCACTGCTTTTACGACATTCCTGCCATTGATCGTCCAGGGGATGGGATACAGAGGTATTCAGGCGACGCTCATGAGTGTTTCGCCTTTCGTTGTGTAAGTCTTTGTCCCCCTCTTGTGTCGTCGCACCTTCTAACGAAATACAGCGGCACCATCGGCCTGCTTATGATCGTGTATTCCAGCGATCATTTTAGAGAGCGATCGTTACATACTGTTGGTGGTATGTGCCTTGGCATAGTTGGATGCATTGTAATGGCCACCTCGACAGACAAAGATCTCCGTTACGGTTTTGCTCACGTCTGTATGGCTGGTGTCTTCGTCGGTGGCCCCCTTCTTGCCGTGTGGCTGGCGGGCAATACTCCGTGGAAAGGGACTCGAAGTGTCGTGATGGGCGTCAATGGATGGTCAAACATCGCTGGTGTCATTGCTGGACAAATATTCAAGCACAAATATGCACCTAGATGTAAGTCTTCCGCAATCATCGAGTCTTAATTTTAGGAACGTGAATTGACATTTGTGTAGATGAAGTTCCTCTCATCATCACCATGGTCATCATGGCTAGTGGAATTTGCGGTCTCGTATTCCTCAAGATCATGTACAAGTTGGAGAACAAGAAGAGGGCAGCTATAATTTCGAACTGGGACGAGAACGACTTTGCGGCCGAAGCATTGTCTGAAGAAAGGAGGGGTGATCAAAGACGTACTTTCATGTATGGCACATAGTCAGCCATTTCGCATTTCGTACCAAGTTTAGGTTTGCTTGAGTCTTCGTGTAGCACATGCCCGATATGAATGTAATTCTGACCAGGGATTCTTCAACATCACTTTGTCACCAGTGCAATAAGGTGACGAGGACATAGTGGAGGGTTTTTATCTCCCGCAGATGCACCGTACAAAAGAGCTAGCAATTGCTCCCGAGAGACCAGATGTGGCTCGCCCCGATCAGACTTAGTAAATTCCAGATTAGGAGAAAATGTTCAGGGCAATCGGTCTGCACGTGAAAAGTTGTGCGCTTTTGTATTCTCTTGACATCGTTGCATACCTCTGATTGGTCTGGTTTGAAGTAGCCAGTGAGACAAGGGAGAGTCCCGAGGGGAAAATGTAACGGAAAGTAATGGAATCGGTAGCCCTCAGGGAATAATTTCCCATCTCGAAGTTGAGGTGATATGATGTGATTGGGGTTGAGTGCGGATACAAAGCGATCCACACCGGATCCGCATCCGAATTAACGCTGGTGGGGTAACTCCGCGAAAAGTCCGATCTGGCCCAACCATGAGGCAATGCATTGTTTTACTAGAAGAAGTAAACTGTTTGTATCATGTAGACAAGCTTGTTGAATGTCGCCATCGGTAGATTGTCTTTACAGTCAGATAATGACCGGGCTTCTAGTCTTCCGTTCGGGGGCTTGCGAATTGGCATCGTCCATTGCGATAACAATTGCCGTGCAGCGGTGATAGTTCGGAGAGAGCAATGGAACAATGTGGTATCTACAATGTACGGCGACGGTTCCGGAGGTCAATCGCGGACCCGATGTCCATGTATTTATATCAAAGCCATAGCCATCCATCAAGGTATCAGTCCATCAAGGTGTTCTCTCAATTCCTGTCAATCTTACCAATCAGATCAATTCCAATTCCATCGCTCCCATCATGGCTGCTCTCAACATCCACCCTTCCATCAACAACGGCCTCACTAAGGGCGACCCTAACTTCAAGGGTGGAAAGCTCCAATGTCACTGCAAATCTAGCCCCGTCGAGGTCACTCTCGGTGGCAATGTGCTCCACAACCACGCCTGTGGCTGCTCCAAATGCTGGAAACCTGCCGGTTCTCTGTTCTCTGTTGTAGCTGTTATCCCTCGGGACCAGCTTAAGGTCACAGCCAATGGTGACAAGCTCAAGATTGTCGACTCCTCTGCCGTCATTCAACGTAACGCCTGCAAGGACTGCGGCGTCCACCTGTTCGGTCGCATCGAGAACGAGCACCCATTCCATGGCCTCGACTTCGTCCACGTCGAGCTCTCCAACGAGAAGGGTTGGCAAGAGCCCCAGTTCGCCGCATTTGTTTCTTCCATCATCGAGCAAGGCTTCAATCCCGCCCGTATCGATGACGTCCGAAGCAAGCTTAAATCCACCGGCCTCGAGACTTACGACGCATTGTCGCCTCCTCTCATGGACGCCATCGCCACATGGACCGCTAAGAAGAATGGAAAGCTTCCTCAAGAAAAGTAAATCCGCCTCAATCCCTGACGCCCCTCAACTTTCCGCTTCCCTATTTCACGCACATCCATCTGGCCTGGAATAGGAAACGTTGCAGTCCAGGTCAGCACAGCAATTTTGTAATGCTGACTGACTGTTGAATTAGTTCTCGACTATGATATCAAATATCGCTTCTTCTGGATCTCGCATTGGGTGTTAGCTATTGGGAAGGAAAAAGAAAGAGAAGGTCACTTCTTTAATGATGATAATGTTCAAAAACGTGTGGGAGTGCTATACTACGCATACTAGTCGCGGGAGAACCTCCTAGGGCCACATGATATAATCAAATAAAAAAAGGAAAAAGTAATTAACGAAAGAACCTCCGAATGAGTGTAAGATACTGTATGTCGTGCAGCCAAAGGACATATTACCGCTATCCTATTTGATGCTGCAGTGATGCAGGCAGTAATGGTTTTGTCTTCTCCATATGTTCTCATGGTTTGCCGTGCTTACATGAATCATTCCAAACTCGACGTCTCGCCAATAGCACCCAAAGGCACTCTTTGTGCATTAAATCGAGGGAGTCATAGCAAACGTGGCCCATGATCGTTGTTGTAATAATTCCCATGACAACAAATGGTTTCCATAATCATCAAATATGACGCGATCTCAATATGAGTTACAACTACGATGGCTCTTACAGCAGAATGAGCGTACTTCAAAGAGTCAGTCATGGCCGTTGAATAAATACCCTTCTTCGGCCCTCGATATGAGCTTACAGACACACCATCCTCTATTATCATTAAATACTTTAAGCACTCTCACACAACTTCGAGACTCGCGGCCAAGATGGAAGTCTTTCGGATTGACCCCACTTCACCCTTCAATGCATTCCGGAACCCTGGGCTCGCAATAAGCGACCAGCCCGGCGGCCTTTTCTTCTGGCTTCATCACGCAAACTTGGGAAAAGCATCGCCAACGGAGGAATATGCAATACGAAAATGTCGCGAAGAAGATCTTGAATGGCTTGCATCACAAGTGCATTCAAGTCAGGAATGGGAAGGCGCTGTGGCGCAAAATTTGATCACGGACGTTGTATCTATATCGTTGGCATATCTTACCGGCCAAAGGTTTTTCTTCGACAGCCCAGGGATATTGATTACTGGGCCCAGCAATACTGGAAAGTCAGCACTTGTCTGTAACTACATCATGTCGATAGGAGACACGGGGTATTTACCTGTGGCACATAAGAAGTTCGACTACGTTTTCTGGATCGAATGTGGGCAGAACCAACATCTCAACCTAGCCTTTCAAAAGCTGGCAAAGCAGCTTGGTCTCGTGGACGAGGAGAAGCCTACACTGGATTTCGTTCCTCTAAGAGAGAAGCTCAGGAATTGGCTGGCCAATCCGGTACACCCTAGATCGGAACCACGAGTTAAGTGCACTTGGCTCATGGTATTTGATGACTTGCAGAATAATGGAAACTGGTTTTATTTCTGGTGGCCACCTCGCGCCCCTGGGTGCACAGTCATTACTACGACTCGTCAGAGCGACCTCGGGGATATCTTTGTTTTCAAGTCGAAGCGCAGTCTATGACCCAACTGGTTATCGATGAAACGAAGTCTGAACTACACGTCACGGTCATCTACACTTTATGGATCCTGCCACATAAGATATATTGGAGCAAACTCGCCCTCCAACCAATTTGGACACAATGGCCTCCGCATCACCCTGGCGTTGTGTCTAGCCATTCATTGTCCTCCAACTACTAGCTTTCATTCATCATTACAGCCACCACTCGATGTGTCGAGAAATGCATTTGAACTCGTTCTTCTTTATTGCTTTCCTCCTCTCTTTCTTTTTCCTTTCTTGTTCTCTTTTAGTTGTACTTGCCTCTTTTCCTTTGCCTCCCTGCTTCACACGGTCCAAAAGAGCACTGAGGGTTATATTCCCATTATAGACTTGAAACATTATCTAGACCATTTCCATAGTACCTAGTCATAATAGGATTCTTTCAATGCTACTCTAACGTTTACCATCTTCTTATGTGTATGAAAATGCCCGCGCTTGTCTTAAATTGGCTAGCTTCACAACTCACTCAAACTGCATTTTACCGCTCGCTGACTTATCGATAAGGAAATTTGTTCCAGGTATCGTTCACGTGCACGTCTAGTCACTGCAACCCTGCACCCTCCGGTTGTTTAATTGCTATTGCTCTCAATTCAAGTCTATCATAGAAGCTAAAGATGTCTTTCAGCTTCGGTTTCTCTGGTGACGATATAGAAGAAGATCCCAACGATGTGCTGACAGCGTCACGGGACGAGGATGTGCAAATGGAGGGAGTGGAGACGGGTCAGGGTGCAGAGAGAATACCGGCCAGAAGTCATACTCTGGATGAATTGGTACGTTAAAAGTACAACAGTATCAATGAGTCTTTGTAGATTCCACGTTGAATTCCGAAGCCTTGTCCCGAGCAGACCTGTATAATACGTTGGGTCTTGTTCCTAATTCATGACACAGTTATCAACTCTCCCGGACAAACTTTCCTACTCAATTCTCAAAACCACATCTCCAAAAGGGAACATATCGCACCTCCCACGACGCGAGCTTTTCGACATCCGACTGCAGTTGATGGCTGAAGATGATTCGAGCAGCACAATAGCAGGCCTCGATGCATCAGATGTGCAAACCAACGTGTATGAGGGCGGTTACAAGACTTGGGAGTGTAGTCTAGATCTCATATCCTATCTGCTCGATCGCGGACCACGAAAAGACCTCGATGACATGGCGAGAGTCAACCACGTGATTGAGATGGGCTGTGGGACTGCTTTACCTTCGCTGCTCCTCTTCCAATATGCAATCAAGAACCAGCTCAGCATGAACTTTACACTCACCGACTACAACTTCGATGTTTTGAGGCTGGTCACTGTACCAAATCTGTTGTTGACATGGGCTTCGACACTGGGCAGGACAGATGCACCATTCTCGGAAACATATCCGAATCCACTAGCGGAAGAAGATCGAAGCAAACATGGAGACGATGAAGACCACGGAGACCTCGAAATTGCACCCGAAATCGTGGAGGCGTTCAAGCAGCGATTGGCCGAAACAGGCATCACGATGACACTGGTATCAGGGTCGTGGACACCAACCGAGCATCTTCTAGATTTGATACCCAGTGCACCCGAGTTGAACACTTTCATACTTGGAAGCGAAACTATCTATAGCCCCGAGGCTTTGACAGCATTCACCGAATCGATCGTCGGACTGATGAAGAGGGTGAAGAGCGGTAAGACGATCGTTGCGGCGAAGAGAGTGTATTTTGGAGTGGGGGGAAGTGTAGATGGATTCAGAGAGGAGTGTGCTCAGCGAGGATGTGTTGCATACGAAATGGATTTCGAGGGACTGGAGAGCAATGGTGTCAGGCGATGCTTGGTCGAAGTACAGATGTGTTAATGTGACCCGGGAAGATCGTGACGAGAGAAAGACAAGAGAGACTACGTCAGAGTATGCCTATCTTAACGAATAAAAGCATCTCGAGTCCAAGAGATGTGATATCAATCGCATGTTCCGAGTCCTCGACCGATGAGATATGAGCACGAGGTACCTGAATTTGTGAAACAGCAACATTATTGTACACCTAGCCACCTTTTCATTGGCTTGCACCGGGTCTTCGCCAATGAATCGTGTAGAAGTGAAGTTCAAAGTCACAATCACTTAATTAGTATGTTACTCTGCGCACGGTTACAATGTTCAGTGTGTTCACTCGCTTGAAATCACCTGCTCACCTGCTGGTCCTCGCTGTGTGCCTAGAGATACAGTATTTGAGTACCCGCCTAGGATATATAGATATCTCTTCTCTATCGCAAACGATCTCACTTACCCCAGACAACCTCGCATCACAACATCAGTGTATTCTAACTCGCCATTGTTTCACTATCACGAAAACGCGCAATCACTTCGACTCTTATTGTCACGCCCTCAAACATGAAGCTACTACAGTGGGCAGTGGCAGCCGCGGTGCCTCTTGCCGTTGCTATTCCAGCACCCAAGCACGGCACCGAAGCTATTGGCTCTGCGAAGGGACTGTTCGATCGATCAATTCTCGTCGAGGGTTTCGATGACGAGACTTCACTTACCCCAACCAAGGTCGGCTTCGAACCCACTTCAGCGGATGAAATGACGGCCCTTGTGAAGCGGATCAATTACCCCACCATCGCCGTTGCGATGAGTGGCACTATCGGAATTTTTCATGTGGACTCGACTGCAGGTGGCATGCATGCCAAAGGTCTTCAAGAACACATCGTCAAATGCCTCTCGCAGGCGTGTCCCCCCTTCATGTCGGGTGAAGGCGTATGTGTGGCACACCCACCTGAAGCATGTGTTCTGGACGCCTGGTCGTTCAAAGGCAAGAAGCGAACGAAAGGGAAATTCACAATCCAAACTCGAGAGAATTACTTCCCACCGAATCGCCCTGGGTTCCGTGAAGGTCTTATCCAGGCTGTTGCCGTTGCCTACGCTGGCATGATCTCGGATCCAAAGAATTGCGTGGACAAAGAAGTTGATTCCGTCAGGAAGAATACGTTCTGCACTATGTCTAACTTCATCAATGTCCTCGTTCGTGACTGGGGTATTGACGGCTTCGAGCGCGCCTACCTTACCGTTGACATACACTTCAGGGTTGATGGCGATAGCAAAGTACCTGCAGGGTTTGATTGCATTGCAGTCAAGAACGACGTCATAAGCAGAATCGACAAGGAAGCAGGCTCATATTTCCGCCAGGCCATCGCCTCAGATCAACTGGACAAGTCCTTCTCGTACAAGGCGCACTGTGTGGATGGTGTGATGCAAATCCCACCTCTCGGAAGCATTGATATTGCAAATGTAACCTCGGAATTCAGTCCAGCAAATGTTACCGGCCAAGACAGTTTCAACACATCGGAATACCTTCATACCCCGAGCACGGATTTCACTGAAGCGACTGCAATTGCATTGCAGCCTCGGGGGAACGACCAAGCCTCCGTCGATATTCAAGTTGGTGTACAAAAGGTCCATGTCGGGGACTTACAGAGTACTGATTTGGCTTCGGACTTCTTCCAATGCTTCGAATACAGGTGTCCATCAAATAAATGGGGAAACGTTTGCAACGAATACAAGAATCCGTGCTTCATTGGGAATGTTGGTCACCTTCGTGAAAAGGGCTTCCACAAGGACAGGCCTATGCGTTTCTACTTCATCCGTGGAGAGTGGCCATTCGGGTATAATGGGATTCGCGAAGCATTGGGTGAGATCGTTGCCAGCACACTCCGAGCCACAACCGAGGATGTCAGGAATTGCTACCGTTTTTCTCTATATGGGAAAGAATACTTCTTCTGCAACACTAGTAATTCAATCGCAGTCAAATTGGTCAACTTCGGTCCGGAAAGCAAATTGACGGCTCGTCTGTACGTGGCTATTGGCTTCGCTGAGCAGTACCCACTTGCCAAATTTGATTGTCAAGCCAGCCTCCCGCAGTCTCAATGGTATTCCGAGAATCTCAATCCAGGAGCTATGTACTTCTTCAAAAGGGCCATGCAAAGCAAACCCTCGTTGCGCTTCGCCTGCGTCGATGATCAGAGTAGCGCATCACGAGTACCGAAACCCAAAGGAGACAGCCTTTGGGGCGGATTTGATACCGTGGAGGAGTTCCTAGCTTACCATCGGGGGCAGGCATATAAAGACAGAGATGGCCCTTGGGGTGGATTTGGGTCAGAGGAGGAATTCATTGCTTTCCACAAGGCACAGGCATATGATCCATCATTCTGGAAAGACTGAGAATATCTCCGCGATTGCCTCAGCAAGGACTGATCAGTTCGAGAAGGAGATTGAGGCATACGATTCCTTGATGAAACAATATCACTGCTTAAACTACTAAAATGATTAAATGAATGCACTTCTGCAAGCTTCTGACCATGGAATGATCACGCCGTGCACATTACGAATATCTTGATCAAACAAATCTTTGGATGCAGAACGATCGCTCTCATATGCTTTTCCATACAAATTAAGTGTTCTAAGTACTAAATACTATGACCCGTAAATCTTTGTTACATCAACGGGGCATAAATCGACTAAGTGTGTATTTAAGTCGGTTCGACCTGGTCGAGTTCAAGTCTTCATAAGTCAAATGCTGTGCACGGACCCCATAGTACCCAAAGCTCCAATTTCTTCACAATCAACCATCATCGACATCATCGCGACCAACATCAATTCCACGCATCCCGGTCTTCAACATCTCCCTTTTACAAACGTTCCCGCTACAATAGTCTAAGAGTCGCACCTAAAGCACGCATCTAAACCACTTCGAACCTTACACAACCCGACCGAAAACCCCTCCACGAACCTCCACTCAACACCCAACCACACAATCTACTTTCAAAATGTCTTTCCTCTTCGGCGGCCGACCCCAGCTCTCTTCCGAGCAGAAGATTGCTGCGGCAGAGGCTGAAATTGACATGGTCTCAGACATGTACTCTCGGTGCGTCTCGCCTCGACTTCAGTCCCCGTTTCTATCAAACATCTCCGCATCCACCTCCTGCTTTCTTCTCCTCCGCTCAATCCCTCAATTCCCAATTGTTCTGGACCTATATATAGCATTGGCAGAGACTAACTCTTATCAATACAGACTTCTCGCATCATGCAGCAAGAAATGCGTCGACTCCACCTACCGCGAAGCCGATCTCAACAAGGGCGAGTCCGTCTGCCTCGACCGCTGCGTCGCAAAGTTCTTCGAGGTCAACGTCAAGGTCAGCGAGAAGATGCAGGGCGAGGCACAGAACAGACAACAGGGCGGTGGTATGTTCGGCGGTGGCATGTAAAAGATTCTGAGCAATGACAAAAGGAAATGGACGAAGATCTTCATTGGCAAAAAGATATATGAGTTTGATGAAATGATAGTAAAGAGAGAGGAGGGATTATATCACTATGTATTATAAGGTCTTTATGCTTGCTTGGTGCAGGATATGGATATGGCATGGCTAGGCTTCACTCTTCTAGAATTGGATACGATTGGATTACATCTCAATGATTTGAAGTGGCCTCAGTGATCTAAATTATCTTCAGTATGACTCCTGGATTGCAGTTATTGAAGCCGTAAAACCACTTGATGGATAGGGTTATAGAGGCATCCGGGAGGCAGTGAGGAAACTGCAGCTGAACGCCACAAGGCGAGGCATCACGAATTCGAAAGCATCACGAAGCCTCATTGGAACGGTATTGACCAGGGAAGCAGGAAGCTTCCCAAATCTGTTGTATTCGAAAATCACGCCAAACGCCAGAAACGCCGGAAAAAAAACACCCTGAAAAGCCCATTATCCGGGCCTCAGCCCCTCAAAATCCCAATCCATTACCAATCGAAAAAAAAAAAAAACTCAGGAGAAGGGGAGGGAGGGGGGAGCAGAAGGGAAGTCGGGCTTGGCAGGCCCAGGGACACTTACTCTTCGAAATCCTCCAGAGTGAGGCCGTCGGCCACGATCGTGACCCTGTGCCTGATGTCGGCCAGGAGGTCGGCGCCGCAGTCGTCGATCACCAGCGCCTCGAGCCTGCCGAGCGCCTTCTGGGCGAGCCTGGCATGCTCTTGCGCCCTTTCGGCAGCAACTTTTGCTGCTCGAACGTTCTCCATGGCGTTGAGAACGGTCTGTCTGGTCAGTAATCTAGAACTTCACAATAGGGTAGGTGAGTGCGTACCTGGACGATCTTCACACCCCGTGCGCGCTCATCGGACAGCAGTGGTGTGTCCTCGATGCGGCTCAAAAGAGCATCGAGAGAGCTGATGATCAAGGGCCTCTCTTCAATCTCTCCGACGGACTCTGCCCTCTCTTTGCCTTTGCCAGTATTCTGGAACTGGGCCGGACGGGGAAGAGGCGGGACAGGAACGTCTGGCTTGACGGCGCCACCCTTGAGGTTTGGGGTGCTGCGCATACGCTTGAGCAGCGAGCGGAACCCAAGCTTGTGCTTGGAGCTCTTGTGGCCATCATTCACGTCGAGGCCGTGAATGAGAGAGTCCGCATCGTTAGAGACCACAAGGGTCGTGCCAGCGCCAGTGCGGTCACTGAGCTGGCTAGAAAGACGCCTGGGTCGAGATTCGGGGCCCTCGTCATTGAGGCGTTGACGGGGCGGGGTGGAGGCATCTGGGGAATGCGTGAAGCGTAGAATGGAGTCCTCGGGGATGGCCTGGGACGGAGCCGCATAAGAGGTCGTGTAGACGGGAACTGCAGGCGCGGTGGAGACCTGAGTGCGAGAGGATGGGCGTGAGATGGCACTTTGATCCGAGCCCGTTGATGCAATCGGATAGGCACAATACTTGGCCACCGACTGAGGTGAAGGTAGGATGATCGGACGATGCTTCGGGCGTGGAGCTGGACTATCGGTGGCAGAGCCCTTGGGAGTCCAGGTGGTGGGAAGCTCAGCGATTCCATGAGGACTTTTGTTGGATGCACTCATTGCTGCAGCCATCTTGCTCGACTCGCCCGCCTCCAAATAGGTGGTGTTACCACTCTGCTCGCCACGCATATTGCGAGGTTGCGACATCTCGACACCTCTCATGCGCAAAGGCGAGGCCTCTGGCTGAAGTGCCGGATACTGCTCTCCAGATGGAGTTCCCGCTTCAGCATCCATCAAAGAGCGCCGAGCTTTGGGTGGGCTCATGGGATTGATGAACTGAGCAACCGGAGGGCTTGGAAGCGGCTTGTGGCGATCAACTACAGGAGCTGCATTGGGTGAGGTTGCCGGTCTAGGAGACGAAGGCAACTGAGGATCGTTGGGAGTGAGGCTCTGATTCTGTCCTGACTTGTTCCTCTCGGGTAACTTGAACGGAAGACCCAGGCGCCTTGCTGCAGCAGTCGGGACCAGATTTGGCGATCCTGGCGGCGACTTGGAAACTCCTGTGAGGAACGGCAACTTGCTGGTCTTTGCCTTCAACTTGGATCTATCGCCTTTGAACATGGCTGCTCAGTTGCCGCGTTGCTAGAAGGCTTCGAAGCGAGGTTTGGGACGATGTGAGATACGGTGCGAACTCAACACGAGTTCAGTTGATCGATGATGGAGAAAGTGAGAGGACTTTGACCTCCAAGACGGTTTAGGTTCTCGGAACGAAGTTCAAGATGCAGCGGGAAGTGTACTTTGTATGTTATCCACTGCCGAAGCAATAGGTGAGGCGACGTTTTTGACGAAGAGAAAAAGGTTGACGGAATGGAGAGGTGATGTAAGGTGGAAGTGGGGAGGTTGGAAGAAGTAAAAAGGCTCAAGTCAGTTGGAAATAAGTGAATGCGAGACGGAGAGCGGCAGAGCGGCAGTGAAGGTGGGTTGCTCGCAAAGCAAGTGAAGGAGAAAACCCGCTAGGTCAGTACAGCAGCCGTCTTTCAGACCAACTAGATCTATAAACACAATATGTTCAGACTTGGCCAGAGTTCTGTCCAGCAAGTCTGACCAATAGTTGATCACTATGGCCGTATTCTAGCAAATATATGCCTGCATATGTGCCTTTTGGACAGATGCATGCCGATAGCCATGCCACCAAATATTTGAAGGTAACCTAATTCAAGTAATTGATTTTTCAGTTCGTCAAAAAATAAACATCATTAGATTGTGTTTCTTAAGTACAATAGCTTTACTCGTATTGCATTAACCTGCATTATTCTGATCTCAAACGGTTTGTTTTGAAGTGGTGGGACGTATAGGTCGTACTTGTCGAGGGATTCTGCTTGTTTGATTGAATTATGTTTTACTTGACTTGACTACAATATCATACTGCTAATATAAAAAAATCACATGGAATCACCCATGAAGAGTCTTACTGAAGCAAATGCTTGCTTTGATGACATAATATAATTAAGGAGTGAGGTTGGTCGGGTTCGGCGAAACTGAACCGCCGAAGGACAACTAACACGACGCGTTTGACAACCTTTCGAGCCCCCACGCGCCAATGACTCCAATACCAGGAGCAAACGGGGATTGAAGTTTACAATGGTCAAATACGATAAAGCTGCAAAGATTCAACACGTGAGCGGCCTCACCGGGAGCTCCGTGGCTGATATCAATGCGGTATCGTTGGCAATGCCGGTATGCACACTCAAGATCTTGGTGATGCCGTCATACTAATCCAGACCTTGACAGCTCACAATTCTTTTATGGTCGGTACTTCAATCGCGGACTCGGGCATTCATTCCTTACACTCTTGGCCCTATGGCCGTCGATTTTCTGCTCAATTGTGGAGCAATTCTCTTCTCAACCACTATATACTCCTCTACGCCATGGGTTCTCAATATCCTCCTTCTTTTGCCTGCCATTTTCATTACCATGACCGAGCACGGCACGCCTCCTCAACGATCTGCTCGCCCGCAGCCCAAGAACCCGACTCCGCTCGACCGCCTCCCAATAAAGCCTTTCATAACGCATTATCGTGGTGCAATGATGGTTATCACATGCATTGCAATACTTGCTGTAGACTTCCGGGTGTTCCCACGACGTTTTGGGAAAGTAGAGAACTGGGGTACATCACTGATGGACGTGGGTGTAGGCTCATTCGTCTTCACGTCTGGAGTAGTATCCGTGCGATCATTTCTCAAGGAGGATAACAATAGGCGCCCATCCTTGTCGAGAAGGTTCATGGGATCTCTGAGACATTCTATACCTCTACTCGTGCTTGGTGTTCTCCGCCTAATATCCGTAAAAGGTTTGGACTACGCAGAACATGTTACCGAGTACGGTGTACACTGGAATTTCTTCTTTACCTTGGGATTCTTACCGCCATTCGTCTCTCTTTTCCAGTCTGCATTCCAGCTCGTCCCTTCCTATGCTGTACTCTCTTGCATGCTTTCCGCTTTACATGAACTTGCTCTTGACAAGACCGATCTAGGGGCATACATTCTCACTGCTCCACGGACAGATCTCATCTCGATGAACAGGGAGGGCATCTTCTCCTTTTTCGGCTACCTCGCTATATTTCTGGCAGGTCAGTCACTGGGCTCATTTGCATTGCCCAGAGAGTCTTCGTTGCCTCCAAACGCATCCCGGATTGAATACTTGAAGAAGTCGATCATGGGCAAGCTTGCCGTGTCTTCCTTGGCATGGATCACGCTCTTCTACTTTTCCATCAGTTACTACGGCCTCGGGCTGTCCGTCTCACGGAGACTTGCCAATTTCCCTTACTTTCTATGGACTTGTGCCTTCAATAGCTCACAAATCGCCATTTGCTATGCCATCGAGAGCTATTACTTCCCGAGCCTTCGTAAAGCATCTAGCAAGGAAGACGAGAATCAAAGGGCTAAAGATGCTACCAGTCCGCTACTATTTGCTTTCAATCGCAACGGTTTAGCAGTCTTCCTCGCAGCTAATTTGCTGACTGGACTAGTCAACTTGACTATTCCTACTCTTGATTTTGGTAAGCTCGAGTCAATGGCTGTGTTAATAGTGTACATGGCAACTGTTTCGGGACTTGCGCTTGGGTTAGACCGGTTGGATGTATCAATCAAACTGTGAGCGATGTTTCCTAGATAGGGAAGGCATGACATTCGCTGCTGGAAAAAAAATAACCTGTCTATGTACGATAATATCGGGAAAAAACCTTTCATTGCCTCTTGACTACATTTCTGAATCACACGAGCTCAGTGGCGAACACCTGATGACGCAGACCTGCCGTTTCTAATTGAACGCCCCAAGCTTCTATACAAATCTTCGAATTCAGTTTCGACTTCAGGCCAATATCCCGGGCTTGGTCCGCCGTCCGGATCTGGGGCCGGGCCGTACATGAGCCATCCAGACATCGGCTCGAGCGTCCCGTGGGGTGTAGCATCATCTATAGCTTGGCCATTGAGACGCTTGGCTGCCTCTATACATCTGCTCAGTAATTTTCCTTTGATTCGCTTTCTGGGGTTTCCTATTCGACCATCGAAGCGCTGTAGTGCCTGTTCATAGCCGTCCGGTAATCCCATTTTGATACGCTTTCCCACGTTTCCCGCCAGAACATACGCTGGGAATTCCTCCATACCCTTGAAACCGATCACTACAACAGGAGCCTGCGCATAGCCGACTGGCAAATCCTCAATGAACCATTTTTTGTAAGCGATGCCATTGAGAATTAAAGGATTCTCCGGCTCCCGTTTGATGACTGGATTTCCTTCAAGATCCCAGAAAAAGAACCCTGTCAACCATCCCTTCAAGGAGTATGGGGGCAGTCCGCATGCGCCGTCATTCTTGGCAACAACCATGCTGTTCCAGAAAGTTCTGGTTTCGGGGTGGTCGGGTTCCTCGAAGGTGCGCACAAAACGTTCAAGAATTGGTCGCAGCTGCTCAGCGAATTGTTCTGGCTGGGCACCAAAGGTTGCGAGGCGATCAATCTTTGCGAGGAGTTGTTCCCAGTCCTCTTTCTCGCCCTTCAGAGTCACGGATGGAAACCCACATATGATATCGCAACTGTACTTGAAATATCTCTGCATGAGACCCATCAAGAGGACACTGGCGGTCAAGTGGTCAGTCCAGGTTGTCGTACTGAACTCAGGCATGACCCAATTTCGTAGCCAGCCAGGCTTTACTTCTTCGTGAATGGCGTCCTGGAATTTATGTAGGATGCCCTCGAAAGTACAATCTGAGACATGTATTCTTTTCTTCCCTGTATGACTAACGAACAGGTGCCTCAGTCTTTCCGCATTCTTGATCATATAGAAGTTCAATTGCACGAGAATAGCGAACCATACTTCATCCGGTCGGATGATCAGGTGCCGGTGCTGAGCCCAAGCATCAATTGCACCCCGGGCAAAGCTGTCACCAGATGAATAAACGTCTCCTTGGCTGATCTGTTCGTCATAGGAGGAGAAATAGACTTCGGCTTCCGGGTATGCTAGAAATTGGTCACGACAGCTGTTTCGGAATAGTTCGCTAGATGTCTTTACGGCATGCGGGTACCCCTCATGGTTGTAGGCTCGAGGTTCTGCATCAGAGGGAAAGACAGTCACTGATGAAGTGGCCATTGTTCGAGGTTGCCAGAATAGTCAGAATGGGCCGTTTATGAATGACGGCTAATAACTTAAAGTAACGCTTTTCTGTTGGAAAAAAGAAAAGATCTGAACCATTCATGTTCCCATTGAATCAGGAGGAATAAGTGACATTGCGGCGTAGTCAATCACTTTAGTTGCTTCATGCGGCACCTGCTCTGGCATTCATCTAAAGCGCTGGTGTGCCCCACTCACGATCATTGTTTTGATATCCACTTCTATATCAAATATTCGAGACGCGTTTTCCGTTAGCATCTTGTTACTCGAAAACCAAAAGTCGAGAGATGGTAGAGTTTCGGATCAACACACCTAGGTCACCTGACAGCGCGACACCATACACCTTTGCACGGGCCCACACTCCACTCCACCTTCCCCACACATGCGCCGTTCTCAGATATCCCGTCATCACTCGCGTCCAACCTCACTTCACATGTTCAACAAGTTCGACAACAGAGCATACACGCATACAGCTAGCTGGCATTCTCTCAATGCACTCAAAATATAGCCCAATATGTCAACCCCACAAGCAAAACGCCGCCGCCTCAACGAAGCAACAAAAACCCTCCACAAGCCATTCAAATCACCATTCCGCACCCCATTGAAAGTTCAGCAACAGCAATCTCCTTCACACGAATCGGCTTCGTCCGACCCGCCGTCCGAGCCCGATGTAACTTCTACTACGTCATCATTCCTTTCAACAACACCAGTATTATCTTCCACAAAACTCCCATCCCGCCCCAATCCACCAAACTTGACCCCGCGAACACAGCAAGTTCCCAAATCCTCGAAACCATTCACAGCATCGACTAGCCCTACCAACCCCTCAGTAGCAAAGCAAATCCTCCAGCTACGATCCGAGATCCAAATTCTCACGCAGGCCCATGCGCTGCTTACTTCCTCCAAGGACAAAGACCTAGAGCGCGAAATCGAGATGTGGCGGACGGCGAGTAGGGAGGTGGCAGAGGATTTGTTCGCGACGACTAGGGAAAGGGTTCAGAGGATGGGGGGTGTTGGCGCGTGGAAGGATAGGGAGAGGGAACAGAAAGAGTGGAGGGCGAAGTGGGAAAAGGAGGATGCAGAGAGGGAATTAGAGGAGCGGCGACGTGGTATGGAAGAGAATGGAGAGGAGAGAGAGGTGTATGATGATTATGCAGATCTCGGGGATGCTGTGGATGAAAAGAAAGGAGAGGATGATTCTGAGGACAAAGCTAACGACGATGATGTGAGTTTCTCTGGGTCGAGTGGTGAGAACGTGGCGAAGTAGATTGGACTAATTCGTAGCAGGGCTTCACCATGGACATGATGCTCAAGACTTTGAACATTGATCTCAACCTCATCGGATATAACAAGGAGTTCCAAAGATGGGAAGGTTGAAGATGCCAGGCTATTTCGTTTACTGTCATCAGCTATAAGCTCCTACCGGCCGCTCGCGTCTACTACTACCAACTGCCTCTCCCGTACAACATTCCTGCCATCTGACAATAAGTTCGACTTTTGGAATACCTTGAGAGACACCAAGTCCATCGACAAGGAGGGGGCATATCGTAAGTTCATATTCTTCGTCCGATGCTTGCAACACTTTGACCGACCTGTCGGTGTAGGAACACATGACATATCATACTAACCCGGGGCTGTACAATAGCAGAAGCTGCACAATATCTGCAAAATACGATATTGTCCAGTGACCTTGGAAACTCAAAAGAAGATGCAGACAAGCAGCAACACCAGCCGTTGAAGCTTTTACCTTATGGGTATATTATAGCACGGGTTTAGAACGATTAGCACTCAAGTACCTAGGTAATGATGCAATTCTATGCCAGAAATTGAGATGGCCATCAGGTAGAACCTCACAGAATGAAGTAATTTTACTCATGAATATCATGAAAGGCGGTTATTTGTTTCTTAGTATTTGGATGAATTCTGTGATATATTCCCTTCTCCTTTCGAGATAGTCACTAATCGGGATCGCCAAAATGGTAATGCAGAACGGAGATTCCCCATTAGGCAGCGCCGCTTCACAAGAAAATGCGAGTCAATTATTCCAAATATTGCACTCAATTATGCACGAATTTTGAGACAGCAAATGAAGAGCGACTTGGCTCTCGTTGAAACTTTAGTACCCTTTCGGCTTCGCTGCCATCAACATGCACCGATTGGAGAGCGCAGAGTCGCATCGCATCAACCCGGTATCTCCGCCCCGCAAGCATAATGCACGTGCTCTGATTGGAAAGTCCCGCCACCTCCGCCTGTACCCCAGACTCCCACATCAACCCGCATGATAGTTATCAAAAACCTTGTCGTAATTACACTGGGAGCATTCGGAATATGTCAGCAGTCTTGAAATTCATTCCCAGTGATACCCATGGAATGCCGCAAAAGCGTTCGGGGTCACAGCGGGCCTGCGATACTTGTCGCCGACGAAAGGTAGCACATGATACGTCTACTATTTCATCGTGCAAAACTAATGCTTCTTTAGAAACGCTGCGGACACGGTAATGAAGATGTAATTTCATCTGCTGTGCCACAGGCGGATCAATCAGGCTCGAGTCCTAAGCGTATCAGACTTTCCAATGAACCAGGTACTACTGGGAACGGTGAAGTTACTACGTCAAGACCATCAGTGCCTTCGGATGGGGGTACTGTACCCCAGAGAGCTCAACATTATGTCGAGAAGAGTGCAATGCTGCCTCCAGAATCGCCGGCGACTGCCAGTAGTGGTCGCGCCGACAGTAATTCGGGGAGACCCACCACCCAAACATCGTATAATGGTAGTCGTAATTACAGCGAGTCCAGACATGACGCGCGATTCATCGGACATCTAAACCCTGAAGCTACCTTTCTTGCAGCAACTAGTCCCACGCTGACCACAGGATCTGGAGAACCTGAAGAGGTCGGTGTATGGTTGTCTTCTGTAGGACGAAGCGCACCCCAGCCTTACACCTCACTCCCAATGAGGCAGACTCAATCAGATGCTGTCTATTGTGCCGACCCTCTCATATCCAGAGTCTTACTACCACATCTCGAGGAATCATGTCTCTCTTTACTACCCGACTCGTCGGATTTCGCAGCCCTATCTAATATCTATTTCGAGGAGTTCCATCCTATCTTTCCCATCCTCGACAGGGATATCTTCGAGGCTCCGAATCCTCATCGCCCATCCCACGTTGTCATGAAGCAGATCGTTTCTCTAATCTCGAGTTCAAGTCCTTCTGCCAGGCTGTTCCTTCGACTTAACATCAACGAACCCACACTCCTAGAAAGAAGCGAATTCTCGTACCGGATTTCACTTTCAGTCCGAACATGTCTGAACCTGGACCTCATCAAAGACAAATTCACTGTATGCCAGATCTGTGCACTGTTCTCCATGTACACACAACTAGCCGAGGACCGCCATTTGCCAGTAGAGATGTGTGCACGCGCAGTCGCTCATGCACAAACCCTTGGACTTCACCTCCGAGCTAACCAGCAACCCTCAGCAGCTCGAGTTTTCTGTTGCATTTGGGCCTTGGACAGACTGAATGCAGCATTCCATGGGCGGCCTGTCACGATGCATGAACGCGACTTCGGGAACAGGCTAGGAGAAAGCATTCCGGAACAGGAGGCATGCTTTCAACTATGTCTCCGCACCACTGTTCTTCTTGACAAAGTCATCGATCTCTATCGGCCCAATCCAGATAGACCACAAGCAGACTGGGGTCTGGAGCTGCCTGATTATGAGAGCATTGTACATGAAGCCAGCGCTTCACGTATAAAGCCCAATCTTCTCGGTAAGCCTATTTCATGGGGGCCATGTAAGCACATGTAGACTAACATTAGATGTACCAGCAACATTGGAAACGTTCTATCATGCAGTCGCTATCTTGTCATGTCGAACCCATGCATTGACGCAGCCACCACGCTCCTCTCCATCCCACGTTCGACAAAGTTTGTCGGCGACAAGAGTCATATCCATGATCTCGGAAGACTATAATGGAAAGTTCCCACCAACTCCCATCGTGCCGTATGCTGTATCTCTTGCATTACGATTCTTCTATCGCGAATTTCGATTCACCAAGGTTCCTCTCTTCCGCGGGAGAGCTCAAAAGCAACTCACACTTGGCTGTGACATCTTGCGGGATCTAGGCGATGCCTATCCAGTAGCGATTGGCATCGCCAATCTTGTTGAGCAGATGCTCAATGAGACAGACAAAGTATATTCTTCTATGGCTCATCAGTCTCAAGAGCCCGAAAGGTCAAGGACGAGTAGCCATGGGGGAACACCTGTCTCCGGTGCTGCAGGGGGTTCAAGTCTTGATGTCGCAGCTTCGACTCAACCCGCACAAACGGATTGGTCAATGTGGGATAACCTACCAGACATCGATATCTTCGAGCATTTCGATCCCAACTTCGATCTTGACGCAATTGATGCTGCCCTTGCCGATGATACGCAACCTGTGTTTCCGATAGGCTATCATGGATACACGTTCTGAGAATTGCGTAGGATCACAGCACATTAATAAAAGAAACGTTTCAATATCATTCTAGCTATCATGTATACTTCGATGCCTACAAATTACTTTTCAGCTTTCGCTTCTGTTCTTTCTCTATCTGGAACTGCTTCAGGGCTTGTCGCGATTCCTCCGACCCGTATCTTTCATTCTGCATAACATCGCATTCACGCTCATGCGCAGCCAAAAGCTCCTCACGATGCTGGTGTTTCATCAACCTTTTCGTAGCCCTTAACGCCCCTGGTGGAGATTGTGAAATCCTTCTTGCAATCGCCTGAACATGATCCAAGAAACCAGCTCCAGGCAGTATCTTGCTGACAAGACCTAATCGCTCAGCCTCCTCCGCCGAAACGCGATCGCCCGCAAGGAAAAGAAGAGCAGCTTTCTGGTGGCCCATGAGCTTTGTGAAAGAGTAGCTCGATGCGCCCTCGGTCGTCATCCCCCACTTGACGAAAGGCGTGAAGAAATATGCATCCGGAACCGAGTAAACAAGATCGAATAGCCCGAGACTGCTCACGCCAAATCCCGCTGCCGGACCATTCACCGCTGCAATCAGGATCTTCTCGGTACAGATGAGCGTCCTGCAGAGGGAGTCGAAGACGGAACCGCGTGCGAACGGCAAAGCTGGCACTGGTCCAGAGTCTACGAGCTCCATGCCTGTACAGTAGAATTTTCCCTCGCCTGTTTGGATGACGACGCGAATGTCTGGTTGCTGCTCGATCCATTCAAGCGCAGATGACCATTCTGATACCAGTGTTGGATGGCAGGAATTTCCGGAGTTTGGACGGTTGAGTTTTATGATCGCGACGTGGCCGGCTGCTAATAGCTCTACCTTCACGAACTGATAGGATGGTGGCTCCATGCTTCAATGGTAATGTGTATTCAATAGCGCCAATTTTGATTGATTCTGAAGTGACGACTCTAGTTGTGTTTGTCGAAAGTTGGCGCCGAGATATGCTCTGAGTGACTGAATACCTCCTAGTAGTTGTAGCTCCTCGATTACCGGAATAAATGTTGTCCGACGATTTGTCAGTACTTTGCACAGATGATGGAGTTCGCACTGTCAAGTTATATACGATATGTTGTCTTGTCATCTTCGGGGCACAGGCTGACATAATATCCAGCATAGAGTAAGTTCACTAGAGTCAGCAAATCGGTCCTTCAATTACCTCAATGACATGTCGCAGATCATTCAAATCTGTCGATATGTTATTCGAGTCTAGTGGCCATGTTATTTATTCAAGCCCAGATAAAATGACAACACTTGATTTTCAGATATAAGCATTGGAGCTATGCTTTACAACATGACATTTCACCTCCCAAACTGGCCATCGACCGCACCTGAATGGTATGAGCACAAAATGAATTTTCTAAGCATGTGACCTCGTTTTTCGACTATTATGTCAAGTCCTCTGTATATACTGCATTAAAATATGGCGTTGTGGATTTTTTTTAATTTTCTCTTGATTTGCTAGCATATTTGGCATAACATAAGCTAGCAATTTGTGTCCACATACTCCTACTTACAACTCTAGTCAGAAGGACCAAATTGTTTCGCCATTCTCTGGAACACATTGACTGCGATAGACATCTTCAGAGGACGTACCTATGCCATCCATCTGTTGAGTTCATCATACATCGAATACTCGAGATACCAAGCAGTTGCTAACCCCAATAGGCAATTCGTATAACTTGCATGTTGGCAGGATTCCGACGTCATCGTCCCTTTGTGCGACACAGACGTACATATCGCAATCAAAATCCGTCTAGTTGACATGACGCGGAAGGGAAAATGCGATGTATGTAGAGTCCGAAAAGTAAAGGTACGTTCGCTGCATGCCTGATCCAATTCCAATGGCCTGCGAGGCATCCTACCGCGACTTCCAAGCAAGTGGCGCTCGCTATGGATTACTAGTAGTTCAATATAGATACCGCATGCCACATGGTAGAAATACAACGTACATACTCGCTAACTTCCCTAGTGCGACGAAGGAAAACCCTCATGCGGGCCATGCCAACTGGGAAAGCGAACATGTAGCTACTATGGGAAGCCCAAACGTTCAGAGTTCAAATTCGTCGTCGAGGATCCGAATCAGTACACCAACTATGGGCGATCCAAAGTCGTCCCGATTGTCTATCCACTCACAGATGCTCCCGATGATGCGCAGTCTGGGCCGTCTTCAAGTCAAGATCCTGCAGGCGACGTGGAGGCTATCAATGAGGAGATCGACACTCGACTGGCTTCCATGTACGATGTAGAATTTCTGTCGAGATCAAGACTCTCAGCTACTGGATCAACTGAAAGTCCCGGCAGTGATAGACAAGTTCAGCGGTTAAGGAGTGTCTCTTCAATGCCATATCAATCCATCTCTCCACAGCCCTCGCCTGCAGGTACTAATCTCGCTACAAGATTCATACGGATCCTCTCACCACATGATCCCGCTTGCAACCCTTTCGTGGCGGAAGCGTCTTGGATTACCTCCATCCCCGGCCGCATTGGCTCCAGCACTGTGCTCGATTCCGCTATACAGTTCTCTCTCGACAGCTTGAATGCTCAGAAGAACCCCACGGCATCAAATGCCAAGGCGGCAAGACGCTCTAAGGGTAGAGCGATTGAAGTCTTGCGCAATCAAGTTCACGGCTCGTCGTCTGTGCCGCCTCTGAATGTAGTTCTGAGTATTATTTTACACATGTACGGAGAGGTGTGTGATCTTTTGTCCAGGAGGTCTGACTTGATGTTGACTATTTAATTAAGATGTTCCTAAACGATGGCAGTCTTCTTGGACTTTTCCAACATGGCGATGCAGCGACGAATCTACTGAGGTTAGGAGACGAGTCGTGGCGGGGGGATCCTGATTTCTGGAATGTCATTTTCACCGCTTACGAAGCAGAGGTATGTTTTGAATTAACAAGGTGTTCGATCATGGCAACTGATGTTGTTGGGTAGGTTGGCTCGGGACTCTACACAGACAGGCGTTCGAAGTACGATACTCCGTTCTTCCTCGCGGCTACGAACCCGCGTATAATTACACCAGATCTCAACCACCCGTCTGATGTTTTCCGCCTTACCAGTATGGCACTCATGCACGTCTGGATACAGATACCTCGACTTAACTGTCTCGTTCGCGACGCACGCGCCGGACCATTCAGCCTACGGAGGATAGCAGCCGCGATATCTCACGCAGAATCGCTATGGGAAGCCGAGCCATCAAAACTCATGGCTTCCTACCTCGCCGCCAACACCACAACCCGACACGTCCCTCCGTCCCAGGAAATCAACGACGTCGTGAGCACATCACTACATTTCGATTCGATTCAAGCACTCCGGCATCTTCTACGGTACTGGTTGGTCAGAAACCTACTCTGCGGACTCACGTTAGCACTGTACCAGTCGTTTCCCGCGCAAGCCACAGCTAGTCTGCTGCCGAGGCTAGACGACGTTCGAGAAATGGACGTCCGGGCGGCGCATTGCACTGCGCAGTCCGTCCCATGGGCACTAAGCGCGGGCTCCGCTGGGCTCGGCGCGCCCATGGTCCCATTCTGCGTGCATTCGCCGTTGGTAACGTCCACGTTGCCGTGGCTGAGGAAGACGAAACGGCTTCGAGAGGCGGCAAGGTTGGAGGAGGAAGGGTCGGAGAGAAGAGGGGTGATAGATGATGAGGCTGCGTCAATTCAGCGGGTTTTGGATTGGCTGTTGCATACGTGTGCGAAGGTGCAAGAGAGGTGGGGATTCCCGCGCATCTCGCAGACGGAGTGTGAAATCACAGAGGGTATTGTTACGGGGGGATTGATCTCGCCTGAGGTTGAGACATGGAGGCGAGTTCGGAGGAATAGGAAGAGAAGGGCGGATCAAGGTGTGTAGGGGAAGATTTGGGTGATGAAGAGAGGCATCGTGAGTCGTGAGTATGGACTTGACTTCCACTTGAGTAGTTATGTAGATAGTTTAGTTAGTGAGTCCTTCATTAGCAAGTGAACTGCAGGTAACATTCGATATTATAAAGTTTGGCGTTAAATGTAGGATAGTGGCTTGCGTAAAACTTCATAGAGCGTTATCATCGGAGATGAAGATATATGTTCATTCACAGAAGCAAAGAATGTTTTTAGGTGCAATTGACACTGACTTTCCAAAGACCGTTTCTGTGTGGAGTGAAATCGACATATCATGCAACGGCTTGGTGTAGTAAGTACTCGTCATTGTCACTGTCACGGTCGTTGTCAGTGTGTAATAACACGACGTGGGTGGATATAATAGGGGTTCAATGTTTGATGGGATCGGGTGATGCACTGAGTCGGCTGTACCTTGACTAGTCCGAAATAGTACTAATCTGGTTCCATCACCCTTGGCAGCACAGTTCTTCGCTTGATCACCAACCACCAGAGCTCCCACCCACCCGCATCCTACACTCCAGCCCATCCCAGCCCGTCCTATCCAGTCCACTCCAGAAAAAGCATCGCGCTCGTTCTGGATCTACCGGGGCTCCTCCTAATCCATCGTCATGCATTGCCTCCATTCACACCTTTAGCCAATTGCTGCTTGGCTGCGTCCCGATGGGCTGAATGTCTAGGCTGAATATGGAGATGGCGACACAGCAGCCTATTCGCGCCATGCCGTACAGGGACTCCACGTGTGGATTCCTCGAGCTGCTCTAAAGTTTATTGTGGTCATAGCTTTGCTACTGCGAGAGGAGAGGAGAAGCGAGAGGAAGAGAGGAGAGAGAAAGAGTCAGGTATCCGTGGAGAGTCGTTGATCGTTGTCCCTTCTTCCCTATCCTTTTCCGTTCATCCCGCTGTCGTTCGTATTAGCACGACCGTTGAGCTACTGCTGTGATTACTGTATCTCTCTCACACTCTCTCTTCTCTTTCATCTTCACCTACTTTCGTCTTACGTTTGTTTTGCCCGCGAGATACCCACCCATTATGCTATAGCGAACGAATCGAGCCCAATTGATCACGACCGTGACTGTGACCGTACCTGGAGGACGCACGCCGTCGAGCATGCGAGTGGGAGAAGGACCTCGCCATCCCGTACGATAGCCTTTTGGTCCAGAGAAGGAGAGACTCTCGCCGTCCATCCGTCTCTTGTTTATTGAGACTCCCAGCCATCTACCCATCACACCACCTTGGCTTCAACCATGGACTTCTGGAAGAGCAAGGCAGACAACGCGCCGGCCGCCAAACGGATATCAACACCAGCTGGCCAACGCCTATCCGTTATCCTTGAAAATGGCGATGCCGCAAATCGAACACGTGATCGAGCGTCGGTGCGAAAGAGCGGTATGCTAGCGACGTTTGGAGATGCGCCGCGAGAAAGCATTGAAGAGCAGAGTGGGAGCGGGTATTCGACGAGCGTGTGGTCGGACGGAGAGAAGCTGAGCCGGTTAAAAAATAACAAGCAGATTGCCAAACGGGGCGGCTGGAAACGACTGTTGGTTATTGTCGCAGTGGTGCTGGCATGCATCATTGCGCTGGCTGTAGGATTGGCTATAGGACTGAAAAAGAAGAAGAGGTACTTAGATTTTCTACGCTCGATGCATGCTCGGAGCATGCGTCGTGTCGTACTTGACATGAATTATTCTGACCAAGATGCAGCTCAAATGACGACTCCCAGCAACCCGCCGCAGCAGGCGCTTCATCGACCGCATCACCCGTCTCTCCATCCTCACTTCCTCCCAACTTCCCACAAGGCACATACAGCATGGTGACCTTCCTGGACACGGTGCAGACAAATTGCACATCGAACCCTGCGACATGGACATGCTACCCGTACACGGATTACAACACCTCACCTTCAAAGTCTCTCGCGACATTCAACTGGATAATAAGCTCTCCCTCATCAGGAAAATACCAAATCTCTTCCACCGACAACCCATTCAGCATATCCTTCAAGAACACCGACCTGGAGCTCCTGGACCAAGGAAAAGACACAGAGCGATACCGGTTCCAACTATCATCGACGAAGACTGTGAGCCCGAGTACCGGACTAACAAAGGACAACGAGGCCGCGAGCTGCGAGTTCCAAGGCACGAGTCTGCAAGCAGTCCTGTACACCAAGATGGCGAAGGGATACCCAGACGCATCCAAGGGCGAAAGCGACGGCAGCCCAAGCTATCCCGTCTGGCCATTCGGTAAGTTCCAACCCGCCCAGTCGCATGCTATATCAAAGCTAACATCCCCCCTCTATAGCCGTCCGCGTAGAACAATCCGTCGGCGGCGGCGAATCAATACCCTCGTGCAAGGCCAGCGGATCAGGAAACTCGATAACGGAAGGGCTGGAGCCCCAGGACGCCGGATCGCTCTGCTCGTGCCTATACAAGAACTGGCGGACGCCTTCGCCTTACTAATCTCTCCGGTCCTTCCACATCAACGGTCTTAATCCTTTTTTTTCTTCTTGTCGTATTTTGTCGTCGGAGCATCTATTAGCGTTTTTGGATATCTTGGATATAACAGTAATTGCACACTTTTTTCACCACCACCACTACCACCACAACAATCGTTCATACATTCATTCCCTATGTTTTCCCACACCATGTGATCTCTTGTAATAACTCCCAGAACCGAATTACCAGGCGTAACGGTCATAATCATACCCTCGTAGCCCAACCCAACCCAAGACGAATCCCTAAGTACCCTAAGTTATCATACTTACACTCGTAATAAACAGACATAGACACGACGAATCAAGTATCATTGTGAACACCGTTGACCTGCATCCCTGCTCCACTATCTCATAGCCCCCAGCACGTCCTGTATACATACGTACCCCCAAGAAGATTATCGTAGAATGCGAACACGGATACCATCATACATCGCCCCCTCCTCTATTCCATCACAGCACGAGAGTGTAGGACGGGAGCGGTTTCCTTCTTGCCCGACGCTTCTCCCTCCTGTTCTACAAGATCGGATTGATCGAATGTGTCTGTGTGTGTATGGTTTGACCCTTCGTATGTCTTTTTTTTCGGCGGGTGTCCTTTGGGTTGATAGGGCCAAGGACACATCATACTCAGCGATATCTCGTATCGTTCCCCGCTCTTTCGCTCTTACCCACTGGATACCATAGTACCAATCGTCAGACAACAGTCATATTGCAAAAAACGCACACAATCACTTGAGCCAAGCTAACAGAGCATGAGGTAGGTGTGGGGTGTGGGTTGTGCAGGGGGTATAATTATATATATGTATTTCTATCGAGTGGTATACTATGTTACTTTCTCTCTCGCTTTTGCACGGTGGCAGGTTCTGCGGTGCATGTTGAGACCATGTGAAGTTGAATTACTCCTCGTCGACGGCAGTCTTTTCCGGGGACTTGCTTGCAGCCTTGTCGGCGGAGGCTTCTTCTTCCTTAGCCTCGCCGTCGACGTCGTCCATTTCCTCGTCGTTGGTGTCTTCTTCTGCTTCCGCCTCTTTGTCGTCAGTGGCCGGGTTCGTAGACTGCGGCTGCGGCTGCGGTTGCGGACTCCTGCTACTCCTCTCGATGCTCGGCCTTCCGACCGCGCCCTCGATGTCCAGATGCACGGCGCCTGCCCTCTGCGGCCCCGTGTCCTCCATGCCAATGACCTCCGGGCCCCTCGCATGCGGCGCCTCGTCCTCGGCGTCGTCCTCGACAGTCCCGATAACAATGCCGACCCTGTCTTCGTCCTCGAGCTCCGCGTCGGTCGCGATCGGCCGGATCGGCGCGACGTGGTGCGGATTCGACAGCACGATGCCGGCCTCCTGCTCCTGGCGGAGGAGCTCGCCCTGCGTGACGGGCCCCGTGTAGGGCAGCGTCTCGCCGTCGGGGTGCGAGCTCGCGATCTGCTGTTGCTGCTGCTGGGCGATCTGGTGGGCTTGGGCTTGTTGGTTGGGGAGCATTCCGCCCATGACGGTGACGGTTTCGATGCGGCCTGCGCCGTTGGGGCCTTCGACCATCTCTGTGGACTCGGAGATGAGTTCGGTCTGCGAGCCGCGGGACTGGAGCCATGGGATTGGGGTGAGGAGGGCGCCGCCGAGGGATTCGTCGGAGCCGAGGGCGGAGCTTGTGGAGGGGGAGGTGGCGCCGTTGAGGAGGGTGGAGGAGGCGGATGGGAGGAGGGCTTGCGGGAGGGGGAAGGTGGTCGTTGGGGAGGAGACGGAGACGACGCGGTCGAGAGCGCGGAGGTAGGCGGGGAGGTAGCGGTAGTGGCGTTTGGGTTGGATGACGAGTTCTGCCAGCCGCTGGATCGTGTGCGGTGGGGATTTGGTGAAGTTGGAGGTGAGTTGCGTGCGGATGGAGGAGTAGAAGTTTACGCACTCGGAGGGTAGGGAGGAGGAGGTCGTGTTGTTGGCATTGGAGGGGGTTGATGTGAAGGCTGGAACTGGGGGACGCGGTGGTGTTGCGGGCGGCGCATTTTCTTTGTCGGCTGTTTCTGAAGTTTGGCTCGAGAATGCCGGTTGGATTTGAGGAGGTGGAGGTTGATTTTGGGCTGTGGCAGAGGGCGTGAGAGGGTCGGAAGGTGGTGAGGGCGGAGGTGGGAACTCGTTATGAATGATCTATATGGATGGTTGCATTAGATGGTTTGGCGCAAGCGACATGGGGGCAGGACGTGTGGGTGTAATCACCTCATCTAGTCGGTCGAGTATGTATTGGAATGCCTTTGGCCAGTCTTCACTGCATTGAGGGGTTAGAATGAGGTTATGAGTGACGGGTTGAGGGTGGGGTACATACACCTCCAGAGTGCCATTGTCGGCGGCGGTCTGTAGGATACTCTCAGCTGCGGCGTAGGTCAGTATGGAGGAGAGCAAGGAGCCAGAGGGTGACGATTGAATGGAGGAAGACGTACTGGAGGCCATGGTCGAGTTGACGAGGCCGAGAGATGGAGATTGTGGGGGGTTGTTGACCGAGGCGCAAAAGGTAGATTGTTTGTTAGCTTGGAGTTGAAGGTACGAGTAGAGAGACGTCGATGGTTTGGAGATGGGGAGGGGAGGATCCTCGGCGGAAGTTGTTCCGGGTCACCAGCCACAGTTGACCACCCATTTCACATCCACCGTCCACGATTTACAGGTTTACAGTCTACAATCCATCGTCCAGACTCCACAGTCTCCTGTGTGCAATCTACGAAGACTCCAATTGACTGATCAGCACGCTCCGTCCGTCGAAACACCGCGCCACATGACTGCGTCCGTGATTCTCTCACTCGTTGCACGTGCCCGTATAGGAAGCTCGACGGAGACGGGAAGTCGGCATTGCGCCACAGCTGGTGGAGATTACAAGTACTCGTACCTGGGAACGAGCCACTACCGGGTAACTAGAGTAACTAGAGTAACTAGAGTAACTAGAGTAACTAGAGTAGGGGGTAGTGAGGGGAAACAAAAAAAGAAGAACGATGGTGCGGAAGTTGAAACAACGGGAGGGGGGGGGGTTGATTCACTCATTACCACCACGTGCTGCTTCAATGGAGGAAACCGAATGTGGAGATTGTAGGTACGATACGTTGCTGTGTTTACATTTAGACATAACTATAGAGATAGTGTCGAGTAAGAAGGAATTAATTGTATTCTAATAGATGTGCAGTGTACCTAGCTAGTTATGTTTCTTTTTCTATCTAGGTAGACAACGAGGAGGTCGACAGAGACAATCATCGAAATGGGCTCACTCGTTCAACCACTATTCAAGATAACCGGTACCTCGTAGGCAATCGTATCTCCTGCTCGTACTCAGTACAGTCTGTAGTGCATCGGAGATTGTTTGCTAGAAGACGGGAGGGAATGGGGCGGTGCAGGGAGAAAAGACTGCGCCACCGCGAAAGGACAAATTTGACCAGGTGTAGCGACGGACTGCAAATCCCATTGGAAGATTGTCGTCATCAGCAGGCATGCATGCACCCACATTGATGATTGCACGATGAGGAGGTCGGAATTGATTGATTGATTGATCGTCGAGTGGATGGTCTGCCATTACCCGAACGAATGGCACTTGTGAGGGCTGTGATGGATGTGATGGCAGGTCAACTGACGTCTTTTCACACGTGAGGGATTTCTCCTTTCATGTTCCTCGGTATGTACTGTATACTGTATGTACACTGTACGGAGTATTCTGCATCGTCATAGTCGTAGGTAGACGCAGTGACAGTAATGATAACAATACTACATCGATGAACATCTCTCCTATAGAGCGCAAGAACTTTCCATATGCGGGAGAGCAACCGTGGGACAGTATTATAGAGCCAGCCCTATTTGAAGGGAACTGACTAGGGAGTGGTCGGTCGGTCCACTGGTTCCAGGAGTCAGGGCAGGTCAAGTAATAGTTAGTTGGGTCAAGAGTAGTAAGTAAGGATAAGACTGGGACTGGGACTGGGACTGGAACTGGACTTTTCTGGTGTTTCTTTTTATAGTCGGACGCTGGGACACCCAGTGAACGGCTCTCCTTTTACTCTTGTGCTCTGTCTACTACAATACTGTGGTTATACCGTGTAGAGTATCGTTATTGTTTGTCAAGATTGGTTCTGTCACTTCTCTGCCCATATACATCAATTGTATCACCACATACACACAGTATACAGACAGTAGTTGTCATACTCTTCTATTCTGTACAGCCTCATTCAAGTACTCTGTACATCTATTACCTGTAAGTATCCGTCCCCAAGCCCAAGAACAAAGCCCCCCCAGCCCAGCCCAGCCCAGCCAGCCCAGCCAGTCCAGTCAAGCCAAACATTCTCAGCTCAGCTGTCTCCCTTCTTGAGTCCTTATTACTGTATTCTCATTACCTTACCTATTCCCAAGTCCTTTGATGCTCATAACCTATTTTACCTATCCAATCCCTCCTTCTCCTCCTTTCCTTCTTTTCCCTCCATCTTCAACCATCCTTCCCCCTCCTGGATGATTGTTTTGCGAAGTATTATAATACAAGAAGCAACCATCTACGGGGTACACTACTAGTTGGGAGGACCTGCCTAGTAGGAGTACGAGGATACTCGTTGTTAGTTGTTAGTTGTTAGTTGGGGAGGAGAGTCGACTTTCTCCGCTCACCAACTAAACTCCTTCCCTCCCTCACCCACTTGCGCATACGCGGCTGGGGCCTTATTCACTCAACGCAACCCTTTTCTTCCTTCTTCTCCATCCTTTCTCTCTTCGCTCTTCCACCACACATTATCGTTACAATCACCACTATCGCTTACCGCTCCACCACTCGCTCACTTCGCTCACTTTCCGCGCAAATCATCAGACCACTCTTCTTCGCATTCCGCCAGAGCCAAGCTTCGCCTCCGTTTCAGATCCAACTGTTCATTGCTGCTCGTTGCTGCTGCTGCTGCTCCTCCCGCGACAACACACACCTACGCACATAGAAACCTCCCACCAATTCCTCAACCCCAGCCGTTTCACCTTCCTCCCTTCCGGCTTCCCTGGCCTCTTGCCTTCCTGCGACGCATCATCGCCAATACCATTCAGCTGCCTCACACTGGTCTCACTCCTCGCTGCTCTCCACATCCTCCATCCATCCATAACAACCCACCCGCATCCCGCATCCCACAACCCTATCCCCATACCTATCCCGACCGACCGTTTGTTGTCGTCGTCGTCGTCGCCGCCGTCGTAACCTTCGTCGTCGCGCGTCGCAATCCAACAAACGTCTTGAGCTGCCAGTTCTCGTCGTTCACTTCGACCGCGCACTCACTCTCCGCTCCGCTACCTCTCTTCAGCCGCCATCTCGCGGCTGTCACCCGTTGCCAAAATTACTCACCACGAGTCACGAGCATCCCTCCTCGGAGGCCAGCCTATGGACCGCAACTTTCAGCCTTACGAAAACAACACATACAACAACTACCAACCACAATCATACGAACCGCAACCCGGCGGATACCACCATCGCGAGGGCTTCCCTACACAACTCCCACCACCCGTCCGACGGACTCCCAGAATGTACATTCCACAGTCAAAATGGACCTGGGCATTCATGCTCATCTCCCTCCTCCAGGCCATCGTTGCTCTCGGCCTCGAAGCGTATGTTTGCTCCCGTATCTCCCCAAAATCTCCAAAGATTCTCTACTGACATGCACCAGGTACGTCTTCGGTCGATTCCAGAACAGTCTGCGAGAAAACATACCGAACCAACACAATGAAACCCGCACCATCCCCACATACCTCGCAGTTTTCATGTTCGGATACATCTACCAGATCATACTCGTATACGACGCCTTGCGCATGAAGAACACCATTCAAGTCATCGGACTCGTTCTCTACAACATCGGCATCTTGATCTACGCCGCCATCCAGATGGACCAGATCAAGGACGCCGTGCAGTACCTCGACAAGCAGACCTTCATCACCGACCATCTCTTCTGGCAGCAGGTGAGGGGCATCTTGATCGCCCTCCCCATCCTGATGGCTGCCGGCACTCTAGCTCTGGCCTTCGTCGCCTGGAAGCTTTACGACGAGTTCGCATGGACCATCTACAAGCACATCAGTGCCGATCTGCGCCTGAAGAGGAGATATCTGACGTACCAGGTAAGTTTCCCGTCGCGACCGATCTACAGCAAGGCCGCATCACTCATCAGTTCTAGATTTACATCGCCCTCCTCAAGTTCGACTTCTTTTTCTTCCTCGCCTTCACGGTCCAGTTCCTGGTCGTGGTCGAGAACACATCTACCGTCGAACTGGCATTGACCGCCGCCGCCCTCGCCATCACCTTCGTCTTCCTCATCCTCGCCGCCTACTGGGTCCGCCGGGAGTCCGTTGCCGGAATGATCGTCATCATCATCATCTACTTCATCGCGCTCGCCTACTTCCTGTTCAAGCTCATCCGAATGTACGCCGCCGACAAGGAGCGACTCCTGGACTACATGCCTGCCAGGAAGAGTTTGACCAGTTTCGCCGTGCTCACGATCCTCCTGGTTATCGTCACCATCGTCATCGCATGCATCTGCACGCACAACTTCAACAAGGGCCTGAAACCCCACGTGAACAGCAAGAAGGCCAGTGCAACCAAGGGCGCAAATGGCACCGAGATGCCCTATGTGAGCGGCCCTCAACCGAGCCAAAGGATGGAGATTGATTAAAGAAGAGACGAGAGGAAGAGAGAAGAGAAGAATAATCAACCATGTCAAAACCAATTTCATGTCTATTACCCCATTTTTTCAAAAACTCGCACGATGACTACCCACCTTTCTCCGTCCTGGACCTGCGTCTCTTCTTTTCTTTTTCCACTGGGGTTTCTGGTTGTTCTGTCTGCGTTTTGCGTTGCATTTGCCCTGGATGGACGGCTTTGGGATTCGGTTCTTGGGTACGGGTTCGTTCACACACACCGAACGACACACAACCCAGGGGGGGCTCATGGCGTTATATATCTATCTTGCGGGGTGACACAACTGATGGAGGTCTTATCAGCGTGTCCCCTCGCTTTTTCTCTCTGAAACTATTAAAGAAATTTCCCCCACCTTTCATCCCGGTGGCCTGGAATCCCGTGTCATACTCTTTATATATACCGCGATGGGGACAATGATGCTTGGACATCCTTGGGATGGGATTGATTGATCGAGAACGGGGCAATAGTACCCAAGCGGCTGTACGCTTTTCTTTGAAGCATCTTCAATGCACGATCTCGAGTTTGAATAAAAAGGAAGAAGGAAGGAAGGAATACCCCCACACACCACGAATGGAACAAGTTTTTTTTTTATACTATAACTAGATTTCGTATCATCAATGAACGACTTTACTTTACTCTACTCTACTGCTGAACTTCATAAACGTGTCTCTTCACTCTACTTATGCAAAGCAAAGCCCCGCGTGACAGAGCATTGAGATTAGGGGAATTGAGGATATGAATGTAACACAGTGGAGTGTATACGCACGCTGGAGCTACCTGCATATCTACAGGAGAACTAAAGCATAACCGAAATGTTAATACTTCTACTTCCTACGTCCTACTCAATCGCTAGACAAGTAGATAAGTACATTGACATCTAGTAGAGAGCTACGTCCTCGAACCCGGCCCTCGAGAGTCCGCGAGTGTTTTCAAGTCAACACATATATCACGGTTCCGCCATCTCTAGCAGAATACCACGACATAAAGTGATTCGAGGTGAGAAATAGTAGTAACTACTTGTGTATTTACTTCCTACTGTCTATTATCTAGGAACCAAGGTATGTAGGCGTAGTAAGTAGTAGTGTATCGTAGATTGTTAGTAATGATTAACGTATAACATGTCAAATAGGGAAACCTGTGGAGAGCTGCGGAGATGCCTTTTTTGGAAAGTGCCGTGTATATCCAGGTCAGCGCTCTAGAAACATGGACTCCGTCGATTCACTGGCGAAAGGTACACGAAAACTCGACGTGTCGTTCAAGGGTCCAGACCTTTTTTTTAACAATCACCACCTACACAATACAATCTTAACTGTTGTGGAGAGTGCAAAAAGGACCCTCGTTACGAACACAGTATCTCCGCCCCAGCTAGCATCACCACCCCCCCCTGCTTACTCAAATGCCCTGACAAGGGTCCCCATTGGGTTTGGCGGGCCCGACCCACTTTCACAACTACATCATCGGGTTTTTTTGGGGGTGCTGGTGGTGGAGGTGGTGGAGGTGGTGGGTGAATAAAGGTGTGACGACAATTCCTCGATCGCTTTTCCTCCTCTTCTTGCTCTTCCACTTCTGCTGCTGCTACTTAGGCGCGTATCTGGGTCGTGCTGTTCTGCGACTTTTTAACAACTTTTACGATTCCTACATCATAGTAGTGAAAGACTCGAGGGATCAACTCGAAGCGCACACGGATAGCGAGCCGATTGATCTGCAGTTTGCGAAGTGAAGCGATAACGAACGTCTGTTTACCACAACCCACTTCCGCCCTCGACACACCCTTCAATCCTCAAGAAAAGGACACGGATCAAGAGATATCGGAAGACAGACGATATACATACGCACATACATCACCATGGCGTTCCGATGGTACCAGGCGAAACTTCGCACCGCGCCTCTGTTGACGCAGGCGACTACTACTGCTGTATGTTCCTCCACCCACCTTTCCCCCTACTCTACCCTGGATTGCTTCTTCTTTGCTTGTTTTGTTTTGTTTTGGAGGCATTGAGGCGAATTGCGAAAGAGCGATGGACTGACGATATGGCGTAGGTTCTCTTCGGCCTCGGCGACGTGCTATCGCAGCACGCGGTGGAGAAAGTCGAGAAGCATAGTTATGCGCGGACAGGACGCATGGCGTTGTACGGCGGTGGTACGTCTCCTCCCTCCCTCCTCTCCCTCATTACCCTCCCCTCGACATCTAGCATCAACCCCCAATCCGCAGATCGCTAACGCAACACCCCCCCTCCAGCCGTCTTCGGACCCGCCGCAACAAAATGGTACCAATTCCTCGCCTCGCGCGTCAACCTGTCCACCACGAACCGCACCATCGCCGCCCGCGTCGCCTGCGACCAATTCCTCTTCGCGCCGACCAACATGGCGTTCTTCCTGTCCTCGATGGCGTACCTCGAGGGCTCGTCCCCCGCCGAGAAACTCAAGAAGGCGTATGTGCCCGGCATGCTGAATAACTTCCTACTGTGGCCGGGCGTGCAGGCGGTGAATTTCAAGTTCGTGCCGTTGGAGCATCGGGTGCTGGTTGTGAATTGTGTGGCGCTGGGGTGGAATTGCTACTTGAGTTATTTGAATAGTGGGGGTGGGGAGAGGCCTGAGGTGGAGGAGAAGGTGGTGGAGAAGGTGGAGGGGAAGCTGTAGGGGGTTTGTCGTGGGATGTAGTTCTCGAGGGGAGGTTTTTTCGTTCTCTGAGCATTGAATGGGGCATGTATGAATGGACGGGATGGACGTAGAGATATGTGATCAACAGCTTCCTTAGCCATGGCGGCGGTATGTGGTCGATGCTGATAGAAACACAAATACACTAGTATTCACCTTTCTTACATCTACACAGGCCCGTTGTAGCATGCTAATCAAGACACACCACAGGAGCAGATGGATCACCGCCAGCTGTACATCCGTACGCAGCCATACATCTATCAATCAAATGCCTGGGGACGGGAAGGCTCTGTGGCGTGTAGGTAGTTGAACCTTATGGTGTTAGATTGCATATAATTGATCCTGGGTACTCTCATGTTGGGAGACGGACACCGTTGAAGCTCCTCCATGCTGTAAAGACGAATCTAAGTCATTCTCCCAAACTCACAGCCAACAATGTCATCAAAGCATGTCAATATTACGTCCCTCCCATCCTCCCATCCTACGTAATGCCATCACAATAATCACAACATAACGCACCCTCAAAAAGTACACATCAGGAGTAATGATTATAGATTTGCTATACTCTATCTACTCTACCACCACCGGTAGTCATGCTCGTGTGGTTTGTGCTGTGGGGGGTATCCAAAAAACCGGAGAAAAGACAATCGCAATCGCGATCCCAAAAACGTAAACGCGTCAAACGTAAGAATGCGAGAAAATGTGAGAAAAATGCTAGATCAATCGCGCCGGGTGTTTACATTCACGTCGTCGTCGTCGTCGTCGCCGCCGCTCTCTCCTCGAGCGCCTCGCCCAGCGCATCGGCGTCGACTTCGTCCGCCGTGACGACGACCTTTGTGGGGGTCTCGGGGATGTCGAAGAAGCCCCATATCGGGCCGGACTGGTTGACGCCTGAGGGTCGGAGACGCGGGGGCGCGGGGTCCTTTTTCTTCTGCGCCGCCGCCGCCGTCGTTGCGTCAGTCTTCTTCGAAGCGCTGGACGAGCTTTGCACGGTTTGTGCGGACTGGGAGGAGGCGGAGGATTCGGGGCGAGGGGAGAGGGGTGAGGGCGATGTGGGTGCGGGCGTGGCACCCCATTTGCCGAAGACCCAGCCGCCGACTTTCTTGCCGAGGGCGACGCCGGTGTAGGAGGAGGAGGGAGAGGGGGTTTGCTTGCTGGCGGAGGTGCTGCGTTTCTGGGCGACCATCGAGCCGTAGAGGAGGGAGCGCGTGTCGAGGCGTCCTGGGCGGGAGGTTGACATTCGGGCGGAGGCGGTGGCGGTCCAGGGGGTGAGTTCTGGTTCGATGGATGAGGAGGCTGGGGCGTGGCTTGCGAAGCGAGGGGAGGAGGAGAGGAGGAGTTGCGCGGGGCGGGACTGGAGGGTGTGGATGTCCATGCCGGAGATTGATATTAGGGATTCGTGGGATGCGGCGCGGCGGATTGTAGGGCGAGATGGAGTGGCGTCGAAGTCGATGCCTAGGTCGAGGTCTTGTGCAGGTGAAGGGGTGGCTATGACGGAGTCGTCGTCGTGGGTCACTTCTTCGATTCTACTCTCTTCGTCTTCTTCGGGTATCGTGGAATGTAGAGATGGAGATAAAGTGAATATGTCGTTGGATAGTGAATGTGCGGGACTGACTGCTGAGATTACAGCCGTGGCGCTTGATTTTGTCGTAAGAGCAATAGGTGACGATACGCTGCGGATGGTAGCCAAACTGGGCGGCTTTAGACTTTGCGACGTGCGTCGTTTGTGGCGGACCAGGCCGTCTGAATTCTCTGCGTACTTTGAAGGCTCGAACATGGGAGACGCAGGATTGACGCTGTCCGATGGACTTGTCGGCCGTGATGAATCGTACGCTGCATCACTAAAGACTCGGTCGTAAATCGAGTCCCGATGTGACACAGATAGTGGTGACCCCGGTAATGAAGGTGGACACAGCGTGGTGGCATTCGACCACCTGTTCGGGTTCGGAGGCACAGAAACGGCTGTCTGTGACAGAATGGCTGCAGGCGCTGACGGCTCTTGCAGTGCTGGAGGCATAAAGTGCCCCGGAGTAAGGCTATACCGCTTTTTCTTTGGACGACGCGGCGCTTGAGCCTTTGGCGGCTCTTTCTTTGGAGGCGGACCATGGTAATGATGATGGATGTGCAATTCCTGATTGAAGATCGTTTCATTACCCAATTCCTTCTGCAGACTCGTGGCTGTCGCTACTGGATTGCTGGAATGTTCCAATACTGGCGATACCGGTTGGTGAGCTCGGAGCTGATCTCTCAGTCGTTCCACCTCCTCATTCGAAGTTGTGAGCATATCGCGAAGTTCCAGAATTCCATGTTGTAGATTAGCGTTGTCGAGCAGAATGTCCTTGACGAAGTGCGACACGACGTTCGTCCCGGGTTTTTCCTGTTGTCCTGCTTTTGCTTTCAATCTGCCCGCTGCTGTTGCCAGTTCCTGGTCCACCGCCATGCGCCGTTCCATACGCGCCACGATCTCCACATGCCGCTCCCGTTCTTCCTTGGCTTCTTTCTCGATGCGGTCGATTTGGTCTTGGAGATCTCCTATGGTCTTTTCTGCCCTGCGCCACCTTTGGATAGCCGTACGTTCGTCGCCAACCTTGTCGTCCAGCGTTCCCTGCAGTGACACCTGCTCCCGTTCCAGCTCAATCAGTTGGCGTTCTAGCATCTGCGTGCGGGCAGCAAGCGACGACAGACGCTGGATCTCGTCTTCGGTGGAGTGAAGGGTATCAGTCAAGGCCTTGATCTGCGCATCCGAGTCTGCGACAGCACCGTTGAGGTGCTCGAGCTGGTCGAGGAGGTCCCGGTTCGCCTTAATGGTCTGCGCATTCTTGTCCTCCAACTCCCGCTTCTCCCTTTCCAGATTCTCAATGGTGCGGAGCATGTTGTGGCGCTCGCGCTCCGAGTCGGCGACGTAGCTCTCATGGCGGACGAGCAGTGCCTGCAAGGTGAAGGTTAGCGACATGGCGTCTTCAATTATGCGAGCGGGCTCTAGACGAGCGTCGCGAACTACGGAAGAGTGTCGATGGGGGCATGTTATGTCATACCTGACCCAGTTGGGCAGCCTTTAAGACATCACGTTCGAGACCATCGAGCTGCGCGTTGTTGTGTGCGAGGAAGACACATTCTGGGGAGCCACAGCAACATCGTGGAATGCTGTTATTGTTGACATTGGATTGGCTGGAGGAGGGGGTGCGATGGTCCATGGCTGTCGGGATATTAAGCGTGCGGGGCAGCCGACACGCGTGGAGAAGTCCAGGTCGGTTCTGGTAAGGTTATGGCGAGCGAGGGAGGAGAGGGAGGGCGAGGGTGAGGGAGAGAATATGTGAGGGGAGATATGGTCCACGATGCAGCAACGGAGGCGACGGCGGTGAGTGGCATCCTTTGGGACGAGACGACGTGTAGATGGACCTTTTTCTTATCGATAGTAGTACATGTCCGTGTAAGTAAGTGTAGGTGCGTGAGTGGAGTCGAGGAGTATGTGTTGTTGGGTTGTGAAAGTGTGTATGAACGTGTGTATGTGAAGATAGTGAATAGTGAACAGTAGTGAATGGGGTTGTTTTGTTGTTCCTGAGTTGGGAGAGGGGGGGACTAGGGGAGGTCGAGAGCCAGGATGGGGCATTGGCGTTAAGACGCTGACTCTTGTTTAGTTTAACTCGCGGCAAAACAGGAAAAACATGGCCCACATGGTTCTGCAGTCTTATACAGGATAGTCATAGAGGAAGTCGACTTGTTATGAACTATCCGGCCTTTGTTTCCTTTACTGGCTGCGAACGTCTCTTGTCCGTTTATGCGACATCCATGGCATGTGGCCGTCTCTTATTGCTCATGTGAACCTCCGCCAATCTGTCGCAATCCTTCTACCAAATCACTATCAACGTACGAGTACGGAGTAGATACGCCGTAGATCTACTGTACTCTTGGAGAGTACACTGTGACTGTCCGATACCAGCCACCTCTTTTGTGCACGCATAGGTACATACACATGAAGCAGGCTTTCACCATACAACACAACCACCCATGACGCATGACCTCACCGCGCATCCCAACCCCTCCTGAACCTTCAAGCCCAATCGTCGCATACTCTTAATAACTTTCTACAATGATCAAATCGACGAAAAGTCCCTGAAGAAATCAAATAGGAGGTCCAGCAGCGCGCCTTGCGGTGGTTTTTCCCTCCGTCCGCCGACAACTCCCGCCGCAATCTTAAACGGCGATTTAGTGCGAGATCCCAATCACGTGACCATATTCACTCCGTTCACCATTCACCATCCACCGTCAACCTCGCATTTTTGTTCTCGATGTGTTGTGGTGGTTTGAGCGTATAGTAAGATGTTTTGAGATAGTGTATGAGTGATAGATAGATATAAAGGCTTAGATACATGACTTGATGAGAATATCATGTTCAAGATATATATTTCAGTTCAATTCATTCAAGTTCAAAGACTGCGTATGAAACATTTACATCTTACCGTTCACATATAAATCAGTCAAATCTCAAGAAACACCCAACATGGCCAACATACTCACCCGCAACCCAACCCTCCGAACAGCCCTCCGACCACACAACCCCGAACTCCTCTCAACTAAACCACAACTCACCCCCCTCCGCCCATTCAAATCCAACTCCACATCCACAAAACCAACATCGAAGAAACCGTCCTCCCCCCTAGGTCACTCCCCAACACCACCGCCCTTCCCATCCCTCCTCACCCTCCTCCGCGAATCGCCCCCTCGAACTCGCTACACAGTCCTCACCTTCCTCGCGCTCCTCGGCACGGCGGAAACCTCCTTCTGGCTACGTGTTATTTACGAGAAGTTTATCAGGAAAGACGAGGGGGATGGGCTGTGGGAGAGGTACCTCGTGTTTTTGAAAGGGGTGAGGGGCGTTTGGTTGGGGTTTTATTGGGGGTGGTGGGGGGAGGGGCTTTGGGGGCTCTGAAATGTTTTGAACGGGATGAGGGCAGAGATTGGGGGAGGGAGGGGCTATTGAAAGAGAGAAAAGAGGGAGGAGAGGAGAGGAGACCGGGAGGATGATGGAGGCTTGAGATAGGGAGTGTGTTTTTGGTTGAACGTTTGGTTATGGTATTTTTGTGTTGGGCCTGTTGAATGGCGTGGGACTATCTATGCGTATATGTATGTACATACACGTCTTGTTTTACTATTTTTTCTCTCTTCCTGTTGCTTCTGTCATGGGTGGTTGGATTTTATAAATTGTTAGATGTTGGATGCATTTCGGCGTCACTCCTCGGGATCCAAGTTCTCGTCAGCGCCGAACTCGTCCACGATCCACGCGCAGAACTTCTCCCACTTGGATATCCACTCCTTCAGTCTCTGCGCTCGGATGCCCTTGCCCGTGGCCCCATCCTTGACTTCCGCGGCCCATTCCTTCGCACTGCAGTCGTCGAAGCTGGCCCATCTCACGCTGTTCTCTGCGAGACTCCCCAACCCGGCGAGCCCGAGATTCTCCCATCCCTGCAGCGCCTGCCAGAAGTCGTGGCTCATCCCGCTGACGCCCTGGCCTAGGATGGTAGGGTCGTCGTTGCAAAGGGAGCATGGTACTCCACGGGAGAGCAATGCTGGGAGAGGGTGGGACATGATGCTTCCGCAGAGTCGAAGCACTTCGTTGCTAACGGGACAGCTCTCGATTAGGATCTTCTTCTCCTTGACCATGTCGACGAGAAGCGGGTGCTTGTACAGCGAAAAGCCGTGACCGATTCGTCGGGTGCCGAGCAGAATTGCGTCAAAGAGGTTCTCGTCGATTTTGTCTCCGTCTCCGAGTGTCTCGCCGGCATGGAAGTAGAACGGGATGTCGACGCCCGCCTGGGCGCATGCCTTCTTGAACCAGAAGAGTTCAGGGAGGAGATCTGCGAGCGGGCGCCCGAGATCTTCCTGTCCTACGAGATCGTAGCCGCAGATGAGGTTCGGGAACTCGAGTTTCATCGCTATGCATTCCTTCATGCTTTCTATGACGCCGCGCTTGTCGAACTGGCGGATCGTCGTCCAGATCATGCGTGCGCCCCAGAAATCTTTGCCTTCCTCTGAGGCTTTAAACTTCTCGATTTCGTCTTCCAAGTGGTCCAGAAGGCCGATATTGTCGGGGTCCCATTCTTCCTCGTTGGCGGTGCGGTAAGGGGTGAGGAAGGCGTCGCGGAGGTCGACGTAGTACACGCCGTCGTCGACGAGCTGCTTGCACATCTTGCGGACGAACTTGCGGAAGATGGGCTCGTAGTAGACGAGGGAGCCTAGGATTGGAAAGCATGAAAGGAATTTCTTCCAGATTTCGTTCGGGCCTTCATGGTGGGCAAGGTGTTCGTCGTCCGTGATGCTCGTGCGGGATCGTATCCATTCGATAAAGCCTCTACGGCCGCCATCCGGAAAGGTGTCCGCGGCAATGTTGATGGGAATAAGAGTCTCAGGAGTGTATTGTTCGCTATACAGGGAGACCTCTGTATTGGCTCGTGTCTTGGTCCATGAGAATAAGATACTTGCAGTTTTGAGCGCACTGGCGCTGTTCAGCGGTTCTTTGCTGTACAGACAGACACCTTCGGTAGCGAAAGCCTCTTCTAGAGCCCAGTCGAGGTCAACCATGGCTTCAAAATGGCAGTGCAGGAGTGCGCCTTTGGGCATCTTTTGAACGATCTTCCAAAGCTTACTCCGTTCCATCCGATCCTTGGCTAGAGAGAACATCATTCCGGGAAAGACGTCTACGTGGTTCTTGACAAGACTATCCTCAAAATCACGGGTCCAAAGGGTCTGCTGTTCCTCGAATCTGATCTGGTCCACTATGGCGCATGCTTCCGCGGCCATAGGAGAAAGATTCTCACGGAAAACACGGTCTGAAAGCTTGTTAGGACTTCTTGAGTGTGAGGCATTCAGATGACATTGCGTTTGACTGACCGCTTCTCTGCTTCTTCTCTTCGGCAACCAGAGCATCTCGTCCTTCAAGATATTTTTGCAGGAAAGGATCGCTCAATTGGGGAATGCCCTCGGCTTGTTCCCATGCTTCGTTATCTGCCACTACCTGTTTCTCAGATGTCATTGTATCTGGTGGGACAGGTCTGTCTAATCGCCGTGAGTAAATCAGAACAGTGGATATGTTCCAGATACTGAATAATAAGAGAAGAGTGAAGAAAAGATAATTAGCCCAAGGCAGACAAAATGGAGTCAGACAGGCTTAGCTATTGATGTTACTGCCTGCCTGTTTGGGCTTGACATGGGAAGAAATGCTGACATAATTTCACTTTTCCCTTTTGGGAGCTAATCATTCTTATCGATGGGAAGGTGCGAGGTGGGATGAACCGACCGCGGGGTGACTGTCCATCCATGGCACCATAGCACTGCATAGGTAGCAACCAATGGAGCTAGTACTAATCGGGATTGTCCGGGTGTTGTTGCACGGTTCATCCATCCCCAACCCGTCCCATCATGCCCCCATCATCGTCACCTGCACACGACTACATTCACTAACTAATATCCGTACTTTGCTCTACTATTAAGGTGCCTCATACTTCCCAAGTACCGACCTACTTTATAGCACCTAATCCTATCTAATTTACTCTCCCTTCAACTCTCCCGCGGCATATTCCCCCGTGATCATCTTGCGTCAACGACTCGTTGCTCGCCACATCTGCTCTCGATATCCTTCAACCTGATCGGTTCCGGCCTTGTCGTGTGTTGAGACGTTGACAACCAACTCAAGTGCTCAACCCTAGTGCATCCTAAGCATCTTCTCTCGCTCTACCAAAGATACACGCCGCATACACATGGACAGCCCTCTCCAACGGCGGTAGGCTCGTCGTGCCTACAGTACCTCTTCTCCATCACCGCTGTCCGTTCCTAACAACGCGACATGAACTTCTTCTCCGTCCTTCCCTCTTCCATAGGAAGTTCCATAGGAAGAAAGCTTCTGCTCTTCGGCCTAAGGCAGATCGATCTACTCGATAAAGATCCCTCGGACTTTGTTAGTGTTGATGTTGGCAAGAAGACTACATTGGAGGTCCGAGATGTCGGGCTGCATGTCAAGGTAAGCTATATTCCGTCTGTCTCTCCCCCTCGCCGAGACATGCTGACCGAAGTTGAAACAGAAACTCGTAGCACTTTTACACATCAAGCTTCCTCCCGAAATCCGGATATCAAAAGCAAGAGTCTCCCTCCTCCGCGTAACCTTCATTCTAGAGTTCGGTGTGCCGCAGATCATTATCGACATAGATGGCATACAGCTGCACGCGCAGATAGTAGAAAATGAGGATACCGCCGAGGTGAAGCCTCGTGGAAAGGAGCCCCAGCCTCCTCGGTCCTCAGCACGTCCTAGGTCGCCCCATAGACGCCCAGCCGACAGCACGAGCGAATACTCATCGGAGGATGACGACGAGCATATACCTTCGGTCGACGACTTAGCCCAGTCTTTCATAAGAGAGGAATCTGCTGAAGAAATTCGTGAGCTCGAAGAAGCATTGCATAACGAGTCCGCATATCTGCACGAATCGGTTAGCGAATATGGTGATGACGAGAGTGTTGCTGGCGTGGGAACCCCTCTTGGGCTTCCTGGCATACTACGGAATATGCTTAACACCGCCTTGGATCGTCTTCGTATCACTGCCAATCACATCGATATTCAACTCGAAGATCAGATCCCGTCCGATCCTAGCCAATCTCCGCTCGATGACGAGGGTGTTGATGTCTCGTTGAACCTACATGTGGATCAAGTTAGCATTGATTCCGTTACAGCACCTGAACCTAATGTAGAGGTTACAGGATCAAGGACCGCGGAGTCAACGCCTTCAAGAGTTGGAAAACGTCGCATGCGAATCGAAAACGTGTGCGCCCGATTGTTCTCTGATGTTGAGAGTTTTGCCACATTTTCAAGAATCTCGAGATCGCTATCTCCAGTCGACGCCCGCTCAGAAGTATCTTCAAGTCGAAAGTCACAGAGCGACGTTGCAGCTAGCCGGACGTCTGTAGATTATCCAGAACCAACAGCAGAGCCCCAGGCCCAAGAGGGTATCACTCTGGAACACCAAGTCCAAGAACCGACCACACCAGAACTGCAGCAGTCCACTCACAGTGATGACTTACTCTCACAGTCCTTAACGTCTCCGCATTTGATACATCCTTCAGCGTCCATACATTCTGCGCACCGTGACGGCCTCCCTTCTCAACATTCATCTCGTTTAGAGCAGCCCAATACTCCGACAGCCAACGAACCTGAGAAACTGGAACCATTAGCAGCTTCCACGCACACTGTAGATGAAGACCGCTTTGCGGATGCTGCTTCAGATGATGGCTTGGACAATCACCCGATTTCTGACTCAACTTTCGGACTTAGAGACCTGCACCTACCCCAAGATATGGGTGGGAGCAGTATTCTATACGACAATGAAGGTCTAGTAGAGTATGCTCTAGACAATTTGATGTTTGACTCGGAACACGGCGGGTCGTTGCATAATCTTCCCAGGACCAGGCTCGCAGACATTGCGGATTCTGAACATTCCCTTCCCGTCGACGAGAGTCTTCAATCGAGTGCTGATATTCCGCCAACAGTGTCCGCCTTACTACAACAGTCTTGGATTTCTCGTCAAAGCGAACAACCTTCTCCTCGACCTGAGCAATCTATGACTGTCGACTCCATTGAATCGCCAGCCCCTGCAGATGTGCCTAGTTCTTCCCCTCACCAACGTATGAGCCAAAGTATTGATAGCGTACCCGCGGAAAGCGCGGAAGGCGAACAGAGCCTGTCAGAGTCGACCCTCTTCACTCATGATGATGCCGAAAGCATGTACATGAGTGCAATGAGCGAGGCTCCTATCAGTTCCCACCGCGGGCCCACTGTTCCTGGAGGGTGGGACTCGGTATCTAATTCGAGTCAAGGTACAGCTTCCGAGACGTCTACTCCAATTCCTGCAGATATGACAGCCGGAAGTATACTAGTCCCAGATGTCGCAAATGTTATGGATGATGGCTGCCAAACTCCACGTCCAGGAAGTCGACAGAGTGAAGGCACACCCACACAGGGCCAATCCCGACAGCAAAGCCCCGAATCCCGTCAGATGAGGCTCCGACAGAAGCTTTCGAAGCTATTCTTCACTGTAGATGAAATCACAATCTGGTTTCCATTACGCCTTGAAAGTGATCAGGGAGGAGAAGTGGAAGTGGAAGACAGTGCTGCCGAAGAGAAGGGATTTTCGTTCAGTCGTCCGGACCTTGGCACGGACTCGATATTTCAAGATATGCCTGGCTCTTTCTCCAATTATGCGCATTCGACGTCTCGCAGGAATCCATCAATTGACCTCGGGGCATCGTTCAGGAACAAGCCGGATGCGAAACGATCTGTTCCCCCAATTTCCCCCAAACCTACAAAGTATGAGCCGACTATCAGTGTCGAAGTTGGCTCTGTTATTGGCCATCTTGACTTTTCAACTGGACGCATAATATACCAGATGGCACAAAGGTTTATAGCTCTAATCGGCACAGCACCAAGCGACAAGGATCACAAACAGTCAGTTGATGTCGGCGATACAGCAAAAACCCCCAGTCCATCCTTGACTCTGTCTGTAAAGAACATCGGCATTGCCTGGGTGAAGAACCTCATGACAGAATCTCTTGTGGAGTCACCCACACGAGCACAATTGCAACTAGACCCTTCAAATGCAATTTTGAACCTCGGCCTTAGCTCGATAGAAGCATCTACGCAGACCCAGCCAAATCAGTCACGGCTCAGATTGCTTATCGGAACGTTTATCATATCGTCTATGGGCCATGACATTCTATCATTTCGCAAGCCACGGCCTAGATCTAGGCGATCTGCTCCAAATAACGCCGAAGGGCCTCAAAGTGATATCGAAATTGTATATGAGCAAGGAAGCGAGAAGCGCATTACAGTTGTGACACGTCCAGTCAAGATTGATTTCGATATGCAACAGGTCGACGATGCACTGGGTTCTTTCGGTGGGTTCAGTGGTATTTTGGAGATGGGAAGCTCAATGAGTTCCGCAAATACTGTCCACAGCCCGATGTCTCCCAGCGCTCCATCCAAACCTCGAGGTGTACATTTTGGAGATGCGCCTTCAAATCCACCACCCTCTACGTCACCCTCACCAGCAGCGCCCAAGATAGACATCAGGATCGAGGAAGTCTTGTTCATGCTACGGGGGCAAAGTTGCGCTGTACAGATCAAGACTACCTCTGTCAAGGCTGCTGTGCGAGCCAGCAATGTGCGACTCAAAGTATCTGAAGTTGAGATCTCTGGGCCTTATACAGCAGACTTTAACAGTGGCTCACCTCTGGTACTGAACATCAAGGACACGACCGTCGACTTCCGCTTCACACCAGACGAGACAGACCTTACTCGCTTGATATCGATGATCACGCCGTCAAAAGATCCATACGAGAATGACGACGATATCATGATCGACACACTACTGCGTCAGCGACGGAAAGGCTCTGTTGTGAGAGCACAAGTGGCAACAGTCGGTCTTCGAATCTCTGACATTAGTGCTATGGGGGCCTTCGAAGCTCTGGGTGCCGAGGTTGCACGACTCTCGAGAGTCACAAAGTATCTTCCTGATGATGACCGTCCCGGTATCCTTACCCTTGCAACTGTCCATGATTTTGAGGCAAGAGCAGTGGTGAATGAGAAACTCGGAGACATTCTACTCTCACTGCAAGATGCTTCGATAGCACACGTAGGAATGCCTTCTCTTTTCGCTATAGAGATTGCAAAAACATCAATCCATCGTAAAGATGAAATTCTTGTGCACGAGGTTGCAACACTTCCACCACAAGACCGTCTACCTATGATTATGGCACGTGTGGTCGGCGATGAGATGGAACCGGTCGTCAAGGTTAAACTCTTCAACGTCTGTGCGGAGTATCATGTTACAACTGTCATGGCAGCTCTTGGTATCTCTGAGAATGGCACAACGGACGATATCGCTCTTGGACTTGCGTCGTCTGTGGCAACAATCACAGGCGTATCTCAGCCTAAGAAGCTTAGCAGGCAAACTTCGGAAGCAAGCTCACCCTCGTCAGCCAACAACAAGCCTTTTCACATTGATCTCCTTCTAAGGAGCTGTGCGCTAGGGCTGAATCCGCGGAAGATCCCATCCAAGGGCCTTTTCGTTCTTACCAACGCACATTTCCTCGGAAAACAATCGAAAGAAACCGACTATTCAATCACGGTTGAACTGCGCGAGGCGTCCATTCACGCCATCGATGATGTTGGACGTATCGAAGAACAAGACTTCTCGCTTGCTAGGACAAATGCACCGCCACGGGTCAACTCTCAACTTCATGAACTCCAACGCCAGGGATTCGTATCTCTCAGTGTCATCTCTGCAGCAAGTGTTCTGGTCGATATTTCAGGAGACGACCAGGACCAACCGAGAGTGGTTGATATTGAGTTCAAGAATAAGCTCTTCGTCGTCGAAGCATGCGCAGACTCGACGCAAACATTGATTGCTATACTGAACGGCCTCCAGCCACCGATCCCACCAAGTACAGCACAGCAGTATCGTACTGTTGTTCCACTGCAACAGATGATGGAGTCTTTTACCGGCGATGCCTTTGATGCTGCTGAACTTCCGGAGGAAGAAAATTTCATGGACAATGCCGATTTGGTCACAGACGAAGTTCCTGCCAACCTTGAATTCGTAGGGAGCTTTTATAACCAAGAGTCCCTGCCTTCCGAAGAGGACCTTGGCGACAGTATGCTCGATGAAGATGACCTCGAGGCTTTGGCAACGGCCCCTGTAGTTCGCCAGCGCGGCGACAAACGCCTGCTAGAAAGTTTCCAGGAGCAGTACGAGGTAGCCGAGGGTGAGAATGACTTCGAATTCGAGGAAAACTATTTCCAAGACTCCGACTCCGAGCATAAAGGAAATGCTCGCAAATGGGATTCGGCAAAGAACAGATACCATTTGACAAACGAATTTAAGACACCCGATGCTCCCTTGAAAGTACGAGTACGGGACCTTAATATCATTCTCAACCTTTTCGACGGATACGATTGGCCTAGAACTCGTGCTATTTTGACGGAAGCTGTGGAAACCCTCGAGAATCGTGCCGAGGAGAAACGGCATCGGCCACGAGAGGACGATGAAGATGAGTTCGAGGTGGAACAAGACTTCCTCTTTAATTCCGTGTGGATTGGAGTTCCTATCCGTGATGAAAAGGGTGCCCTCACTCGACGTATCAATCACGATATCGACGACCTCGCAAGTGAGACTGGAAGTATTGCAACCTCAACTGCAACTCGCTCAACCGGAGCTACGGCTCGCCCACGAACTTCGAATAAGTCATCGAGTCGTCGAAGACTGAAATTGGACAGAAGCAAGCACAAGAAAATTGCATTCGAGCTGACAGGTATCGCCGTCGATTTGATCGTCTTCCCGTCCAATTCTGGAGAAACGCAGAACTCGCTTGATGTACGGATACAAGACTTTGAGATTTTTGATCACGTTCCTTCATCTACATGGAAGAAATTCGTGACCGGGCTCATAGATCCCAGCCAACGCGAAATGGGCAGACCATTGATCCGACTAGAGCTACAGACCGTAAAACCAGTGACAGACCTTGCAGCATCGGAATTGGTGATCAAGGTGACCGTTTCTCCCCTTCGACTCCATGTCGATCAGGATGCTCTGGATTTCATCACACGTTTCTTCGAGTTCAAAGACGACACCGCACCGGAGACAAGCACGCCGTCCGAGCAGCCTTTCATCCAGCGCCTCGAGGTCATGGCGGTAACGCTAAAGCTGGACTATAAGCCAAAACGAGTTGATTATGGTGGACTTCGATCAGGACACACCACTGAGTTCATGAATTTCTTGATCCTCGATGGATCGGACATCGTCCTGCGGCACGCCATTGTGTACGGCATCACTAGTTTTGATAAGTTACACAAAACGTTGAACGATGTGTGGATGCCAGATGTCAAACGCAATCAGCTACCAGGGGTTCTATCTGGCTTAGCCGCTGTCCGACCGATTGTCAATGTTGGAAGTGGTGTTCGCGACCTTGTCGTTGTGCCTATGCGAGAGTACAAAAAGGATGGCCGCATCGTTCGCAGTCTACAGAAAGGCGTCTATGCGTTTGCGAAAAACACAACCTCAGAAGCAGCTCGTCTCGGTGCTCGAGTAGCAATCGGGGCGCAAACCCTTCTTGAGGGCGCAGAAAACTTCCTCAATCCCCAGTCTCCATCAACCCGGCCTTTGTCAGGTCTTCATGATTGGGACGATCTGGATCCTGCCGATGGAGGCGAAGACGAGCCCCGTGCCGTATCGAATTATGCCAACCAGCCCATTGGTGTCAAGGCAGGCCTGAGAAGTGCAGCCAGGTATCTTGAGCGCGACTTGTTGACTGCCCGGGACGCTGTTATTGCCATACCTGCCGAAGTGATGGAGGAAGGTAGTGGCGTTGGCATGGCGAAGGCTATAGCCCGTCGAGCACCTACAGTGATCCTACGACCAGCTTTAGGTGCCACCAAAGCGATCGGAAATACTCTGCTTGGTGTTGGCAACGCGCTTGATAAGGATAGCAAGCGGAAGATTGACGATGTAAGTTCTCTAATCATGCTCTCAATCGTGATGAACATCCTCTAATTCAGACAACAGAAATACAAGTCCTACTAAACTTAGATGTGCTTTAGTGGTACCATGCTTTTCATTCTTCGAGCAAGAGGAAGCAATCTGCGTCACCAACTCACACACTTCATCACTGCACTACATCCATATCTCTATTTCTCTCCCCTTCCCTTCTTTGTTTAAATTTTACCAACGAAATTGCATGCATAGCGATGGAGCCCCAATAAGAACGACATCGATACTCCATAACATATCTTACTCCGCTCCTTTTCGCCTTCTCTACTCAGCGGGGCATCCCAATTGTTTCTGCCTTTCCTAGCCAATTTTCTATGACAATCATGAGATTCCCCCCAGTCTTCCATCGCACATCTTATGACATTACCAAATACCAGTACGTATGATGATATGAACAGATGTCTCTTATTCTTCATACAAGGCGTTTTAATTTCTTTTTGGTATTTTCTTTGCATACCCACCTTTGGCTAGTTTGTTCCATTCACACATATCTACGGACATGGTGGGAAGAATGATGAGGAGCTGCTAGTTAATTTCACTTTGCTTTTGTAGATTGGGAGAACATGTGTTTGTGCGATTTCGTAGATGGTGCGATAGAGGCAATGCTCGAGATGTACAAATACCATCCTCATCAGAAGGAATGAGCTTCTATGTTAGAACTAATCAGAATCGCTCGTCCATGCCTGGACCATTCAACAACGTAATATGAGTACACCTGCTGTTTTGAGTATCGGACTTTCTAAACGGTCTATCGGTGAGCGACTTGTCGTTATTTCTGATTGTAAAATGCTCCAGCGTGGTGATAGGCATGTTATCTCCTCCCTGACCGTATCGGAGGTCTCAATCTGTTGGTCGATTTGCAGATGTGAATGTTTCTGATTTGGGAAAGAGCTCGGGCCAAGAGCTTGTTTGTACATGGTCCATGGACGTTGACCTTTCCTTCGCACCACCAATTACAACACTTTACACCATTATTCCATCAGGCGCGCAGCAAATGATCCTAATACCATAGGATTCAACTCACTGTCTACTGAATAAGATAATATAACGCGCCTTTGAACGTCAACCCTTCTTAACGCGCCACAGACCTCGTCCTTTCCTCGCCAAGACGACACTCACTTTCGGATATGATATCTGATTCCATTCGCCAAACACTTCACGAACCTCTCTTCCCAGAGTTCAAGCCTTCTTGAATACTGCTGATCACTGTGAGAACATTCGCGTTTGGGCAGCTGATGTGAAGGTCACAATGGCAGGTTGCGTCAAGGTGCCTCTGCGACCCGGCTCGGATGGAGACGCCACCCATCGGCCCAAAGATCCAGCAAGAAAAGAATCATCCCCAGCCCTATATCTCGAGAAGATCGGGCAGTTATGGATGAAGGCACGCGGTGAAGCACGTCCCGGCATCGAGTATGAACTTGAGCGACTGCCAGCCGGCTATGCGGTATACGAGCGTGCGCGCCCTACAAAGCCTTCTCACGTGGACAAATGGCTCTACGGTCACCCTGAGCACAAGACGTTTGATTCACCAAACAGATTCTTCAAGCATTTCCAGCACTTGATGGAAAACAATGGTAGCAATATTGGCTGCCCATGCGATGTGTGCAACTCTGCGGAGCGACGCAGACCCTCACTGGGAAGTGTGAGCGCTTCCAGCACTTCAACTAGCTCTAGAGCTTCGAAAGTGCCAAAAAGTCTCGACGGTTTCAGATTTGAAGCGGCCAACAAAGCTAAAGCTAACGAACCGCAAGCTTCTGATGCAGGCCTGAACTCTCGTAGGGTCGATGAAGAGGGGACTCCCGATGTCTATCGAAACCTGATTGATAAATTGAAAGTGAATGGCACTCTGGATGAGCTAATCACTGAGCCTTTGAGCCCGGATTGGCGGGCGCAACAAGAGATCTTGCCGACAACACTTAAGCGGCTGAAGAACAATCCGCAATGGCTCCCTCGTCACGGAGAGATCGTGCTATACGTCAAAGACATTCCTACGGGCTTCGAAATTTGTTGGACACCTTCCGGCGAGGTGATGCTTTACAACCCAATGACCAAAGCCTATGATGGCCACCCAATGTGGGAGGCAGGGTTTGTTGCCCAGACCCCGATTGAGGCATCTAAGCTCGAGGACCTCATCACAGAGACTGAGAAGGAGATGAACGTGAGCTATTCTGGCATACGTGTGGAGCAAATACCGAACGTAAACGGATTTGATAGGTCTCTTTCCAAACGTGCCTATTACGTGCCTATACATCGTGTAAGGCCATTCGCGTTCTGGAAGGAATTCCTCAACAATGTTCCCGCCAGCCACTGGCACCATACCGTCACGAACGCGTTGACGTTGACGGCCACGCTTTCGCTTATGGGTAGCTATCGTTTCCGAGGAACTTGGCCGTCTGCACAGATATATGCACATGGGATCTATGTTGGTCCTGAGCTTTTCAGCGTTGGCGATACCGTTCGCCTCTTACCTCGGGCGGGCGACCCTACATGCACGCAAGTCATGATAATCACGTCTATTCGATTGAAGTTGGCATCTCTGGATCTCGCTTCGGACAACGATTGGGATGAAGGCCGTCCCTACAACTTGTCCATCAGTGTCTACGGAAGAGCCTATACAAGCGACTCCTCCAGATCAGATAAACAGTGGATCACCCCAGATTATCAAGACAATTTCACTCCCGTATTACGGTCTTATGGAGAGTGGTACCCGCTACATTCTTCAACCCAGGAAATGACCGTTCCTTTTACGCGACTCTTTTCCCGGTTCTACGAGGCCCCGGCCATGAGTCTTTGGTTTCCCCATATACAGTGCCCAACTATCGATCTGGGCCGGGTCGGTGCGCAAGAAGCCCGCGCATACGCACAGGCAAACGACCATCGAATCAACAACGATCCAATAGGAGCGAACTGGTACTGGGCCGACACGAGAGTGCAAGCCTTGGGCCTGCAAACTGTAAGCGGGTCCGACGTGGGCAAATACAATGAAGAAAGAGACCTAAAGCATTGGCGAGAAATGATCAAGGCACTCAACAAATTTGATGCAATTGCGAAAGAAAACGCAATGAAGCACATAAACCCAGATTCGGATACCAAAATGATCAACACTACCGACGAAGAGCACGAGGGGAACAGACGTGCTCACGGATCACCCAGTGAAGAGGAGGTAGCGAGGCTCAACCTCGAGGCGGAGATCCTACGCAGCACGAAAATTATTGACGATACTCACAAACGCAAGAGGCAGAGGGGTGAAGTGCGGATCATCATCGATGACTAGAGCAATTTCCCTAGATTCTCATGCCGCCATTTCGGTGATGTGATAGCACAGCAAGCAAGTGCCTGTGGCAAGTGACAGTACTCATAAGCCAAGTTATTCATACCGGACAAGCAACAAAACATGCCATTAGACACAACCGGGATACCCCTCACAATGGACTGATGACTTCATCTCTTGCGGAGGCAATCATGAAGCGATGATGCTATCATGACTGAAATTATAATATTGGCAAAATGCCCCAGCATCAATGTATAATAATGTCGAAATAGACTATGACTTCCGATTCCCCATACTCGCCCGTGCATCTATGACAGATTGTTTCACGCTGACTCCGAGTACAGTACATCTGCTTTGGCAAACAACATCGCCTTTTGTGTGATTGAGTCAATCTTGGGAGTATTCATGATTTCCTTGTGCATGATCTCCTTGGAATGATCATATTGTCAGACTCATAGGAGCAGTCATTCATCCTCGCGCGATAGTAACGCTCTGTGAACATAACGCTCCCTGAAACGGTCATTTATACAGGCTCATAAGAGTATTTATTCATTCTCGCGCGGTAGTAAAGCTCTGTACACAAGTAGCACCGTTGACAATATCATATGCTCTGAATCATCAGACATACGAACACACTGACTAACTTCCCATAGGCTCACTCACCACATCGCCCCAAAATGCTCATCCTCATGAAAAATCATATCCCGGATATCAATCAAACACCACTGACTCGAATCCAGTCTGACTGGCAAGATGTCCAAGCAGCAACAGTCAACGATCAATCTATGACTGTGATAGTTACTATATAATGAGTTCGTCGGGCCTTTCGAGAATACATCCACAATCCACAAACTATCAATCAGCATTTGAACATCAGAATTCATACTTTGCTATCTTTTGTGTCTGAACGAGAATCATCGACTGTACTTCCTGTGTCATTTATACCTGCCTACCGCGCAAGAAGTTCGACTAAGCCATCGGATATGTCGAGCAGCAATCAAGGATCGGCTGGAGGCGTGCCATCACCGTCTGACAGCCAGCGAAGAGATGAAGTGGGATTAAAAGACCTTTCCGCTGAATTGGTCGAAATGATCGGCACACAGGCTGAGACCCGCGACTTGCTAAATTTTCGCTTGGCGGATAAGGAAACGGAACAAAAAACGAGAAATACATTCACAGATCGCGTTGTCAAAAATTGGCGAATGGATTTCGAACAGGCAGATTTGGACCTACTCCAGGAGTTGAATGTAAACGAGAACTTTTCGGATTCTTTGAGGAATTTAGTCATTACCGATGTCTGCCAACCAGAACGAACTCGTTTTTCTCGAAGTCCTGACTTGTCTTTGGCCGATTTCCGCGCAGAGATAAGGCCAGAAGAGGAAAGACTGATCTCCATCCTGAGCATGAATAACCTGCGCCCGTCTGGAATACTCTTCCATTTAATTGACCAACACAAATATTACCCAGCTGAACTAAGTAGGATTGATTCAGCATTTGCAACGGTCTGGCGTATCGTTACGAGTGTAAAAATGGATGTGCGATTCATCGAAACCAGAACACATCAGCCCAATGAAAGCATCGTCGCGGTGGGCATCAACCGAGATAATCAAGGAGCAGCCAATTCATACGAGAATATACACAAGATCGATCTAGTTTTCAAGCCTGGACGTGTCCATGACCAGTACGAACCATTCCTCTTTGGACCGCAAGTCACGGATCATAAACTTCAGTGGTGCGATCAGGACGTCCATGATGTTTTTCCGTCCAAAGCCCATGAAGCGAAGCTGTAGACGTTCAAGTGGGGTACTTGCACCATATCTTTCGACATCCTTACGAAAATACTGGCCAATTCCAAGGACAGCCTGACAGATATCGAACTATCATACGTGCGATTCAAAACTGAACCTGGATGGGGTGCCTTCCTGCAATATCTGGCAAAGAATTTTCCCAAGCTGAGATCATTCGTCTTCCAAGGGTTGGAAGAACTTATTGATGGGACATTGAAAAATATTTACTTCGATAATAGACTTGAGGAAACCACCGAAGGTCTAAAGATGTTGATGCACATCAGAGAGAAACCGTTTTTGAAGAACCGGGTAGAGTACGACGGTCCAGAAGCCCCCGAAATATTGGAAAAGTTAGCGGAGAATTGCGAAGCCAGTGAATTTCTTCCTTAGTGGCTTCCATTGTTCCGCCGGGGATTGATGCTGGATTTTGCCTGGTGCAGAATCATGCAGCCCTATTTCCGATTTCCTTTCCCATCACTTTCCCATTCCATCCCCATTTCCTTTCCTATCCCTATCTTACATATATTTATGTTAGTATTTCTATAACTCCTTTTTACTTTCAGTCATGTATAATTATATTAGTATTTTTATTACTCTCTGGACCCCTTTGCATGATACCGACGTGCTACTGTTGCATTGATCTTTCTACTTATTCAATGGGCCGTTGAGCTTTCTGTGCGCCACTTCATTCCAAACCTCCGCTGCAATCCAAGGCCAATTAGCGAAACCACTTGAACAACTGAGCACGCCGTAAAAGCAATTGCAACACTGGAATGATTGATCAAAGGCATAACGAAGCTCGTTCCTCCCGCTGCTAGGAGACATCTGGCAAGATTGATACTTGCACTCGCGGCGGCACTTCGGTCAGGGAAGGCGTCCACGAGATACGTCATGATAATGGACTGCGTAGATACGGCTGTCCAACCCGTGACGAATGTTGTGATTATGGGTGCGGCGAAGGTGATATGGTCGGAATACTGGATCGTCCACCCGAAAATAAGGACCGATATGAACTGGATGACTGAAAAGACAGGAACTAGTCGCAATCGTGCTTCTTCGAGTGGAAACTTTTCTTGCACTTCGCTGGAGGCCAATTCGTTGGCATCGCCGGTCTCGATGTTTTGCGTAATTCGTTCTTCGTATCTCGTTTTGACTCGGCGGTAGTCGATGTCAAGCATCTTACCCGTAGTAAGTGTCCCAATAATTGACCCTACTCCGTTGGCAATGAACGTAAGACCTATCTCCGACTCGCTAAGCCCGTAATGCTGCTCAAATAAGGGGGACATGGCGGTTATGCTCATTTGCCAGACTGCGTAGTGAATTGCTAAGAAGAGGATAATAGGCAGCGCTTGTTTGCTGAAGAGAATACGAAGCGGTCCAGTGATATCAATAGGCTTCTTCTCCATGGTTTCTGGGGAGCTCGGGTTGCGATCCCATTTTACTTTTGTGGTCTTTTGAAAGACTGACAATGGGAATCTAGCACTGAAGGTAGACGGGTGCCGCGATCCATTGCCGACGATTGATCGTAGTGTTTCCGGAAGGAAGGCAAAGAGGATGATAAGGAAGACTCCAGAATATATTGCAAGAAACCAGAAGATGGCTCTCCAACCGAGCGAAGCTGCAAGTGCGCCACCTATGATAGGTCCGATAGCAACAGGAGCCAATAAACCAGCTTGGAAGATACCCATATATCCGCCGCGCTCATCTCTAGTCGTAATGTCGCCAATTACGCCTGATCCGATGGCAATGGTGCTTGCGCTACCGGTACTCTGGAGACATCTGAAGACAATGAGGGTCGCGAGGTTCTTCGTCTCGGCGAGGGCTATGCATGCACCCAGAAAGACAAGAAATGTACAAGTATAGGCGACTCGACGTCCCTTGACATCTGATATTGGTCCCCATAGACTTGGTGCGAGCCCTTGAAAGATCAGGTAAGATGTTACGGTGAGGTTGATTAGGTCGATGGAGACATCTAGATCACGGGCGATGTTGGGTATAGCTGGGAAGTAGATATTCGAGGCGAATCCGGAGACTGATTAGGCATCATTATATAGTTATTAAAGTAATTATGACATTTACTTACATGTTGCAGCTGTTGCGACTATGATTACGATTAATGCCTTTTGCGCCCTGTCAAATATGCTATAAGGCTCCTTCGCAATGTGCTGATTTGGTATTGCATTGGAAGAATCCCCAGGAAAATTTTCAGAGCTCATGATTATAATGTTTGGATTTGAAGGTTGAGAGAATGCCTTGCATCTGTCGCCCATAATTTATATATCTCTTGATTCTCCTGTTGGTCTAGAAAAGGCATAGTCTGCGGATTTGAGATCTTAGCTGCGGAGTTGAGGGTGGCGGCCAATCAGAGGGCGTCACGCCCCTAAACTCTGACCGAACGAAGGAGAACTATCAACGACTCACTGAAAGTCTGGGAGTACTTTAGTAAAATAAATAAATAAATTGAGTGATATAGCCACGTTCCAAAGGACTAGTAGGATGTATTACACGATCATATCTGGAAGATTGATTGATGAAGGACTATCCCCTAACTGCCATGAGTAATGCTGGTAACAGTGAATAGTGCTGTTCCAAATTCATCAACTGTTTCTAGCCACAGATTCACCCTTCGGCGTCTTTCTTGTATGCCAGAATCTTCAAGGTCCTCCGGGACTGGCCAAAGCTCATCAATACGTAACCCTTCCCCATTCCAATCCGCCAAGTGGACGTCATAGAACCTCTCCCACTCTATACGCGATGTAGCTTTCCACAAAAACCGGTCCCCAGAGGCGGGAAGTCCTCTCAATTCTGTACCTAGAAAGGTGGGTTGGCCATCTTGCGAAGACAAGACACTGTCCACGAGATACATGGTGAACAGAGTTCGCCGCTTTGCCTCCACTACTAACCATTCCTCCCATCTTGGGCGGGAACCAGTGTTTTCTTTCTTACATAGTAAGCCCTCTTGGCTGCTTAAACATGCCAGTTCCTGGAGATGAACCATTGTTTCTCTGAGGAAAGGACGTGAATTCTCTGGATACTTGAACAAAATCACCATGGTGTAGATGAGATAAGATTGAAAGGCGGCGAGCAATTCTATGCCGTCCAGGTCTGTATAGCAGCCAGCGAGCTTGTCCATTTCGCTGCGAAGAACTTCTATTGTCGAATGTTCGCTTGTTTGGTGCGGGTCGCGACAGATTCGTACGACCTTTAGGCAGGTTATGAGTGGTTTCATCGACGCTGCTTCGATTTGAGAGTGATGTACGAAAGGCGGATACCCACGGCCGCTGGTAGTGATTCCAACATATGATTCAAGAATCCTAACGATGAAAGCAGATATCGAAGATGGGTATTCCTTGACCTTTTGTCCGGGAATTGGAATGAAGGTATTAAGCCATCGATTCTTGATGTCGTTCGCATCAATGGGACAATATATATCTAGATTTGAGAAATCCAGTAGTTCTGTAGGCGGAGAAAGGGATACGCTGGCTTGCGCATCCGGGCTTATAGTTGTACATCCGGGTAGTGTATCGATACGGTGCGCTCCTTGGACTAATGCTGGCGATTGAGGGTCTTGATCATGTTTCATCGGGGTATGCTGGGTATTACAGGTCGATTCAGAATGATATCTTTGTGTGACTTGACCTGAGTAAGTCTCATGCCTAACATGTCCGATGCTGCTATCACGGTCGTCTGTGGAGAATCTAGTTGAAGCCTGAGATTGAGGATTCTCTGAGAAATAAGTGCAGTCAAGACCGCGCTTCACGCATCTAACACATGTTCCCGGTCCACCCTGGCACTTCCGCTTTGCTTTCATGCAATGTCCGCAGCTTCGTTGCCTGGAGACCTTATAGCGGCTTGACGCCATCCAAAAATGTTTATAGCAGAAGGTATTTGATTAGAAGTCTTTTCAAAGGAAATAAGATGCAGTGGCATCTTTTATTGTCCAGTTGTTGTTCTCGAACGGAATGGTTCCACTCCAGTTGCGCGTTCGGCGAGAGTAGCAATCACTAGCCCTCCTTCATGTTATCGGATGTGTGATATCAGGACTGAAGATGGACAAGTCTGGGTCCCTTGAAGGTTTTTTTTTTTGGATGGACAGGTATATGGATGCTTCGCTGGAGGCTTCTTCAGGCCCTTGTGACGTAAAGTGAAACAGGCGTTGCGGTGTCAATCGCTTGTTGGTACTCGTACGCTAAGCTGAATGCAAGTGGATAACTAGGTACTTATCGATAACACACCCGCCAAAGTCTGTACAACAATACCTTTCAATCATCCTCAAATAAAGCTCCAAGGATAATGCGAAAAATCACCGTTCCTTTTAGTCATGAAGTATGGTATCTGATCGAGCGTGATTGGAGGGCAATAGCGGTGAACGCTCAGTTTGAGACTCATCTCGGGGCGATCTTTCATCGGACGATGCAGATGAATCCGAAGATGTCCTTCTACTTGCAGTCCGTGATGATTCCTCCGTCTCTGATTGTGCCTCAGCCCTGGAGAGTCGGGCTGAATATCTGATCGTTGGTAAAAAGAAGCCGCTTGTGATATGTTAGTGTAATATCCTTGATTCATCATATTAACGTTGGAAGACGCTTACAGCCATGCCGCCGTTGCAATCACGATGAAGGGCACGTTTGCAGTTTGTCGAATGAAGAGTAGCATCGTGCTGATATAGACACACGTCGCAAGTATCATCTTCGCAACCTCACGTTTATACAAGTGTTTGCTTGATGTGTACATAGTCCTGAGGCGAATTTGCAGTACGATGATGACGATGATGACCAGCGGGAAAACAAGCCAAGTCAATGTGTAACTATGCCATTCAGTGAGCAGTGTGCGGATGTAACAGATAGCAACGCAAAACGTACACTACGAAAAAGATCGCTTCCCAGACTGATATAGGGAAAACCCTATGATCGGGATTGGGTGCTGGAGGATTTTTGCTGACCAACAGTAGAACGAGCCACATGAGACAGTAGAAGAAAGCGGTCATAAGCATCCATATGGCCTGGAATATCCAGCAGACGAGTACCCATCTTGGTCTTTCGATCAGCGGTGAATTCTCCATGGTTTTCCTGGATGCATAGGCGAGGGGAAAAGAACAGGCGTATCGTATCAATGAGGCATGTCGCATGTGTCCGCTTATATTTATGTCGCTGCCTGGAAACCTGAAGGATCGACAACTTGCAGGGTTGCGGGGCGGAGTTGGAAAACCGACCTTAATAACCACGTTGCTCCTTGTCAAGACACAGACACCGGCCATTATATTCTCTTTTCTTATCAAGCTTAGAACGAATAATGGAAGTCAGCGATACGATGCTCGACAATCAGAATGGAACGCTTGGGCTCGTCAGTCTTCCAACCGAAATCCTGGCTAGCATCTACAAAGCACAATCATCCTTTGCTGATGCCCTCAACCTAAGTGCTACATGCCATAGGCTGCGGGATGTGTGGAAAGAACATCGGGGGCTTATCATCGAGGAGATAATTAGCGATCAGTTGGAATGCTTTGATCATGCACTGCACCTTCTTGCATGTCAAAAAAGCTATCCAGCGAAAAAGCTGTCGCAGGAGGCGCTGTCTGATGGCGAATTGTTGAAGCTATCGCAAAATGCAGAGCGCATGGAAGAGTTCATTGAGACTATTGAACAAGAAGCCATCCCTAGATTGGAAAGTGAGCATTCTCTGCAGCTGATATGTTATTGTACAATCTAGTTTTCTGACCGTTGTTTCTAGTTGGTGATATACCGGAAAGCAAGCAAGGGACTATATACGGAGGAAACCCAACGCACCCAGATAGACTCACTCCTACGGAACGCTATCGGGCAATTATGACTAGTTATCGAATATGGGCCATATGCCTTCATGGATGGGATAGAGACATAGTTCAGCCACAAGTCGACCCAATAAGTCCAAGAAATTTATTCTACCTACGGGACCTTGTTCACTGGGCACTCATCCACGAATTTCCCGGGGACGACAAATGGGAGTCTTTCCAGCTTGTGAAAGCAATGATTTCTGCTCTTGGAAATTTTTACTATGACAATCATGGTCGCCCACCCCCGCAATTCCATTCAGATTACGATGGAGATGTAGACAGGAGACTGTTTACGATTTGGGATCATTGGCAAGATAATTTGAAAAGCGTTGTCTGTGGAATGCCTTTGGAGAATTTGAAGCGAGATGCAGCTGCGAAAGCTAAGAACCACCTGTGGAATGAGGAACCAGGAGACGATTGTTTCGTGGTGCGGGATTAGATTTATTAATTGTGTTATACTATACTTCTAAACAATCATCTTAGGTTGACTTAATCTATCTTCACGCCTGTGACGGGTGTACTCGTATGCTGCTTGGGTGGGCTGGCAATCGAGATATAGGTTGGAATTCCCATGTGCAAAAGTAACACATCCTTCCTGAATACATCTCATAGTTCCTCAGACATTTGGAGAAGATTAAACACCACATCACCCTAAATCATGAACAGAAGTACATGTATTGGATGGTTATTGGAGCTGGGTACCTTCGCCGTCCTGAATATCTTCGGTTGGCGTAGCTCTAGTGCAGTTGTTTTGTGCAATTACTCTCCCTATACCGTATATTATTCCAGGAGTCGTAGGCCAATCTCAATAGTTTCATTTTATGTAAGTGATTGTGTATATTCCGGAAAACCAGGCATTGATCTCGTGTATGTGGTGGCTTGAAAGACTGAAGATGACTACCATTTTTTGAGATCGGTAGGAATGACGCGGGAGTTGGACCACGTGAAAGCATTTTGGGCATCGCATTTGCGGAGTGATCATTCGTTATCTTCCCTAGATCCCGGGTACTACTCGTAGCATTAAACAAAGAGCATTCGGCCGGCCAATAATAATACTCGTAGTATGAAGGACTGTAAAGTCACCAGATGAATTCACGACGGGCCCAAGTGTAACACATTTCCCAGTCTCGCAATCTTGCAGATGGCGTGAGACAAAGAATAAAGACTTTCAATTATGTGAGGAGCGATATCAAAGTCGATTTCGACACTGCAACTTGGCTTCCGCACCCATCCGACCGAACCAAACAATGGCATGTGAAGGCGTATATTTGCTCGCCGATCATAACTACGAGTACCTGAATTCAAGAGTAATTTGAGTGGTGTGTCATATCAATGCTTCCCATGCAACATGTGTGTCCTGTTATGCGCTCGATGACGTAGCGATTGTTTACAGTGTTGAGCGTTGAAATATTGGCTTCGCTGATGAATTCAATTCAATCAAACGAGTAAGTGGTTTTTCAATTGTTGCTCTCGTGATCGTGAAAGAGGGTTTCTGATAATTTTCTACTCCATGGCTTTGCAACGAAGAGGCATTCTGACGAAGAACAGCGCCATCAAGTCATGCCGAATCTTGAACGCAAAGTTAAAACTTCTGTCAATAAGTCGCTTCTGGTTTTATCATTCTGCAGATGAATTGCTGGAATATAAGACGTCCAAGAAAGTCATATCAACAGCACTGCGCAATGATGTCAGACACCGCCGAGGAATAGAAAGCGAGAGGAATTGATTGGTAAAAAAGCATTCCCAAGACCCGGCTTAAATGCCTATTGGATAGTAGGGTGACTGGTACCCAACCCAATTGGTCCATTTACGTTCAGACGAGCACTCCACCGGCCTCCTTTGAAGTACGACTACGCACTTCAGGGCGTAAAACGGAGTATGCTCTTAGGTGCCCAGTTTACTTTTTATCATCTGTGTCAAGATCCAAAATCACTCTGCTCCTCCAACCTCGGATCAAGGTGTATCTCAGAGTAGCAGACGTGCTTTTTGCGACGACAATAAGATCACATACTGACGATGCACATGAGTTCACTTTGATGATTGTTATTTCCTTGAACCGGAAATAATTATAATCTTTCGCTTGGGGCTATTATCCTTGAAATAAGCTATTCATGAATATTGTCTGCCGTATCATCGTGAGTATGCGTCGAATCACAAAATGTCATCAATTTCGGTGGCGCCGTACTAAGATTTTGAGTTGTACATCTACAATCGTTAAGCGCAGCGACAAAGACTGGTACTCGCTTCTTGATGTTTAATGACAGTTACTCGAAGACTAATGTGAATGGTCCATTTTCTTTCTCCCCACTGAATGAAAGAACGCCGCAAACACTTCCGCGCAGTCCCGCAACGGGTCTGGAACACCCCGCATCTTTATGGCTGAACCTGACAGTATTGGCATGCAGGGCAATTCTTGGTTTGTTGAATTCCGAAAATGTGAAGGGCAAAATGCCAACCAGAATGGGGCGTTGGGTTGAATGTCGTGTTGTTTATTTAAGGATCGTCACTAGCCAGTTCATCTGATCGGAGAGCTAGAATTGATTTCTACATGCGACCCAAGCCTGCTATTGCCACATACCAAAACATCATTCAACTGATCCATCCATATTCAATCTGCAAGAATGGGTACTGGCTCTAAGATACTTTCCGTTCTGCTTCGCTTCTGCCAGCTTTCTTCCGCTACCATCGTCGTTGGTCTCTTAAGCCGCTTCTTCCATCAGCTGCACGTTGCACCTTTTGGTAGTACTAATGGTCGTCTGGTATATGCTGAAGTAATAGCCTGCCTGGCACTGGTCGCTTCAATCATTCTCATTTTCCCCTCAAAATTCTCTTTCTACGCTTGGCCTGTCGATGTCTTACTCTTCATTCTGTTGATAATAGCATTTGGACTCCTCGCCGGTGTAAGTATCATGAGAACATCGCCTTGACTTGGCTAAGCCTATATACAGCTCAACGCCTCCTGCTCTTCCAATTGGTACTGGAACTACTGGGGCTGGAATTGGGGCGGATTCTGGGGAAGGCCACGTCCCATTACTGTCGGCACGGCTGGCCGTCCTGGCTGCTCGAGCTGGAGAGCTATCCTCGCTTTCCTTTTCATAGGAGCAATAGCTTGGATGTTCAGTGCCATCCTTGTGAGTTTCATACTACTTTTTGAAGTATACCAGGTGCCTGTCAGACTGATATGTGTAATATAGGGCGGCTTTGTGTCCTCAGAGCTCCGCGAGGACCGTGCAGCGAATACAAAGAGGTGAGTGGCTAATGCCGTTTCGCAGCTTCCTCCACCGTTCAACGTTGACAAGCAATAGGTCTATCAAGGAGAGGCTCATGAACAAAAATAAGCGGGCAGCGCAACCCGAAACGCAGGAGACGGGATATACGGTGTGATATCTCTCACAAATTGGAAGGCTATTTCGCATCATCATGTCTCATGCCTTAACCTCTACGCCGAAACGGTTACGTAGGACAAGATGATATGGGATAACTTATGCCCGATGAGCAGACTGATCGAGTCCATGTTATGTCACCTGTTGGGCCTCTGTAGTCCCTCAGGCAAAACAACATTTCGGCTTCCTTTTTTTCTTTACCGTTGACGAGGCACGAAGGGGTTCGCAATTGTTTCCCAGTCCTCTAACCTCCCAGTGCTTCTTCCGGACCTGTAATTAATACTATATACATGATTTGAACGCAATAAAAGTGCAGAAGCCATATCGCGAGCGAGTAGAAACTCTTGAGTGAGTATCGTGTCAAGTTCAATCTTAGCAGGCCAACATCGTGATCATACAAGCGAAGCGGAACCGCAGTTCTTACTCGTGGAAATCAGTCTATTGTCGATAAGGTGGGAAAAGACGTATGCAAACAAGTAGAAAGTGATATCTGGACGCGAACACTCAAATATCACCCCTTGGAGCTCACCATTTCTAACACTTTACCATTTCCTACTTCGACCAGTCTCCATCTCTGGGGTGCTATTTCTATACCGAGTTCCAATAATTCTTTTCCAGAGCTAAGAATATACTTCGACAGTGACAGTTGAGCAGTTCCATCCATGCCACGCATACCAGGAATGGTAAGCTTACCACATTTCTATCCAATAGGACAAAATAAACACCGAAAGCGAGAATGTAGGATTTTGGTAGGAGAATTACTAGTACTCGTATGTAATATAGACGCAAAGCTCCATTGCCAATGCCGCGATAACTGAGGGCCGGACTATGGGCTGTTCTCACAGTCGCCAACTGCCAGACTGTTTAGCAGGCACCTACCCACATAGTCGGATGCTTTCCTGTTACAGTGGAAGTAGCTTCTGCAGATACATATGGAGTGTTTTGGTTGGGCGAACAACGGGTTTTTGAGGGCAGGTGCTCGAGAGTCCAGCATATAATCTCGTCTCCTAAGTCTGCTCTCCTCCCTTCTTCTCTCCTCCCTTCTTCTCTCCTCCCTTCTTCTCTCCTCCCTTCTTCTCTCCTCCCTTCTTCTCTCCTCCCTTCTTCTCTC